>NC_060138.1:140263357-140888357 GCF_021461385.2 Schistocerca piceifrons | reverse complement strand
ATCTGCAAAAAATAAGGGGGCGGCTCAGATAGTCTCCCAAATCGTTTATGTGAATCAGGAACACTAGAGAGCCTATAACACTTCCTTGGGGAACACAGGATATCACTTTTATTCGATGACACTCCGTCGATTGCAACTCACGAATCCAGTCGCACAACCGAAGTGATACTATAGGCACGCAATTTGATTAGAATTGTATGTGGGGAATGGTGTCAAAAACCTTCTGGAAATTTGAAAATATGGAATCATTTTGATATCCCCTGTCGGTAGCACTCGCTAGTTCCTGCGATTAAAGAGCAAGTTGTGTTTGATAAGAATAATCGCTCCTGAATCCACGTTGACAACGTGTCAATAGACCGCTACCTTCGAGGTGATTCATAATGTTCGAATACAGCACATGTTCGAACATTCTACTGCAGTTCGACGTTAGTGATATGGCTCTGTAATTCAGCGGATTACTTCTATTTCCTTTCTTGAGTATTGGTGTGACATGTGTAACTTTCTTTCGGTACGAAACCTTGTACGAGCGAGCGGTTTTATATGATAGCTTTGTACGGGGCTATTGTATTAGCATACTCTGAAAGGAAACTTCTTGGTATGCTACCCCGACCAGAAGGCTGGCCTTTATTAATGGCTTTAAGCCGCTTCGATACACCGAGGATATCTACTGCTAAGTTGCAGATGTTGGCAGTTGTTCTCGAGTCAAGTCCTTTGTTCTTCGACGTCCATCAACATTCCTTCTGTCAGGTCTTTCAGGACCCGATAAATCATTCTACCAATAGATAATTCTTGAAATCCATTTCGGTCCTCTGTAGCTGGTTCTGTCTTCTGTAGGCAGCCTTTTGAAATGATTTTGCAGTTCTCTAATGTCATAACCTTTCTATTTGTCCCTTCTTTCACCTCTCTTCTTAAAGTCTTCACTGTTTTCTAGGTTTCTGTTACCTCCTGTACATCTACCTCTTCACACCTCTTTTCCCAAGCCTCATTATTCCTGTCGATAATCTCTTTCTTAAGATTCCTATTCATACTCAAAGAAAAAAAAAAAAAAAAAAAAAAAAAAAAAAAAAAAAGTCTTACAATTTAAAACCTGGTTTCTAAATCTCTGTCTTACCATTATGTATTATGTATTAAGGAAATAAAATAACACATTCCAAAATTATGTGTATATGCAGCCGACTGGATGAGTCCCAAAGTTCACTAGTGTACCGGCTCTGTGCGATATTAAATAGGCCCCGTGCACCCGCCTTCTTACTTGCAAAGCAGTTAGGGCCATGGAGAAATAACTAAGACGTAATGAAGACCATGGGAATTGGATTTTTGTAATTTTTTATATTTATGATACGTGAAGTCAGAACATCAAAGGATGTCGATGCAGCTCTCAAAATTTCGCGAGAAAATCGAGTTTGAAGATATCTGTGGAACTTTAATTCACTAAAGTTAATGCGATTTTCATACCGTGCCACATGGCTCACTTCGTAGCGTCGAAAAATTCAGTGAATCGTTTAATCGAATCTTGCTATGGTCTATTTTTTTCGTAGTTTTTGTTCAATTCGAATACCTACATCATTCAGATTAATGTGAAAGACGTGAAATATAACTATCGTAATTAGCGCAAATCTAATAATTTTTAATTAGAAATGCCCCATCCCCGAAATTTACGGGAAATAGGTGACTTATGTTTGCGGAAGTGGTGCCAATTCACTCCTGTGACCTACTAAGGCCTCATTGGTTCCGCGCCACGACGTGTCGCCGGTGTGAGAAAGATCAACATACCGGCTATTTGTAGGTGGTCATATGTTCTTGCTGATTAATGTAGAAGCCTAAATTATAGTTCCTTGGTAATCTTCAGAGTTGATTACCTCGACAATTTTGCTGGCCGGGGTGGCCGAGCGGTTCTAGGCGCTACAGTTTGGAGCCGCGCGACCGATACGGTCGCAGGTTCGAATCCTGCCTCGGGGATGGATGTGTGTGACGTCCTTAGGTTAGTTAGGTTTAAGTATTCTAAGTTCTGGGGGACTGATGACCTCAGAAGTTAAGTCCCATAGTGCTCTGAGCCATTTTGAGCCTCGACAATTTTGTGATTTTTTCCGTCGAACTGCTTGGACAGACTGATGCTTGAGTTATGAATTTCACTAGAAATATAAAAAATTACAGAAATCTGATTTCCGGATGGTTTTCTAGACAGTGTTTTCTTTCCGCGATTGTGAGACATACTCCACTGCGCGCAGGGAGAACTGTAAACGTATTCTGCAAACCGGGTGCCCTGTTTGTCCTGAAGCAAGTAGGAAGGCAGCGCGTAAACAAAGTCGTGAATGAAAGAGGCCCGTGCCATCTGCAAGTCTGCGTGGAGCGCCTGCGGGCAGAAACCGTGAGTCGCGCGGCGGGCAAGATGAAGCCCCGCGGGCCGGTTTCATTTCTGCTCGCCGCCGGCGCGCCCTCATTGGCTCCCGAGTGATGAAAAGAAGTCCCGCCGCGGCTGCCGGCGTCTTATGAGCAGCAGCCTGCCTCCACCTGGCCCTTGCTTGCTCTCACAACACTTGTGTGCGCTGCCGAAAACACCGCCGCCCCTTATTGGATGGAAGGTAAACTCTTACGACGGCCTCCAGGCGCCGCAGCCATTTGTTCGAAAGCGTTTCCGCGAGAAGAGACCCGTCATAATTCAGCGCAAAGAAAATAATCACTCAGGCCCAGAGATAAGCCCGTCGTGTCGGGGTGTTTTTATTTCGAACGCCTTTTCTGTGTGTCAGTGTGAGTCTGTGCGAGGAAAGGGGTAGTCGCCGAAGGAGCAGGAGAGAAGTAACTGGGAACGTCACTCTCTTTTCTGACAACTGAGTCAATCTGCGCAAAGCAGTTGTAGCCTACCAAAACAAAATAGCCAATAGTCAAGCGGAGACTCTATCCAAAATCATGAACTTCTCTTCTACTTCGGCTACATCAACCAATTTTTAAAATCATGTCTATCATCTAACGACGGAGCAGTAACCAAGATTTGATGTCCATAGCTTCGTTGGAGTTTTGATTTTTAATATAATATTAAAGGTATTTTTGAAAACCACACCTTCTGCCACACCCATTTTCGTATACCACTATTTTTGGTACGTTTACAAGGCATAGTCCAACAGCTCTGCGCAGTCAATTTTGTGAGTAATGTTACTCATTTGCTTTCAGTGTTTTTTTCAAATTTCAGACTTAAATTTTCTTCAGTTATCTGCACATAAGTCAATATACATTGCATTGAAGAGCCAACGAAACTGGTACACCTGCCTGATATCGTGTAGGGGCCCCTCGATCACGCAGAACTGCCGCAACACGACGTGACATGAACTCTACTAATGTCAGAAGTAGTACTGTATGGAACTGAAACCATGTACCTTACAGGCCTGTCCATAAATCCGAAGGGAATACGATGGGTTAGAGATCTCTTCTGAACAGCACGTTGCAAGGCATCCCAGATATGCTCAATAATGTTCATGTACGGTGATTTTCGTGGCTAGCAGAAGTGTTTGAATTCCGAAGAGTGTTCCTAGAGCCACTCCGTAGCGATTCTGGACGTGTGGGGTGTCGCATTGTCCCGCTGGAATTGGCCACTTCCGTCGGAATGCACAATGAACATAAATTGATGCAGGTGATGAGACAGAACGTACGTGTCACCTGTCAGAATCGTGTCTAGATGTATCAGGGGTCCCATATCAACTCCAACTGCACACGCTGCACACCCTTACAGAGCCTCCACCAGTTTGAACACTCCGCAGCTTACATTCAGGGTCCATGGAGTCATAAGGCTGTCTCCATACCCGCACACGTGCTTCCACTCGATACAATTTGAAACGAGGTTCGTCCGTCCAGACGACATGCTTCCGCTCATCAACAGTCCAATGTTGGTGTTGACGGCCCAGGCGAGACGTAAAGCTTTGTGTCTTGGCGTCAAGGGTTCACGAGTGGGCTTTCGGCTCCAGAGGTCCATATCGATGATGTTTCGTTGAATTATTTGTACTCTGACACTTGTTGATGGCCCAGCATTGAGCTCTGCAGAAATTTGCGGAAGCGTAGCACTTCTGTCAAGCTGAACGATTCTCTTCAGTCGTCGCTGGACCCGTCCTTGCAGTATGTTTCTGTGGCCGCAGCGACGTCGGAGATCGGTTATTTTACCGGATTCCTGATATTCAAGGTACACTCGTGAAATGGTCGTACGGGAAAATTCCCACTTCATTCCTACCTTGAAGATGCAGAGTGCCATCGCTCGTGTGCCGACTACAACACCATGTTCAAACTCACTGAACTGGGGACCTAGAAACGACGGAGAGCCCTCAGTGGTACACAACCCCGCAACAGGCTACAGCTGTCCACTCAACCTACCGCCGCCCCACACTGAACCTTGGGTTATTGTGCGGTCCTGCCTCAGTGGATATTCCCCACCACACCCAGCAACATTCCCCCCCCCCCCCTTCCCCACGGCCACAACCTCCGCTCTCCCCCCCCCCCCCCCCCCCCCTTTCACCCTTCGGAACTTCTCATTCCAGACGAGTGAGTGTAACCCCAATGTTTGCATGGAGACTGTTTGCACAGCAATCGCCGACATATTGCAGCTGAGGTGGAATAAAGGGAACCAGCCTGCATTCGCCGAGGCCGATGGAAAACCATCCACAGGTTGGCCGGCACACTGGACTTCGACACTAATACGCCGGCCGGATTAGTGCCGGGGAGCGTCACGCCTTCCCGCTCGGGAAGCAGGGCGTTAGATCGCACGACTAGCTGGGCTGGTAAACTCACTTAATTCTTGATAGCCTCGCATTGAAACCGTTCTAACAACTGCACAAGACACTTATCTTATATAGCCGTTGCCAACCTCAGCTCCGTATTCTGTCTGTTTACATATCTCTGAATAATCATGCCTACACTAGTTTCTTGGCGCTTCAATGCATGAAAATGCAGTATCTATCTCTGTGTTCCATATCTCCTAAACCACGGGATCCATTTCATAAAAACGTGGTCAGATATTCCTTACTGTCAGGCGGCAATCGCTGTGGGGTGTAAGAACCACCAAGAACCAGCCATAAGGGGGGAGGGGGGAGGGTTGTGAAGAGAGGCCCCGACGCGTGAATTCCGAGACTTCATACATCCGGTATTTGAGAAAGAGAGCGCTTAGCGAGTGGCTACAAACTCACTGATTTGTCCTGAAATATCCTAAAGTACGCATGGAACCTATCAGGAGCAATTTTAAGCTGTGGCAGAAGTATCTGATACTCTTCTCCATCTTGATTTTCCTTCACCTTACACAACGAAGAAATTATCATCACATGTGTGTCACTTTCGTCCATTTTCTCGGAGTTTGCTGAACGACCTACGTACAAATTTTGCTGCTTTTTGTCGCGCCTCTGGTGTTCAGATACAGAAAATCCCTCACGCCGATGGTTCGCTAGCCTCTCAGCAGTCATGTTACTCAACGATCTGTGACCTCGACCGCAGTGTTTACGGCAGTCTTGCGCCTATGACGGACTATTGCCTGCTCTACCTATAGGTTCCACACAAGACTGCGTCATTCGAAACACAAAGTGCAATGCAGCTCTCCTTTGTTCGCAGCCTTGAGGACCGTTAATGGAATCGTGAAGATAAGTTAGACAAAACTATCTCAGCAAATTGTGTAAAGATTGTGCAGTTACATAGTACTAATAATAAGCGTAGAGCTGAGCTACAAGCCGATGATGGGAAGTAAAATGTGGGAGTTAGGGGAAGTGAGTTATATTACAAATGAGCGGCTCCAATCCACCTTCCAGTAGCCTAATATTCTATATAAATAATGCTGTTACGCAACCCATTGAAGAACGGTGGGAGTTGGAGAACATAGTGTCAAGGTAACGGAACCAACCGATTGATGGTAAGCACTACGTCTGATTCTGCTAACGAAGGAAGCAAGGAGGATTAGGTTTTAGCTTCTGCTAACGTGTCGCCTCGTTGTTAACACGCATATGGCTCTGTCATGCCGCACGGAGAGATATGTTTTGCGGGTTAATTTGGTTACTCTGCAGTCCTCAAAACGTTGCTACACATTTTGAAAACGGAGGCAACGACGCTATCAAAACGCAAAATTGCGGGGTTAAAAATTCACAGCTGTATGTGGGTTGCCTTTTACCGAGTTGCGAATCGCCCTTGACACAACGGACGATTTAGCTTCCACGCCGCTCTCGAAAGTTAAGTTAATCCTCAACTTCTATGAAACAGCATTAAAAACTAATGAAGAGCACTCCATCCTTTTTTTCCCCTCCTCATTCACCGGGCCCTTCACGCTGGCATCGTCGCTACCGACGCGAAACATCGCTGCGCCATTCTACAGTTTCACTGCGAATGTCGAGTTTATTTTTAATTCGCTCTGAATCTCCCTCTCTCATACGACTTTAATCTGCTATTCGGACACAATACACGAGACTGCACTCTGGCCGAAATACGGCTGGAGCGCGAATTTTTGCGCACCTAAATCTTTTAATGGGTTTCGATCCGTCCTGTGGACATAGTATTTTACTCGCTACCGGCTAATTACTTCAGCTACGTGTGGCTTCCATTCGCCGCGTAAACACATTACCCAGAAACTCGCAATCTGCATTTGCGGTCTAAACGCACCTGCGGTCTAATCCAGCTCCGTACCTGGAATACATTATTATACAAAAAGGGGAAATATGTAAAATAAAAAAAGTACATTGTCGCTGGCATTACTGGATGGGAAAAAAATGAGATTGCGTTTATACTGCCTGATAAATAACGTGAGGCATCAAGATGATCTCGTCAGGTGTCAATATAACTTCGTAATCATATACACTAAGCTGTTATGTAAGTGATTAGTGCTGCAGTTCTGTGTGATAGGCATAACGGCTGTCATACTGCAGTAGTGTTGTTCGTTTTTAGTGTTGTTAAGGTGTGGTACGATGTGTGCAGGGCGGGAACAGCGTCAGAGACTGAGTGTTCAATGAAGAACACGGAGATGTTACTCGTGTGGCACAGCGTTATCAGCTCCTGATAGAGATGGGAAGGAGTAACATTGAGAGTCCTTAATTAGTCAGCAGATCGAATCGTCCTGAATCGAGGTTTGTGGGGTATTCGGGTGTGACAGTGCCCCGATGCTTTACTGCAGCTGAACTTGAGGGGACGCATAGGTGTCATCGAGATTCTGGTGGACCAGAACGGATCGCCGCATTGTACACCAACAACATCGCGTGATAACGCTCACTTCTGCGCTGTCATCCGAGAACAAATAATACGCTTCCTGCAAGATTCTGTGTCATTCCGCAACACTAGTCGGGACTAGTAACAGCCGTTCCGTGGGATTACTGTTCATACTTAGGCTTCCGTTCACATCACAACACAAACGGCTGCGTCTCGAGTAGTACCTTGATCGGTACGTATGGGAGGCTGATGAATAACGTCGCGTTGTGTTCAGAAAAGAATTGTAGTTTTACAAATGGTTCAAATGGCTCTGAGCACTATGGGACTTAACATCTATGGTCATCAGTCCACTAGAACTTAGAACTACTTAAACCTAACTAACCTAAGGACATCACACAACACCCAGTCATCACGAGGCAGAGAAAATCCCTGACCCCGCCGGGAATCGAACCCGGGAACCTGGGCGTGGGAAGCGAGAACGCTACCGCACGACCACGAGCTGCGGACTGTAGTTTTACAAGGAGCGTTCAATAAATAATACAACACATTTTTCTCAGCCAATTTCAGTTCAGAAAACAGGGTATTTGCTGTCGTAGAATATTCTCCTTGAACTGCTGTAGTTTGACGAAGTTCTGTTAGGTGGCGGCATTGTACGTATCCTTCAAAATGGCATCTGTAACGGAGGTACGTTCCAAATAGACAGCTGTCACTGAGTTTCTTTTGGCAGAAAACGGGAGCATCCGAGATATTCATTGCAGAATGTCTACGGAGACCTGGCAGTAAGCAAAAGCACGGTGAGCCCTTGGGCGAGATGTGTGTCATCATCGCAAAAAGGTCACGCATTCCTGTCCAATCTACCGCATGCAGCGCGGCCGCACTCAGCTGTGAGTGCTGCAGTTTTGTACCGTTCGTACATTCACATTCGAGGTGATAAACGGATCGCAGTCAAACAACTGGCTGTAGTACTGGATGTCTCTGTTGGTAGTGTTGACACACTAGTCCACCAGTTATGGTACTCGAAGGTGTTTGCCCACTGTGTTTCTCGCCATTTAACACAAGACCATGAAGAGCAACGAAGGACCATGTGTGCGGAATTGCTTGCGCGTTACGAGGATGATAGTTATTTTGTCGAAAGTCGTTACAGGTCATGGTACATGGAATCATCACTTCGAACCGGAAACAAAACGGCAACACATGGAGTGGCAACACACCATCTCTCTCCCCAAGAAAAAGTTCAAAGCTGCGTCCTCAGCCAGTGAAGTCATGACTATGGTCTTCTACGATTCTGTAGCGGGTATTTTGTTTGATGTCCTCCTTCATGGTCCGATGATCAACTCCGAAACGTGTTGTGCCGCCTCCAGAAAACTGAAGAAACTACTTCAGCCAGCATGTTCGTCGCCACAAAAATGCAAATTAACTTCTCCTTCTCCATGAAAACGCAAAACCTCACACAAATCTGCGCAGCAGCGAGGAACTCATCTACGCTAGAGCAAGAGAGAGGATGTTATTATGGGCGGCCGGTATCCTGTTTGTAGCACACAAATGAGCCGTGGTGCCATCGGGTTAGCAGACTGTTCTGTCTGGTGCCACTGGCTCAATTGTAGTGCCGACTATCCCTCTTGCGGTCCCTTTTGCTAGTATTTATGAGGAAGAGTTGGTATCTGTGGGTTGTGTTCTTAGAAGATCTTTGCTTGCCGATATATGGGCGAGGTTCGCTGGCGCGAGAGGGAGACACGCAGTTTGGGGATTGGCGGTAGCGTGACGATAGGAGGTGGTCGTCCGAGCGGCTGAAGCCACGAGCTGCCCAAGGAGGGTTTGCGCAGAGCGAAGATACCGAAGTACTTCACCGGGGTCAGCGTCGACTAGAGGCAGCAGGCCGACATCCCATCGGTTGGTTGGCAACATTCGTGTCGGACGACCGCTCGTGGCCTGGCTGCCCTCTTCTACCCGGCTTTCACCGGCACCACTCACAAGGGAACCTCCCCATCGCACCCCCCCTCAGATGTAGTTATAAGTTGGCACAGTGGATAGGCCTTGAAAAACTGAATACAGATCAATCGAGAAAACAGGAAGAAGTTGTGTGCAACTATGAAAAAAATAAGCAAAATATACGAAATGAGTAGTTCATGCGGAAGATAGGCAACATCAAGGATAGTCCCAGCTCAGGAGCGCCGGCGTCCCGTAGTTAGCGTGAGCAGCTGCGGAACGAAAGGTCTTTTGGTTCAAGTCTCCCTCGAGTGAAAATTTTAATTTTTTATTTTCAGACAATTATTATCCAGCCGTCCGTCCGTCCGATGCGAGGTAACTGCGCCGTAGTATGGGGACGCTACACCTAAACAAACATCGAAACACACGACGTCAGTCGACTACAACGCACGGAAGAGAGAGTATTCCTGCTAACGAGGCTCCCTGGCTGGCAGTTGACTGTTCGCTACTTTGGACGAGAGTGCATTAAATACGTGAGATGTATTCCGTGGGCAATATGAATCCAGCAAATGTAGCGGACGGACGGACATAATAATTGTCTGAAAATAAAAAATTAAATTTTTCACTCGAGGGAAGACTCGAACCAAAGACCTCTCGCTCCGCAGCTGCTCACACTAACCACGGGACCACGGCGCTCCTGGGCTCATATCATCCTTGACGTTGCATATCCTGCACATGGACTACTCAGTTTGTATATTTTGCTTATTTTTTTCATAGTTCCACACAACTTCTTCCTGTTTTTTCGATTGATCTGTGTTCAGTTTTTCAAGGCCTATCCACTGTACCAACTTATAACTAAATCTGAGAGGGGTGCGATGGGGAGGTTCCCTTGTCAGTAACCGTTGCGAGGCACCGTGGATCCATGGAATTGCTTGCTGATAAAGGGGAGTAACATCTTGTATTCCTTGTGGTGATTTGTATCATTGTCTACCTGCCCTCCTTATTATTTTCTGGTTCGTACCCGACCCTCAGAGTTTTACCCGGTAGGCTCTTTGGTGGTAAATATAGGCCGTAGTACTGTAACAAGACACTACTTGTCGTTTGAAAATTTGTTCCGCTATTATATTGTGTTTCCTTTGTACCCGATTATTAATATTCTAATGAATCATCTCCTGCTCGTAAAAACAGCCGGAACAATTGTACTAAGGCACAGGTTGCCATTAAACAAATAGGGACCTTGTGGTTAGATTTAGATGTCAACTGGTTCAATTATTTGATTGTAATAGCATTTTTCAGGCATTAGTTATAACCTGAACAACCTGCTATACTAACCTGTTCGTTGCTGTGATTGAAAGACCGGGTCATTATTGATGTATTTTAGCCGGATCTAGCTGGATCTTGAGCTTCCGATAAGTGCGTTCTGTTGTAATAAGTGTTCACAATTAATGTTTTAAGATGTTCCTTCAGAGCAGTCGTAATAACTGACAGTTTAACTTTGAAAATACTAACACCCAACCGTCACCAGGGCTTTAGTTAAAATAGAATTGTGAGAAGGGGCGGGTTAGGATCCAATCGCACGTTGGTTGCCGACTGAAATTAAGAGGTTGGTTGCTTTGTAGTAAGCTGTATCATTGTCATATTGTTACCTAATCTGGTTAACCTTTAAGCACAGGTGCGCATCTTAACCCCGAACCTTTCGACATACAGCTTTCAAATTAAAAATTACGTAATCTGTTTTGAGTAACTGAATCACTTTTGTCATCAATGGTGCTTATATAATTTTCGTGTGTTGCAGAAGGGCATGTAATAAGACAGAATGTGTACAGCGCCGTAGTAAATACCGCTGTTTCACCGAAATTGGCGGGCTGCACGTCCGGCCGTCTTGTCATATTGTTTGCTGTTTTGATTTCTTTTGCAAAAGCTTATTCAACTTAAGGTTTAAGGTCAAAAGAATTTTGCAAACTTGTTCATTTTATTAGAGATAATTTTATGGTTATCTATTGATAAACAGGTTTTGGGTCCTCCTTTACACATTTTCCTTAATTCCAGTAAGTACCACGTATCAACAAATGTATACATGGATTAACAAGGTTCTTTATTTACATGAATAAGTAACCACTTATCTTCAATAGAGTGCATGTGTTGTGGTACAAGCTCTTCTGTAATAGTCGGCTAGCAGACAACATCGGTATTTTGCTATTTCGACTAATCTGATTGCTATTTGTGGTGTCACCGCCAGACGCCACACTTGCTAGGTGGTAGCTTTTAAATCGGCCGCGGTCCGTTAGTATACGTCGAACCCGCGTGTCGCCACTATCAGTGATTGCAGACCAAGCGCCGCCACACGGCAGGTCTAGAGAGACTTCCTAGCACTCGCCCCAGTTGTACAACCGACGTTGCTAGCGATGGTTCACTGACAAAATACGCTCTCATTTGCCGAGACGATAGTTAGCATAGCCTTCAGCTACGTCATTTGCTACGACCTAGCAAGGCGCCAGTACCAGTTACTATTGATACTGTAATAATGTACCGTCAAGAGCGACGTTTCACATTCATGAAATGGTACTGTTTATCTCGCAACAAAGCCATAAACATATCTCACATTGCTTTCTTCTTTAACTGCAGTGACGATTCATTCATTTGCAAACCTGTTTTGCGTTTGGTTCTACCAGTGAAGTCCTTACCATACTATTTAAAAATTTTCGTGAAGCGTTCCAAGATTTCTAGCTTAGATTAGTACTTGTTCCATAGATCATGAATACGACACTTCGTAATGATGTGGAGCGTGTCAGGTTAATAAAAGATGTCTATACAAGATATTACATTACAAAATATTACATGACACTCAATAATTTTTTTTTGTGGAGGTTGGGAAGTTACCCACTTACTATATCCAAAAATTCATTTAATAAGTAGAAGGAGTTGCCGTTAAGAAATTCTTTTAATTTCCATTTAAATGCTATATGGCTATCTGTCAGACTTTTGATGCTATTAGGTAAGTGACCAAAGACTTTTGTGGCAGCATAATTTACCCCCTTCTGAGCAAAAGTTAGATTTGACCTTGAGTTATGAAGATCATCCTTTCTCCTAGTGTTGTAGCCACTGCTATTACTTTTGAATTCGTTCGGATTGTTAATAACAAACTTCATAAGTGAATATATATAATGTGAGACTACAGTGAAGATTTCTAGCTCTTTAAATAAATGTCTGCAGGATGATCTTAGATGAGCTCCAGCAGTTATTCTGCTTACACGCTTTTATGCAATGAACTCTCTTTTACTCAATGATGAGCTACCCCAGAATATGATGCCATACGAAAGCAGAGAATGAAAATAGGCGTGGTAAGCTAATTTATCCAGATGTATGCCGCCAAAATTTGCAATGACCCTAATAGCAGATCCTCAGTGTGTTTTTTCCAGTTCAACCCCTCATCAATGCATACACCTAGAAATTTTGAATATTCTACCTTAGCTACCGATTTCTGATCGAAGTCTATATTTATTAATGTGTGGAACTGTATATACTGTGTTTTGTCAAAGTTTAATGAGAGCCCATTTGCAGAGAACCACTTAATGATTTTCTGAAAAACATCATTTACAGTTTCACCAGTTAATTCTTGTCTGTCAGGTGTGATAGCTATACTTGTATCATGGGCAAAAAGTAACAGCTTTGCATCTTCGTGAATATAGAATGGCAGGTCATTAATATATATTAAGAACAGCAGAGGACCCAAGACCGGACCTGGTGGCACCCCATTCTTGATTGTTCCCTAGTTTGAGAATCACCAGTTTTTTGCATATTATGTGATCTGTTTATTTCAACTTTCTGCAATCTTCCAGTTAGGTATGATTTAAACCATTTGAACACTGTCGCATTTCTACCACAGAACTTGATCTTATCTAGAAGTATTCCATGATTTACACATTCAAAAGCCTGTGATAGATCACAAAAAATCCCAGTGGGTGACTTCCGGTTACTCAGAGCATTTAATATTTCATTAGTTAAAGTATATATAGCATTTTCTGTTGAAAAACCCTTCTGGAAACCGAACTGACATTTTGTTAAAACTTTATTTTTACAAAGGAGTGAAGCTACTCTACAATACATTACATTTTCAAAAATTTTGGATAAGGCAGTCAGAAGAGAGATTGGGTGGTAGTTGTTGACATCAGACGTATCCCCTTTTTTATGCAGTGGTATAACAATGGCATACTTCAGTCTGTCTGGGAAGATACCCTGCTTCAGAGAGCTATTACATATGTGGCTAAGAATCCCACTTATTTCTTGGGAACAAGCTTTTATTATCCTGCTGGAAATGCCATCAATCCCATGTGAGCTTTTATTCTTGAGAGAGTTTATTATCTTCCTGATTTCAGATGGAGAGGTGGGTGGAATTTCAATTGTATCAAATGATGTGGGTAAGGCCTCTTCCAACTCAATAACATGTTATTCAATCTGTATATTGAGCAAGCAATAAAGGAGACAAAAGGAAAATTTGGAGTAGGAATTAAAATCGCTGGAGAAGAAATAAAAACTTTGAGGTTCGCCGATGACATTGTAATTCAGTCAGAGACAGCAAAGGACCTGGAAGAGCAGTTGAACAGAATGGACAGTGTGTTGAAAGGAGGATATAAGATGAACATTAACAAAAACAAAACGAGGATAATGGAATGTAGTCGAATTAAGTCAGGTGATGCAGAGGGAATTAGATTAGGAAATGAGACACTTAAAGTAGAAGATGAGTTCTGCTATTTGGGGAGAAAAATAACTGATGATGGTCGGGGTAGATAGGATATAAAATGTAGACTGGCAATGGCAAGGAAAGCTTTTCTGAAGAAGAGAGATTTGTTAATATCGAATATAGATTTGTCAAGAAGTCGTTTCTGAAAGTATTTGTATGGAGTATAGCCATGTATGGAAGTGAAACATGGATGATAAATAGTCTGTACAAGAAGATAACATAAGCTTTCGAAATGTGGTGCTACAGAAGAATGCTGAAGATCAGATGGGTAGATCATGTAACTAATGAAGACGTACCAAATAGAATTGGGGAGAAGAGGAGTTTGTGGCACAACTTGACTAGAAGAAGGGATTGGTTGGTAGGACATGTTCTGAGGCATCAAGGGATCACCAGCTTAGTACTGGACGGCAGCGTGGAGGGTAAAAATCGTAGAGGGAGACCAAGCAGGTTCAGAAGAATATAGGTTGCCGTAGTTACTGGGAGATGAAGAAGCTTCCACAGAATAGAGTAGCATGGAGAGCTGCATGAAACCAGTCTCTGGACTGAGGACCACAACAACAACAAGACTGTCAAAAGCACAGAATTACTAGTGATACAGTTTTTCAGAGTTACTTTACTTCTTAAACTGAAACAGTCAAAAATATCAAAGAACTGATTTGTTTGTAGAAATCTGCAATGCCATAAGTGGTCACAGGTATAAGACCACAAGATATGAGTACCTGAACAGAAGCTGCTACTGAGTGACTGACCACATAAGCAGCAGTGCTAATTTTCAGTTTCGAGAACGGTGGCAACCTAACAGGTGTCTTATACAATATAGAGGCTAATCTGAATTTGCCACCACTCTCAAACAACAGCACTACAACTTTCCAAGAAGGTTTACCAGATCTGCCCCTTTCTATGTTATCCAAAATATTGTACTTAAACAAATTAATTTGACACTATTCAAGAGACGTGGAGAGACATAGAAGAAATAAATATTTTCCTCCTCGTAAGTCACAAATTGTGTCCCTTTTCATTCATACCCAGAAATTATCGCTGCTTAATTAAATGTGACCCTTGGTCATTTATACAGCTTTTAACAATAATCAGAACATCTCTTAACTTCGGTACTATTGTGAAAGTGTTTTGCTCAGTACAGCAAACATACAGTATAGAAAACAGTAATAGCTGCTTAATTTTTGAAAATAAACAATTTATCATTACTACTAGAACAGTGTTGGCTACTTTTGGGGTTTGTATGTCACTAAATTCTTCAGATCTACTGATAACATTCGGTGAAACATGATATGATAAATTGAACATTAATGTCTGTTAGCCTATAAAAAGATTTACAATTTTTTCACTTTGAGAAAATTGCTTCATCTTCTCTTTCACCAAACGAAAAATATTTTCATTATATCAGTATTCTATTTTGATTCCTCCCACACAGTTTTGTGGAGTACTAAATGATGAAAGACAGAAATAGCCTGATTAATATTTATATGCATGCGTACTGCAATATGAAACATTTAGAGCAAATACCTATATTTTATCATCAAACCGGAGCACACTATTCCCCTTAACAGGTAATTTAACTCGGCTCAAAACCAGATGTTAAGTTTTCTTGTAAGAGACTGACAGCCTAAGAGTTAAGCATCTCTGCGTCTTTAGCCACACTCTTTCCATTCAACTTTCTTCTTGCAGTCCGTTGGTGGTACAAGTACTTTGTACAGCGTCTGCACGTTCGAGACAAACGAATAATCTCAATAGGTGTATATTTCAATTTTTTCTTTAGATGGTAAATCATTTCATTTAATTTAACTATGTCCTCCTAGAACGAAACGAGTGGAACATCTTAACTGACTAATGCACATTCTCTACTGCAGTATGTATACTGGGTGCTCACTGCTGCTGTCGATTTACCTCCAGCAGAGGCATTCACGGAGCATGATGCTTTTTGCTTCCTCTGGCACACGGCATCTGCTGGGCAATTTACGACTGAGTGATACAGCCTGGGATTGGTTCGGGACAGCAAACAGTTTTGGCGCTCCATTCCACACCAGTTTCCTGTTGTCTGCGTTCATGAGCTGGCATGCGCCGAAATAGAGAGCACAAATCTTGATACTCCCGTACAGATAATACGTATCTTTCCGCAGAAGGTCGGCCTTTCTCCTATTTATAATCAAGTCCTTGCTTCTGGGAAGCGCAAATAGACTAATTTATGAAAAAAGACTTGCACATTATACCACAAAATATTTGTACGCTATCCATAAAATATTATTATTATATCTTAGTTTATACCCACACGAAGTACTCTAACGTTGGCTTTCATCAATTTTATGACGACCTGGTAATAAATACTGTCTTGGCAGTTAACATGTTGCCATATTAAATACGTGCAAAAAGAGCTAGTGATTTCCTTACTGAGTCTGATAGGTAACCGAAAATATACCGGAATGTATAGTTTTTTGTGAAGTTAAACTACAATACTAGATATTGTAAAATTTGTTGTCTGATGTGCTTATTTCGAAGCGGGAAACATACAGACACTTATACAGTAGCAACATAATGGAATGGTGGTTGGAATTTTGCTAGTCTCATTAAAATCCGAAGTCCAGAAGACGCTACTATGTGAATGGATGCCTGAAAGTACAACTAATCATCCTCAAATGAGCGTTTTTCAATCATGACGTTTTTAATTTACTTCTTAGTGTAGTTTGTAAATACGGAGAGTGGTATTTCCAGATCATAGTTTTTGAGTGTTACTACAATTAATAGTGCCACAATAAATTCCAAAACACTATAGTATTTGCATGTTAAATGTGCGTCTGCTCTCCAGATACACAACGCGCAATCGTTTTACAGAGTGTTTGTACATGCCAGCCATGACTCTTTACTTTGCACTATTGGTACTCTTTAACAAGCTAATGAAGACCAGGGCTCTCACCTACCAAAATACAGCGGAAAATATCCCTGAACAACCTCCGAAATTATCTCAGTGGAGTTCTGGTCTTTCTGGTTCATCCCATATACAGGGTGTTACAAAAAGGTACGGCCAAACTTTCAGGAAACATTCCTCACACACAAAGAAAGAAAATATGTTATGTGGACATGTGTCCGGAAACGCTTACTTTCCATGTTAGAGTTCATTTTAATACTTCTCTTCAAATCACATTAATCATGGAATGGAAACACACTGCAATAGAACGTACCAGCGTTACTTCAAACACTTTGTTACAGGAAATGTTCAAAATGAAAATGTTCAAAATGTCCTCCATTAGCGAGGATACATGCATCCACCCTCCATCGCATGGAATCCCTGATGCGCTGATGCAGCCATGGAGAATGGCGTATTGTATCGCAGCCGTCCACGATACGAGCACGAAGAGTCTCTACATTTGGTACCGGGGTTGCGTAGACAAGAGCTTTCAAATGCCCCCATAAATGAAAGTCAAGAGGGTTGAGGTCAGGAGAGCGTGGAGGCCATGGAATTGGTCCGCCTCTAACAATCCATCGGTCACCGAATCTGTTGTTGAGAAGCGTACGAACACTTCGACTGAAATGTGCAGGAGCTCCATCGTGCATGAACCACATGTTGTGTCGCGTTTGTAAAGGCACATGTCCTAGCAGCACAGGTAGAGTATCCCGTATGAAATCATGATAACGTGCTCCATTGAGCGTAGGTGGAAGAACATGGGGCCCAATCAAGACATCACCAACAATGCCTGCCCAAACGTTCACAGAAAATCTGTGTTGATGATGTGATTGCACAATTGCGTGCGGATTCTCGTCAGCCCACACATGTTGATTGTGAAAATTTACAATTTGATCACGTTGGAATGAAGCCTCATCCGTAAAGATAACATTAGCACTGAAATGAGGATTGTCACATTGTTGGATGAACCATTCGCAGAAGTGTACCCGGGGAGGTCAATCAACTGCTGATAGTGCCTGCACAAGCTGTACATGGTACGGAAACAACTGGTTCTCCCGTAGCACTCTCCATACAGTGACGTGGTCAACGTCACCTTGTACAGCAGCAACTTCTCTGACGCTGACATTAGGGTTATCGTCAACTGCACGAAGAATTGCCTCGTCCATTGCAGGTGTCCTCGTCGTTCTAGGTCTTCCCCAGTAGCGAGTCATAGGCTGGAATGTTCCGTGCTCCCTAAGACGCCGATCAACTGCTTCTGGAAATCTGTCTCGATACGAACGTACCGCGCCACTGCTAATCCATACATCAAATGGGCATCTGCCAACTCCGCATTTGTAAACATTGCACTGACTGCAAAAACACGTTCGTGATGAACACTAACCTGTTGATGCTACGTGCTGATGTGCTTGATGCTAGTACTGTAGAGCAATGAGTCGCATGTGAACACAAGCACCGAAGTCAACATTACCTTCCTACAAATGGGCCAACTGGCGGTGAATCGAGGAAGTACAGTACATACTGACGAAACTAAAATGAGCTCTAACATGTCCACACAACATCTTTTCTTTATTTGTGTGTGAGGAATGTTTCCTGAAAGTTTGGCCGTACCTTTTTGTAACACCCTGTATGTATTCGGGCACACTTTCTCTGGAGCTTCAGCAGATATTTCGATTCGCATTGTGTAGATGGATGGAGTCGGCCCAAACAAATACTGCTCATCGTGTCTTTCGTACGACGCCCAGTATCAACGGAAGGCGTCGGTTTTGTTACGCGTTACAAAGATCAGGATTTTAAAGCGAAATTTCACGAGTCCGTTCAGTAGAGCGGTCCAAAATTATTCTAGTGCGATAGTCGTTTTATTGATATGTATTAAGAGGGAAGGTAAAACACGAAGAATATCCAATCTTTCAGCAGCGACAGCACCGCCATGGCACGCAATGACTACTACTGACATGCAGCAGCACTGCTCACATGGGAACATTCCCAGGTGTAAGTAATAGTAAACGATCTTGATGGAAATTGGTGGGTATGTAGAGGGGTCAAAATAATGCAATACAGACTATTTCGTTTTTGACCAATTTCACTCTAAGGGATAAAATTCAACCGCCAGTGGTAAACTGTCATATTAAGTTTAGAGGGAATGTCTTAGTAATATACCAAAAAAATTGTTTTACATAAGAGCTGAATTGTACTTAACGTTCTTAAAATCGCTTAATAAGCTTCTGTAATTATCTAAAAGTTTGCAAAATATTCCACCACCAGTAATTAATTCTGAAAAATAAAAACTTTTGTAACAACGTAAATTGAAGAAGCTTTCACGCCGCATACATCCATATGTAATAAGACAGGTTTCTGAAATATCATTTTTGAAAGATAAGCTATTCACAATTTAGCGTCAGCGTACCTAATTAAAATAAATAAACCATTATTATTACTCAAATTATTTATTTTTATTATCTTTCTTTTGTGTTTTAAATTGTTACCTTATATTTTACATTCACGTTTATTTTAGTTTAACATTTCACATGCCTGTATATTGTTAACTGAAGATAATGATTAATTCATTATTGTGATACAAAATAATTTCCATAATTATAATCTGTTACGAAATGCTTGAAATGTAACATTTTTACACATTCCACGCAAAATAAACGAAATTTCTGTACATACTACATATGACGGTCAACTCCATACAAAACAAAATATAGAAAGAAATCAAACTGTGGCGGGTGATCTTCTAAATACCCTGGTTTGATCCAGCCATATTTCAATACATTGTAAAACTTTAGCGAAAGGAATTGATTATGTATTAGTGACAGCAGGTTGATTATACTGTTTCTCCAATGGACAGTGACAATATAGCAGAAGTAGATCTGAAAAATTTCTCACGAAGTTCTTCAAATATCGAACATTGTATAAATTCAAAGCCTGTTCCTTGTCCCCAGGTAAAATACTCAAAATGGTTTTTTCGTATCGTCCCCCCTCTTTTCATAGCTTTTTTTAAACTATTTGAGAGTTCCGTCCGAGAATTGGATATATTTTTGAATACTCAATTGTTCTTGTGACTGCACAGACATATATCGTAAACTAACGTCTCACCAAACCAAAATGTTTGTAAAAGACTTTTGTTTCCATTGGAGGAGAAAAATCTGTATTACTGTTAGATTCTTGAGGTGGTCAGTGTGAAAGAACTGTTTGGAGCATCGTACCAGATGACGAGGAACTTACCTGAACATCTCGTGATCCCAAAACGTTTGACGGGATTGGTACATTTATTGGACTTACGCGGCGTTCCATGCTGGGGGAACTTCAGGGGGAGTTTTTCAGATACAGTTCTGTTTGTGATGTCATTCTCCACTTCAGAAACAATGTAAGCAATCTGTAGCCGCTGGTACATAATCAGTTCTTTTTGCCAGTGTTTTCCAATATACTGAAATATGCCTGATACAAATCAGAGTGTTTAGGAGGTTGCCTGCCACGATTTCATTTCCTGATGAAATTATTTGTTGTATATTTTGTTGTCCATCTTGTGCATTGTGTGAAGAAATCTTGTTCATTTTATGTGCGTGTTATCGTTACTGTAATTATCTTGTATCATAATAATGAGTTCATTATTATAATTATTACTATCCAGTTTCCGGTACCCACAAGATTACACGTCAAATCTGATTTTCGTCCTCCATTTTTGTCTATCTGTCAACAAATTATTTTCAGTATTTTTTCTTTTGATAGATGTCAGAATTCCTTGAATCTATGTGGTCGGAGGTCTCCCTCTTTTCTTTCTTGCCGGTGGTTCCAATTCCACAATTCTCTGTGGTACTCTCTCTTTTGAGATCCTTTCTGTATGTCCATACCATAACAACTGTTTTTCTTCTATAAAATCTGGAACTGAATTTGTAACGTCCATTTTCTTCCTAATGACTTCATTTCTGATTCTTTCTTGCCAAGATATCCGTGCAGGCTGCCTCCGAAAGTCCATGTCTGTTGTCATCAACCTTTTTACTATTTGCGATTTAACTGTCAATACTCTTGATCGATATGTCATAATACTTCTGATAACTGTGTTGAAGATTTTTCTTATTGTTTCCATTTTAATCTGTTGGTTCATAAAATACCATTTACTGT
Organism: Schistocerca piceifrons; assembly: GCF_021461385.2. Taxonomy (NCBI): domain Eukaryota; kingdom Metazoa; phylum Arthropoda; class Insecta; order Orthoptera; family Acrididae; genus Schistocerca; species Schistocerca piceifrons. Next base: position 140,867,493 of record NC_060138.1, on the reverse strand, counting down.
TCCAAAAGTAAACGTCCAACATCAATTTTAGAATTAATTTTCTTGTCTTGTTTTCCATCTTGTGTGATATTGACTACTAGATGTTTCTACTCTTCAGTGTGTTTAATAGTTCCCATCCCGAGTGTCAAATCTTGATTTGCGTCTCCTATTACCATATATCTTGTTTTACTCCTGCTGACATGAAGTCCCCATTTTTTGTAGTTCTCTATTAATTTACTTGTAATTCACTCTATGTCTTCTTCATCTTGTACCAGAATTAGTTGGTCATCAACAAATTGTAATGAAGATATCGTAATATCATTTATGTGGATTCCCAAGTTTTTACATTTTGTTTTCCAGTTTTCCAATGCATTTTCTGTTAAATTTTGTAAAGTGTTGGTGACTCACTGCATCCTTGATGTAATCCTTGTCTAATTTTGAATCCCAATGAGATGTAATTTTGTACTTTTATTCTTGCTACAGAGTTTTCGTAAAGGTTCAGAATTGCTTTAGATATCATGGAAATAACATTAAAGTTACAAATCATTAGCTTTTTCTATGTCTAAAAATACTAAGTGAAAGGGCTGATTTTTAACTTTTTTCTTTTCAATTATTTGTCGCAAGCAGAATGTATTACATACAGTTTATCCCCCTCCTCTGAAGCCAGCGTGATCCTCGATCTCCATTTCCCTAAATTACGTTTCCAAAAAATGTTTGATAATCCTTCCATAAAATCTGCTAAATACATTAGTTACAGTTATTCCTCTGTAGTTCTCGCACTAATCTTTTCTTCCTTTTGTTGTGGATTGTTGAAATAAATCCTACTGTCCAGTCTTCTGGTGTCACCTCGTCATTGAAGAGTTTTTCAAAAAGGATCCCTAAAGTTCCTGCAATTTATCTGTACCATATTTCACCAGTTCAGTTGCTACTCCTCCAATTCCAGTTGCACTTCCTCTTTTTAAAATTTCAATTGATTTTTTTTACTGCTGCAAGTGACATGCTGTCATCATTTCTTCTGTATCATTATTAATTGTACCCAAAAATTCTTCTCTATCTTCAGTCAATAATTCTTTGAAGTATTTTTTCCAGGTTCGGATACTAATGAAATTAATTTGTTGAGTTTCTTTAGAATTTTTCTCAGTTCAACATTTTTCATGTCTCTGAGTTTCTCCTACCTCCAATTACATTACCCACTTTACTACAGGTATTTTTCCAATTCTTATATTTTGCTTGTCATCATTTTCCAGATTTTTGCTTTTTGTGCTGCTAATTCTATATTGTCCGGGATACTTCGTGTATTTAGCCATTTTCTTTATTTGTACTGCTTTCTCTATTTCTGTATCAAGATAGTACAAAGATTATTTTTCTCATATTTACAAAATTTCTTCGCCCAGTGCTTCTTTGGCTGCCTCATGTAGAGCATTAACGATATTTTTACATTATGTAAGGTGATCAAAATTGAAAATGGTTCAAATGGCTCTGAGCACTATGGGACTTAACTTCTGAGGTCATCAGTCCCCTAGAACTGAGAACTACTTAAACCTAACTAACCTAAGGTCATCACACACATCCACGCCCGATTCAGGAGTCGAACCTGCGACCGTAGCGGTCGCGCGGTTCCAGACTGTAGCGCCTAGAACCGCTCGGTCACACCGGCCGGCGATCAAAATTGAAGTTGAGCTTTGAAAACGCTGTACAAGTAACACCACCAGTCATAATGACGATAAATTGCAGTGGAATATTATTGGGGAAGGGGGAAAACGTATGGCAGAAGAAAAACAATAGTGTGAAATTTGAGAAATAGATGACCCTGTATGTGTCAGAATACATAAATGAAAACACCTGTCATAGGCACGACCCATTGAAGTTGATATAAACACGTCGAGTACACAGCTTTTTCTTCTTTCGCGTCTGCGACGTTCGTCACGACTATCTCAATGGAGGATCTCGCTCTGCTTGTAAAGCTGTATCTCAAGAATGACGACTGTGCACACGTCGCTCTGCAGGAGTTCCGGACACGGAAGGGTTTGAAAAAAGGCGTAGGTCCGATGACTGACGTGGGTCTGGAGAAAATTATTCGGAAATTCGGAAAGACGGGTTCTTTTGGTGTGCAATCTGGTAGAGGGAGGAAACGAGCTGATTTGACGTCAGTGGAAGCAGGGGCCACAGCAATGCAGGAGGAGACGAGTGGTGGTGTGAAAAAGTGTAGTGCACGGAGAATTGCCCGAACATTAGACATACCCGTGAGCACGGAACGTAAAATCCTACGAAACATCCTTCCTTGCTTTTTTAGTTTTACATCATTCTTCTGACTCTCAGAGTAACACTTGCAACCTATGTCCTCAGTTACTTGCTGGATGTATTCCAATCTCTGTATTCCTCTACAGTTCTTGTCCTCTACATCTTCCTCTAGTACCGTGGAGGTCATTCCCTCATGTCTTAACAGATGTCCAATTATCCTGTCCCTTCTCCTTATCAGTGCTTTCCACGAATTCCTTTCCGATTCTGCGCAGAACCTCCTCATTCCTTATCAGGTCACCAAATTTTCAACATTCGTCTGTAGCACCACATCTCAAATGCTTCGATTCTCTTCTGTTCCAGTTTTCCCACAGTCCTACATGTTTCACTATCATACAATGTTGTACTCTAGACGTACATTCTCAGAAATTTCTTCTTCAAATTAAGGCTGATATTTGATATTAGTAGACTTCTCTTGGCCAGGAATGCCCTTTTTGAAATTGCTAGTCTGCTTTTGATGTCCTCGTTTCTCCTGTCGTAATTGGTTATTATACCGCCTAGGTAGCAGAATTTCTTTACTTCATCTACTTCGTTACCATCAATCTTGATATTAGGCTTCTCGCTGTACTCACTGCTACTACTTCTCATTACCTTCGTCTGTCTTCGATTTACTCTCAGTCCATATTCTGTACTCATTGTACTGCTCATTCCGTTTAGGAGATCATGTAATTTTTCTTCACTTTCAGTCTAGATAGCAATGTCATCAGCGAATCGTATCATTGATATCCTTTCACCTTGAATTTTAATTCCACTCCTGAACCTTTCTTTTATTTCCGTCGTTGCTTCCTCGATGTAAGGATGGAACAGTAGGGGGCGAAAGGCTACATCCTCGTCTTACGCCCTTTTCAATACGAGCTCTTCTTTCTTCGTTGTCAGAATTACCTCTCTCGTGCCTTTACTTTTCCTAAAGCCAAACTGATCGCATCATCAGTTTTCTATTCCATTCTTCTCTATATTATTCTTGTAGGCAACTTGGATGCATGAGCTGATTGTGCGATAATTCTCGCTCTTGTCAGCTCTTGCCGTCTTCGGAATTATGTGGATGATGCTTTTCCGAAAGTCAGATGGTATGTTGCCAACGTGAATAGTCGTTTTGCTGCCACTTCCCCCAATGATTTTAGAAATTCTGGTGGAATGTTATCTATCTCTTCTGCCTTATTTAATCTTAAGCCACCAAAGCTCTTTTACAATCTAATACTGGATACCCTATCTCTTCTAAATCGTCTCCTGTTTCTTCTTCTATCACATAAGACAAATCTTCCCCCTCAGAGAGGCTTTCTATTTATTCTTCCCACCTATCCGTCCTCCCCTGTGCATTCAACAGTGAATGCCCGTTGCACTCTTAGTGTTCTCACCCCTGCTTCTAATGCCACCGTAGGTTGTTTTGACTTTCCTGTATGCTCAGTCTATCTTTCCAACTGTGGTGTCACCGCCAGACACCACACTTGCTAGGTGGTAGCTTAAATCGGCCGCGGTCCATTTAGTACATGTCGGACCCGCGTGTCGCCACTGTGTGATCGCAGACCGAGCGCCACCACAAGGCAGGTCTCGAGATACGGACTAGCACTCGCCCCAGTTGTACGGACGACATTGCTAGCGACTACACTGACGAAGCCTTTCTCTCATTTGCCGAGAGACAGTCAGAATAGCCATCAGCTAAGTCCATGGCTACGACCTAGCAAGGCGCCATTAGCCTTACATAGTTGATAGTTATCGTATGAAATGTCTCAACAAGATGAACGATGTATACAAGAAGGACAAATAAAAGTTAAGTATTCGAGGAGCTGCATACTTTTCTTATTAGAATTCACTACTTATCCTGTTCCAAAATTCACGCCCGTCTGCGTTAGATATCGTGCATTTCGGCCTCCACTATCTACAAGGTGTTGGCACAATTGCCAACACATCACCAACAATCATTTATTTCTCGACGTGTTCACATTTTTCCTGCAGCCATTTCGTCGTAGCTCCCTTGCACTAGCTATTTATTTCATTCCTCAGCGACCTGTATTTCTGTATTCCTGAGTTTCACGGAACGTTTTTGTACTTCCTCCTTTCATCAGTCAACTGAAGTATTTCTTCTGTTGCCCATGGTTTCTTCGCAGTTACCTTCTTTGTACGTATGTTTCCCTTCCCAACTTCTATGATGGCCCTTTTTAGAGATGTTAATTCCTCTTCAACTGTACTGCCTTCTGGGCTATTCCTTATTGCTATGTCTATAGCCTTAGAGAACTTCCCGTATCACCCGACCTTTTCCAAGTATACCTCCTCCTCTTGTGATTCTCGAACAGAGTAGTCGCTATTACGAGCTGAAACTTGTTACAGAACTCAATTATTCTCCTCGCTCATTCCTTGTCCGAAGCCCGTATTCTACTGTAAATTTTTTTTCTACTCCTTCCCCTACAACTACATTCCAGTACCCCACGACTGTTAGATTTTCATCCCCCTTTACGTACTGTATTAGCCTTTCAATACGCTCATACACTTTCTCTGTCTCTTCATCTTCAGTTTGCGATGCCGGCATATACGACTGAACTATCGTTGTCGGTGTTGGATTGCAGTCGATTCTGATAAGAACGACGCTGACATTGAACTGTTCACAGCAGCACACCCTCTGCCCTACCTTCCTATTCATAACGAATCCAGTCCCGTTATACCATTTTCTGTTGCTGTTGCTATTACCTTATACTCATCTGACCAGAAACCCTTGTCTTCTTTCCACTTCACTTCACTGACCTCTACTATATCTAGATTGAGCATTTGCATTTCCCTTTTCAGGTTTTTTAGTTTCCTTACCACGTTCAAGCTTCTAACATTCCACGCCCCTACTCCTAGAACGTTATCCTTGCGTTGATTATGCAGTCTTTTCCTCATGGCAACCTCTTTGCTATCCATTCAAAATTACCCATGTGCATGAGTTGCTTCCTGTTGACCGGCCGGCAAGAGAGATCTTTGCTTTACAATTTCTTGCTCGCCTGGCAGAGGACAAAGATTAGCTGTGGAAGATTTTGTGGACAGACGAAGCCAACTTCCATCTGACAGGGTATGTCAATACATAGAATTGTCGAGTATGGGCATCGGAAAATCCACATGCAAATCGACCAGTAGCGCTTCATCCTGAAAAGGTCAGTGTGTGGTGCGGCTTTACGGTGTCATTTATCATAGGGCCACATTTTTTCGAAGAGGCAGGTGCTTCCAGCCCTGTTACCTGCACCGTCACTGCTAAACGCTATGAGTGTCTTTTGCGCAACCACGTCATTACACCTCTCCAACCGCGTGGATGTCTGGATGTGATCATTGTTATGCGAGATGGTGCACTTCCTCACATTGCAAATCTAATGATGCAGTTGCTGAAGCGCCATTTCGAAAAATGCTAGAATTATCAGCCTGCAATTCCCTACAGCCTAGCTGTCCCGATCACCTGATCATAATCCGTGCGACTTCTGGCTGTAGGGGTACCTAGCTACCTGAAATATGTTGCGTTCAGAGCTCCGACTGCAAACTTAGCTGCCTTGAAGGCACTCTTTGCGCAACACGTTCTGAATGTGACCCCGGAAACATTTCGATCAGTTGTGGAACATGCTGTTTCTCGATTTCAACTTGTTGCAGAAACCGGTGGACAGCATACTGAACATGTTTTGCGCCAGTCACACGGAAATTAATAATCCGATCAGATTTCGATTGATGCTTTGTATGCGGTTTTTGGCCTCAGGACAATTAAAAACCGATCTCATCGATGCTTTTTATGCGGTATTTGCCCTCAGGCCAATTAAAAAACCATTTTTCACATTCGATGTAATATGACCTCGCCTTGATGGATGGGCTTACGTAACTAGTAGTATCACACCTGTACACCCATGCACACTGAGTAGTACAGTTTGTTTAACGTCAGACGTACGTACACCTTAGGCACTTTTGTGCGTTTCATTTGTCATTTGTAGGGACCACTATTTATTTTTCTTCTGCCATACGTTTTCCCCCTTCTCCGATAATATTCCGTTGGAATTTGGCGTCATTCTGACCAGTAATGTTATTTCTACAGCGGTTTGAAAGTTTAACTTCTTAACTTTTTAATTTTGATATCTGTATTCTCAGATTCTGTTTCAGTTAACTTTTCGTCTAATCTTTTTTTTTGAATAGATACAGAGTACCTTCATTTCTTAGGCTATGCACATTATACTTCGGGATTTTTACTTCAGTTTAAAAATCTTCCTCTCAATTCTTCTTCACTGTTTATATCCACATACGGAAATACAATTTTACAGTCAGCAAGATGATGGTCATTCTGGGTCGCTCCTCTGTATGCTCTGACGTCTTGTGCTTTTAAGACTGTTTTTTGCCGATTTATTATGTAGTCAATTATTGATTTTAATTGTATTGTTTCCTGATGCATGTAAACTTTTGAATTTTTTTATGTGGTCAAAAACTATTCAAAATTTGTAGTGAATTTTGTTCACGTATATTAATTAATCTTAGCCCATTATCATATACTATATTTTGTCCATGTGGTCCTGCTATTTTATTTCCTACTTGTCGTCCTGTTCTACAATTCAGATCTCCAGCAGTTATTATTTCTCTTGTATTTCCTGTCCCTTATACTAAGTCTTTTAATTTATTAAAGAATGTTTCTTTGATATGATCTAGTTCATCCTTACTCACTGCATAGACTCCTATTTTAGTAGTATTGTATCCATATACCTTATGTTTCTTTCATCATGTTTTCATCAATAGGTTCCCAACTTGTAATATGACAGTCCTCGCTTTACTCTTTGATGTTTCTTTACCCATTTGTATAAGTGTGCATATGATGTGATTCTTATTCTTTTATATTATTTATTAAACTTGCTATTATGTCTTTTGGATCTATTTGAGTTCGATATTTATTTTCTAGGCCATTTACCTTCTTTTTTGTTTCCGATAACACGATAATGTCCTTTTTTCTGTTTTATAACTCTCTAATGATACCCTATTCTTTATTCCTTAGTCCTCTAATGTCTATGTTCTATTTTCATAGTCTGTTTCCGTAGCTTTATCCGTTTGCCATTTAATCCAACTGTCTGTACCATCCAGGGTTTTTTAACATTATATTGTTTTCAAATGAAAGGGGAGCTGGCCCATTGCTTCAACAGCATCTGGAGAACCAGGTAATGTTTGTTCAAGGTTGTCTTCCTTTAGCCTTTGATAAGCCAATATTTAACTACAAGGCAGCAGCTGCTAGTGTTGGTCCACCCTAGGTATTTTATTTCTCAGGTACCCACTATATATAGTGAGCATACCCCTATCCCTCACCTGGCGAGGCACCAGATGGCAGACTAGCAACTTCACATGAGGAGTTTATTACCTTCAATTAACAAAAAACATGTATGTGACAATTAAAAAAACATGAATGTTAAATTGAAGGAAATAGTTTCAAACATAAAAGAAAAATTAACAACTAGAATAATAGTGAAGGTTTATTTATTTTAATTAGGTTTCTTGAAAATACTCCGACATTAAATTGTGTGCATCTTATTTTCCAAAAATGATATTTCAGAAACAAGTTCCATTAAACATGGATGTGTGGGCCGTGAGAGCTTATTTAATTTATGTAATAACAAAATTTTTTATTTTTCAAAAGTAATTAATTGCGACGGGGTATATTACAAAGTTTCAATTTATTACAAAAGTCGATTATATGATTCCAAGCACGTCAATCGCAATTCAACCATTATATGAAACACATTTCTCACGTATCATTGTTTTGAAGACATTCCGCCTAAACGTAATACGTATGACAGTTTAATTTCTTTTAAATTGCTTCCTTCAGCATTATGAAAACGAAGGAGTGCAGCTTTGCGAAATCATGAGAAAGAAAGGAAGATTACCATCATAGAGGGAGCACGAGATCCGATTACCAAAGAATCGGGAAGGAAATCGGCCGAGCTCTTGCAAAAGGGACCATCCCGTCATTTGCTTGGAACGATTCAGGGAAACCATGGAAAACTTAAATTTGGATGGCTGGACGTGGGTTTGAACCAGCGTCCTCCCGAATGCGAGTCCAGTGTGCTAACCACAGTCCATCTCACTCGATTGTACCCATGAGATGTCACATCGCAAAACACAGGTCAAGAAACGATGTTCTGGGTGAAGAATGGAATTAAATCATGTACCATTTGATTACAGTTACTACTCACGGTGGTACAATGTGGGCTGTAATTATCGTATGGCAGAGAAACTTGGTAGGTATGGTAATGCGTTAATCTGGAACTGATTTACGCTGGAAAAAAATTATTTTCGGTTTTGGCCACCAGGTAAAAAACTGGTGCTGTACAACATCTCGTCTACGTCTCTGGTACACATACTGAACAAATTGGTTAAGTAGTGGTTAATTATAAACTCAACATAATGCCTTTCTCACTTGTTTGACCTTTCCTGCCCACATCCCTTTCCTAACCCATTACATATGGAAACATTTCTTTACATCGTTCTTGCATTCACAGCACCAGATTCGCTTCTCGTGGCCAAAATTGGAACTAATATTTCTTCAGCGTAAATAGGTTCCGCACTAACGCATTAGCATACATAGCAAGTTTCATTCTCACACGATAGTTGCAGTGCACGCTGGACCTCTGTGAGTACCTGCACTTTAATTGCAATCACTCGGTACCAACGGAGGAAAATTATATCTTGAGGGAAAAGTTGCGAGGTCAAAAGAATAAAAATATGAAACAGACTTAAAGTTGAACGCGTCAGCACATGACAAGACTAAGGTACTTCTTTCGAATAATGTTTCAACATTTCATCATGAAAATATTCATAAGAAATACACTTATATGCACTGAAAACTACAATATCGGTCCACAGGACGAAATGAAATCTTTAAATCGCAAGGCACAAATATATATAAAAAAATTGTTAGTGAAGAATCAGAGATTAATAGATTGTAGCCGCTAAAACCATTTTGGTTTTCTCAGAACACATGGCGAAGTGATTTCTTTCCTTAAAGGCTTGAGCACAGATCTGAAGTAGAACAGATGTGCTGAGATTCTTGGAAGATTGCAAGATAAATTCCTCCTCCCGGCGCCATTCTTCCGCCGGCAAACGTATGTGGGTCACTAACCCCGCAGCCGCAATCAATCCTGCGTTCAGCCACCAGAATCGGGTCGCTCCCGGCGTTCGTTCTTCCTTCGAATAAAGCGACCTGTCGACTCTCAGCAGTCTCCCGCATTCATTCTTGCTTGCTTCCACAACCCAGCTGTAAACAACGGTCACCGTAACAGCGATTTGTGTTACCCAGTGTGAAGAAACAACTTCACATAATAACAGACGTCTGTTCAGTGAATAACAGAACGCTTGTTAGTACCGGCTGTATTAGTGGTCAGCCTTACTTAATACTGTCAGTCCATAGAAAGTGAGAGATTAGTGATACAGGCTTTGCATTCCAGTGATCGGATCCGCTTAGAAATATAACTACCAGCCCGACCTGGCTTCGCACGGGTAGAATTAAGTACAGGATGGCGCACGAAATGTGTCACCATTTTATTTTTGAATAAAGTCTTAGCTGTCAAGGCAAACTCAAAGGAACGTATACTGCCATGGAAAACAACCTGTGGAAAATTGTTCCAACTCGGCAAGTGCTGAATATGTCCACCATATTGATTCCTAACTTCCTTCTGACGAACACTCACATCAGCGATAACCCTACGGCAAGTATTTTCCGTGATTTCATTGCAAGTAAAAAAACGGTTCAAGTGGCTCTGAGCACTATGGGACTTAACTTCTGAGGTCATCAGTCCCCTAGAACTTAGAACTACTTAAACCTAACTAACCTAAGGACATCACACACGTCCATGCCCGAGGCAGGAATCGAACCTGCGACCGTAGCGGTCGCGCGGTTTCAGACTGTAGCCCCTAGAACCGCTCGGCCATCCCGGCCGGCCTTCATTGCGAGATTTAAGGCGTTTGAGCCCCATTAAATAACGTGAACGTTACGGAAAATCGTTTCTGTAAGGTACCCCCGGAAAAAGAAATCACATGGATTGAGGTCTAGATATTGGGGGGGCGAAATTATCCGTCATTGAAACGACCTAAAAATCGGAGTGAACCGACGTACATGACGAAACGCTTGTGTAAGAAACGAAAAACAGTGCTACCAGTATAAGGCTTTGCTCCAACTCACATGAACCGTTGCTTGCTCAAGGTCAACGCAGTAGCAAGAAGCTGTGTAACGAAGTTACTGCGGACTACGATCAAATAACGCGCACTATTCACAGTTTCTTCAAAGAAAAAGGAGTGAAGTAACTCCGTGACTGGAAATCTGTAATCCTCGGATCATCATGTTGTCGTTCATGAAGCATTTGCGGATTTTCGGCAGCCCAAAAGCACATATTTCATTCGATAACCACACTGCTTAAATGAAAATACGCCTCGTCCGAAAACCAAACGCTGTTGAGAGTTTATTCTCCATCCTCCGGCCAACGCGCTACAGTAGTCTCAGCCGCTTCTGTCCATCAGTGTCCTTCTAACAAGAGGTCATCTTGTACGGGTATATCCAGGCCTTACTTCCAAAAATCCCCTGACGGAGCGCTTGGATGTGGCTTGTTGCACTACTGCGTTTCTGCGAGATTTACCAAGGCTTCTGTGTAGAACAACTTGAGGCGTGCTCACTCCCAACTATGCGTTTTCGTGAAATTCACTGTCTATTTGTGTTTGGTTTCATGCACCTGTTGCGGTTACGTCGTGGTTCTTCTTCCTTCTACGTGTGGCAGCAATGATGTGTATCTATATTTGCGACGTGTACCATTTTGGGTCGGTGTATATAGTTTCCGGCTAGGGGGTCTGGCGGCAGTCGGTCGGCTATTGCGGACGAGGGAAGTTATCTCCACGCGGAGCAGTCGGCTGGGCAGTGTCGGAGCGTGTGTGGTTCACCGACCCAGGACATCAAAGTTGAGCAGTGGTTTCAACTACCCAAACCACGTCCTTTCATGTTGTGGTGGTTGGTTTCGGTGGTTTACTGTTAGGGAGGTTTTCTTGTGAGCAGCAACGAGTATTTCTACTGCTGAAATTCAGCCGTCAAGCGGTGTAATTAACTATTTTGGTTTACTACAATTCGAGTGCACCGGTGGAATTTTCGGCCTTTGTGGGCATTAGTGTTTTGGTTACCTGCCCTGGGCACTGACGTAAAGTCAGGCAGTGTTCTTTTGGGTGAAGTTAACTACACTGCTGGCCACCCTAAATGCAACACCAATAAAGACAAGAGATAGCACAACAAAATTTATTTTGTAGATAACATGTTGACCAAGTATCAAATGATTACGTTTACAGACGTCTGTGACATGTGGTTCCTGCCAGAATCAGTAGCCAGAGTAGCCGCCATTGTTGGAGATCACCGCTGCCACACGTCTCGGCATTGAGTCAAAGAGACGTTGGATGTATTCCTGGGGTACAGCAGCCCAAGCAGCTTCCACACGTTGCCAAAGATCATCTGGTGTGGCAGCTGGGGATGTAATCTGGGTCACTCGTTGAGCAACCATGGACCACATGTTTTCTATCGGCGAAAGATCCGGAGAGCGAGCCGGCCAGGGAAGCACTTCAATCTGGTTATTGACGAAGAACCTTTGGACAATGCGTGCCACGTGTGGTCGCGCATTATCCTGTTGAAATATGGCTGTGGCCGAGCCCTGAATGTAAGGAAGGACAGCTGGCTCCAGCACCTCGGATATGTAGCGCCGGCTATTTAAAGTACCGACAATGCGTACTAGAGGCGTGCGAGAGTAATATCCCATACCGCCCCATACCATAATACCCGGTGCAAGACCAGTGTGGCGGTGCATAATGAGCTGTCCAGCATCCTCTCTCCACGGTGTCTCCACACTCGAATCCGACCATCGTGGTGATGCAGACAGAAGCGTGCCTCGTCAGTAAAGACAACGTCATTCCATTCTGCCGTCCACATCCGTCTGTCATCACACCATTGGCGACGGAGACGTCTGTGGTTGTGCGTCAATAGTAGACGAAGCAATGGACGCCTTGCGGACAGACCACTCTGCTGTAAACGGCGTCGAATGGTACGCGCAGACACTGGATGATGCGTTACAGACGCAATGTGCTGTGCTATGGTTCGGGATGTCACTGAGCGATCCGTCACTGCCATGCGCACAATTTGCCTATCAGCACGTGCAGTGGTGCACCGAGGTGAATGCGATCGACCACGTCGGTCCGTCGTACCCTCCTGCATCCAACGGTCACATATCCGCATTACAGTTGTTTGGTTTCGTCCAACACGACTAGCGATTTCTCTGTATGATAATCCACAATCTCGGTAAGCCACTATCCTTCCTCTGTCGAACTCGGATACTTGATCAAAAGATGTTCGCTGTTGTCTACGAGGCATAACTGATCGTCTTGTGAAACAACCACAAGGTAAACACACGTGCCGAACGTACACTCGTCGAAATCGCCAAGCCTTAAATGGCGCTATGAGGTGGCGCCACAGGCGCGCGTGATGTGCGTCTGCGCTGAAATTCTAATCAGTTGCATATCTCATCGCTGCAAACCCATGGTGTAAATTTCACGTGATTCGGATGCTTCCATCAGGGTGTTGCATTTACGGTGGCCAGCAGTGTATATTAGCGTGTTTCAAATTAAAGTATACCAGCGGAATTTTTCTGCCTATTGGCCGATAGTATTCCGGTTACCTGCCCTGGCTACTAACGTAATTGCAGGCAGCGTCCTTTCCTCACCTGTTCTCACTGTCCAACATGGTGTGTAATTTTGCCAGCTAATACATACTCCATTGTGGATTATCACGTTTGTAACCTCTTCAGTTTGAGTTCTCATGTACTGATTGGTGGCAAGCAAGTCGTTTTGTCGGTGGCTGTCCCCTGGTTGGGTTCCAACGGATCAAGTGTTGTTAGGCTCACCTCCTGTCTCGCCTAATTGAACGAGGGCAGACCGACCCCCCTGGAGGCTTCTGAGTGCCACCGGTGTTTAATTAACTGTTTTTAGCTGCTTAAAATTTAAGGCTTATGGTTATTTTTTCCTTGTTTTCTTAAAAATTTTGCAAAATTAATTCTTTAATTTATTTTTCAAGCTTAAACATTGTGGCCTTCTGCCATTAAATGATTATGGTAATATATATTAAAATTTTGAAACTTAATTGTCGCCTTCAGCCATTGGTATTGCACCTTGCATATATTTGTTCTAACTGCTATGCCTTGAGGCTTTCCACTTAGCGGTGATATGTTGTTATTTATTTATTGTATTTCCCTTTCAACCGCATTTTTATCTTGTTGGTTGTTAAGATTTCTTGTTTTTAAACATTCTGGCCTTCTGCCTTTAAAAGTATATGGTAATATATTCTAAAATTTTGAAAGTTAATTGTGGCATTCAGCCTTTGGTATTGCTCCTTGCATATGTTTGTTCTATCTACTTTGCTGTGATGTCTTTTTCAATTATTTTATTGGTCTTAATTGGATTTTTATGTTGTTGCTCTGTTAAGATTTCTTGTTTGGAGGCCTTCAGCCGTGAAAGAGTAACATTCGATAAAGGCCCGGTTATGTGCCGCTTTGGTTTTAAAAGTGTTATTAAAAAGTTACAATTAGAAAGTGAAACGGTCCCCAACCTTATTTGGCCCTTTCCACAATCCTAATTACCTGTTCTGCCCAGCGAGATTTACCAAGGCTTCTGCGTAGAGCAACTCATACCACTTCAGTATTCTCCGGCGAACAAACAAGCTTCCTACAAAGTCCTTTCCCTTCCTTCCAGCCTGTTAATGGCTCTCTTGCAAGTGGCCCACCGTGTGTTAAACTGTAGTTGAAATCGCCTCTGAGCCGCAACAGGACTTTCCGTAAAAAAAAGTAACGCAACTACCTATCGTTGTTCCGTTGTTAGTCGTCCATTGTCGGCCATGTTGTAAACACTAGTCTCCCGGAGATAAGTATCGTGAATTACGCCACTTTTCGTAACTAATTTGTTTCTCCATGCTCTACTGGTGCTGCTGTTGAGAAACTCTGCAGGATGTTTAGTCCGTCTCATAAATTATGTACGAAACAAACCGTAACACATCTCTTGCGCCGCATTATATCTACAGCCGGGCAATTTGTCTGCCGCACCGGTAAAAAATTACATACACAAACCTACCTTGACAAACAATCCATCTAGTAGTGAAAACCATATCAAAATCCTCACAATAATTCACTTGCAAACAGAAGAAAATGCGACGAGATAAGGTAATTTTTTATATCTATAGATTCTGATCGAGCTTTGCTGCTCTCTAGATTTGAGGCGGTTATCTACTTTACAGCTTTCCCCGCCATTCACAGTCTTCTCTGCAGCTGATTAGCTCAAAACTCCATTGCTGCGAGATATCATTCCAGAATCAAATTAAATATGGAGCAGCTAAGAATACATATATTACGCGAATCGTTATTATAATAATAAATTATACACGCAAACGTCCCTGGTGAATCAGTCTACCTATTAGCGAACACCGTTATCACCAAAACAAATATGACTCCTGTAAATAATGTTGCACTAAACATAATGGTGTTACTTCCAGCCACAGAGAATGAAGTCAATAAAACCGTTCAAAAACTAAAAAATAAAAAGTCGGTAGGTTTAAAAATGTTTCAAATGGCTCTGAGCACTATGGGACTTAACATCTGTGGTCATCAGTCCCCTAGAACTTAGAACTACTTAAACCTAACTAACCTAAGGACATCACACACATCCATGCCCGAGGCAGGATTCGAACCTGCGACCGTAGCAGTCGCGCGGTTCCGGACTGAGCGCCTTAACCGCTAGACCACCGTGGCCGGCTCGGTAGGTTTAAATGAAGCACCAATGTGAGAACTGAAACAATTCATAGACATTACACAAGGCCCCTTAACAAATGTACTAAACGAATCCTTCACATCAGGGACATTTCCATAGCAGTTAAAACAGGCAAGAGTTGTACCTTTGCTTAAGAAAGGTAGTGTAGAAGACATAGAAAATTACCGGTTCATTTCGCTGCTGTGACCATTCTCAAAAATATTAGAAGCAGTTATGAAAGACAGATTAATGAATTACCTGAATAAATACAATCTTTTAAGCGAATCACAGTTTGGTTTACGAAGAGGCAAAAATACGTAGTCAGCCATAGTAGAATTCACAAAAGTTGTACTTGGTGCTCTTGATAAATATGAGTGCGTCACAGGCACATTTTGGATCTTTCTAAAGCCTTTGATACATTCGACCACAAGATTCTATTACGTAAATTAGAAGCATCAGGAATAAGAGGGGTAGCTAATGACTGGTTTCAATCATACCTACCAGATAGGATGCAAAGAGTGGAGATAACACATACTTCAAATAGATCCATGCATTTGGTAAGACACCTATCATACAGTAATATAGGGTTCCGCAAGGTAGAATATTAGGACCAATACTATTCCTGATATACATCAATGGCTTTCCCAGTAGTGTTACTCATGGTGAAAAATTCTCTTCGCTGATGACTGCAATATTATAGTCACAGAGAAAACAAGATAACTTCTTGCAGAGAAAGCAAGTTTATGATTGGTCAATAAGTAATAAATTGACACTGAACATAAAGAAAACTAATGCCATGAATTTCGGTTTGAAGAGGAAAAATGACAATGTTAAATTAAATGTAGACAGTGTAACAAATGCAAAATTTCTAGGAACGAATATTGATTCTCAGTTGAAGTGGTGTAAACACACAAAGGAACTTTCAAACAGCATGTTATCAGCATGTTATGCCTTTAGAATCCTATCATCAGTATGTAACATTCAGTGTCTCTTACAAGGGGAAGCCGCCAATTGTGAAACTCAGATTCGATTCATACTGCGCATAATAAAAGCTCATGGCCAGAGGTGTAATGTGGCAAAGCACCAAGATGCACTTCTCAACCGTTGTCGAGAAAATCGACAGTTAAGAGAAACCGTTGCGGTGAAATACTCTCTGCGATTTATAATTTTCTACAGCTTCGTGGCGCAGCGGTAAGCGCTCGGGTTCGTAATCCAAAGGAAGCAGGATCGAATCTCGCGCCATGCAACTTTTTTATTATTTGTTTTTTGTAATTCAAATGTATATATATATATATATATATATATATATATATATATATACACACACACACACACACACATATATATATATATATATATATATATATATATATATATATATATATATATACGAGGGCCGTTCAGAAAGTAACCTCCGGTTGATTTAAAAAAATACACCAAGTTAAATATAAATATTTTAATATATACATATTACAACTACATCTTTGCACTATTTTTCTATTTTTCTCCATAGTCTCCATAGCGATTGAGGCACTTATCGTATCTCTTCACAAGCTTTGAAATTCCTTCTGCATAAAAATCACCTCTTGTGCCTGGAGCCAGCCTGTGACAGCATCTTTGAGCTCTTCGTCGTCATCAAACCGCTGTGACCCGAGCCATTTCTTCAAATGCATGAAGAGGTGATAATCACTTGGCGCCAGGTCTGGGCTGTAAGGTGGATGGTTGATAACGTCCCACTTGAAGGACTCAAGAAGGGCCGTTGTTCTGCGAGCAGAGTGAGGACGGGCGTTATCGTTCTGTATAGCCCGTCGTAACTTTTTTATTGTTTCACAGCACACGTCTTGATTAATGGTCGTACCACGTTCCATGAATTCAACCAACAACACCCCTTTGGCATCCCAAAACACCGTTGCCATCAGTTTTCTGGCAGAAAAATCTTGCGAGGCTTTTCTTGGTTTGGTAGGCGAATTTGAATGTCCCCACATCTTTGATTGTTCTTTTGTCTCAGGGTTCACGTACTTAATCCAGGTTTCGTCACCGGTCACGATTCTGTTTAACAATGGTTCTCCTTCGTCCTCATAATGTGACAGAAAGTCTAATGCAGAGGCCATTCTTTGAGTTTTGTGGTGGTCGGTAAGAATTCTGGGCACCCATCGTGCACAGAACTTACGGTAACCCAATCTTGCTGTCACTATCTCGTACAAGAGAGTCTTAGAGATCTGCGGAAAACCAGTAGACAACTCCGACATTGAGAAACGTCGATTTTCACGAACTTTTGCATCAACTGTCTGAACGAGTTCGTCAGTCACCAATGATGGTCTACCACTCCTCTCTTCATCATGAACGTTTTCTCGTCCACTTTTAAATAAATGTACCCATTCACGGACAAGTCCTTCACTCATAACTCTTGGTCCGTACACGGCACAAAGCTCATGATGAATAGCTGCTGCAGAATATCCTTTGGCTGTAAAAAACCTTATGACAGCACGCACTTCACATTTGGCGGGGTTTTGTATTGCAACACACATTTCAAACTGCCACAAAAACTAAACTAGCGCAGGTACGACGTTCACTCGACCATGGCTTGATGCCGACTGACCTGTTGAGTGCGTGAACGCACAGATGGCGTCGCTACTCCCCCCACAACCCGCACTGTGACCAATCGGAGGTTACTTTCTGAACCGCCCTCGTATATATAATTCCCGGCAATCAGTTGCAATAATTATGCATACAATAAGTTATTGAAAGTGGTTTGCCGTGGAAAAACTGGCGACTTCGAACATCATTATGTTTTCCGCAAACAAAGTTGTATTTCACAAATATTATTAATTGTCTTCCTAATGTTTGCCACGTGTAGTTAACGGAAGACGTAGAAACGATATTCCGAAACGAATACGTATAGTGTAAGTCAAACGTTCGAATTAGAATAGAGACCCCACGAACACAAATTTGCTGTGGCAGGTATGAAATATAAACTCCGTTACTCGCTCGTTACACTTGAAGGACAGATGTTGAATGGGCAGAAACGAGCCGCCGCATAACAGCGTAGTTGCCCGCTAACTTCGAAAGAAGGTAGATGCGGTCCCTAGCGCAACTTATAACATCGTCGAATATCAGTGTGTACGTGAGAGCTTTGGTACACCCTGTTAAACAAACGGAAAAATGGAGGCGGTACACTTAGAGAGTGATCCGGGCCCTTCGCATGAAAGTGATGTGATCGAAGAAGATTCTATATACAGTGAAGTGGCGAAACAACAACTGAAAGATGCGCTGGTGTATTTTGAAAGCCTCCTTCGT
The DNA here is from genome assembly GCF_021461385.2 of Schistocerca piceifrons. NCBI lineage: Eukaryota > Metazoa > Arthropoda > Insecta > Orthoptera > Acrididae > Schistocerca > Schistocerca piceifrons. The sequence continues at coordinate 140,849,127 of NC_060138.1, read as the reverse complement.
AACAGTAATCGCATCGCAGCAGAACCGTCATCATCAGTCAACGAAGAAGCCATGGTAATTGGGGAAGAAATGTTCCAGAATACACTACAAATGCTCGCCGAAAACACCCTCGTTCATGTTGAGGAACTGATAGACATGAATGAAATCGACGATGCGCTCGATGTCGTGCTGTTTTCTGCTTTCCATGTTTCTGTGATAACTATCACTCTGGTTCGTGCGATACTCCAGCTACTTCTGGTCACTAATTGTTAATTATGCGCGAGTATCTACCGAACTTTTCAATAAATTGTATCCACTTGAATATTATCTGTGATATTGTGTTTTATTTCAAGTATTATTTTTCCACGACAAACGACTTTCATCAACTTATTATATGCATAATTGTTGCAACTGATTGCCGGGAATTTATATATATATATATATATATATATATATATATATATATATATATATATATATATACATTTGAATTACTAAAAACAAATAATAAAAAAAATACTGCATGGCGCGAGATTCGATCCGGCGACCTTCGGACTATGAACCCGAGCGCTTACCACTGCGCCACGACGCTGTAGAAAGTTATTAATCGTTGAGAGCATTTCACCGCAACGGTTTCTTTTAACTGTCGATTTTCTCGACAACGGCTGAGAAGGGCATCTTGGTGCTTTGCCACATTACACCTCTGGCAATGAGCTTTTATTATGTCCAGTATGAATCGAATCTGAATTTCACAACTGGTGGCCTCCCCTTGTTAGTTACATACTATTCATATGTACACTCAGTTCTTGTCTACGGCATATTTTTTTGGGGAACAAATGCACAAAATATGAACACAATTTTCAAACTCCAGAAAAGAGCCATAAGAATAATAACCAAAAATTGTAGCTGAGCTCATTGTAAAGATCTATTCAAATCACTGGGGATTTTAACTGCTCCTTGTGAATACATTTAACAGTCAGTTGCACAAGTAAAAAATAACATAGGTAATTACTGTACAAATAGCTTCGTCCATTACAATGGAACAAGAGCCAAACTCACATTTAGCAAGGAAAATAAACATAAAACTCAAAACAGCATTTTCTACGAAGGAATAGAACTGTACAATAAATTACCAAAAGAGAGTAAAGAAATTGTAAAAATACACTTATTGAAAAAGGCAGCTAGAAGGTACCAGTCATGCAATACATTTTATACATTGACGGATTACTTAGATAAAACAGAGTAAGGGTTTGGTAAAAAAAAAAGTTATACAAATAAATAACAATAATGATTGTAAAACGTCCAGCTTTCCACATAACACCTTCACAGTATGTTTTTTCCTTCTTTTTTTCATTTCCTAGAAATACTTACCCCCAAGCTGTGCATAGCACAATACTAACATCTCTTCCTCTTTCTGACCTCAACATCTCACTCATTATAGAGTGTTCCTGACTCAGTTTTTCAGGATACAAATGGGATGTTGCGGTACAAAAGATGGCCCAGAGATCACCAGTGTGTGTGTGTGCGTGTGTGCTTGTGATTGTGTGTGTGTGTGTGTGTGTGTGTGTGTGTGTTTAGTAAGTGAAGTGTTATGAAACAATGTGTGTATAGTGTGTGCAGTAACTTATAGTGAGATATAAGTGAACAGTGTGGCATTACATTATTTATGAAGCTTTTTTTTGAAAAGGGTTGTATATCAGGCGTAATTATAATGACTGTCTCTAAGTAGAAGTTAGTATGTGTATATGAATTAGCATATTTTAAATTTGTCTTAACTTGTAAGTACTTCGACATGTCCTAAATCCTTGTGAAACGAGATATACGGATGAATAAAGCTACTACTAATCTGTACAGTAGCCCCTGAGATTAACTTTGGCATAAGAGAAGGTGAAGGGGAACTGTTTACGACTTATACAGATGATCTTTGATAAATGCTGTTTGATTTACGAGACGTTCTTTGAGACTTTCAGGTACGTGGGCACTGACGGAAAATTCGAATAGTTAACGTTTAAAAGTTGTACAGAATGGGCCATACCTAAAATTTACGATGACGGTTTTTCCTTTCATGCTGCGCAAATTTTTTGCTAACTTTCCGAAAATTTTCCCTGAATCGGAAGTAACGTGATACATCACTTTTGTGTGTTATTGCAGAGTTATTAATTTGAGAACAAAGCTGTTTACGACGATATCTGCGGATTTGTAGCTCCGTGAGACACTGGTACTTAGAGGAACAAAGTTCGTTGTAGTTTTGCACAACTGCTGAAATATCTTCAAAAAAGTCATCGAATAATTAGAAGCAAAATTTTGCTCATCTTCGTCTTCTTTACATTAGATAAGCAAACGTCCGTCTCCGAAGAATGTGTGTGACAGCTAACGCATACGCTAGCGAAGAGCAGCGGAGAGTTCATTCTGCCCACACTCAACTGACGTTAACAGCCACACCGGCAACTTGCGCATGTTCCACAACAGGAAAATTTCTTTTTAGGCATGATGTTCCTTAAGAATTCTAGTACAAGTTATTTTATGTTTCATGCTCTCAATTCATATCCCAATGTAGTCAAATAAAAATTAAGATATCTTTTCACTAAAAGCGGTGAATGCAACTGCTAATCGTGGCCGTATTACAGCCGTCGCTTTTTTCGTTGTACCACGCAGCCGCATATTACTTGTGGACTCTAGATACCGCACATGTACGTCCTGAATCGGTAATCTCTGTAATTATGTTCTATGATCATGTCCACACGAAACACAGAGAAATGAACGTTAAAATTTTTTATACAGATGTATGTGAAGCTCCATACCTTCAACTTAGGGTATCTAGTTACATGTTGTTGCTCTTGTGGTCTTCAGTCCTGAGACTGGTTTGATGCAGCTCTCCATGCTACTCTATCCTGTGCAAGCTTCTTCATCTCCCAGTACCTACTACAGCCTACATCCTTCTGAATCTGCTTAGTGTATTCATCTCTTGGTCTCCCTCTACGATTTTTACCCTCTGCCCTCCAATACTAAATTGGTGACCACTCGATGTCTCAGAACATGTCCTACCAACCGATCCCTTCTTCTAGTCAAGTTGTGCCATAAGCTCCTCTTCTCCCCAATTCTGCTCAATACCTCCTTGTTAGTTACGTGATCTACCCATCTAATCTTCAGCATTCTCCTGTAGCACCATATTTCGAAAGCTTCTATTCTCTTCTTGTCTAAACTATTTATCGTTCACGTTTCACTTCCATACATGGATACATTCCATACAAATACTTTCAGAAACGACTTCCTGACATTTAAATCTATACTCGATGTTAACAAATTTTTCTTCTTCAGAAACGCTTTCCTTCCCATTGCCAGTCTACAATTTATATCCTCTCTACTTCACCATCATCATTTATTTTGCTCCCCAAATAGCAAAACTCCTTTACTACTTTAAGTGTCTCATTTCCTAATCTAATTCCCTCAGCATCACCCGACTTAATTCAACTACATTCCATTATCCTCGTTTTGCTTTTGTTGATGTTCATCTTATACCCTCCTTTCAGGACACTGTCCATTCCGTTCAACTGCTCTTCCACGTCCTTTGCTGTCTCTGACAGAATTACAATGTCATCGGCGAACCTCAAAGTTTTTATTTCTTCTCCATGGATTTTAATACCTACTCCAGACTTTTCTTTTGTTTCCTTTACTGCTTGCTCAATATACAGATTCAATAGCATCGGGGAGAGGCTACAACCGTGTCTCACTCCCTTCCCAACCACTGCTTCCCTTTTATACCCCTCGACTCTTATAACTGCCATCCGGTTTCTGTACAAATTGTAAATAGCCTTTCGCTCCCTGTATTTTACCCCTGCCACCTTCGGAATTTGAAAGAGAGTATTCCAATCAATATTGTCAAAAGCTTTCTCTAAGTCTACAAATGCTAGAAATGTAGGTTTGTCTTTCCTTAATCTTTCTTCTAACATAAGTCATAGGGTCAGTATTGCCTCACGTGTTCCAACATTTCTACGGAATCCACACTGATCTTCCCCGAGGTCGGCTTCTACCAGTTTTTCCATTCGTCTGTAAAGAGTTCGTGTTAGTATTTTGCAGCTGTGCGTTATTAAACTGATTGTTCGGTAATTTTCACATCTGTCAACACCTGCTTTCTTTGGGATTGGAATTATTATATTCTTCTTGAAGTCTGAGGGTATTTCGTGTGTCTCATACATCTTGCTCACCAGATGGTAGAGTTTTGTCAGGACTCGCTCTCCCAAGGCTGTCAGTAGTTCTAATGGAATGTTGTCTACTCCGGGGGCCTTGTTTAGACTCAGGTCTTTCAGTGCTCTGTCAAACTCTTCACGCAGTATCATATCTCCCATTTCATCTACATCTTCTTCTATTTCCATAATATTGTCCTCAAGTACATCGCCCTTGTATAGACCCTCTATATACTCCTTCCACCTTTCAGCTTTCCCTTCTTTGCTTAGAACTGGGTTTCCATCAAAGCTCTTGATATTCATGCAAGTGGTTCTACTTTCTCCAAAGGTCTCTTTAATTTTCCTGTAGGCAGTATCTATCTTACTCCTAGTGAGATAGGCCTCTACATCCTTACATTTGTCCTCTAGCCATGCCTGCTTAGCCATTTTGCACTTAATGTCGATCTCATTTTTGAGACGTTTGTATTCCTTTTTGCCTGCTTCATTTACTGCATTTTTATATTTTCTCCTTTCATCAATTAAATTCAATATTTCTTCTGTTACCCAAGGGTTTCTACCAGCCCTCGTCTTTTAACCTATTTGATCCTCCGCTGCCTTCACTATTTCATCCCTCAAAGCTACCCATTCTTCTTCTACTGTATTTCTTTCCCCCATTCCTTTTAATTGTTCCCTTATGCTCTCCCTGAAACTCTGTACAGCCTCTGGTTTAGTCAGTATAGCCAGGTCCCATCTCCTTAAATTCTCACCTTTTTGTAGTTTCTTCAGTTTTAATCTACAGTTGATGACGAATAGATTGTGGTCAGAGTCCATATCTGCCCCTGGAAATGTCTTACAATTTAAAACCTGGTTCCTAAATCTCTGTCTTACCATCATATAATCTATCCGATACCTTTTAGTATCTCAAGGGATCTTCCACGTATACAACCTTCTTTCATGATTCTTGAACCAAGTGTTAGCTATGATTAAGCTATGCTCTGTGCAAAATTCTACAAGGCGTCTTCCTCTTTCATTTCTTCCCCCCAATCCATATTCACCTACTATGTTTCCTTCTCTCCCTTTTCCTACTGACGAATTCCAGTCACCCATGACTATTAAATTTTCGTCTCCCTTCACTACCTGAACAATTTCTTTTATCTCGTCATACATTTCATCAATTTCTTCATCATCAGCAGAGCTAGTTGGCGTATAAACTTGTACTACTGCAGTAGGCGTGGACTTCGTGTCTCTCTTGGCCACAATAACGCGTTCACTATGCTGTTTGTAGTAGCTTACCCGTACTCCTATTTTTTATTCATTATTAAACCTACTCCTGCATTACCCCTATTTAATTTTATATTTATAACCCTGTATTCACCTGATCAAAAGTCTTGTTCCTCCTGCCACCGAACTTCACTAATTCCCACTATATCTAACTTTAACCTATCCATTTCCCTTTTTGGATTTTCTAACCTACCTGCCCGATTAAGGGATCTGACATTCCACGCTCCGATCCGTAGAACACCAGTTTTCTTTCTCCTGATAACGATATCCTCTTGAGTAGTCCCCGCCCGGAGATTCAAATGGGGGACTATTTTACCTACGGAGTATTTTACCCAAGAGGACGCCATCATTATTTAATCATATAGTGAAGCTGCATGCCCTCGGGAAAAATTACGGCCGTAGTTTCCCCTTGCTTTCAGCCGTTCGCAGTACCAGAACAGCAAGGCCATTTTGGTTAGTGTTACAAGGCCAGATCAGTCAGTCATCCAGACTGTTGCCTAGTTACATATACGCCCTTATTTATTGTCGGTGTTCACTTTGTTAATATATTTTAAACATCTCTTACGAAAGCTGTAGGGACTCTCTGAACATTTAACAAATTCTTTTGAACCATTTAATCAGATATACAACGGCTCTGTTGCGATATCTTCTACCTGGAAGACAAGTGTGAATTTGGTACAGGTGTGCACAGGGAAGCTCACCCGCTCACTCACCTTTACACTGCTTTGCTGATTCAACAAGTCTTTCGAGCGATATATAGCTAGTCATTTGCGATTTCCTCGTTGCGCTAATGAATGTTAAATGGTGAAGCACCTTTCTGGGTTAGACACTGCGTCCACCCACCCACCAACGTTTCGCGCTGTTGCGCATTACTTACTCCCTATGACAGTACATGGGTTAATATTTGCTATTTACGCACTATGTTAGTGATATCGATTCCAAAATGTAATCCCACCAGGGTGCGTAACTTGTATTTGGACACCTGTGTGTCAATAAAATTTTAGAGAATTGATAGTTATCAAAAAGACGGTGCCTGTTCAACGTGGGTGATGGTGCATTTGTATGTGTTCTGAGACATATCGAGAAGTGCTGCTTAGCGTTGAAGAAACGAAGACTTTCTTCTGATGCTAATCGGATGCACGGAGCGTCAATTGTGTCATAGTACAATGAATCAATGAGGAATGAATGGGCAAACCGTGTCAAGGGCAAAATTACATCTGATACACAATCACAAAACGTGCTTACGAAGCGTTGAAAGGGATTCTTGACCTTCAATAGACAAAGAGATAATTTTTGTCTGAGACATTGGGGTTTGACCACGGTGTGGTTGATACCGTCAGTGTAAATAGTTTGAATGAGCGGAAGACCTGTTCGTAATTCGTACAGCATATAGACTGACAAACGAGAGGACACTCAGTGACAAGTGTGAGTCACATCCACAGCATTAATACGCCACCATCTTCTGGTGTCACCAATTTTATCTGGTATACACTGTGCAACCGCTATTGTCATGATGTATAGCTGCCTGCATCGCATTTCGACCGACGTCCAAAGTGGAGTCCATGAGAAGACTTTCAGCCTCTAAGTGCTCTATAAAGGCTACGTTAATGGCAAACTAACATGTTATTGAATCTCTTTCTTCTTTTGCAATACCGTGTACTGATTGGTGATGAACTTTCTATTTCATATGAGACGGTCACTGCAGAAAAGAAATGTCAGTAAAATCCTGAAAATTAGTTAAGAGCTCCAGAGCTTTCTTTGACCCTTTGTGTGCAAGAATGGGACAAATATGCTGATTCCAAACGAAGACTACCTCATGCAACACGGTCGTTTAGGTAATGGGACAAGTAAGCAACTTGTCTCGCTTAAGCGGGTCGAAGTGGCCGAGCGGTTCTGGGCGCTACAGCCTGGAACCGCGCGACCGCTACCGTCGCAGGTTCGAATCCTGCCTTGGGCATGGCTGTGTGTGATGTCCTTAGTTAAGTGGTTCTAAGTTCTAGGGGTCTGATGACCTCAGAAGTTAAGTCCCATAATGCTTAGAGCCATTTGAACCATTTGTCTTCCTTAAGTCCTAAAGTAACTGAGTGGTGTGCACAAGACAGCCAAATAGCTGAATCCTGGAAAGATGGTCGATAAGCTCAATGTGGCAGGCGAAGGGTATGCAATATGTCAACTGGATTAAAATAATAATATGCGGCACGACATTTCAATTAAAAAGATTGATTCCGCTTTTTTAGATTTCCGGAAAGCTTTTGACACCGTTCCTCACAAGCGACTTCTAATCAAGCTGCGGGCCTATGGGGTATCGTCTCAGTTGTGCGACTGGATTCGTGATTTCCTGTCAGGAAGGTCGCAGTTCGTAGAAACAGACGGCAAATTATCGAGTAAAACTGAAGTGATATCAGGTGTTCCCCAGGGAAGCGTCCTGGGACCTCTGCTGTTCCTGATCTATATTGACGACCTGGGTGACAATCTGAGCAGTTCTCTTAGGTTTTTCGCAGATGATGCTGTAATTCACAGTCTAGTAAGGTCATCCGAAGACCAGTATCAGTTGCAAAGCGATTTAGAAAAGATTGCTGTGTGGTGTGGCAGGTGGCAGTTGACGCTAAATAACGAAAAGTGTGAGGTGATCCACATGAGTTCCAAAAGAAATCCGTTGGAATTCGATTACTCGATAAATAGTACAATTCTCAAGGCTGTCAATTCAACTAAGTACCTGGGTGTAAAAATTACGGACAACTTCAGTTGGAAAGACCACGTAGATAATATTGTGGGAAAGGCGAGCCAAAGGTTGCTTTTCATTGGCAGGACACTTAGAAGATGCAACAAGTCCACTAAAGAGACAGCTTACACTACACTCGTTCGTCCTCTCTTAGAATATTGCTGCGCGGTGTGGGTTCCTTACTAGGTGGGATTGACAGAGGGCATCGAAAGGGTGCAAAAAAAGGGCAGCTCGTTTTGTATTATCACGTAATAGGGGAGAGAGTGTGGCAGATATGATACGCGAGTTGGGATGGAAGTCATTAAAGCAAAGACGTTTTTCGTGGCGGCGAGATCTATTTACGAAATTTCAGTCACCAACTTTCTCTTCCGAATGCGAAAATATTTTGTTGAGCCCAACCTACACAGGTAGGAATGATCATCAAAATAAAATAGGAGAAATCAGAGCTCGAACAGAAAGGTTTAGGTGTTCGCTTTTCCCGCGCGCTATTCGGGAGTGGAATGGTAGATAGTATGATTGTGAAACTTCCTGGCAGATTAAAACTGTGTGCCCGACCGAGACTCGAACTCGGAACATATGCCTTTCGCGGGCATGTGCTCTACCAACTGAGCTACCGAAGCACGACTCACGTCCGGTACTCACAGCTTTACTTCTGCCAGTATCTCGTCTCCTACCTTCCAAACTTTACAGAAGCTCTCCTGCGAACCTTGCAGAACTAGCACTCCTCGGTCGGGCACACTGTTTTAATCTGCCAGGAAGTTTCGTATCAGCGCACACTCCGCTGCAGAGTGAAAATCTCATTCTGGAAACATCCCCCAGGCTGTGTCTAAGCCATGTCTCCGCAATATCCTTTCTTTCAGGAGTGCTAGTTCTCCAAGGTTCGCAGGAGAGCTTCTGTAAAGTTTGGAAGGTAGGAGACGAGGTACTGGCAGAAGTAAAGCTGTGAGTACCGGGCGTGAGTCGTGCTTCGGTAGCTCAGTTGGTAGAGCACTCGCCCGCGAAAAGCAAAGGTCCCGAGTTCGAGTCTCGGTTGGGTACACAGTTTTAATCTGCCAGGAAGTTTCATATCAGCGCACACTCCGCTGCAGAGTAAAAATCTCATTCTGGAGTATGATTGTGGTTCGATGAACCCTCTGCCAAGCACTTAAATGTGAGTTGCAGAGTAATCATGTAGATGTAGATGTAGCCGTGAAATAGGAGAACAATCTGGGTAACTTGCAAAATGATTGTAAAGAAAGAATTCTACCTTGACCATCAACGGAGTTCATTGATGGTCACAGCCATCTTTTTTTTATTGTTTTTTTTTTACTTTAAAAAAGTTTGAGGTAATGTAAACACGTGTGTATTAATCAGTTCATATGCAGAGAAAATGATATTTTAGATATTAAATGACGAAGGATCCATGAATACGATAAAAAAATCAAATTCGCTCGCTAACAAAAATAAACAAGATAGTCACCTACAAAAACCGATAGACATCCAAAAAATAGAACTAAGAAGACTGAGGTTAGAGAGTGCAATCATAAGGAAAAGTTTTTATAAATATCATGTCACTAAGAGCGACAGTAGAAGAAAACAATGAATAAGAAAGCATTCGCTATTCTCTACGGTATAGAGCAGAAGCAGATTCTGTGCGAATCATCGAAAGACAGAAGGGGCTGAATGAAAAGTGGAATACCATACCAGAATGAAAATTACATCTGATATAGGAAAATGGCTCTGAGCACTATGGGACTTAACATCTGTGGTCATCAGTCCTCTAGAACTTAGAACTACTTAAACCTAACTAACCTAAGGACATCACACACATCCATGCACGAGGCAGGATTCGAACCTGCGACCGTAGCAGTCGCGCGGTTCCAGACTGAGCGCCTAGAACCGCTAGACCACCGCGGCCGGCATCTGATATAGGAACTAAGGATTTACGTTACTACGATAAAACGGTAAAGTATTTGGGAGCCGTATCAGTGTGACGGTAACGCTCGTACAACATTTTTATTGCAGAATACCGAAGTAGTGGTATGAAATATAATTTTATCTCAACATCTTTAGTAAAACTGTTTCACTGCGCTTTGGCACACCTGAAGTGGATGTGTGCAATAAGTGCGAGGCGCTAAGTGTTAAAGTTTCGGTTTTTATAAGTATGCCAACAGAGCACCAGTTGAAGAATATGTGCTCTCGCAAACGTCGCAATATGAAATGTTATACTGAAATGTAAGAAGTGCAGCAAAATGTAAAGAACGAGTTTGTGTACCTAGAATACGCTTCAGTTTTGTAAAGAACCTTCATTTGCCGAATATAGCATTGCAAAAAGTTTCTTTTATTATAGGCAACGTTGTGTGAACGTAATTAATATACATAATCTTAAAGGCTATTCAGGATACGAAGGCACTGGTCATAAATCTGCTTCATTGATTCAGATTAATATGCCCCTCCCCTCCCTCCCCAATTAGTGACAGAACCGTATATTTGTTTCAGAAAATTGCGGAGAGAAAGATATAAATCCTATTGTTGTTCGATTGCATTGACTGACTTGGGAGTGTTTCATAAAATCATTCACTGATTCCCACAACGAGGTCATTCATTTCTTCCATCTGACCGTGAGTTTGGTGTAGTAAGGCACGAAGTCAGATCGAACACGGAATATGTGACAGAAGACTACTATGCGTCAATCAACAAGTAAACAATAAATTTCACCGTGAATGCAATCGCTTCTAATGATGCTCTGAACGTGAAAGACTGATGGCCAGAATATTATAAGGAGACCTGCAACCCCGGCCACACTTGCGATAGAAAGTAAAGAGAAAATAATATTTGCTCCACCACAGTTCTGTGAATCTGCTTGCTAAAACAATACACTTGGATTTAAGTGCTAGTGATACCTTGGCAACTAAGTTACTTAGTGCACATTTTCTTTGCGAAAACCTGGCATTGTATGCGTAATTAGGCCCACACAAAGGACTACAGTGCCAATAATTCCGGCCAATACGAAAAAAGCGGAGGACATTCAAAAACTGACGTAGTACTTCTCAACAGAACACAATTCCTTCTATAAAGATTTAATGAAATAGCTATCTCGAAACGTGAAATGTTCTGAGAATTACACAACTTTAGGAATTTAAAACTCTGCAACGACAAAAGGCAGAGCTAAGCACTATCTGTCGGCGAATTAAGGGAGCTATAAAGTTTCATTTAGTTGTACATTTGTTCGCTTGAGGCGCTGTTGACTAGGCGAAACAGATGAATCTTTCGTTTCAAAGATTGTGTTTAGTGATGAAGCAACTTTCCACACTAACGGGAAAGTCAACCGTCACAATGTCTGTATATGTGGCACTGAGAATCCGCGGGAAACAACTCAGTATGAACGTGACTCGCCTAAGGTGAACGTTTTCTGTGCCATTCCAGCCAATAAAGTTTTTGGTCCCTTTTTCTTCGAAGGTGCTACTGTAACTGGACTACAGTATCTGGAGATGTTAGAGAATTGGCTGTTCCCTCAGCTCGAACAAGAAGCACAACAATTCATATTTCAGCAGGATGGAGCGCCACCACATTGGCACTTATCTGTCCGTAACTACCTGAACGTCAACTACCCGAGGCGATGGATCGGCCGCCAGGCAGCCCGTGACAGAGCACTTCATCACTGGCCTCCAAGAAGCCCTGATCTTACCCCCTGCGATATTTTCTTATGGGGGTATGTTAAGGATATGGTGTTTCGGCCACCTCTCCCAGCCACCATTGATGATTTGAAACGAGAAATAACAGCAGCTATCCAAACTGTTACGCCTGATATGCTACAGAGAGTGTGGAACGAGTTGGAGTATCGGGTTGATATTGCTCGAGTGTCTGGAGGGGGCCATATTGAATATCTCTGAACTTGTTTTTGAGTGAAAGAGAACCTTTTTAAATTCTCTTGTTAATGATGTAGAACAGAAGGTTATATTATGTTTCTTTCATTAAATACACATTTTTAAAGTTGTGGTATTCTTTTTGAATCACCCTGTATATGACGAGGTGGTACTACATGCATCTCGTGTGAAATTTGGAGACCCACATCGAAACATTTGTTATATGTTTGAAATAAGGATTTGAGAGTTTATTGGTTTATATGAATATTTTATCTCAAGTTATTTTTCATTGTATTGCTTAATTCATTGATTTTACTGGGAAACAGTTACATACAAGGAACGTCCGATAAATATGCAACACTTCGTTTCTCTGCCAGTTTCAATTGAAAAAATAAGGAATTTGTTGTGGGACGTGGTGGAATATTCCCATTTCAGCTGCTCTAGGTTTAATGAACTTTGGATTGGTGGCGACGCTATGCGTAGCCTTCAAAATGACTGCTTAAACGGAAGTGCTTTCCAAGCAGAGAACTGCCACTGAATTTCTTTTGAGGGAAAACCAGAGCATCGCAGATGTTCGTAGCTGCTTGCAGAATGTCTGCGGAGACCTGGCATTGGAGAAGAGCACGGTGAGTTGCTGGGCGAGTCTTCTGTCATTATCGCAAAAAGGTCGCGCAAAACCTGAGGAAACTGCAGAAACGAGTTCAGCGAGTTCATCGCCACAAAAATGCGAATGAACTTCTCCTTCTCCATAACAATGCAAGTCGTCCCTCAACTCTACGCACACGTGGCGATATCACAGAATTTCATTGCACTCTTCTCCCTCATCCGCCGATACAGCTCTGATCTCGAGCCTTACAACTTCTGTCTGTCTGACTCAGTGAAGGATGAGTCCCCGGGAAGCAGTACGTGGGTGATTGGGAGGCTACTGATGGAGCAAGGCGCTGACGTCGACCAGTAGAGAGGTACCACGTGGGCATACAGACCCTCCCAGTAGGCTGGCGTAAGGCCGTCGCATTGAACGGAGCTTATATTGAAAAATAGAGTTTTGCTGCGAAAAGAGTGGAGAATAATAAGTTGTATTGGACTACTGAGTACAATCAACCTGCTTTCAGAAGAAACTGTGTTGCTTTATTTATTGAAAGCTTCTCGTAGATTCACTTCATATAGGTTGGTTGGTTGGTTGTTTGGGGGAAGAGACCAAACTGCGAGGTCATCGGATTAGGGAAGGACGGGGAAGGAAGTCGGCCGTGCCCTTTCAAAGGAACCATCCCGGCATTTGCCTGGAGCGATTTAGGGAAATCACGGAAAACCTAAATCAGGATGGCAGGACGCGGGATTTAACCGTCGTCCTCCCGAATGCGAGTCCAGTGTGCTAACCACTGCGCCACCTCGCTCGGCCACTTCATATACAGTGACTTACATTGAGAGCTGATTTCTCAGGATTGGGCAGGATAAGATTAGGATTGTGGATGGAGCCGTAAACAGTCATTCTAGGTTTCACAACAGATACGTTAACTTTATATGAAGAAATTAAAATTTTAAAACAATCTCTTAAAAAAACACTATATGACGGTTGAAGGCCTTATCACAGAAAAAATTTCCACAATTTTAGGGGCGAAGGCCACCAACAATAACCTCAAACAACAAACAGCTGAAGGCCTGAATTAGAAGTCAGAAGAACAATTCCAAATATCACATATTAAGATAAATACTTCGTTTTAACACAAATTGTAACATGGCTGAATGCCTTATCGTGAAAGAGGTAACATTATTGCTCGGCTGAAAGCCACAGACAACTTCAAATCACAAACAGCTGAAGGCCTGAATTAGAAGTCAGGAAAACAATTCCAAATAACACTTTTAAAACGAATCCCTTACTTTTAAAACAATTTTTCTTTTAAAAAAACTTAGTTTAACGTGGCTGAAAGCCTTATAACCAAACCGAGTGAAGTGGCGCAGTGGTTAGACACTGGAGTCGCATTCGGGAGGACGATCGTTCAATCCCGCTTCCGGCCATCCTGATTTAGGTTCTCCGTGATTTCCCTAAATCGCTCCAGGAAAATGCCGGGATGGTTCCTTTGAAAGGGCACGGCCGACTTCCTTCCCTAATCCGATGACACCGATGACCTCGCTGTCTGGTCTCCTTCCCCAAGAACCCAACCCCAACCCAACCCTTATAACCAAAGAAGTGAAATTATTTCTCGGCTGAAGGCCACATCAACAATAATTAGAAAATTCAAATATCCTTAAAACAAACATCACAATCTAAGCAATTAGGACAAGCGGTTCTCAGCAAGTGTTCCAAGGGCTGGCCTAGGAAGGTAACTCAAACATAAGATAAGGTGAGACAGGCAGCCACACGTAACAGGATGACAACTAGCCAATCCACCTGATGTCCGATCACCGGTACAACGATGGAATATTCTTAGGCAAGCGCAAAGGGACAGACAGCACTACGTCTTCAAAAACACCCAACGCCGAAGGAAACACTAGAACCAAGGTAGACGTCCCCCATACAAATTTGCACAGCGCAATACAAGAGGCTGTCGAACTACACACCGTATCGGACAGCATCAACACGATGAGGAAAGGTACACTGGCGGAAGGTACACTAACCTCCAAGGCAGGTAACTGGGGCATTAGCGGCCACAAGGCAGAATATACTGCTGGTTGTACTGTAAGTAGGCTGTTTATGTTTTCTTATTGGTAACGCCACGTAGCGCTCTATATGAAAAATCACTGGCTGTGCTGTGTGCAGTCTGTGTCTAGTTTGCATTGTTGTCTGCCATTGTAGTGTTGGGCAGCGGCAGCTGGATGTGAACAGCGCGTAGCGTTGTGCAGTTGGAGGTGAGCCGCCAGCAGTGGTGGATGTGGGGAGAGAGATGGCGGAGTTTTGTAATTTGTCATGAACTGCTATATATACAGGGTGATTCAAAAAGAACACCACAACTTTAGGAATTTAAAACTCTGCAACGACAAAAGGCAGAGCTAAGCACTATCTGTCGGCGAATTAAGGGAGCTATAAACTTTCATTTAGTTGTACATTTGTTCGCTTGAGGCGCTGTTGACTAGGCGTCAGCGTCAGTTGATGCTAAGATGGCGACCGCTCAACAGGAAGCTTTTTGTGTTATTGAGTACGGCAGAAGTGAATCGACGACAGTTGTTCAGCGTGCATTTCGAACGAAGTATGGTGTTAAACCTCCTGATAGGTGGTGTATTAAACGTTGGTATAAACAGTTTACAGAGAATGGGTGTTTGTGCAAAGGGAAAAGTTCTGGACGGCCGAGAACGAGTGATGAAGCCCTCCAAGAAGCCCTGATCTTACCCCCTGCGATTTTTTCTTATGGGGGTATGTTAAGGATATGGTGTTTCGGCCACCTCTCCCAGCCACCATTGATGATTTGAAACGAGAAATAACAGCAGCTATCCAAACTGTTATGCCTGATATGCTACAGAGAGTGTGGAACGAGTTGGAGTATCGGGTTGATATTGTTCGAGTGTCTGGAGGGGGCCATATTGAACATCTCTGAACTTGTTTTCGAGTGAAAAAAAACATTTTTAAATACTCTTTGTAATGATGTATAACAGAAGGTTATATTATGTTTCTTTCATTAAATACACGTTTTTAAAGTTGTGGTATTCTTTTTGAAACACCCTGTATTATGACTATTAAGGTAAATACATTGTTTGTTCCCTATTAATATCTTTCATTTGCTAACTATCCCTATCAGTAGTTAGTGCCTTCCGTAGTTTGAATCTTTTATTTAGCTGGCAGTAGTGGTGCTCGCTGTATTGCAGTAGTTCGAGTAACCAAGATTTTTGTGAGGTAAGTGATTTGTGAAACGCATAGGTTAATGTTAGTCAGGGCCATTCTTTTGTAGGGATTTTTGAAAGTCAGATAGCGTTGCGCTAAAAGTATTGTGTGTCAGTTTAAGCACAGTCATGTATAAATTGTTCAAAAGGGACGTTTCATAGTACACTAATAAGAAGAATACTAAATTCAGTGATGAATACCAAATAGAGTAACACAGCTGCTATATTTCACCGTCTCGAAACACTTCACTCATTGCTGACAGGTTCAGCGGCCCTGGGAGCAACAACCCGCCGATCATAGGCGGGATCTCAGAATAGTCCAGATTGCATTAGCTGTTAACTCTTCACTCTACTTAAACGTCTAGGGTTCGGTGTGCAACCAAGTCGTCGCTCTCGCAGCTACCCCTCCTCGATCCAGCACTGGCAGCAAGCTGCCAGCAGCCCCGGCTTGCCCTAGCGCTGCACGGACCTCCTCGCTACTGCGGCCCCAGCCGACCTGATGTCCGTTTGCAACTGCCCACTCCACACAACGCGACCCGGAAATACTAGCGGTCGCTCCAAATATGGTACCACAGTACCTGATATCGATAAGCGCTGCTGCTACTACTCATGGACAGAAAAGTAATGGTTCAAATGGCTCTGAGGACTGTGGGACTTAACTTCTGAGGTCATCAGTGCCCTAGAACTACTTAAACCTAACTAACCTAAGGACATCACACACTCCCCAGGCAGGTTTCGAACCTGCGACCGTAGCGGTCGCGCGGTTCCAGACTGTAGCCCCTAGAACCGCTCGGCCACCCACTCATGCACAGAGTAGTAGTAGTAGTAGTAGAGGGGTTTGTGGGCGCACGACAGCAAGGTCTTCAGCGCCCGTTCAGTATCATAGTGAGACGGGTGTCAAGAAAAAAAAAACTCAGAAAATTGACATAAAACGGAACATAAAACACGGGGAACAATCAGTGAAAAATATGTGCTCACCCACACCGAAGCGTGGGATGAAGCAGGGCGTCAGCAGTAAAACATGGAAAACACAGGAAGAAAATGGTAGAGGGAGCTAAAACAATGTAGCAGATGGAAGTGGCTGGCTGACCGAAAGGAAAAAAGGGAGGAGTCAACCACTCTGCAACACACTAAAACCTCCAGCCTAAAAGTTTACGCCAGAGTCCAGACACATCACAAAACTTAAAAACCCTAGACACACACGTCTCATCGTTAGCTAAAACACAAGGCAGATCCCCATCAACTTGTGCTTCTGCCCTCGCATCACGGTATAAAACGCAGTCTTTTAAAATGTGCCGGACAGAGATTTGCACACCACAAACATCACAAAACGGAGGATCCTCCAGCCCTAATAAATAGCTATGCGTCAGAGGACAGTGCCCGATCCGAAGACGTGTGAGGGCCACCTCTTCCCGTCTGAGCAACCGGCAGGAGGAACGCCACGGCCGAGTGGTTGACTTGACCGACAGCAGTTTATTGGCCGTCACCGCCAGCCATTGGTCCTCCCACAACTCCATGCACTTCCTGTGGAGTGCAGCGATGACCGACTGCAAGGGGATAGGAGACTGGACCACATCCTGCTCTCTGCAGGCCTCCTTGGCAGCCCGATCAGCCTGTTCATTGCCCCATATGCCAACATGACCAGGCACCCAGCAGAAAGATACCTCTTTACCCCGATGTTGGAGCAAGTACAGTTGGTCATGTATCAGCTGGACCATCTCCTCAGTCGGGTATAGGTTCTGCAGTGATTGTAAGGCACTAAGAGAATCGGAGCAGAGACATGCACAGACAAGGCGAGCAAACGTAGTGGCGCCAGCGAACACACTAAGGGAACGAGAAGCCACTATCGCTATTACAAGATGCCAAGCTATGAACGGCATCAACGGAAACCGCACACGGCTCAAACATATTCATTCTGTATGAGGATAAGATTTATAATCGGCAAATTAGAGTGAAATTTACAGTATGTGATTGTTATATCTTCCGATATTGTAATTTAACGTTTTTCGATACTACTTGCTGAAAACACTTGCATTTGTATACATGGTCAGTGAATATCCGACACTCTGTTGCAGAAAGTGTTCGATTAAGGAATATTCTGAAAACGGGTTTAGTATGTCACGTTTCAAGCATGCGCTGTTGAGATTCTTGAACATTAAACGAAAACGGGGGAAAAGGGTATAAATAATGCTTATTTCCTATGAGAGAAAAAAACGTTTCCTTTCGTTATTTCTGAAGTTACATTCCGTGATTCATCCCCTGTTTGCAATGACCGATTCAATTAGTTTTCTATCAGTTCTGGAAAGCTATCACCCTTCCGCGATAAAAAGGAATCGTTTTGAAGTTAATTTATTTTTTGGGTACCGACAGTGAGTGGACGTGCGATAGCGGTGTGCTCTGCGTTGTGGATTGATATTCACGCAGCGCAGCGACGAGGGCGCGACAGGTGATGACGTCAGCGGTGTGCCTGCTGTCGCGAGATAAGGCAGGGGTCGGAGTTTACCGCGGCCGGGTTCAGACGGGCGCCGTGGCTCGCCTAATAATGCGACACAGCGAGCCTTCTTCTCAGCCCGCTCCGCCACAGGAAATTTTCCCTCGCTCGGATAGACTGCCTCACATCCCAAACGTCGCTGATAAGTATGCCGTGCGGCTAAAAGCTCTAGTCCCAGGTGTCGCCTACTGGGTTACGTAGCAATCCTGGCTTATGTCAGAATGGCTTCTTGCTGCAGCTGGGAGGATGGACACTGTGGAAATCGGTTATTGGCGGGTCAGCGGTGGCTCAGTGGTTAAATTCAACCAACTATCTTCTTTCATTTGCGATCCTGTCACTTGGCGACTTACGAGCTACGAAATTTCGTGATGACATTCTGGTCCCTAACGGCTTAACAGAGGCTGAACTGACCCCAGTGCGGGGAGCCGATGGTGTGGCTATTTGCTCAAATGGATTGAAGTTGATTGGATTGAGGGCGACTGACGAAATACAAAATACTGGACTGTGCCGTCCAACTATTAAATTTTGTTACTGAAGCCTGAAATTTGCTGGATGGAGTTCATTAAATAAAAAATTTTAATTAAAAAACTTTTAACGTCTGGACTGCAATTTCCCTCTTACAATTCAAGTACTATAGCTAGTTTAGGGTTGCTACCTACAACCACCTCCAGATCGCTCAAAACGTAAAAAAAAAACGATGAATATTCACCGGGAAGCACCATCAGCGGTTGCCAAGCAACGACATACATTCGTGACTACCAAGACAATGACAATACGTAAATTAAAAACATCTCCATAATCAAGCCAGGTTGTCGTCTGTAGTCTCGCAGGATGACGGAAATAATCAAAGAAAATGGGCAGTAGTATGATGCAACCGTTATTCATGCAACTGGCCATTTTCCTTCATTATTACCATAATCCTGCGAGATAATGGTCTACAACCTGGCTTGCTCAAGGTGATATTTTAAATTTACGTACTGTCATTGTTTTGGTATTTACGAATGCATGTCACTGTATGAAAACAGCTAATGATGCTGTCCAGTGCATATTCTCCGTTCTTTTTACGTTTTGAACAACCTTTGAACAAAATTTGCGATTCATATTCAGTGTCTGATTCCCTGTAAAGTAAAGGTATTGTTAATATGATCTTACTCAAGCGATATTCAAAGAAAAATGTTTCTTGTAATACTTGAATAATGCTATAATATTACAAAACACCAATTCATTACTGTAAGGGCCTTTTTTCATATTCTTGTCACGATGTGTATCAGCGCATTGCATTATGCTGAGGATATGTCAAATAAATCAGAACACCACTATATCCCTATCATTACACTTATCTCATGAACAGAAAATCAAAGAAAATAGGAGAAGAGATTCAGTGATGAAAACGAGAATAATAAAGAGCCATATGGCCATCATCCTCACACATAAATTAATAATAAAGAGAGAGAGAAAGTAGAATGGTAGTAAACATGTTTACTTAGCAAAAACGTTTTCCACCATTGAGAGCTGTTTAATAATATCGCTCGTGTTGAATGTCGGTAGTGTACTACAATAATAACCCTGCCATAGCAATAGTAAAAATACAAAAATTCCATGCACATCATTGTCAGCCATCTTTTTTCCTTGCACCATTATGAAAAATATAAAATTAAATTTATCTGAAACAAACCCACCATTTTGTCTTCGAGGCTAAA
This sequence comes from Schistocerca piceifrons, assembly GCF_021461385.2. Lineage (NCBI taxonomy): Eukaryota > Metazoa > Arthropoda > Insecta > Orthoptera > Acrididae > Schistocerca > Schistocerca piceifrons. The sequence goes on along the minus strand of NC_060138.1, from coordinate 140,829,133 downwards.
AGAGTTAAGATGAATGTATGACTGGTACCCATATACACCTTATTGTAATGTGCATCATGACAATAAATTACAGATCGTGTTCGGTAAGCTAGGAAAATTAATTACAACATTTGTTGTTTCAGTGTCCCTCTCGATCTAATGTTAATATAAGATTCTCTTTGTTTCATGAACGACTTTGCATGAACTAGTGTGGTGTGATGATAAAACGAACAGTGAAGCTGAACGCATATTCCTTGATTATTCACTTAACTATATTTACGAACCTAAATCTTGGTGAGAGTTTTCTAAATTTTATTTTTACTTACAACATAATCATTTCTATTTCATTTTTATCAGACACCAATTAGTACATACAAATAATATTTCCAATACATTGTCTAACAATCTGGCCAAACATCAATAACCAAGATCTCCCATTTATACTGAGATCGGTCAACAGCAAAAGATGTAAAAGAATCCAAGCTGTACCAGATAAAATTAGGAGACTCCACAAGATATTGCACCCGTTACCTGTGCATAATGTGCTGTATATTCTCCACCATAGTGACGACATAGTATGAGCGATAAACTCATATCGAACAAGACATACAGCCAAAACAATTTTTTGAAGATCAGAAGATGTGAGTTAAGACTGTCAAAACCAGTCTTCAATAATAAATATTAATTAAGAATAAATTAAATCAGAATGAGAGATGAAATCTCGAACGCTGCCGAATATATGATTTAAACATAGTGCCACTTTGTTTGTTGGTGATTCGTAGAGGAACCACAATTTTGTTGACTGAAGCTACCTTACTCATTTAATAGCTCAAGTTTCTCGAAACAGTTGACTGCAGTAAAGTTAAAACGCTCGAAATAACATTTAGAAACAGCATCAGAATTGAAAGCTGCTCGAAAAAGCGTCTTCTGTCTCTTTACCCTTCAAAGCTAGCAGCTATGACAACGAGAAATGTGTTTATGAGTTCTGAGAAGCTCCGTAAATTTCTCTTCCGTAATATATTAGAAGGCAGCAGTCGTAATGTTTCCTTCTGAGGAAGGTTAGTGGATTTCACTTAATAACAATGGAAAGCAGAACCGGGCACTTGTGGGTCTGCGTCTTCTGTCGTAGCGTCTTCTCCCGACAGAGCTTCCCACTCGTCCTAGAGGGAGACGTATGGTTCCACTCATCCCAGAAAGCTACCACTGAGAAATTAATTCTGGTCCTGAAACAAGAAGGAAAGTTCTTAAACACATCATTCTCTTTTTACAAGCATTAAGGTAAGCTGCTGGTAGGCCGACTTTTAAGCTATCGAGTGAGTGGTTTCTGGTTTCTTACGTCCAAAGATTCGACTTTTCGGTCAGTTGAGATCCAAACATGCTCTCGTTTGCGGGATTTTCACAGTGCCCGTCATCCAACATGTTGGTACTCATATGTCAATTTCAGCGTTCTGTAGTCTTACGTCCACTATAAGAGTATTTTCCACTTACACTCGTCACTGGTGTTCTTGAAAGGTCTAACTTTTAAATCTTGCGATTAATCACCGACGGGTGTGAGAATAGATATTATTTGGTTTGTATGACAATATATCACGCATTCACATTTCTCAAAAGACACGGTGAGTTACTAGACGTCTCGCCGAAGATGTATCGATTTATTGCAGAATCGCATAGAGTTGACAATGCAGCTTGCGATATTTACTTACAGAAAAGAGGAAATTCGTTAGATGTTTTGGAGGACACATAAATCTCGGGAGTGACCTAAGGAACGGATCATTAATCGACTTAAGCCAAGTGTTATTACTACCAAGAATTGCATCGTCAGATCTGTGAAACATCAACGGACAACCATTTAATGTTTGTGCAGCAAAAAAAAAAATTGCGCTGTAAACCATTTTTTCATCGATGAAACATTGTGTACTTACTACACATTGACAATAAGGTTCTATACATTATAATATTAATCACTGTTGAATGAAACCGAGTTCAGAAGATGTATAGACTTTTATGCATCATGACATAACAGAGAACATGTTGCACACGTATCATCTTTCTTGTGCTCCTAGGTAGGACAAAATTACACAGAGATCAGAAGCCACCAAGCGGAGTGGAACCGTGGAAGCAAGTGCCAGTATTCTTCGAGATAAATGGGTGCAACATCAGGAAGTCAGTTTGGACGGAGCAGAGTGTTTGTTCTCTGGAAAATAGGTCTGACATACGGTGTAACGTCGCGTGGGGTCGCATAGGACGTGTTACTAGGTCACTATTTCTGTGAAAGCAGAACACAGAAGTGACTGTTATCGTGATTGTTGTTGTTGTTTTGGCGAAGAACGTCGAAAATAGGAAAAATAACTAATGAGAACAATAACCAGAAAATACTATATAACATATACACAAACAAGTTCCTAAAACGCCTCTTATTATCCAAAAAGTAAGACGAGGTGACTGTCAAGTAAACGTTTGATACTCTGTATGTCGCCATCAGAAGCAGAGGGGAAACTACAGGTTACCCACTCTGGTGCAAACTCGATACGTTTACTTACTCCTGCAATGTGGCGTACAGATAGCTGTACACCACCCGGAGGAGGGTCCCATTGTGAAAGTTTTGTGCCCTATCCACAGGTTGCTTGATGTTATGCGTCCCCTCTCCTCCCCTCCCCACCCCTCAGTGGGCGGAAGGAGCTACACCACTTTGTTGGTTTCAAAGACTTGCTTTTGATATCTGCCACTCACATCTCTTCCCCATGATGCATAACACTGTTAGTCGACAGGGAAGCTGCTGGATAAAAGGCGAATGTACAGTTCCCCAGTAAAGGTTATACAGGCTACAGGCCTCCACAGCAGTAGCATGCGCCAGTTCATTAGCTCGAACTCAACGATGCCTTTCACCCAAGGAGAGTATCACCACCTTCCCTATATGTCGTAGGTGGTGTCTCCTGGAGGGGCTGAATGCCTTAGCGGGAATAGCAGAGTACTATACAACACAAGAAACTTCATAGTTAATTTGTATTACTATTTTTTTTCTAAATGTTTGTCTAGTTTAAGCGCTATTTTCGCATTTGCTCTATGAAAGTCTACCCTAGAGGAAACCAGTACAGTGTCAACAGGTGATTCAGGTATGATCCTCTGACGTGTGTTACGGTTACGTGTAGTGTGTCAACTTTTTCAGTGAACTACGCTCCCGGAGAGCTGATTGGCGTTAAGTCAATTTGTATTATTTTTAAGCAATGTCTTGAATGTATTACGGTCGAAATAGTAAATGAATGAACCTGTCCATCATGAGAATTGTTAAGTTCTATCTGCCAAGCTGTGCACAGAATTGAAAGTATTACATATGATTATGGTAAAAAGTTTTAACACTGTGTGTGGTCACTGGCACCAGTGTATACTAAAATTGGTTTACAGTTTTTCTTATCATATACAAAGAGTGAAAGATATGCTGTAAAATTTTAAAAAAATATTAGAAATCTGGTGGTACGAATATTAATCAATATATCTGTAAAAATGAATTTACGTAAACTGACATGATTAGTGAAACTACATTGTATCAGTTAACACAGCCGTAACCAAAGATGGGAAGTAAACGGTCCAATTTCACATTCACATCTGTTCAGGCCAAGTCTGTAATCAATACCACAATTCATTAAAAGAACATCGGCTGAAATATACACTGTATGGAATATCCTTCGAACACTCTAAATCAGAGAACTATGCTGCTTTTCCATAACTACAGTTAATTCAATACGACTAAAAGAAATTTCCGACAAGAAGTTTTTACTCCATTAGCTTCACTCTACTAGAGCTTAAGAATAAAGTATAATAATGAGTCAATAGGTAGGAAATATAGCTATTAAAAATTAACAGAAAAGTATGTCTTAATAGTAATATTTCTGAACCAACGTGTTTAACACGTGATGACGAGTTGAATTCGCTCCCATTTCATTTTACCACTTTTTGCTGCTGCATTGTGACTGCTGATTGTACCACAGTCCGGTGGACGAAAACTGGATTGGTAACGCTCAGAACGTTTACTTAACATTTGTTATATAGCAACATTAAAAATTCGGAAAACCAAATTTAAAATAATCTTATGCCTCAAAAAACAGACAGTACACAGTTTATATTCAATACAATGAGAAGCTTCCGTGGCTCCTTGTAAATTAATTTTCTTCCACAGCTTAATGTTGTTGTTACTGTGGCTTTCAATCTGAAGACTGATTTGAAACGGCTCTCTACGCTACTCTAAATGTGCATCTATTTTCTTCACCGGATGACTACTGTGACCTACATCCATTTGAACCTGCTTGCTGTACTCATCTCTTGGTGTCTGTCTGCAATTTTTATCCCAAGTTCCCACAAATATTAAGCTGAATGTGTTCTATCAACCGATCCTTTCTATTGGCACAAATTTCTTTTCTCTCCAATTCTGTCCAGTACCTCCTCATTAATTATTCTATCTAATCTTCAGCATTCTTTGTAGAACCACATTTTCTTATTTTAATAAAAGAATATATACCCCGTAGTAGGCCCCTAAGGTAGACGATCTTTATTTAAGTCCTGGGATTGAAGCACCCTGGTATCACCTTCTTTTGCAGAAACTTCTTATTGAACCGTACACATTCGTTCAGCTTTAGCATCGTTATCCAAATACGTTCGTATTTAATGGCAGTCTACGTTTCACTTCCGCAAAAGGCCACATTCCAATGGAGCAGCATATTCAGAAAATTGTTTTCCGTTTACGTAACTAATCATAAAAGGATTGTATCATTTAAATTTATATTTGATTTTAACAAATTTTTCTTGCTCGGAAATACTTTTCTTTCCATAGCCATTCCTCTCTACGGCGGCATCAAAATTTATTTACTGCCCAAATAGCAAAAGTTATATCCTACATTCAGTGTCCCATTACCTAATCTGATTCTGTCAGCATCGCATGATCTATTTCGACTACATTCCATTGCTCTTGTTTAGCCTTTGTTAATGTTCATCTCATACCCTTCTTTCAGCGCACTGTCTATTCCGTTCAAATGCCGTTCGAAGCTTTTTGTTGTCTATGACAGAATTACAATGTCAATGACGAACCGCGAAGTTTTTATTTCTAAACTTCATTCCCCTATCCAAATTTCTCCTTGCTTTCCTTCACAGCTTGCTGAATGTACAGATAGGGTGGCATTGGCAACAGCCTACAACCCTCTCTCATTGCCTTTTCAACTACTGCTCCCTTTTGGGTGCCTCGACTCTTATTACTGCAGTGTGGTTTTTGTACAACTGTAAATAACCACTCGGACCCTGCATTTTTCCCCTGCTGCTTTCATAAATTTGTAGAATGCATTCTAGTCAATATTGTGACAAATTGTCTACAAGTAAAAAAAATCTATTAACGTAGGTTTCGCGTTTCCTTAACCGATTTTCTAAGATATTTCTTAGAAATTTCTTCCCACATATATCCGGGACGTAAACTGATCTTCCCCGAAGTTTGCTTTTCCTCGTGTTTCCTTTCTTTTGTGAATAAATCGTGTCAGTACTTTGCAATCATGACTTTTTAAATTGATACTTCGGTAATATTCACACTTGTCAGCACGTACTTTTTTCGGAATTTTCTTGACGTTTGAGGGCATTTTCCCTGTCTCATATATACTGCACAAGTGGAATAGCTTAGAAATGAATGTTGTCTACTCCAAGGGTCTGATTTCGTCTTAGTTCTTTGGGTTCTCTGTGAGGTTTTTGCCACAATATTAAATCTATCATCTCATTTTCATCTACTTCATCTTTCATTTCTGTACTATTGCCCCCAAGTTTATTTCTATTGTATATACTTCTTCCTTATTCAACATCTTTGATTAGCTTTGTTTATCTATCTGAACTCATACAGTTGCTTCAGTTTTCTCGAAAGGCCAGCAATTTCCCTGTGGGCGGTATCTGTCTTTGCACTAGTAATGCATGCTTCTATAGCCCGTCCTCTAGGAACTTCTGCTAAGCCATCTTGCACTTCATATCAGTCTCATTTTTAAGCATTTGTATACCCTTTCGTCTGATTATTTATGCATTTTTAGGTTTTCTCCTTTCTTAAATTAAATTCAGTATCAACTGTGATTCAAAGGATTTCTACTAAGCGTTGTCCTTTTATCTACTTCATTGTCTCCTGCCTTCACTATTTCAACTCTCGAACCTGTGTCAGTCAAATGATCCCTCAAGCTCCCTTTCAGATTCTCAGCAGCCTCTGATTCTTTCAATTTATAAGATTTTCATCTGCTAAATTTCCTACTGTTTTAAACTTTATTCAGTTTTAATCCCTACTTCATAACCAATAAACTATATTCATATTGCACATCCGTCCCTGGAAACGCCTTACACTTTAAAATATGGATCCGAAAACTCTGTCTTACCGTTGTATTATCAGTCCGAAAGATTTCAATGTCCCCATATCTCTTGTACGTATACAACCTTTTTATGAGTCTTAAACTAAATATTAGCAGTGATTAAATTATACTCTGTGAAAAATTGACCATCCGGTTTCTTCTTTCATTCCTTTCCTTCCGTCTATATTCTCTTACTGTTTTTACTTCTCCTATTCCAATTACCGAACTTCAGTGACTCATCACAATTAAGTTTTCGTCTCCCTCAGCTATCTGAATAGTCTGCTTCTTCTCATCATACATTCTTTCAATCTATTCATCATATGCGGAGGTAGCTTGGATATAAACTTTTATTACTGGAATGGATGATGGCTTTGAGTCTGTATTGGCAACGATAGTCTACCTACATCTCTATTTTATTATTCATTGTTAGACCTACTCTTGCATTCCCTCTATTTGATTTCGATAACATTGTATTCATCAGACCAGAAATCCTATTCTTCTCCCACCGAACTTCACTATCCCCACTGCATCTGGCTTTAGCCTACCCATTTCCCACTTGCCCAACTAAGGGATCTAACATTTCACGCTCCGATCCGAGGAAAAGTAGTTCCTTTTTTCCTGATGGCGTCATCCTGCCCTGAGATCCGAATAGAGACTACTTTACCTTCGGAATATTTTATCCACGAGGAAGCCATCACCATTTACCGTGGTGGTGCGTATCTTCAGGAAATGTAACGGCTCTAGTTCATTGTGGTTTCATCCGTTTGCAGTACCAGCACAGAAGGGTGACGTTCAACGATTTTACAAGGCCAGATCTGTCAACTATCCAGACCACTGCTCCTACAACTTATGAAAACGCTGCTGATCTTCAGGAACGACTTGTTTGTGTGGTCTCTTCACAGGTACACCGCCGTTGTGCTGGCACATACGGTGCAGCTATCTGTATCGTTGAGGCACGCAAACACCCTACCTTGGCAATGTCTGTGGTTCATAGGGTAGTCTCTACAGGTTACAAGAAGGCAATACACAGGTTCTCTTCTTGATCACTCGCTTAAATGGTACATAGCATGAATACTCTGCTCATATGGAAAACAAATCATATTAGAATTTCACCAAGACGTAATGTTACAGTCCTTATACCAATTAGCCTCTCGCAAATGTGATAAATTCCTGCTGTACGCATAAGTAGTATAGTTAATATTTTAATAACACACTTGCAGCTCGGAGTTTTAAACGGAAAGCTAGGAACAAACACAGAGCACTTTTTATTATCGTGCCTGTAAAGCTCGCTATGATGCTTTTAATAGATACTGAGAAACTAGTATACCTGAGACATGAATGCATAAATCTTCAAGAACATATTCAATATAGTTAGTTTGATCTTAAGGAAATAGTACCTCGCAGACTAACAGGAGGAACTGTTCTCATTGCGTAGTAACTTAGCTCTAAGAAAAAAAAGTAAGAAAACCGACGCACCACGAACGAATCATCCGAATGGGACGCAAATAGATAGATGTGACGTACAAGTACGGACGAGCAAATGATCGGAATTTTAGAAAAATTGGATAATTTATTGAAGAGAAAAAGCCTCACAAATTGAGGATGTCAATAACGCTTTGGTGTATCACTGGCACTTACGCAAGTTATTTGGCTTGCCATTCATTGATAGTTGTTGGATACCCTCCTGAGTGATATCGTGCCAAATTCTGTCAAACTGGCGTGTTACAAGTTACCGAGATGGTAGCAACTGAGAATAGATCCGGCGACCTTGATGGTCAGGGTAGGGTTTGGCAAGCACGAAGACAAGCGATAAATACTCTCCCAGTGTACGGACGGGCATTATATTTCTGAAATGTAGGCCATGGCTGGGTTGTCATGAAGGGCAACAGAATGGAGCGTAGACTATTGTTGATGCACCGTTGTGCTGTAAGGGTGCTGCGGATATCAACCAAAGGGATCCTGCTATGAAATGAAATAGCACCACAAACCATCGCTCTTGGTTATCGGGCCGTATGATGAGTGACAGTCAGGCTGGTATCCCACCAATCTGCAGAGCGCCTCCAGACACGCCTTCGCTGGTCGTAGAGGCTCATTTGCAAGTGTTACTCATCACTGAAGAGAATTCCACTCTAGCCCATAAGATTACAGATCACGATGTGTCTGGAGACGCCATGGACGAAGGTGGGACAGAAACCTGCCTGTCACGCGTGATACGAGAGGAAAACCTAGCACTAGAGGGACCGAGGGGCCAAATTGGCCCCTTTTCGATCTTTTCACTTGTTTTCTGAGCAAATTGTAAGTTCCAACTGACTTGATATTTAGTGACGTTTCATCAGACATATGAAATATTAACCACCGCGTTTTGGAGTGTCCTATTTTTATTAGGTTGTGAAATATGAAGCTTACCACCTAGAAGGACGGCGGGGCCAATTTGGCACCTCCAACATTTCTCTGTATTTAGAGGCTACTTCTTTGCAATACTAAGTATGAAATCACATCAACTGTTGTCCCTTTGTTGTTCAAATATGCGACAACAATGTCATTTAATCCAGCGCTACTTGTTGGTTAGTTGACGCAAGAATTTCAATTATTGTCTGTTGTGACGGTATCTGAGAGTCGTCCCTGCAGTCATGAGCTACGAATACAAGAAGCGGCTGAAATACTAGCAGAACTGAGAAATTAGAAGACGAATGTTTAGGTGAAGAACTTGAGTTTTCCGACAGCGATCAGGACAATGAAGAAAGTGTAGTAGTATGTGCAGATGAAGAATGTGATTCGTGCAACGAATGTGATGATGTAAACACAGCCCAGGACAGTTTTCCGCTAAATTTAGGGGAAAATGAAGCTCCTACATCCAGCATGCCTTCAGATGTTCCAAATTCTAGCTCTATAAGATTATCAAACCGGACAACATTTGCTTCCCCCGGAAGTCAGTCAAAAACTGACACTGGGCAACCTACTGAAGAAGAAGAAACAGCAAAAGATGGGACTGTGTGGAAAATTGTACCAGTGGGTTATAATGCAGGTCAGTAACATTTCTGCTCTTTGTGTAGAGTTTTAGTTTGTAAAATTACAAGAACAGATATACTCATATAATATCAGTTCTAATATTACGTTCTAAAAATACTGTTCTTTTTTCATATGTTTTCAGGTTGTCTACAAAGTCATAACATTTTTCGGGAGAGCTCAGGACCAACATCATATGCGAAAAGGAAAATTCAAAGTGGGAAACTTCTAAGTGCTTGGCGGTTAATTTTCAGTGCTTCCATGATGCGCCACGTCAAGCGCTGTACTGAAGCTGAGGCTTGTCGTCGAACACAAGACGATTCCTGGACAGTAGACACTGAAGAACTGGATGCTTTTGTCGCCAAAATGTATGCAAGAGGAGTGTATGGGGCGAAGAATTTTCCTCTCAAAAGCCTATGGTCAACAGTATGGGGTCCTCCGTTTTTCAGATAAACTTTGGGACGAAACAGAGTTATCGAAATAATGAAGTATTTGAGATTTGACACCAAATCCACTAGATCTGAACGCCTCAAGGCTGACAAATTTTCTCTTGTCTCAGATACTTGGAATGCTTTCATAGAAAACAGTGCGTCATGCTATAAAGTAGAACATTATCTTACGGTTGATGAACAACTTCTGCCGTCTAAAACAAGATGCCCATTCACACAATATATTGCAAGCAAACCAGATAAGTTTGGCATAAAATTCTGGTTACTTGTAGGTGTTTCTAGTAAATTCATGCTGAATGGCTTCCCATACACTGGTGCTGATCCCCTTCGACCCGTTGACCAAGGCGTAGGTGAAAATGTTGTTCCTAGGCTTATGGGACCATACTTAGGCAAAAGTTTGAATGTCACTACTGACAGTTACTTCACTTCGCTAAGCCTTGCAAACCGTCTGAGGGCAGTATCCACAACTTTAGTAGGTACTTTGAACCGTTATCGAAGGGAGGTGCCTCCTGCTGCAGAGACCAGAAAACAACCACTCAACTCGACTATTGTGCATAAAAATGATGGTGGAACAGCACAACCAGTTTATCAAGGGGAAACAAATAAGAATGTTTTGTTAGTGAGTTCACTTCACTCTCATGTATCCCTGTCCTATAGTCAGAAGAAGATTCCTGAAACAGTGCAATTCTTCAATGGAACAAAATTTGGGATCGACGTTGTCGATCAAATGACAAGGATGTGCTCCACAAAAGCCTGTACAAGACGTATTTTACGACATTCTTGATTTGGCTGCCATAAATTCCTGGGTGTTGTATAAGGAAGTGACTGGTAAGCTACTTAGCAGGCGGAAGTATGATTTGTGTGAAGAGCTTCGAGCGCAGTATGTATCATCGAGAAATAAAGAGCCAGACCAGATTCATACAGGCACTAAAGGCGGACCACAGAGGGCAACTAAGAGAGAGAAGTGTAAAATTCGTACCTCATGAAAGGAAACCATACTGCTACTGTTTGTTCAGGTTGTGAGAAAGCAGTATGTGGCAAATGTGAGAAGAGGAGTGTGGTGCGACAAGTGCAGCAGTAAACAGCAGTGAACTACGCCGGAGTGTGTGTGTGTGTGTGTGTGTGTGTGAGTGAGTATGTGTGTGTGTATAATGTACTTATTTTATTAATAAAAATAAAAAAAAGCTATATATGTGTGTTACATTCGATTACCGATCACAATCTGATCAAATAAACAAAAATAAACATGGGGCAATTTTTTTTTCTAAATCTTTTTGCATATTGGTGGGAATATTGCCATTCTGCCAGAGCTCTTTTCATAATTGACATCGTTTTATTATTCACTGATGGCACTATGTATAAAAAAGTCTTCCCCTTCTTTCGTAATTACGACCTCTATTTATCCCAGTGTGATAGTCATTTTCGTATTTTAGAGGCTCTGCATAGTGCGACCTGGATGCATTCAATCTTTAAATTCCTAATGCTCTCTGCGTGTTTAATATTAAAATTTACACTATTCATTTCACAGCGTTTTCCGCGAGGACCAGAGACATTAAGCATCTTAATGCACTTAAAAATCGGAACGAGTATTTCTTAAAAGTTTCTGTCTTATTTTTGTAGCCCGTTCGTGGCGCAAATGTGTTAATGCAAAGCGGGCTTTTACGGTATGAATCTCAACGCCTTTAACTGTCGTACTAAATAGGATGCATCTTTGCAAAGGATTTTCTTTATACCCTCCACCCGAACTGTGCATACCGAGTGAACGGGCTAACTGAAACGACGAACGGCTTGCGTTCCGCAGTCATAAATCAGGATAAATGCCTGGAACTGTTAAGAAACTTGGGAAACGCACCATCGTAAGTTCCAGCGTCTTTAAGAACGAGACGTGTAAAGTTTCATTCAATAGGGCTCATAAAACTTTGTGGAATGTTTATTATCTTCCCATCCCCCGTCTCTCCGAGGCATTGTGCCGTCAAGTTGTTTTGGAAAATAGCCTTACTTGGCTTTGCAGGAAAAATGGATGGAGCATCTCCGATGCGCTGTCGATGACTGAATCGGCGCGATGTAGTTGCTAGACAAGCTCGCAACTGCCGTTAAGAAAAATAGCATATAAAACGAAAAGAGGTTAAATTGCAATTAAAAGGAAGCGGGCTTAAAAGCAAGCAGAGTTAGATTCGAACGTCTGGACGGCCGTCACTGAGTCGGAGCAGAAGTTGGTAGTTTTAAATTGACGGTGATGCTAACAGGCGATTTCGTTTTTGAAGGAATCATGCCAGCGAAAATTTTAAGTGCTATAAGGAAATAAGAAGTTTATTCAACACAGAATGTAGATTGATCACTAAATGCCAAACTTTTTAGAAGTATCAGAAATGAGATTAGCTATAAACCTTACATCAGAATTGGGGACCACCTAACAGACGAAGTAAAGGAAATGCGCTATCTTGGACACAAACAGTAGTAAGAAATCTATACAATCTGTCAAAACTCACAGTTCGAGGTAGATACTTCTGAGAATGATCGTCTGGCACGCGATATTGTGTGGAAGTGTGTTATGGAGTGTGAGAAAACCGGAAAAGAAGAAAAATCAAATCGTTTGAGATGTTGTGGTCAAATGTCTCAGTCAAATTTTGTGCCGAATCGTTTGCTTCAATAGAGTAAAACGTGAGAAATAAAGAGAGAAATGAGTGACAGTTCTATGTTTATGGCACGTTTACTCCGCTCCTTTCCTTGCGGTTAATAGTAACAGTAGGTGTAGCAGTCTCCGAGCAACATGCGTAATCCGCCACTTTGCGAAGAACGGAAATTCGAAATCTTTGGCTGTGAGAAATAAAGGCGGGTCGCTGACCAAAGAGGTCAAGCGTCTTTGATTGCAGAGATTGGCATTGGGTGACGTGTTTTGCAGTGATCGTTGGGGTTTGACAGATGCGTGTGTGGCAGGCTAAGAGGGATGGGGGAGGGGGGAGGGGGGAGGGAGGAGGCGACACCAGATAAAACGGACGCTCTCTTCTTCAGTCTGGTCGGAGTAAGACTGTTGAGGAAAAATCTTTTTTACTGTGTTGTATGTGACCACTGGGGTTGACGGGGCCGGCCGCTGTGTTCGAGCAGGCGCTTCAGTCCGGAACCACGCGGCTGCTACGGTCGCAGGCTCGAATCCTGCCTCAGGCATGGGTTGTGTGACGTCCTTAGGTTAGTTAGGTTTAAGCAGTTCTAAGCCTAGGGGACTGATGATCTCAGATGTTAAGTCCCATAGTGTTTAGAGCCATTTGAACCGTTTGGGGTTCACGGCTATTAGACTGTGGAAAGTAGTTGGGTGAAATTTAAGATTTTCCAGCTTCTTCCTAGTTTAAATAGTGCTTTACGTTACTTCTGATGTTACACTATTGTCAGTTCCTCAAATTAGCCGCTATCTCTTTGTGATTCCAATAGAGTGTGGCTAAACATATTCTCACAGTGAACCATTATTATGCTCGCTTTCGCGTGTATTAGTGTTCCATTTGTGTGATGGTATTAAATAAATCCCTGTAGTATTTCTGCTGCAATATAAAGTTTTTCAGTAACATATGTCCAGCATTTACGACGATTCGTGAATATGATTTTCATATGAAAATTCCTGGCAGATTAAAACTGTGTGCCGGACCGAGACTCGAGCCCGGGACCCATTGACTTTTGCGGGCAAGTGCTCTACCATTTGAGCTACGCAAGCACGACTCACACCCCGCCCTCACAGCTTTACTTCTGCCAGTACCTCGTCTCCTGCCTTACAAACTTTACAGAATCTCTCCTGCGAACCTTGCAGAACTAGTACTCCTGAAAGAAAGGACATTGCGGAGACATAGCTTAGCCACAGCCTCGGGGATGTTTCCAGAATGAGATTTTCACTTTGCAGCGGAGTGTGCGCTGATATGAAACTTCCTGACACATTAAAACTGTGTGCCGGACCGAGACTCGAACTCAGGACCTTCGCCTTTCGCGGGCAAGTGCTCTACCATCTGCGCTACCCAAGCACGACTCACTCCCCCGAAGCTGTGGCTAAGCCATGTCTCCGCAATATCCTTTCTTTCAGGAGTGCTAATTCTGCAAGGTTCGCAGGAGAGCTTCTGTAAAGTTGGAAGGTAGGAGACGAGGCACTGGCTGAAGTAAAGCTTTGAGGATGGGGCTCGAGTCGTGCTTGGGTAGCTCAGATGGTAGAGCACTTGCCCGCGAAAGGCAAAGGTCCAGAGATCGAGTCTCAGTCCGGCACACGGTTTTAATCTGCCAGGAAGTGTCATATCAGCGCACAATCCGCTGCAGAGTGAAAATCTCATTGTGGATGATTTTCATAATTGAGCCAACTTTTCTTTGTGACTGATTCCTTGTCGTGCCAGACTGTTTCATACACTCTAGATGTTAAATAGATGCCTATCATCTTGTATTCTTGAATTAAATTGATTAAAACGTGGTCTTTTGTTATTGCCGTCAATTTGCAGTTGTTTATGAGTCTTAATCGATGTTTCTTTGTAGGTCGACACACGTGTTACTAGCCAGAACTTCGAATGCCACCTAGCTTTTGGACGGAACCTTACTGTTCTTCTTTTGATTCTCACTCTTTCTCCAATGATTCTATAATGTCACTCCCAATTGTTCGCGAATAAATCTGGCCCGACTTCACTGGCGTTGCTACGTGAATCGAACCACGTGGGGTAATGTACTCAGGTTGCTAGCAAAAATGACACTTGCAGCGTATCCTTGTTTCTTTTACGTGTTTTCGTTATTCTTGAAGCAAAGTAAAGTCAGTCATTTCTCTGTATCTACATTACACGGTTTGGCGTGAAACGTCCATTCATTATCTGTATCCTCCTGTCCCACACACAGGTGTTTAGTTTGAATTATTGTAACATTTATGTTTTTATACTGCATTCAAAAACTTAGGAGCTGCAAATCAGAAGTTTTTGAATAAGACTAGATTTTGAGTTATTGTTATGAATTAATAGTGAGTTGATTTCACCTCCACACTCTTATAGAAAGCTTAATAATAGCGCTATCTTTTCTTAATTGACCATAACGGATAAATTGAATGTGCACAGGGACCGACACGCTGTCTTGTATTCCAGGGCCTACAACAGAAAAAAAATATTCTTTGCAAATTACGTACGTGAATAGCAGTCGAATAAATACATTTTTCTTGGTTTCTTTTACAATATGGAGACCAGTTCACTCTCTTCAAATGGACTCTTGCAGTGTTACCTGGTTAAGTACACTAACAAGAAACGAGTATGTTTGCTGCAGATTTGACGAGGAAATGGATATATCGGAAACCCTTACTAGGGAAGGAACAGGATGAGAGGAAGTATGTTTTACAGCAGTATGGAGCAATTTTCTATGTTACTAGAGGAAACCGAAGAGGGCAAAAATTACATTAGCAGACGAAATATACGCTTTAAATAATTCGGGACTTTGGTTGTATGTGCTGTTTGAGACGGAGAGGTTGGCAGTGTTCAGGAAATCACGGCATCATGACGCGCTACATGAAACCAGTCATAATACCGAACATATATATAAAAATAACACAGAAAAACTAAAGCAATATTCAGAGGCGTGGAGCTGAACAACTGTTTTCACGAGTGTGGGGTCAATGTCTGAAACAACGCCTCATTAATTCATAATAGTTTTCTATTTTCAACATCGCCTTCAGATACTGACACTACTAGTTTTTCAAAGAGTGCTAAACGAAATGAAACTGCGTAAGATTTGATTGGAAGGATCCGCAACTAAGCTTCGTAGTAGAGTCAGGTAAATAACAGCTTCTTGTAAATAATTTTATTGGTTCAAAATCATTACTGGTTTAGGACAATTATAAGCCTTCTGGCATACAAGACTGCAAAAGGAAAAATGAAGAGACTACAATAAGAGGTTCTATAAGACTTAACACTTGTTTGTTATAGTAATAGTGGGGATTCACTTGTCCAATTAAAAATATTAATTTGATAAGGTCGTGTTAGTCAGAATGAAAAGAAGAATCTCAAACCTAATTTGCACCCTGTTGGTGACATAAATAAAATTTTCAGTATTCTTCATCGTCGTCGCAGAGGCTGCGCCCTGAATTTATCAGAAGAAATAGAAATTATGCACAGCTTAAACAAGAGCCCTTCAGATAGCCTTACGAGCAAACCACGCTGAAGCACATGCATCTTCTAATTAAATGTTCTTTTTTAAATAGCAGTCCAACGTCACCAGTTCTCCCCTTGAGATTTATTTGCCTAATTGGCATTATTTCTCCCTTGTGAGTACTTAATGTCGTGTTTGTTAACTAGTTTGTGGCTTTTTTTATATCTTTACAGTTTTAATCTTGTATATCACTTTTAACTGATGGTTGGACAGTCTCACTATTTATTCCCAAGCACCTAGTTTTCATCGTATCTTTATATTTTGACGATGTACGCTGCTATTCAATTATATATTCACCATTTGTTAACGTTCAGGTTAGTCAGTCACCCTTATGACTATTCCCCAGTAGATGGCTTCACTTTCCCTTATGTTACGACGGTCGCTAGTACCGTTGAGCGTCTGCTCTCTACCTCCGTGTCTTTCCACGTCTCATCTTCACGTGCAGCTGACGTTGGCCCGGAGCCTAGTGTTTACAATGTGCGACGGCCACACTCCTTACGGTGTAAGTTGACTTACGTTATTCGTTGTTGTTGTCTTGGCTTTATCCTCCCTTTCTTCTTCCTTTGACCGCTGAATTTATTTTGCTGAATTTATTTTCTGACTGGCTGGGGTGACATTCTGATTAACCCGACGGGATGAGCCTAATATTTACAGCTGGACAGTGAATCACCGCTACTACTATAACAAACAAGTGTTAAGTCCTAGATTGGCAGTGACCAGAAAAATGTTTTCTGAGGAGAGAAGTTTCTTATCACTGAATATAGATTTAGTGTCAGGAAGTCTTTTCTGAAAGTATTTGTTTGTTTAGCCGTGTATGAAAGTGAAACATGGACTGTAAGACAAGAATAGAATAGAAGCCTTTGAAATGTGATACAACAGCAGAGTACTGAAGGTTAGATGGGCACATCACGTAACTAATGAGTACTGAATAGGATTGAGGAGAAAAGAAATTGTGGCACAACCTGACTAGAAAAAGGGATCAGCAGACAGAACACATTCTGAGACATCAAGCGATCACCAACGTAGTACTGGAGGCAAGTGTTTTGGGTATAAATCGTAGATGGAAACCAAGAGCTGCTTCAGATAGATGTAGGCTGCGATAACTATTCGGAGATAAAGATTCTTGCACAGGATAGAGTAACATGAAGAGTTGCATCAAACCAGTCTTCGGAATGAAGAATGCAACTAGAACGAGGAAGGAAATCAGCCGTGCCCTTTTCACAGGAACCATATTGGCATTCGTCTGGAATGATTTAAGAAATTCAGGGAAAACCTAAATCTTGATAGTCAGACAGAAATTTGAATAGTCGTCCTCCCGAATACGAGTCCAGTGTGCTAACCATCGCGCCACGTCACTAGGTCTGCTTGATGAGTTGCGTCCAGTACAATTTCTATCCTCCAAAAGGCAGCTAGCTAATCACGTGGCACTCTCATAAGTATAGACAAAGGGGTGGAGCAGCATTCGCTTATTTGTAACATACTCTCGTCCAAACTTGAAGACATCGGTGAAGTATCCGATGGAAGTGGTCCGATGTGTTAGTTACGAGGATGAGCTGAAAAGTAATAAGTCTGAATTTTTTATGTGAAAACTCCTAAAGGTTTTCAGCTAAAACAAAAGCTATTAGTAATCTACATCTACAGTACTATTACAAATGATTGAAGCGATTTCATAAATTCACTGTAGCTCCATTCATTGACATATGGTCACGACACACTACAGATACGTAGGAAAACTCATAAAGTTTTGTTCGGCTGAAGCCGCACTTCAGGTTTCTGCCGCCAGAGCGCTCTAGAGCGCAGTGAGACAAAATGGCGACAGGAGACGAGAAAGCGTATGTCGTGGTTGAAATGCACTCACATCAGTCAGTCACAACAGTGCAACGACACTTCAGGACGAAGTTCAACAAAGATCCACCAACTGCTAACTCCATTCGGCGATGGTATGCGCAGTTTAAAGCTTCTGGATGCCTATGTAAGGGGAAATCAACGGGTCGGCCTGCAGTGAGCGAAGAAACTGTTGAACGCGTGCGGGCAAGTTTCACGCGTAGCCCGCGGAAGTCGACGAATAAAGCAAGCAGGGAGCTAAACGTACCACAGCCGACGGTTTGGAAAATCTTACGGAAAAGGCTAAAGCAGAAGCCTTACCGTTTCGAACTCATTGATGGGGACATGCTGCGCCGAGTGTGGGAGGAACTTGATTATCGGCTTGATGTCTGCCGAATCACTAAAGGGGCACATATCGAACATTTGTGAATGCCTAAAAAAACTTTTTGAGTTTTTGTATGTGTGTGGAAAGCATTGTGAAAATATCTCAAATAATAAAGTTATTGTAGAACTGTGAAATCGCTTCAATCATTTGTAATAACCCTGTATATTCCTGATGTCTACTTATTTGTTTCTCAACATAGCCACCCTAGCGACAGACAAAGTTCTCCCAGCGAGGGACCAGTTTGTTGATGCTGTCGAAGTAGAACACTTTTTGACAGAGCCACAATCTGCTTCCACCGCTTCATCATTATCAAAGTGAAGTCCTTAAAATGATTCTTTATGTTTTGGAAGCACATGAATATTGGATGAGGCGATGTCAGGACTGAAATACGGATGACTGATGACAGCGTACCCAGGCCGTCGGATTGTTGCAGATATCTTAGCGGTCGGGTGCGATCTGGTACTGTATGTTGAAGGAGAGGGTGCTCTTTGAATACAGGTTGTCATTTTTCCCATGGTCTCGAAGCGCCTTGCAGACTTTATGGTGGTGCCATTAGGCATGTATTTCAAATGTGCCTTACCTCGAACATCCCAGAACACTGGGAGCATGACTTTGTCTGCTGGTGGTATGGTCTTGAACAATTTTGCGTCGGTGATCCTTTGTGGGGGAACTCCATCGCGGGCAATTTTTTAAGGGTAGCTCTCAACATTTATCACAATGTTGCTAAGGAACCCACCACCCTCATACTCAAAACTCAAGACAAATTGTTGACAGATGTCTTGTCTCTACTGTTTCATGTCAGGTGTGACTGTGGTGTCACCGCCAGACACCACACTTGCTAGGTGGTAGCCTTTAAATCGGCCGCGGTCCGGTAGTATACGTCGGACCCGCCTGTTGCCACTGTCAGTGATTGCAGACCGAGCGCCACCACACGGCAGGTCTAGAGAGACTTACTAGCACTCGCCCCAGTTGTACAGCCGACTTTGCTAGCGATGCTACACTGACAAATACGCTCTCATTTGCCGAGACGATAGTTAGCATAGCCTTTAGCTACGTCATTTGCTACGACCTAGCAAGGCGCCATTACTAGTTTATATTCAGTGTAATAATGTCTAAACAAGAGCGATGTACACCGATTGTGGACTAAAGTTAAGTATTACATCAACTTCCTACTTTATTTGCTACTATTAATTCCCTTAAATGTTCCAGACTTCGCGCCAGCCTGCGTGAGCTTAAGCGCGTGCCTTTCTGCTTCCTCTCATAGTGACTTGGCTGCCTTGCCAAGTCACAACAGTGACCATTCGAGCAGCCCACAGCGGACACAGTTTTCTGAACCGCAGTTCAACAATGATGACCTGCACGTGCCCTTTTGATACGCCACGCTTTCATGACAGCTGTATCTGTGTTATCCGTCGATTTTCTCTGATGAGTACGCCAACTCGTTTCCAATGAGTCTTGTCGGTTGCCGTACGGGTTTTCTACTCTGAGCTGTCACACACGTTGAGGGTAGCACCATCGTCTCCTATATTACAAACATGCGCAACCCAACGCCGCACTTTAGTGATGTCGATACAGTCATCACCTTACAGTCTTGTGGATTTCAACTGGAGCTACCTTTTTTTGCAGTTACGTGTATGGTACGTAATACCTCAATGGATATTGAGAACAGAATAAAAAATTCGGAAGCATTAGTTTTCAGCATGCCCTGTTGCAGTCTCTACTCCTACA
The DNA here is from genome assembly GCF_021461385.2 of Schistocerca piceifrons. Taxonomy (NCBI): domain Eukaryota; kingdom Metazoa; phylum Arthropoda; class Insecta; order Orthoptera; family Acrididae; genus Schistocerca; species Schistocerca piceifrons. The sequence goes on along the minus strand of NC_060138.1, from coordinate 140,809,262 downwards.
TACACTCCGCTATACAGCTGTACCTAGTACCATGATGTCATAACTCCTGTGCTCTCTTGTTGGCAGTCCTCGTTTCTTATCAGTCCGCCTAATTTTCGACATGCTTCTATAGAACCAAATCTGGAAGTTAAAATTACTTACTACAAGGCGTATATTTTGTGACGCTATTAGCTTTAAAGTCACATACTAATAGAAACAGAGATTCTCGCCATGGCAAACTCTTAGAAATATGATATTTTTAAAGAAAACTTCAAACTATTGTTAATTAACGTGGCACAGAACATACGAAATAAGAAAAATGTATCGCTGACACTACGGACAGGTTCTTTGCTAGTAGTACCCAGTACATTCATAGAAATTTATTTATCAAATATCACATCGGTGGACTCACAATTGAAATTATTTACGGAGAAGACATGGATTCAATAGCAATTATTACGCTGAGTAATGAGCTTACAAGACGTTGAGTGAAGTCATGCTTACACTCCCAGTTTGAGGTAATATTCTCGATTTAGTGATATGCTACTTATTTTTTCTTAAACTCCGCCTTATTATATACACTCAATATGTAAACATGACAGTATTTGCTTAAAAAGAACTGATGCACTGACGCACTTCGTAATGCAGTAGGAAGAGCTATAACTATTTTTAAGGTAACTTTGTTTTTACAAAATATTTTGGGAAAAATGTGTATTTTGTGAATAACAATAAACACGGATATCTTCCTGAATGCTGGAACTCAGTAATTGTCCATCTATATTATGGAATTGTAATCCTTATGAACTTGAAGATGCGTCTATACTGACTGAAACAGGTAGCTGCGAACAAAGGCCTTTCATACAGCTATGCAGCTTTTGGGAATGTCTCACCCAATCCTGCCTCTGTTAATTGATATAATTTTTATGCTAATTTGAATGATTAATTAAAGTTGAGTGTTTTTTATTGTTATTCACAGTGTCTATGAGCAATGGTTACTCTCCGTACAAAGTAGAATGTATTTTATGGTTGAACTGCTCTGTAAGCCATTTATATTAGTACAGCTGTCACTCGAGAACGTCACAGTATGCTGAAATCACGGTCGCGGTAAATAAATAAATTTCATAACCTTCAAAATGTGGAAGCAGGACGTTCTGAAATATTGAAGGAGTGTGGACTCAAGTAAACAGAAACAGTTATTGCGAGGGATGTACTGAATCTTGCATCCTCAGAATTTCTGTGCATCAATTGGAATTCTCGATTCCATACAAAATGTGGCCAGTCTTGAGTTAAATTTCATATTTATATTATATATTCCATATCTGAAGATATTTTTGCATGTATGTGTTCGTCAAAACACTATCTCTCTGATAGTATAATTTTATTTTTCATCCATTACGTAACATCGAGATTCAACCACGAAAATTAGTAATCACAGTTATGAAATTAAATGATAAATGAACTGATTTACAGTAAGGATAATGTTATTATGCCCCAGTTTTCTTAAAAATAAATTTTCTGTTTTCATTTATAATTTTTCTTATTTTACTATCAATAATGTAGTCGACCGTGTACACTTACAGGAAGCTGCTGTTTGTCACATTCTAAAAATTTGCAACCTTTGTTATGAATCTTTACGTGCATCAATCCCTAAGTAAATTATTATTTTCAAAAATCATTATGTAAGTCATATCTGAAAAACAATTTCGATTAAAACAGTTTATGTCAATACTAATTTTTGTTATATCCTGTTCAAGAACGATCCGGAAGCTGTGTATGTAATACTTACAGAATTTTTTGGCGGCAAACGTGCCAGAGTGGTTTCAGTAGCTATCGTAGTTGGTCCATGTGACTATGTGAGAAATTAAGTACTTTGTCTAGTGTAAAAATATTGCTCAATGTTGATTACGAACAGGTGTAATTGTAAAAAGTGTTTCAGTAACTTACAAATGAATATAAATTGTGATAGAAACCGACAATATTTCAGCGACTTTCCATTGAAACACATTGGACCAATAACTTTGGGAAGCTTATACAAGAAAAAAAGGAGATACATTGAAAAATAAGTATCATTTATCTGCTAATGTAATGTTTATTCCTTTCAAAAACGCTAAAGTAGTCAATTCAACATTATACATTGTGCTTCTGTATAACCACGAACATTTAATAGAAGGGAGGAACATTATAGGGAGTAGATGTGTGAGATGTTTGCTAGAGGTGAATGCTGAAGTGGACGAGACTCCTACACGCCGCAGAAGTGGGTTACGACGTGCTTGCAGCGCAGGCAGAGATGTGAGCTCGTAGACCAGAGGCATGTGGGTTAGCTGCTAGCTGATGAGCAGACGCCAGCATTACGGGGAAGGCAACGTCTCCGTGACGACGCAGAAGCGCATGGCTTGGCGTCGCAGGAAACGGCGCCCGGCCAGATAGCGCCGGAGTTGTGACCGCCGCTGATACGACGGCGCGCAAACGTCCACCCAAGCACCGGCCTGTTTCATAAGCGGAGCCGCGAAATATGCCCCTCCATATAGCGGCGGGTCGTAACTGGTCACCACGCCCTGCTCCTGCATAAGCGGCTATCGTCGGAAAGCGTTTCCGTTTCGCCCGAGGCCTTTCGATTTCGCTTTGGCCTATTTATGTCTACATGTTATATCGTAATGTTTAGCACGAGGCTCTGCCCTGGAAAAAGTAAATGCTCCCCTCATCGTTTGTAACGAATCTATTTCTTTTTAAACAGTGTATTTAAGACTTGTGTTACTTGTTGTACAATATATGTTACGGAATCAAATAATTTGGCTTATCGTCAAGACACAGCCTGTTATCTTAGATGGAGAGTCATAAACAGATGTGGAAGTAACTTGGGAAAGGAAATATGTTATAACCATTCTTACACATGTGGTTGTTGTTGTGGTCTTCAGTCCTGAGACTGGCTTGATGGAGCTCTCCATGCTACTCTATCCTGTGCAAGCTTCTTCATCTCCCAGTACCTACTGCAACCTACATCCTTCTGAATCTGCTTAGTGTATTCATCTCTTGGTCTCCCTCTACGATTTTTACCCTCCACGCTGCCCTCCAATGCTAAGTTTGTGATCCCTTGATGCCTCAAAACATGTCCTACCAACCGATCCCTTCTTCTAGTCAAGTTGTGCCACAAACTTCTCTTCTCCCCAAACCTATTCAATACCTCCTCATTCGTTATGTGATCTACCCACCTTATCTTCAGCATTCTTCTGTAGCACCACATTTCGAAAGCTTCTATTCTCTTCTTGTCCATACTAGTTATCGTCCATGTTTCACTTCCATACATGGCTACACTCCATACAAATACTTTCAGAAACGACTTCCTGACACTTAAATCTATACTAGATGTTAACAAATTTCTCTTCTTCAGAAACAATTTCTTTGCCATTGCCAGTCTACATTTTATATCCTCCCTACTTCGACCATCATCAGTTATTTTAATACCTAAATAGCAAAACTCCTTTACTACTTTAAGTGTCTCATTTCCTAATCTAATTCCCTCAGCATCACCCGACTTAATTTGACTACATTCCATTATCCTCGTTTTGCTTCTGTTGATGTTCATCTTATATCCTCCTTTCAAGACACTGTCCATTCCGTTCAACTGCTCTTCCAAGTCCTTTGCTGTCTCTGACAGAATTACAATGTCATCGGCGAACCTCAAAGTTTTTACTTCTTCTCCATGAATTTTAATACCTACTCCGAATTTTTCTTTTGTTTCCTTTACTGCTTGCTCAATATACAGATTGAATAACATCGGGGAGAGGCTACAACCCTGTCTCACTCCTTTCCCAACCACTGCTTCCCTTTCATGCCCCTCGACTCTTATAACTGCCATCTGATTTATGTACAAATTGTAAATAGCCTCTCGCTCCCTGTATTTTACCCCTGCCACCTTCAGAATTTGAAAGAGAGTATTCCAGTTGACATTGTCAAAAGCTTTCTCTAAGTCCACAAATGCTAGAACCGTAGGTTTGCCTTTTCTTAATCTTTCTTCTAAGATAAGTCGTAAGGTTAGTATTGCCTCACGTGTTCCAACATTTCTACGGAATCCAAACTGATCTTCCCCGAGGTCCGCTTCCACCAGTTTTTTCATTCATCTGTAAAGAATTCGCGTTAGTATTTTGCAGCTGTGACTTATTAAACTGATTGTTCGGTAATTTTCACATCTGTCAACACCTGCTTTCTTTGGGATTGGAATTATTATATTCTTCTTGAAGTCTGAGGGTATTTCGCCTGTCTCATACATCGTGCTCACCAGATGGTAGAGTTTTGTCATGACTGGCTCTCCCGAGGCCATCAGTAGTTCTAATGGAATGTTGTCTACTCCCGGGGCCTTGTTTCGACTCAGGTCTTTCAGTGCTCTGTCAAACTCTTCACGCAGTATCTTATCTCCCATTTCGTCTTCATCTACATCCTCTTCCATTTCTATAATATTGTCCTCAAGTACATCGCCCTTGTATAAACCCTCTATATACTCCTTCCACCTTTTTGCCTTCCCTTCTTTGCTTAGAACTGGGTTGCCATCTGAGCTCTTGATGTTCATAAAAGTGGTTCTCTTCTCTCCAAAGGTATCTTTGATTTTCCTGTAGACAGTATCTATCTTACCCCTAGTGAGACAAGCCTCTACATCCTTACATTTGTCCTCTAGCCATCCCTGCTTAGCCATTTTGCACTTCCTGTCGATATCATTTTTGAGACGTTTGTATTTCTTTTTGCCTACTTCATTTACTGCATTTTTATATTTTCTCCTTTCATCAATTAAATTCAATATTTCTTCTGTTACCCAAGGATTTCTATAAGCCCTCGTCTTTTTACCTACTTGATCGTCTGCTGCCTTCACTACTTCATCCCTCAGAGCTACCCATTCTTCTTCTACTGTATTTCTTTCCCCCATTCCTGTCAATTGTTCCCTTATGCTCTCCCTGAAACTCTCTACAACCTCTGGTTCTTTCAGTTTATCCAGGTCCCATCTCCTTAAATTCTCGCCTTTTTGCAGTTTCTTCAGTTTCAATCTGCAGTTCATAACCAATAGATTGTGGTCAGAATCCACATCTGCTCCAGGAAATGTCTTACAATTTAAAACCTGGTTCCTAAATTTCTGTCTTACCATTATATAATCTATCTGATACCTTTTAGTATCTCCAGGATTCTTCCAGGTATACAACCTTCTTTTATGATTCTTGAACCAAGTGTTAGCTGTGATTAAGTTTTGCTCTGTGCAAAATTCTACAAGGTGGCTTCCTCTTTCATTCCTTCCCCCCAATCCATATTCACCTACTATGTTTCCTTCTCTCCCTTTTCCTACTGACGAATTCCAGTCACCCATGACTATTAAATTTTCGTCTCCCTTCACTACCTGAATAATTTCTTTTATCTCGTCATACATTTCAGCTATTTCTTCATCATCTGCAGAGCTAGTTGGCATATAAACTTGTACTACTGTAGTAGGCATGGACTTTGTGTCTATCTTGGCCACAATAATGCGTTCACTATGCTGTTTGTAGTAGCTAACCCGCACTCCTATTTTTTTATTCATTATTAAACCTACTCTTGCATTACCCCTATTTGATTTTGTATTTATAACCCTGTAATCACCTGACCAAAAGTCTTGTTCCTCCTGCCACCGAACTTCACTAATTCCCACTATATCTAACTTTAACCTATCTATTTCCCTTTTTAAATTGTCTAACCTACCTGCCCGATTAATTGATCTGACATTCCACGCTCCGATCCGTAGAACCCCAGTTTTCTTTTTCCTGATAACGACGTCCTCTTGAGTAGTCCCCGCCCGGAGATCCGATGGGGGACTATTTTACCTCCGGAATATTTTACCCAAGAGGACGCCATCATCATTTAATCATACAGTAAAGCTGCATGTCCTCGGGAAAAATTACGGCTGTAGTTTCCCCTTGGTTTCAGCCGTTCGCAGTACCAGCACAGCAAGACCGTTTTGGTTAATGTTACAAGGCCAGATCAGTCAATCATCCAGACTGTTGCCCCTGCAACTACTGAAAAGGCTGCTGCCCCTCTTCAGGAACCACATGTTTGTCTGGCCTCTCAACAGATACCCCTCCGTTGTGGTTGCACCTACGGTACGGCCATCTGTATCGCTGAGGCACGCAAGCCTCCCCACCAGCGGCAAGGTCCATGGTTCATACACACATACTCTGTGTTAATGACCTAAGAGACAACTCTGATGTTACATTATCTGATAATACTAACAGGATGAGAAGGAAAAGGTCGTCGGAAACATGCAGTAGGGGATCGCTTCTGCTCCATGATAACATTCATCCACACGTCTCCAAGGTCACACAAAGTATGATGACCAAATTGAAGTGGGAGCATCTTGAGTATCCACCCAACAAAAAACATGGTTCAAATGGCTCCAAGCACTGAGCTCATCAGTCCCCTAGAACTTAGAACTACTTAAACTTAACTAACCTAAGGACATCAAACACATCCATGCCAGAGGCAGGATTCGAACCTGCGACCGTAGCAGCAGCACGGTTCCGGACTGAAGCGCCTAGAACCTCTCGGCCTCAGCGGACGGTTCCACCCTACATCCCGCACTATACGTACTGTGACTTCCATGTGTTCTGTCCGTTAAAAAAAAATTAAGTCTCGAAGGAAGTGCTTCAACTCTGACGACGAACTGAAGCACACAAGGGAGGACTGCCTTCTGTCACAGCCACAGGAATTCTGGGAACAGGGAATCCTGCAGCTTATACCTTGTGAAAGACTACAATAGTTGTACTCAGGTCTGCGGTGATTATTGCTGTATAAAGACTCTCATATACCCCCAGTTGTCTATGTATCTTTAATTTTGATTTCCCCTCTACCCCTCCTCAATATATATAAAGGTACCCCATTTATTTTGACCACCGTCAATAACTGTTTGTCCAGATGCAAATTACAAAACGTTTCAAGCAAATGTTCTTTAGCTGTCTGGGGGACATCAATCAGCACGATTGCCTTCGTTGTAGCTTTGTTTTTTACAAAGATATGAACAGCGGTATGACTTTTTTAAATGGTACTCTGTATTTTTTATTCCGTAATTCATTTCCTCTCCTAAAGACCTATTCAAAAATGTATCACAGTGTACCATTTACTGAAACACAACTTTATTAATTACATAACACAACACTGACTTTGACCCTAGGATCACAAACTCGTCCACTTGCTGGAGTTGTCAGAAAACAAATGAAAACCAAGTAAAAACATAGCTGTAAATTGACTTTGACTCTCCTGTAACATTGCCCAGGAGTAGAACATTCAAAGGTGCTCAATATGGTGACCCTGGACACTGATACACTCGTGCACTCTTTGAATGAAAGAATCATTTACTGCTTCCAGTTTTGCCTGCTGAAGAGAACTACAAGCAAGCACAATACGTTCCTGCATGTCCTTTGGAGTTGTTGGAATATCGCGATAGATAAGGTCTTTAATACATCTCCAAAGATAAGCGTCTAGAGGATTTAAATCAGGAGACCTAGCAGGCCAAGTAACTGTTCCTCCACGAACAGTCTATTTGGCAGGATACCTTCGGTTCGGAACATGACGTGCACGCAAGGCATTACGTGCTGGACATCCATCGTGTTGATACCACATAAGCATTATGGTTTTTAGCGGCACTTCATCCAGAATAGGAGGAAGAATTCGTCTGAGGAAGTTGTCATACGCTGTGCCGGTTAGACTACCATTGATGAAATAATGGCCAATAATTGTAGTATCAAGCCTCCCACGCCACACGTTAACTCTCCATTGACGCTCATGTTCCACCTTTCTAAGCCATCGTGGGTTGTCGATGGACCAATAGTGCATGTTCCTTGTATTTACCTGTCGTTTGTTTGAGAAGGAGCATTCATCGGTAAATAGAACGTTGGAGAAGATGTTCCGGTTGGCGAGGATTTGCGGCTGTGTCCACTGACAGAACTGTACACGAACCTGGAAATCATTCCCATGCAATTCTTGATGTAGGTGTACATGGTAAGGATGCAACCGGTGACGTGTAAGAATACGATGTACACTGGTTTTAGAAATGCCAATCTCGTGTTCAAGCTGTCGTGTGCTCACATGTCGATTCATAGCAACGGAAGCGAGAACAGTAGCTTCGACAGCTTCGTCTGGGCGAGTGCTACAACGATTGCGTTGTCGTGATTTGAAACTTCCCTTTTCCTGAAGCGTCGCAACAAGACGAGAAAACACCCGTCGGGAAGGTGGGTTCTTGTCAGGACATCGCTCTCTGTACAGTTTCACTGCGTTCGTAGCATTTCGCCTACCTTCAACAACAACAAAGGAAACGTCATGTCGATGCAGTTTGTAGGAAGGACAGCCTTCACTGTATGCCTACTCTACACAACAATATTTAAATGGACTAAACTACTGTACTAAATGTACCCGTACGTAAGAAAACAGTATTGTAATTACTGTTCTGCTAACTTACAATCCCCATAGATGAGTAGCATTTCTACCTTCTCTTCGTTGGTGTACATTCTACCCACACAACTCTTCAACTGACTATGGTTGACGGAACGACGGGTGTGCATTCTACTTATGTTTACATTTGTCCTCTGTCAACGTCAGCAAGTGGATGTGTTCCACTACCCCGAGTACCTGCACTAAGCGCTAGGAGCGTCAACGTCAATGTTGTGTTATGTATTTAATAACGTTGTGTTTCAGTGAATGGTAATCTGTGATACATTTTAATAGGTCCTTAGGAGAGGAAATGAATTACCGAATAAAAAATACAGGGTGCCATTTAAAAAAGACATACCACTGTTAATATCTTTGTAAAAAACAAAGCTGCAACGAAATCAATCATGCTGAGTGATGTACCCCTTGTAAGTAGGCTGTTTAGGTTTTTTTATTGGTAACGCCACCTCTGTATAAAAATCAGTGGCTGTGCTGTGTGCAGTCTGTGTGTAGTTTGCATTGCTGTCCGCCATTGTAGTGTTGGGCAGCGGCAGCTGGTTGTGAACAGCGCGTAGCGTTGCGCAGTTGGAGGTGAGCCGCCAGCAGTGGTGGATGTGGGGAGAGAGATGGCGGAGTTTTGTAATTTGTCATGAATTGCTGTATATATTATGACTATTAAGGTAAATACATTGTTTGTTCTCTATTAATATCTTTCATTTGCTAACTATCCCTATCAGTAGATAGTGCCTTCCGTAGTTTGAATCTTTTATTTAGCTGGCAGTAGTGGTGCTCGCTGTATTGCAGTAGTTCGAGTAACCAAGATTTTTGTGAGGTAAGTGATTTGTGAAACGTATAGGTTAATGTTAGTCAGGGCCATTCTTTTGTAGGGATTTTTGAAAGTCAGATTGCGTTGCGCTAAAAATATTGTATGTCAGTTTAAGGACAGTCCTGTACAATTTTTCAAAGGGGACATTTCATATGTCGACCCTTAGCTGAGGATACCTCACTGGAATCTTCTGATTTTTTCTTGTAGTTTGTGTAATTAGTGTAGCTATTGTTTATTGCTAGTGCGTAATTGTAGAGAGAATCTCCTTTGTAGTTGCAGTCTTTCATTGTTGTACAGTAAAACAGTTGTGGCATGCATGTAGATTTGCACCAAGTATTTCGCAGCTGCGCTTGCAATTAACGAGATATTATTTTCAGTGCTATGTTAATGTGTTCTCTTATTGTTGCTCTTCAATTTGTGTTTTTCTGTGTTATCGTGTGAAATATTGTGACAATAATGGCGTGTGAAAAACGTAATACTAGGCTCCAAAGTAAACTGAGAAATGACAGTGAAGACGAAAGCAGTGTGTTAGCGCCACCGAGTAATGAATTAACTAATGTTCAAAGTAATAATTTGGTAATTGTACATAGGGAAATGGAGTGGGCTGCAAACAATGGTGTAGACAGTGAAACAATTAGTGAACAGGGAAGCATTATCGATCGATCGGTCGGCAACAGCTTGCCTCAGGAATCCGAAATGACAGGAAACAATTTCGCAAATACTGTAGATTCAGGTTTTGGGTCCTCACCGTTTACTCAAATGAGTCAAGACACATTTTCTGCTTGTCAAAATGTGAATGTTGCCGGTGAAAATGCACTGCCAAAAAGCATAGAGAAGCAGATTCCGGACACTAATACATTATTATTGCAATTAATGCAACAAATGGGACAAAATCAGAGACAAATGGGACAAAGGCTTCAAAAGTTAGACACAATGGAACAACACCAGAGACAAACACAGCAACAGTTACACACAGTGGAACAAAATCTTAAAAAGTTAGACACAATGGAACAAAATCTTCAAAAGTTAGACACCACACTTGAACAAACACGTGAAGACTTAACTACTGAGTTACATAACATTGAATCGAAATGTCAAAAAGTCTGTAATGACGTAAAAACACAAATTTGTGAGCATTTTCAACCAATTTTTTCGCGGCATGAAAATGCATTACAGAATCACGAAGCAGCCATAAAAGAACTGCAAACCATTGTTCATGAAAATCATGAGACCTTGTGGGCTAAAATTGACTCCGTTGCATCTACCGATTTGGTTACACAACTTGCAAAAACTCAGGAAAACTTGAAGGACACAGTAGATTCGATTTCAACACAAATGGACACTCCGAAACTTGGTTCAGAAAAACACACTGAGGAAATGTGTTCACGATCGGAGAAAGTAGCCGAACTTTCGGATCAGGTCACTAACTTATCTACAAAGGTAGATGATGATCTGAATGACACAAGACCTGTAGCCTTCACTGACACAGAAGAGTATGAAAAAATTAGAAAATTCAAACAAAATCAAAATCAAATCAATACACAGTACAAAAGAGAAATACGAGAAGTACAAGATCAGTTGACGCAGGTAATACAAGAATTTCGTATTTCAGAGGACACTCGCGCTCCAACACGGGAAGAGGGACTTAGAAATACGGAAAAGCCGGAAAATAATAACACAGGGCATTTCGGAAGTTATGAAAGAAATTGGCAATGTGCACCGAATTTTGAGATGGAACGGCCGACACGACCTAACAATGACCGATATGCGACTCGCCGACATGATGATTTTGACTATAAGCTGTTCATTACTACATGTAAATTCAAAACAATTCTGGCAACGACATTCATCCACAAGCATGGCTCCATCAATTCTTTCATTGTTTTCCTCCCAACTGGTCGTTAGAACACAGATTAGAATTTATGTGTGGCTACTTAGAGAATGAACCAGCTGTAAGAATGTGATCGGTCATTCACGATTGCCACAGTGAAGGAGAATTTTATCATGCCTTCCTCTCAGCATATTGGTCTCAAGCCACACAAGACCGAGTAAAACATGGCATCATAATGATGAAACATTTCGAACAATCTGAATTCTCCAGTCTTGTGAAATATTTTGAAGACATGTTGCACAAGAATCAGTACCTGTCAAACCCATACAGCCCCTCAGAACTCATCCGCATTTGCTTAATCAAATTACCTGAACATTTACAAAATATTATTTTAGCAGGACGTTGCAAAGAAGACATTGAGGCTTTTCAGGGACTGTTACAAGAATTAGAAATTGACACAGACAGTCGCCGGATGCGAAAATAGGAAAATAACCACTACAGGTCACATACGTCACAACTCCGTGACGATAGAAACAATAACTGGACACGACAAGGCTATTCTTACAACGCAAATCGTGACCCAAACAGACACCACCCATATGACAACCACTGGCAGAGTAATAATAGTTACAGAGAAAGATCGCAGCCGGCCGCGGTGGTCTCGCGGTTCTAGGCGCGCAGTCCGGAACCATGCGACTGCTATGGTCGCAGGTTCGAATCCTGCCTCGGGCATGGATGTGTGTGATGTCCTTAGGTTAGTTAGGTTTAAGTAGTTCTAAGTTCTAGGGGACTGATAACCACAGCAGTTGAGTCCCATAGTGCTCAGAGCCAAAGATCGCATTTCCGTAGTAATGAATATGACAGAGACAATCATAGAAACAGACAATATGGCAACCAGAACTGTTATTATCACGGGAGACAGAATAACTTTAGACGCAACGGTCCAGCGTGCAGTTACGATTCAGGGAGAAATTCTCCACCACATGACCGACAAACAAGAAACTATGTAAACTACCGACAAAACGACAGACGTGAATTTCATCAGAACTGGCGGGATTCTAACAGAGCTGGGCCCTCTCGCCAAGGCGAATTTATAGAAGTTAGGTCGCCAAATCCCAATAACAACGTGCGCCAACAAAGAGACAGACAATGACTCGCGCCGCAGGCACCCACGTGCGCCGGCTGGCTCAGGGAAAAATAACATAGAAGCTAACCTTGAAAAAAATTCCAGTATTGTTTAACGACGTATACCACATGATAATTGCGTTAATGTTGAAACTCTGCGTCCTAGGAAGAGTAAAGATTTACACCACATTTCACATGTAAAACCGTTTATTGAGAGATAATCTGCTTTTTAACTTTGTCTTTGCCATAAAACTTTTCACGTCACATTTCTAGTATGCTTTGGCAGACTTAAGAAACTGTTAACATGCAACACTGTTTGAAGTTAAATATCAAGTCAAGAACCAAGAGAATTTATTTAAACAGAAATTACGAATGCATTGTTATAGTGAACAGACGACACAGTGTTGTATTTGTACATTCTTGCTTGTTAGTTGCACGATTACGTAACGACTATAAGGCTCACATACTTAGAACATATACTGGTACTGCTAATGAGATTCTAATGCAACATTTTGGTTTACTTGAAAATACATTCTGGATTTAAGGTACTTTCTGTGAGATACCAGATGAGACGGTGGTTAGTTTATGCAACAGCTACACGATTTTATCACGACGCTACTAATGAGTGACAATTTACAATGTTGCTTTTGCGGTGTTTCTGTTTTATGTCTGCACAGTTTTATGTATTATTCTGGAAAGTAAAACATGTTTTAGTAGTAACTTTTGTGGTATAGCTACAATGAGACAGCCATTTCCGTAGCACAACAATACGTTACATTATAGTACTTTCTTGATTTCAGTCAGGTACGTAATAACTATGATATCTATACGCAAAGATTTTCACTTTCGTTTATCATGAGGTAAGTACGTTGACTTCTGCAGAACTTAGCTTTCGGAGGACAATAGCTACGACACTTCCACAGAGATTATCTCACGACAAGACGCACAGTTTAGCGCTACAGTACACGTATTTGTGTGATTAATTTTATACTTAAAACATTTATTTTTAAAGATATTTGAAGTACAATGATCCAAAGGTTTTCTGTAATAATTTCATTCCATTTTTGGAATCTGTAACACCTGAGGGTATAATTACATTAATCCTCAGGGGGGTACACGCTTACTTTGTGTACCATGTGTTTGGCAACCACAAGGAGCCCTAGCTAATATGGTATTTGCTTATACAACTTTACCCATCGGTACCATATTTCCCTAACACACAAATTACACAGCTATCTGATCATTTAACTGAGAGATAAACATTTTTTTTTACTACATCAGTGACACATGTTTACGCAATTACTCAGTTGGATAACTTCACACTTACGAAATTGTATTTTGTCTGTACTTTGTGAACTGTTCATATTTTTTTGGAACCACTGTGATACTGTGAGAGCTTTGAATGATGTATTTGGTAAGGGAGCATGATTTTAAAGTACGTTTGAGGTAGATGACACTATTGAAATGAGCAGAGAATTTTCTTTAGGTTTTGAAATTATTGCATAAAGCTACGACGTTTTTGAGATTTGACTGAGGTGTTTTGATGTTATTTTTACGACGACTAATATGTATATGTGTAATAAGGTAAGGAATAATGAGTAGTGGTTAGGGACTCTGACTTGTGAAAAAGGATGTTGGAAACCAAGAATCGTACTTTAAGAGTTATGAAATGTGTGTAAATGCTTGAATGTACCACAATGCCAACGAAAATTGTTTGGACACTGTTATATTTACAGGATTTTGTTTCTACACATTTTCGACCTGTGAAATTTTTATATGAGACGGTCACTGTAGCGGAAACTGGTGTCGTAAATGTTTTGGTAAGAAAGTTAAGTGACCACCTGCACGTAATGCGTCGTGGGCACCCAGCTGCGCGACAGTCGCCTTGAAAAAAGCCATTAGCGTGTGCCTTCCAGAGGCACAGGTGGGAAAAAAAAGGGAGGCCATTATCCTCGCTATTGACATTCCTTTGTAGAAAGCACCGCAAATACGACACGCTCATTACTTGGAAAGATACTTACATCTGCACACCTGATTATGACAAGCGTCTTTCTCGAGAATTGAGAGAATTTTTTACTACCTTATGAAATGCCATATGGCTAATGAATGATGTTTCATGCCTTCCTTTGTACATATTTGCTCATTTTCTTTAATATCTAGTTTCTAGCTGCACTGCAGCATTGGTTAAAATAAAATTTAATATATGTTCTAATACAGTTATTTTATGCCTACAGATCCAGTCAATAAGAAATTTATGATCTACTTCCAAGAAAATGAGGGCACATAAATAGACATTTCCCTTCACAGGAATTGCATAAATAATTTCTTTACGATTTGGTAACTTATCCGCTAGTGTAAGTTCTCGTGATGCAACACTGTAGTGTTAAGATGTGACATAGGTATTAGCCATGGCCATTTTTTAGTGTAATATTCTTTCTGCTTGAGCTTTGTCATGTTTAGGTTTATAGCACTTGCTGCTGCTGCTTGCCAGGCATAGTGTTACTGAATTTGACTTTGTATTACTGGGTTAAGCCAGTTTTACTATTGATTTATTTTTCTTGTTTGCTGCTCATTGCCTTATATTAGTTGTAATTTATGCTGCTTGCTTTGCCTTTTGTATTTTTTTTGTCCTTGCTGTTTGTGTTAATTGTCTTGTGCTGCTGCATTGCTCGTCCCTTAGTTTAGCATCTGAGCTCAGTAGATTTAAGTTACCTTAAGAGGGGGTAGACTATATAAGAAACTGACTATGGACAATAGGGAAAAATGCATTGAGAAGTTATATGAAAAAGATTTGGGCCGAAATGAGTATTGAACACAGAGAAATAATTATTTTGAAAGAAATATGAATAGAATACAGAAAGCAGGTATATATAGGACTTTTTGGGAATAATGACGAATTAAGGGAGATCTCCAAGAAGTAAAGAAAGTTTTGTTTGCAAAATACTGCAGTAAAAGAAACCCTGTCCTTTCCTTGTGTTATCCCACTATGTGTTTGTGTTCCCTTGTGTATTTGTGTTTTTCCTGTCTTTGTGTGTATAGCTGATGTTGTTATGTTGTAGAATTTTTCAAATACTATGTTATTTTCTTCATAAAGATGTTTAGACATTATTTATTCTGTTTTGTTTTAATGCTCATGTGTGAAGTTGATGTTTCGAAAGTTATTCGGATCTTTTATGTATGTACTCATGTCATAATTCCTGTAACACTGATGTATATGTTATTTCGATTCTTTTGTAAAGCCTGTACCACAAATGTTATCTGTATTGTTATGTTCTTTAATGATGTATTTTGTACCTTTGTTATTGTATTCTTATGTTATATAATTGTAATTGACAGCAGTTCATCAAATTAAGTAACTTGTAAGTTTCATTTCACAGCACACGTTTCTGTTGGTCATAGTATATGGACAATATGCGAGAAGTAGGGACTGATAGTGTTTGCACGTGTGTTAATAATTCAGCAAGGGACTGGATAACAGCATTGCTGGTTCTAAGGACATTTCAAACAAATTTTTTTGTGAGTGGACATGTGGTGGTTTATGGACTTGCTATATTCTCCGCAAGACACAGTGGATCTACTCTGTGATGACCTACCTACCAATATTCTTCAAAATTTCGACTGACTCTGCTGTGGGTTTGCTCTGTTGTGGACCAATACCTGTCTCCATGTCAAGAGTCAGCACTGTCTTTTCGTTGGAAGGACAACACTACTTCTTAAAGACTGCATGGCAATCCACTACTTTCGTGTGCATTTTCTTCTACTGCTCAGACTTTGAGAAAAACACTGCTATTTTACTGTGATGAACGATAAGGACTGTCTTTATGGACTGTGAGAAAATTTTAGCTTTTGACCAACATTGTATCAATAAGTGTGTGCATTTGATTTCTTTGTTATTGTAATTATGAAAAATTTTATCAAATCATTATTGGCCACTACACAAAACAATTTGTAAAATTGTTTGTGGGGAGCATGGGGGCTATGTAAGCAGGCTGTTTAGGTTTTTTTATTGGTAACGCCACCTCTGTATAAAAATCATTGGCTGTGCTGTGTGCGGTCTGTGTCTAGTTTGCATTGTTGTCCGCCATCGTAGTGTTGGGCAGCAGCAGCTGGATGTGAACAGCGCGCAGCATTGCGCAGTTGGAGGTGAGCCGCCAGCAGTGGTGGATGTGGGGAGAGAGATGGCGGAGTTTTGTAGTTTGTCATGAACTGCTATATATATTATGACTATTAAGGTAAATACATTGTTTGTTCTCTATTAATATCTTTCATTTGCTTACTATCCCTATCAGTAGTTGGTGCCTTCCGTAGTTTGAATCTTTTATTTAGCTGGCAGTAGTGGTGCTCCCTGTATTGCAGTAGTTCGAGTAACCAAGATTTTTGTGAGGTAAGTGATTTGTGAAACGTATAGGTTAATGTTAGTCAGGGCCATTCTTTTGTAGGGATTTTTGAAAGTCAGATTGCGTTGCGCTAAAAATATTGTATGTCAGTTTAAGGACAGTCCTGTACAATTTTTCAAAGGGGACGTTTCACCCTAACGGCTATATATATACACTAATGCTCATAAATTAAGGGTAATTGGAGAATGTGGTGCCACACAGCTGGCGCGCTAATAGCAGACACGACACAGATCTGTAAGTCCACGGTATTGGTGATAAGTTGAGAAAACCGTCCCGAAACACATGTGCTAGAAAGCGTCGCTGTTTCCTGCACTTGTATCTCGACATCAATATGGGATATGATCGTCATGCACATGTACACAGCCGCACAATGGGTTGGCATACTCTGGATCAGGTGGTCGATCAGCTGCTGGGGTATAGTCTCCCATTCCTCCACCAGTGCCTGTCGGAGCTCCTGAAGTGTCCTAGGGGTATGAAGACGTGCAGCGATACGTCGACCAAGAGCATCCCAGACGTGCTCGATGGGGTTTAGGTCTGGATAACAGAGAGGCTACTCCATCTTCTGTTTCAAGGTTCTCCTCCACGATGGCAGCTCGATGGGGCCATACGCTATTATCCATTACGAGGAAGGTGGGACCCACTGCACCCCTGAAAATGTGGACATACTGATGCAAAATGATGTCCCGAAACTCCTGACCTGTTACAGTTCCTCTGTCAAAGACATGCAGTGCTGCACATGCACCAATCATAATCCCACCTAACACCATCAAACCACGACCTCCATACAGGTCCCTTTCAAGGACATTAAGGGGTTGGTATATGGTTCCTGGTTCACGCCATATGAAAACCCGGAGAGAATCACTGTTCATACTATACCTGGACTCGTCCGTGAACATAACCTTGGACCACTGCTCCAATGACCATGTACCGTGCTCTTGACACCAGGCTTTACGGGCTCTCCTGTGACCAGAGGTCGGTGGAATGCACCTTGCAGGTCTCCAGGCGAATAAAACATGTCTTTTCAGTCGTCTGTAGACTGTATGTCTGGAGACAATTAGACAACTGTTCCAGTGCCTGCGGTAAGGACCCGTGCAAGGCTACCTGCAGTACTCTGTGGTTGTTGCGGTCACGGGTTCAAAAATGGTTCAAATCGCTCTGAGCACTATGGGACTTAACTTCTGAGGTCATCAGTCCCCTAGAACTTAGAACTACTTAAACCTAACTAACCTAAGGACATCACACACATCCATGCCCGAGGCAGGATCCGAACCTGCGACCGTAGCGGTCGCACCGTTCCAAACTGTAGCGCCTAGAACCGCTCGGACACCCAGGCCGGCGTGGTCACTGGTGGTGAGATATCGGTATTCCTGTGTTGTACACTGTGGACGTCCCGTACTGTAGCGCCTGAACACGTTTCCTGTCTGCTGAAATCGTTGCCATAATCTTGAGATCAAACTTTGTTACACACAGAGACCCCATGCTACGACCTGCTGTGTTTGACCAGCCTGCAGTCGCCCTAGTATTTTACTCCTCATAACGTCATCAATATGTATTCTTTGAGCCATGATCAACACAAAGTCACCATCAGCACATCTGAAAATGTCTGCACACTTACTCGCTACAGCGTACTCTGACATGCACCAACACACCTCTGCGTATGTGGACTGCTGCCAGCGCCATCGTGCGACGATCGCACGTCAAATGCACCTCATATGTTACCCCGAGGTGGTTTAAACCCGCAAACCGCCCACCAGAAAGTTTTTACACCATGTATCAGCATTATCCTTAATTTATGAGCAGACTCTTTATACAAAAGTTATCACCAGAGAGCTGAGTACAACTCTATCACGAGCTATAAGCTGCAAGATTCCTTGCTGCCAGAATTCCTATGGCTGTGACAGGAGCCAGTCCTCTACCGTCCTCCAGTCCTCCACTGTCATGTACGTATGTGTCTCGGCAGTCTTCTTCAAAAGCCTCAAATCGATTTCAGTTGAATTTCGCACAGAAGCAGCAGGCCTCACGAGTAACAGCACTGCGCGATATATGACTTGCTAGCTGCATTAGGCGCGTAAATATGAGCAAAAACGTGTTTTTTCCAGCTACTGGAATATGGGCTGCCCTTCATGACATGCATATTTTGTGGTAACAGTATTGACCTACCATATCAATCTGCTTTGCTGGGCATTCCGCATATCAGTGGCAAGAAAGAGTTCCCGGGCCCTGATATGTAGGCTGTTCTGCACGACCAGCGTATTTTTGTTTTGGCAGTCTCGACCTGCTTTGTATGATGGCCTGTACGTTAGGGGTAAATAAAAGATTTTCAAGCCTCTGGTTTGTAGTCTGCACTACATGACTGGCATGTTGGGGAAGTAGTATTGATCTGCTTTATTGAAGCTAGCTTTACTGAACTCTACTGCAGGGGCTAGACATGTCATTGAGCATGTCTGGGGAAAGTTGATAAGGATAGAGGAGGGGATTGGAAGAGTGAGGGGAAGGAGGAATTGGACAGAGAGAGGGGAGGAGGGGAGATGCATGAGGCACGTGAAAGGTGTACGGGAATAGAGCGAAGACAGAAAAGAAAGACAAGGAGACAGAGATAGGAATAGAGAGGGGGTGGAGGCTATGGTCATAAGGAGGAGGGAGGAAGATAGGTAAGAAAGAAGGCTGGAGAAAATGGGGAAGAGAAGAAGTGGCAGAGAGAGAGTGGGAAATAGGAGATAGAGAGGACAGAGGATGAGATGGCCAGACAGAGGAAGGAAGTGGGCACAGAGAGGAGGAAGGGGAAAAGGAGACGCGTCCAATAGATGCGTGGAACGAATAGCAGGCGAAGCTGCGGGGAAGAGCCCAGAGTACGAGGTTTGTGAGAAATACAATCAGAGTGACAACGCTGTAAGTGATCTGTTAAAGATGAGTTTTTCTTCTTGTGTAGACTGGTGTGTTCATCCCTTCCAGATGCTCAGTCCGAGTTTCAGATCCGTACAGCGATCGAGTCATTTTTGAGATCGCTATAAGTGAAGTTGTGTTTTTGTTATATGTTAAACAAACTGAACAGCGGAATTTAGAGGAACGTAATACCAATAACTTGTGTGGTAAACTCGGAGAATCCGCTCGTGTGACCTATTAAAAGGTGAAACAGATCTATAGGGAACATCCTTTACGATGAGCAGAAGTTTTTTGCCGGCACAAATAATATTTGGAACGCTGAGAACACCTTGGAATTGAACCTCGCTCACGGAGACTTTCAGCTTCAAAAGCGAGAGAAAACATCAGACATGTGCGTGTTCTTGCGAAATCAGACTGACGTTTTACAATTAGGATGATGGGTGATATGATGAATTTAAACTATTTCACTATACATATAATTTAGACCGAAGTAGGTTTGCGCCAAAATGGGGCCGAAAAACATCAGAACTAAGCAGAAGGACAATCGAAGAGACGTGCTCATTTATCTTCTTGAGAAGATTGTCGATGACCACGAATGGTTCAGTCGTCTGATCACAGACGATAATTCCTGGATGTTTGAATACGATCCTGAGACAAAGAGGCAAAATGAGGAGTAACACACTGAGACCTGTCCTCGATCGAAAGAAAGCTCGAATCAGCAAATCAAAAATCAAAAGAAGATTTGGTTTTTGATAGTAGCGGTATTGTACAAAAAGAATTTGTTGCTAAAGGACAAACTATCAACCAAGTGTCTTACAAAGATATCCTTGAAATGCTAAAAAAAAATAGAAAAATAAAAAAGGCGAATCGAGTGAGACCGGACATTGCTGGCAAGTGGACGTTGGATCATGACAAGGCTCCATTTCACACGGCCGCTTCCATTACGGAATTTTTGACGTCATGCATTCTTTTCCACTCCCCACTTATTCACCTGATATCAGACCTTGTGACATTTTTCTTTTCCCGAAACTGAAAAATGTCTTAAAGGAACGTGTTTTTGGGGCTCTGGAGAACATTCAGAAGAATGTGAACGACATACTATACTAGTTGAAGTCATTCAGCGCTTGTATCAAAACTGAGAACAACGACTCGACCGATGTACAGCTGCAGAAGCGAACCACTCCGCAGAAGACAATATTGTCGCTTCAAAAAATAAATAAATAAAAGCTTTGGTAGATAAAAGATTCGTCTCATTACTTTTACCACGGACCTTGTGTATATAAATCATTTGTCAATTACGACAATGTTAAACGATTGAATATATTTTCGCTTCCTGTTCGATTATTGCTATGAGATTTCACGTTTCCTGTAGCTTCTTACCAGCAGAGAGTCCTGTTTGTGCTTCACCTGCGAGGTTCTTGTGCGGTGGAGCTTTGATCAGATATCAATAAAGGAGTGAAGAGACATGTATATTACCTCAATCGTCACATCTTTTTTGCCATTTCGGAAACATCGTTTGGTGTGAGCAGATGTCCTTGGTTCCAGGTTTAACCGGATCACTTTATAATGGAAAATGTGTAGTTTATGCAAAGTACACTTGACATCACAAAAAATCGCTGTAGCTGAAATTTGAATTATCAATGTTGAAGTTAGATGAAGTGGGGATTACTAAATCTCGGTGGCAGGATGAAAACCACTTCCGTTCAGTTGAGTACAGGGTTATAAATACTCAATCAAACAGAAGTAATGCAGGAGTAGGCCTAATAATGAATAAGAAAATAGGGATGAACATATGATACTACGAGCATCATAGTGAATGAGTTTTCGTAGCCAAGACAGACACAAAGCCAACACCCACCACAGTAGTACAATTAGAACAGATTTAAACAATGTGTGATGAGATAAAAGAATTTATTCTCATACCTAAGGAAAATTCGATTGTGATGGGTGACTGGAATTCGGTAATAGGAAGAGGAAGAAAAGGAGAAATAGTAGGAGAATATTAACTGGGAGAAAGGGATGAAAGAGAAAGCCACTAGATAGAATTTTGCACATAGCATAATTTAATCATAACCAACACCTGATTTAATAATCATGAAAGAGAGCTAGAGACAAGGGAAGTTTTCAGATTGATTACATAATGATATGACAAAGATTTGAGAACCAGATTTTAAACTGTAAGACATTTCTAGCGGCAGATATTGACTCTGACGATATTTATTATTTGTGAAACGTAGATTAAAATTGAAGATTTTGCAAAATAGGTAGCAAATTAAGGAGATGGGATCTGGATAAGTTGAAAGGTTGAGAGGTGGGTGAGAGCTTCAGAAGGAGCATTAGCATTTAATTAATGAAAGGAGAAAATAAAAAGTAAAAAATTCAGCAAACGAAGCAGGCGAAAGGGGATGCAAACATCTAGCAAATGAGACTGACAAAAACTGCAAAATGGCTAAGCACGAATGGCTGGATGACAGACATAAGTCTATAGAAGCATCTACAACTAGGGGAAGATAAACAGCGCCTACATAAACATTGGAGAGACCTTTGCAGAAGAAACAATCACTAGTATAAATATCAAGAGTTCAAACAGGAAACCAATACTAGGCAAAGAAGGGCTAAGCTGAAAGTTGGTAGGAATTTATAGAGGCGCTTTATAAGGCAAATGAACTTGAAAGCGTTGTTAGAGTAAGGGGAGGAGGAGATGGAGAGATGGGACATAGGTTACTACGAGAAGAATTTGGAGGATCAGTTAAAGACCTACGCCTAAACAAACCCCTGGAATAGACGAAGTTTATATTCTTGTGAGAACCAGCCATGATAAAACTATTCCACCACATGGCCGGCCGGGGTGGCTGAGCGGTTCTAGGCGTTTTAGACTGGAACCGCGCTACTACTACGGTCGCAGGTTCGAGTCCTGCCTCGGGCATGGTTGTGTGTGATGTTCTTATGTTAGTTAGGTTTAAGTAGTTCTAAGAGCTAGGGGACTGTAGTCCCATAGTGCTCATAGCCGTTTGAATTATTTGAAGATGGGGAAGATGTATGAAACAGGCGAAATACCCTCAGACTTCAAGAAAATTGTAATAATTCGAATTCTAAAGACAGCAGGTGCTGCCGGGTGTGAATACTACCAACCTATCAGTTCACTAAGTCATGGTTGCAAATTACTTACGTTAGATGATAAGTTAAGTGAAGGCGAATCTACGAACATAGACTTAGAGTAAGCTCTTGACAGTGTTGAATGGAATACACTCTTCGGCATTCTGAAGGTAAAAGGGGTCAGAACAGAAAGCAAAAGATTGCATTTAAGGTAACAGCTGTGATAGGATTCGAAGGGTATGAAAGGGAACAGTGGTTGAAAAGGGAATGAGATGGGTTTGTAGCCTATTTTGTAGCCTATCCTCGATGTTATAAAATCTGTACATTCAAGAAACAGTAAAGGACGCAAAGAAAAATTTGGAGAAACTTTGAGGATTGTCATTGATGTGATCGTAATTCCGTCAGAGAGAGCAAACGACTTGGAAGTGCAGTTGAACGGAATGAACAGCATCTTCAACGACCGATATAACATGAACTTGAACAAAGGGAAAACAAGGGTAATGGAATGCAACATTTTATTAAACGTCACATCCTCGTTAAATCTTCTTTGTTAGATCTCACCTCGTGGACAGAGCTCACTTCTCTGATAGCTTGTGCTGCAATAGCCACTTTTGAGCGAGATTTCGCGTCGTTTCCAGTTTGGCATCAGCGATGATTCAGTATATTCATTAGAATAAATATTGAGAACTATTCATATATGTAAGTCTGCTAGTTTGGAAGCAAAAAATCCATGGTGGACGAAGCAAGGAAGACATAAAAAGCAGACTAGCACAAGCAGAAAGGGTATTTCAGGCCAAGAGAAGTCTACTAGCATCAAATTCAAGTCTTAATTTGAGGGAGAAATTTTTGAGGATGTACGGTTAGAGTTCAGTATTGTATGGTACTGAATAGGGAATTTAGTCAAAATCAGTCTCAAAATTTGACCGAATAGCCTGACAAGTAAGAGACCTAATATAAAATTTTTAAAATTTAGCTATTTGCGGAAACATTCTTCTTGTCATTGTTCTGCATATAACAACTTGTATAGAAGGCTAAAATTTCGTCTGGTCTGTACAAGATTGACTGGAAAAAAAAATCTCAGTGAAGAGCACAAGCACAATAATTTGAAAATTTACCATCAGCTACTGAACTGATATGCTAATGAAGGTGAAATAATTTTGAAACGAACAATCACTGGAGATAAAACATATGTTCTTTGATTAGAACCCGAGAGCAAACGTCAGAGCATGGAATCTTTCGCAGCCCATTTCTCGAGCCAAAAAGAAATATTCGAGTCACACCTCTGCAGGACTAGTGGTGCTCACAGTTTTTTAACACACTCATGAGCCAGTTCTAGAGACATTACGTTGAAAATTGGAGGAGGGTTAGTAGTCTGTATCACAGAGAACGCTTTGCAACGAACTGCAGCCTGCAATTCGAAACAAACGAGTTCTGCTGTCAAACGGTCATCTACATCTACAATCACATTGTCTCTATAGCAACGTGCGTCCACATATCACCGTGCACACAGTTCAAAGTCATCAGAATATGCTTTTCGTGGGACTGCGGCATATCACATAAGCTAATGGTCTCTCCTAGTAGAATTACAATTTGTTTAAGAGGCCGGCGAGTCACCTCCTGAAAAAGATGAAGAAAGCCATGTTTATGTAGCTTGCCTGTCATCGAAAAACAATTTTTACTGAGGATACCGGGAAGCTTGTGCGAAGGTGGGACACGTGTATTGAAAATTGGGGTGACAATGTTGAAAATTTCTGTGACTGTTTTGTATTATTGTTAGAGGCGTCTTTAGACCTAAGCTGACCAGATAGTTGCCCAGTAGGACTGTTGATATTTTTAAAAATAACAGGAATCCGGTACATCGATATTTAAAAAATAACATAATCAGCTTCTGGTATATCGATAGAGGTATCGGAGTATCGATTTATCGACGAACATTATCGACGTTCCTACCTGTAAAAGTATCGGTTGCACATTATAAATATACTGCCGGTTTTAGACTGTAAGTATGGATTTATTATTAGGTATTCTGTACATCGACAAGGTAGTAGCCTGCAAGTATTGAAAGGAAAATGATGCACATCCTCGCTTGGCGATAGCCACTTTGCTAAAAGTGGTAGCTGCATGTAAATGGCACAATAAAAGGTGTCCATTGGTCCGACGTTCGGTTTCGTCACATACCGGATTTGTCCGTTCGGGGTGAAGTCAAGCGCCGGAACGGCAGTCGGGAACGATAGAGCTGAGAGGGTTACTTGGTGAAGCTAAACGTTGCAGTTTCCGTCGGTAGCGCCAAGCGCCGATTACGTCTGCATTTCCCTCACATGTCTCTTCGTCCACTGCAAGAGATTTTTGTTCATCATTTTCAGCAATAGTTTTTGAAGAATATCGATGTAAAGAAATAGCACACTAGTTTCGTTTTAAATTGTTTTGTGACGCAACTGGTATATTTCCTTCACATCGGAAATCTCGTTATCCCAGTCACACCCTCATCCGCAACCCTCCCCTCCCCTCCCCTCCCCCTCCACCAGTGCAATAATACTTCTTCTACTGTGCGACATATATATGTCTCACAGACTCAAAGGGAAAGACTGGACGTGACGAAAGCTCAAAAAGTACTAAGAGTCCTTCACACAGTGAAAGTAAAATTATGTTCTACTACAATTCCTAAACAACAACTTCAAACATGTTCCGAAAATTGTTAAGCAATATTACATCAACACGATAAAGGATGACAGCCAAAAACAGTTGCAGGAGAAAAATTTATTAAAATTTTAATAAATTTTTATCCTGCAACTGTTTTTGGCTGTCTCCTTTATCGTGAAGAATTTCAACAGTTGCTGTTGCAGCCATGTTTAAAATTTTGCAATATTACATAAAATAATAATATCGCCATACTGCTCTTTCAATATCGAAATGTCGATACACCAGCATCTCCAACATTTATCGATGTTTTTTGCAAAAGGATCGATACATCATTTTGTCGACAGACCTAGGGCGGCAGATTTTGAGGAGCGGAGCATTTGAAGGGGTAGCTTGCAAGCTGTTACTGTTATTTTAGAACATTTTACTCAAAACTCTATGAAAGATTATGCGAAATTAACTCACAGTCAAATATATATGTATAACACTGGTAACAATATATATGTCTCACAGACTCAAAGGGAAAGACTGGACGTGACGATAGCTCAAAGAGTACTAAGAGTCCTTCACACAGTCAAGAAATCAGTTTTTTTCCGCTTTCAAAGCGATGTTGAATCGCGACAATGTGACCATTACTCGCTTTATTCATTATGGTACCTTCTGATGTGATATAGGTTAGGAAGACAAATATCGTCACCCACAGTTAAGCTTTGTGATTGGGAGGCACCGCTGACGCTGTCGCAGACGTGACCAGTGCCGATGTCAACGATGCCCATTAAAAATTGAAATGAAAATACTTCCATTCGTTCCAACAGGAAGATACATGTGTTCAGTTCATTTTGAAACTGCCAAGAGTGCAGCTCTTTAATGTTTAGCTTGTGACTTATATTTTAGCACTAATTGGAATGAGAGACAGAGAATAGTGGGTGGTTCTCGATACCTGATACTCGTGGAAGGTAACACAATAAAGAAAATTATGAGAAATAGTGCAAAAATCAATATTCTGTTTAAAAATCGGACACAGCGAGCTAGTTCCAGCTCGAGCTCGAGTCTAGGAACATCAGAGCGTTTTTACGTGGTGAACAGTTTCGAAAAGGGTGCTGCGTTTGGTTTATCTGAGTCACGCTTTTCCGATATTAGAAACAGTAATAATGGCGGGAAACAAGCATTTCAGTTTACCCAAAATATACATATAAAGTGAATGATGATTCTGGTGAGCTTGCGAACTGGATAATAAACTTATTCCTTCGTTGCCTTTACGCTAAACAAGGTCATGCGGCACAGAATACGGACTGTGATTACAGTAATTCATGCAGGCAGTATACTGACTTTCAGAGCCACTTAAACAAAGGTTTGTGTTTCAGAACCATGAGGTATGGCGAGCAACAATCAATGCAATTTTTAGAATACTCTCAAAGCAACGGTAGTGTAATTTGTGTCCCATGTTTATCTTTTAATGGAACGTCACAGTTTGCGAAACCTAGTGGGGAATGTAATGACAAAAAACGGTCAGACTCGCTTAACCATGAAAAATAAGCTGAACATATTAAATGTGTGTTAACTTTAAAAGCTAAAGGATAAATCAAAGGGAGAATATATTAAGAAACCAACATCTGAGTTTGAGACAGACGTAACATACTCGAGAGGCGTGTAAAAACGAGTTGTTGCTGTGATCAAAAACTTTTCTCTCGGTTACTACCCCTGTTTCAGGGGTTTCGTTGGAGTCAACACAATGCGGAAATTTTGAGATGGTACTATAGCTAATAGCAGAATTCGATCCTTTTCTAACTACACATGTAGAACTTTGTAGAAAAACACGAAAGCGGACCACAACCGTTTCTTTCCGTACGCGGGAAGAATTTAAATCAGTTCTAGCAGAAAGGGCGGTGAATGATGTTATAAATGAACTGAAGGAAACTAATATTCTTCCACCATATTAGACTCCATCGCCAATATCAAACATGTAGATCAGCTGTTTCTGTTATAAGGCATTGACGAAAAGATTGATCGTCTGTTGAAAGATTTATCTATTTTGTACCAAAATTAGAAGGATCAGCTGATTCACTGATAAACTTATTAATGGGGAACGACACGGTGACGGTCAAAACTATTGCTAAAATTCAAGATTTTTTTTCTCTGTACTGGAATGTAGTAGACAAACGGAGTTCACTGCAGTGAAGCATGCGTTGAAGTCTTTACTGATATTTTTTTATTGAAGAATATTCAAATCTTTCTGTGCAGTTGGGATTTTCCCGAGGCAAGTGTGAAAGGAAGCAACGGTCGTCGCTGTATCTCCAGTTGTGTTTATGTGAAACATGAAATAATGATATCACGCTGATACTTACCGATGTAATTTTAGTTCACCGTAGGGATTTGGAAAAAAAGGCAAAATTATGGACATTTGAAAAATGGTCATGTTTTAGACCCCTCTCTTTTGACGGAAAAAGTACTAGATATGAACATGAAAAATACTGGCTACAATCAACTGAAGACAATTCAGTCTGCTTTAAGGGAGACGGAAAATCATTAAAATCGGATGAAAATTGTAGCGTGGGCGACGACAACCATGTGGAAAACATGGTTCTGGCAAAAAAACGTTTAAAGTGTGATAAATATTTATCATATATAAAAGTGACAAAACTTGAAACTTGCAGGACATCATCGATGATTGGCCCATAGTTGTGGTGTCACCGCCAGACACCACACTTGCTAGGTGGTAGCCTTTAAATCGGCCGCGGTCCGTTAGTATACGTCGGACCCGCGTGTCGCCACTATCAGTGATTGCAGACCGAGCGCCGCCACACGGCAGGTCTAGAGAGTTCCTAGCACTCGCCCCAGTTGTACAGCCGACTTTGCTAGCGATGGTTCACTGACAAATTACGCTCTCATTTGCCGAGACGATAGTTAGCATAGCCTTCAGCTACGTCATTTGCTACGACCTAGCAAGGCGCCATTACCAGTTACTATTGATGCTGTAAAACATGTACCGTCACGAGCGATGTTCACCAATTGTCGTTTAAAGTTAAGTATTCCAACAGCTACGTACGTTATTGGCTATATTAATTACCTAGTCCTGTTCCAGACCTCACGCAAGCCTGCGTGAGCTTAAACGCGTGCCTTTCGGCTTCCTCATAGTGGCGTGGCTGTCTTGCCAAGCCACAACAATAGTAACCATCGCCCCGGCTTGTGGATGTCTGCTTACTGCCACTTTGGCCTGATAAGCCTTCATTATCGTCCTCAAAGCCCTTTTCTTCGCTGTGCGCATTGCCGCTGGCGTCTCTATCCTCACAGAATCGGCGCATTTCATCGCCGAGTTTGATCTGAAGGAGATTTGCCATATGCATTAATTCAATATGGCCCACATCGAATACTTTAAAGCAAAGACGACGTTTTCGCTTTCGATTGACGTTATATTTGGAGCGTATTTCCAAGTGAAACTATTTAAATTTTCGTTCACATTTGAGTAAAACCGCCCAAACAACACTCCAACAAATCAGGTTTACTCAAATCGGCATAGTTAAGGGAGCGTTAGCGCGGAAACAGTTCTCTAATGCCGAGGCATGCCGTGCACGCTAAGCCTGAAACGCTCACAGAATCGTTACTTTTTGGAATTCGCGCATAATATTTTGAGAAATAGTTCTTCAACGTATATACATTCGAAGTCCGTAATAAAAAACTTCAAGTTTTTTTTTTCTGCCGTCATCCTACGGTTCCTCGTGTAAACATGATTTGGACATTCGCTTATGCGAGGGTCACTCATACGATAATGCAAGCAATATGTCTAGTACTTACTTTGGTCTCAAAGATAGAATTAAACAGATCAACCCTGTTGCTGTGTGTATTCTGTGTGCAGTCTACTTCGTTAAGTTTGCAGGACCGTGTTCAGTAGAGCGTTGTCCCAAAGTGATTTCATTCTCCCGTTTGTTGCCACAAATTAGCACCTCCTTCTCTGCTTCGATGAGCCGCTGGAATATTGTGCAGTTAAAATCAAATAGTTCAGTCGCCGTAAAACGATCTTCGCGAACACTCTGGTCAGCGTGTCACGATGTCTGCTACAGTCTCAATGTTAACAGATTAGAAATAATATCAGCTTTGAACGTTATTCAGGATGATGAAACTCAAAAGGTTTCACTGAGATATGAGGCGACTGCAACGCTGAGAGTCTGCAGAGTATGTGACTGCGATAATAACTTTTTCATCAGCGATAGTGAAGAAATCTAGTGCTATAAAAACAATGTTGCAAAATGTCGATAACAGTAGTGGAATTGTAATATAACTATACGAATTTTAACTTGAGTACTTTGAAGAGAACTGTTCTACGTACGACAGTATGCAAATACTGGCGTCAAAAAGAATAAGATAAGCAGTGCTTTACACTGTTTTTGAAAGAAAGGAAGATATTCGGGTGAATATATTTCTGGTTATTATAGACAGGTTGGTGTCTGGAGAAAAGAAAATGTCGTTGGGAAAGCTTTATAGCAGTTTCATACGCTAAGTAATTTTCCTGAACGAGACGACAATGAAATATTGAAATGCGCTACAATACCGCAACAGCGTTACAAGGGTGACTTGGAAGAATCTTCGAGTGGTGAGAATACTCAGTTTAAAGCACACGTGAAGATCAACGAAATAAAAACTTCTTCCTAAGTACTTTGTATATAGTCTTGCGCGAAAAGCAGTCAAAAGCTGTTTCGTAAATTGGAGATCGCAGTACGTATATTTTTCTTAACCGCTCAATGGAATTCTTCGGCAGAGTTCTCCTTCCCATTCCTCAAAAGTCTCAACAATTATTTGCGGTCATCGACGTCGCAGGACCGAGTCAACGGTGCTGCTGTCCTCTCCATGAATCTTACTGTTAGCATGACACAGCAACTCAACTATGAAGACGTGATTGCCGAATTTACTGCAAGGAATGCACGCCCCAATAGCTTTGCCTGACTTGATTGTGGTGCGTTAATTATGTGTGTACTTATTATTGTTAGCAGTAGCAGTCTTAGTATTCAATTACGTACGAATGTAAGTTACTTTCTAGTACTTTTATGTCGAAATGGGAGACCGAACTATTTTTCTCTGCATAGGACAACAAAATACGTCAACTGCCCCTGATTATTGTGATAAATTAGCATAATGTACACTACTGGCCATTAAAATTGCTAACCCAAGAATAAATGCAGATGATAAACGGGTATTCATTGGACAAATATATTATACTGGAACTGACATGTGATTACATTTCGACGCAATTTGGGTGCGTAGATCCTGAGAAATCAGTACCCAGAACAACCACCTCTGGCCGTAATAACGGCCTTGGTACGCCAGGGCAATGAGTCAAACAGAGTTTGGATGCCGTGTACAGGTAGAGCTGCCCATGCAACTTCAACACGATACCACAGTTCATCAAGACTAGTGACTGACGTATTGTGACGAGCTAGTTGCTCGGCCATCATTGACCAGAGTGAGAAATCGGGAGAATGTTCTAGCCAGGGCACCAGTCGAACATTTTCTGTATCCAGAAATGCCCGTATTGGACCTGCAATATGCTGTCGTGCATTATCCTGCCTAAATGCAGAGTTTTGCAGGGATCGAATGAGAGGTAGAGCCACGGGTAGTAACACATCTGAAACGTAAAGTCCACTGTTCAAAGTGCCCTCAACGCGAACAAGAGGTGACCGAGACGTGTAACCAATGGCACCCCATACCATGACCGGGTGATACGGCAGTATGGCGATGACGAATACACGCTTCGAATGTGCGTTGACCGCGATGTCGCCAAACACGGATGCGACCATCATGATGCTGTAAACAGAACCTGGATTCATCCGACATAAATGACGTTTTGCTATTCATGCACCCAGGTTCGTCGTTGAGTGCACCATCGCAAGCTGTCCTGTCTGTGATGCAGCGTCAAGGGTAACCGCAGCCATATCTCCAAGCTGATAGTCCATGCTGCTGCAAACGTGGTCGAACTATTCGTGCAGATGGTTGTTGTCTTGCAAACGTCCCCATCTGTTGACTCAGCGATCGAGACGTGGCTGCACGATCAGTTACAGCCATGCGGATAAGATGCTTGTCATCTCGACCGCTAGTGATACGAAGCTGTTGGTATCCAGCATGGCGTTCCGTATTACCGTCCTGAACCCACCGATTCTATATTCTGCTAACAGTCATTGGATCTCGACCAACGCGAGGAGCAATGTCGCGATACGATAAACCGGAATCGCAATAGGCTACAATCCGACCTTTATCAAAGTCGGAAACGTGATGGTACGCATTTCTCCTCCTTACACGAGGCGTCACAACAACGGTTCACCAGGCAACGCCCGTCAACTGCTGTTTGTGTATGAGAAATCGGTTGGAAACCTTCATCATGTCAGCACGTTGTATGTGTCGCCACTGGCGCCAACCTTGTGTGAATGCTCTGAAAAGCTAATAATTTGGTCATCACAGCATCTTCTTCCTCTCGGTTAAATTTTTCGTCTGTAGCACGTAATCTTCGTGGTGCAGCAATTTTAATGGCCAGTAGTGTAGTTTCTAGTGGAGCGAGGAGAGCTGGCTGCTGGCTGTGCGTTCCTCGACGCCTTCCGCCGCACAGCGACGCGGAGTAGCGTGCGCTGTCTGCAGTGCCGCGGCTTGTTGGCGCGGCCAGCGGCGCGCCGCGGGTAATGGCGGCGCGGACACGGCGCGGCCATTACTGGTGACAGCCGGAAAACACGGCTAATGCGGCGACGCCTGGCCTCTCCTCTCCTCTCCTCTCCTCTCCTCTCCACTCCGCCCGCAACACGGCTGCCAGCCGGCCGGCCTGGCACCGTCCAGACCAGACACCCGGCTCTCCATAAACACTCCACACTGCTCTGGCACACCTCTGCTGCAAAAGCTCTATCTACGCTAAAATCGAGTCCTACATTAGGTATGAACATTCTGGAACACACCAGATATAAAGTTTATGAGACCAGTTATGCAGTTCCAAAATGGACGGCAGTAGATAACGGGTCAGTGAAATGGGGCGTGCTGGTGCATTTGCCCACCAATAGATAATATTTCTATCAAAACATATTTTTATTTTCCAACACACCCTAATTTCCTGTTCACACTTTCAATATTTACAAGTGGAGTTGCAGAACTGCTGTAGGCTACCATAGACTACCTTAAAGTAGGTGTAGACTACTGCAGTTTCCGTAGTAGCCTTGGTGAGTTAAGATTGTAATGCATTACCTGTACGTTGAATGTGTTGCATAGCTCTCACCTAATTTCTATCGCTTTGTTTGCGTATGTGATCAAGGTCGTACTACATAGTCCACTCACATTAATGTGACTACTGGCTATGTCAACGTCAAGGTGCAATAGCCACTCACAGACAGCTTGTGGCAGTATAAATATGGCCTGTTTGGGGGACATGGAAAAGCGTGCAGTCGTTGTCGTAATGCGGAAATGAGCGATTGATCTGACTTTCAAAATGGCACGAACATTGGTTTCAAGGGCGAATGTGGAAGCATTTCCAAAACAGATAAGTTTGTAAACTGTTTGCATGCTGGTGTGGTTACAGTATACCAAGCATGACTAAATGGAGCTTTCTGAAAACACAAAACACAAAAGTTTGAAAATGTAATTCTGTTACGTGAGTAATTCAAAATAAATGGCAGCTGGTTAATACCTTAGCTCCTAAACCCAATAAAAAACATTAACTTTGCCTGCCATCGGGCCCCGGACGCCCGTCCCTCTTGTTTAATATCTTCTCTATTAATAACTATAAATTTTACTTTAACGTAATTTTACGACTTTTACTTATTTCTAAAATCGGTCATAACTTTGGAAGAAGTTATAAGAATTACCTCCGGCTTTGTATTGAAGTGTTGGTGCACGTTTCCTCCTCGCAGGCCCGTGCGGTTTTAAGCAATTTTTCAACAAGTGGATGACTGCATGTGTAGCGTCTGTTAACGCCATTTGTTGCCTCGCGCTGTTCATCTTTCTTGTTGAACAGTCCTCGTTGTGATAAGCACTTGTTTATTTTGGTGCATTGTTTCATAAAGGTTCTGTTCTACAAACTTAAAATGTTACGGAGAAGAGGATTGTCAGATGAAGAGGTTAGGGAATTGTTCGAGGAGTCTTCTGATTCTGAAAACCCGGCTAGTGAATGTAAATCTTCCGGTGATGATGATAATGAGACAGATGTCGCTAATGACTTAGAATCCTTTTACGAAGACGGAGAGCAATTTAGTGCACATTCTGTTTAGTGTGCTTATTGTTTTCTCCTAAAGAGACTGAAATGTGGGCAACAGCTCCTCTAGCTGAAATTTCTGGTTGGCGGAGCAAAAAGAATGTACTGAAAGAAGACCAGGTGCCTACAAGCTAATCAAATATTTGATACATTATCTTCTTTGAAAGTGATCAGATATTTAAATTGTTTTATGCATGAGAGTTCGATTCTTTAAGGATTCTGCGTCCGGTATGTTACAGCTATTGTCCTTGCGTGTTATTAAACGTTGCAATTGAAGACAGAGCGCCGTAAGACAGTTCGGCGATCATGAAAATGCATTTATGCACTTACAACAGAATAAAAATCATTAAGGCGTAAAGACTATAAAGACGTAGAGTTCTTTCAAATTTTCCCGAAAGAATGGTAATCTGAACACGTCTTAACAATATTAAATTAATGACCACTGCCGACATGCTAAACTGTAACATAGCGGACGCAGAATCCTTGAAGAATCAAACTGTCATACATAAAACAGTTTAAATATCCGATTACTTTCAAAGGAGATAATGTATCAAATATGCGACCTCAAATATGTAAACGTACTGCTTCAAGACAAAAATCCCTAATTATGTTGGTTTGAGGCTACTGACCCGTGGTCTAGTAAAAAGTGAAAACCGAAGCAGTTACCTTTTGAAGTATTAGTCACAGAGCACAATATTTGTCACAGAGTACAAAATTTTGCTAGTACGTTCTGTGGTATATATGGCACTGCCTGTATAATAACGTGTTCCGAGTAAAGTTAGTAGTAAAGAAGTAAAAAATTAAAATGTCATGCGTGGTACTGAAGTTTTACTGGATGAAAAGTGAAAATGTAGTAAGCGGTAAACATCTTTTCATTATTTTGTAAATATGTAATTTGGAAATTTTTGGTAAGTTCCTATGGGATCAAACTGCTAAGGTCATCGGTCCCTAGGCTTACACACTGCTTAATCTGACTTGAACTAACTTAGGATAAGGACAAAATGCTCGAGGGAGGACTCGAACCTCCGTCGAGGGTAGCCGCGTGAACCGTAGCAAGGCACCATAGACCGCACGGTTACCCCGTGCGGCTATGTATATGTAAAGGAAGAGGACTGTGGGCAAGAAAAAGTTGCGAAAACGTGTCAAATAATGTGTAAAGTTTCAAATCGCTAAATGCTCTTATTCTCAGAAACAGAATGAATATAGTCTGGGTAATTAGCGCGCCTTTAGTTACGCTGCCTCGAGACATGGCTGTTAGGCATAAGAGCTTCACTTGATAATAGCCTAAGGCCGAAATTGCAATCGTGAAATAAAGAAAGTTTTACAGTCACTGGCGTAAATATTATGTCTTTTATAAAGTTATACATGACTGTGAATCCTAGATACAGAAAGTTAATTTGAGCACAAAGTTGTCTAAAATACTGACTGTTTCGTTACTTGGTAAGTTTTATCGCCCGTTCATTATTCATTGTGCGTCCTCCCGAGACGGCGATTGCCGAGCGTTTAGTGTTCGTCATTTCAACTGGTGCTATTCAGTTACAACAATTCAGTTTCAACGAGAGTACGGCATTGTATCTCCTACAGCGTGACGGGCGCACAAATTTCGCTCTGTACCATTAGCCACTTGATCTCACGTCATGTGATAACTTTTTGTAGAGGTTTGTGAAAGACTTCATCTCTGTATCATACCTTCCAACATGTGTCGGTGAACTGCGACGACTGTACAGCAATAGCGACAAATGCAGGTGCTCGTAAATGAGTGGGAAGAGTTTGACTATCGTTTGAGTGTTTATAGCAAGTCTGTTGAATAGCAAATTTAACACTGGTGAAAGCTACATGGAAACTATGGAATTATTGGAAAAAGGTTCCTCAGAATTGTACGTGCAACGATCTTGACAATGTACTCTCCTAAAATCGGACATTTCTATTGAAAATGAAAACTGGCAAGGCGTTTGCGTAAGTAAAACTTCACACTATTTCAGTATCTTCATTCATGTACGTTATATAATCTATGTGGTTGAAACTTTTCGAAACAAACTGTATTTTGTCAAAGGTGTTTAGCTAATAGCGCTTATCGTTATACCGCATGGAGTACTTAGGTGTACAGAGCTAAACCGATATCGTCAGATATAGTAATGGTCATCGGAATAAGAACTACGCATGAGCGGGCAAAATCGTATTTAATACCAACCATATTATTGGATATAGAGGCGTATACATGGACATCTAAAGAATTATTTCCAAGAGCGAGCAAAATTATAAGACTGTATCATGTAACATACTCTGTGAATTTAGAGACGTGTCGTGCTCCAGGAACACAATCTGACAAAAAAAAAAAAAAAAAAAAAATTCTACCAAAAACGACTGATATTATTGTCCAATTTGTATTTTAAATTAGATTTCTTCGATACCTAAAGGGGATACACAATCAATTTTATATGCAAAGTACATTTTTGAGTTATTAGTATGAATATGGATGCCACTTTTTTGATTCAAAGATTTAAAATTTCATCCTCTTATGACTAAATCCAGCGTATCCAACGAGTTACGAAATAAAGCTACAAAATACAAAAAATATGTTTATAGCTACATTTTCAATTAAATAAAAACTAAAAATATGAAACAAAAGAAAAGTCACAACATTTGGTATATTTCTTGGGTATTGGCAAAATAAGCAACATTAATTCTCTTCAAAGTGGAAGAACAGACTGAAAACTTCGCTTATTTAATGTCATCTACAACACTTCCTTTGCTTACAAAACAAATTGGATTAATGAACTTATCCCATCACTATCATGCTTTCTATTTTTTTTTAGATATTCACTGACATGATTAAAGCGGAACAAAATGTGTTTTGAGAACTACATTTTTTACCTTGGGCACGTAACCCAGTAGATGAACGCGAGAAATGTCCCGAAAGCACTTTCAAAATTCGCATCTCTGTCACTGCATATGGCGCCTTTTTCCATTCCACAAATAGAAGAAACCGCAACAGTCGGTTAACGAATAATATTTTATTGTTTACGACCGGTTTCATAATAATATAATTCCATCTTCTGGAATAAGATAAAGCGTAGAGGAACAAAGGTTCTCTTCCGCCCTATCTCATCTGGAGACCAAATGTCTTGTGTCCTGCTTTTTAAAATAGGAAACTTAAGGAAGGGGCATTAGTTTCGCTCGTTTGGCGGTAGCACTCCACACGTGACAGAGTGGGAGACCACCTTAGTTCGTTTAGGCTGTACTGTATGCCGCAAGGTAGAAATATATTACTCCGAAATCGGTCGTAAATAATGAATAACTATTGTTTTAACGACAGCTGTGGTTTCTTCATTTTGCGAAAATGGACATGTACAGTTGCAGTTGCCCTATGCAAAGAACTCTTTGTTCTCAGCGGGACTCTTCAGTAGAAGCAGAATTCTCCTGAAAATGGCGACCAGTTGGCTCGCCGAAATATCGAATCGAATTGATTTTAGGATCCGGTAGCAAACCCGAAGAGACTTTCAAAACTTATTACGCCGGGAATGCCTACGAAGTCACAACTCTTTGTGGATTTTGAGGAACTTGGAGAAGGATAACAGGATGCAATGCTAACATTGTACTGGAATCCGCGCTTCGGGCTATTTATATGATCAAACCCTTTCTTAGCTCTAAAAGGTGTGCACTGCGAAGAAACACAGAAAAAACTGGTGACACTATTTCAACTTTGCTCTGTAACGGTTAGTATCCATACAGACCGCAGGAAGCGTGATGTTAGGTTTGTGGGGCGCTCAAATCATCGTGGTTCTAGGCGCTACAGTCTGGAACCGCGCGACCGCTACGGTCGCAGGTTCGAATCCTGCCTCGGGCTTGGATGTGTGTGATGTCCTTAGGTTGGTTAGGTTTAAGTAGTTCTAATTTCTAGGGAACTGATGACCTCAGAAGTTAAGTCCCATAGTGCTCAGAGCCATTTGTACAATTTTTTTTTTTTTTTTTTTTTTTTTTTTTTTTTTTTTTTTTTTTTTTTTTTTGCGCGGTCATCAGCGCCCGCGCAAAGTCCCAATTTTTACACCGCCCCACTGTTACACAGTCCAATCTATCCACAGTTACGAATGATGATGGAATGATGAGGACCTCACAAACATCCAGTACCCGGGCAGAAAAAATCCCCAACCCGGCTGGGAAACGAACCCGGGACCTCGTGATCCAGGGGTATCAAAGCTCGCAGGAAGCGTCGAAGCTACCGCAGCATAGAAGAATCAGCATAATATATCTTGGAAGACCCAAAATTAAAAGAAAATCCAACACAGATAGTGGGTGCTAAAGTCACAAGTTTTGCCGCCATGCCAGGCAATGATGATATGTAGTCCAAGTAGTGTCGGAGACAATCATTGCTAGAAGTTAAACAGAATTCTGTAACGAATAAGAAGCCTGTACCTGGCTTCCTGAATTTTGCTCCGGTTTACGACAGCGAAAGCTACCGAGTGTTCAAAAAAGATGATACAAATTTGCTGATTATTTTAGGTTACGGGCAATACTACAATCTCTCTCTCTTTCTTTTCTCTCTCTTTTTTAGAATTATCCTATTTTACAAGCGTGTGTCCTTCTAACGTCAGCTTTGCCATTTACCTTTCACAAATAACCAGTGTGTTTGCCACCGGACGCACGGAAAACGTCCCGACGACAGTCGAAATTGTTCCACACATTTATCCGGAAGCACTGTATTTGCCGACGTTACTATGTGATACAGCAGTCGACTTAGCACATAGACAGAGGCACAGAGGCAATTTTAAATCCCCACAGAAAAACCACGTACTGAGAAGACTTCACTTGGCAGCCACAATGGTGAAATGCGTGATCCGTCAGTCCCTTAAGGCGGACGCACGAACTTTCTTTTCTTTTTTTTTTTCATCACTGGCTGCTTTGATGCGGCTCGCCACGAATTTCTCTCCTGTGCCAACTTTATTATCTCAGGGCTCACTTGCAACCTCCGTTCTCAGTAGTCTGCTGCATATATTCCAATCTCCTTCTACAGTTTTTACCGTCTACAGCTCTCTCTAGTAAGATGGAAGATATTCCCTGATATCTTAAGAGATGTCCTGTCATCCTGTCTCTTCTTCTTATCAGTGTTTCCATGTATTCCTTTCTTCGCGGATTCTGCGAAGAACCTCCTCATTCTTTACGTTTTGAGTCCAACTAATTTTCAACATTCTTCTGCGCCACCTCATATGAAATGCTTAGATTCTCGTCTGTTCCGGTTTTCCCACAGTCCATGATTCACTGCCATACAGTGTTGTGCTCAGAATGTACATCCTCAGAAATTTCTTCCACTAATTAAGAATTATATTTGATACTATTAGACTTATGTCGGCCAGAGATGCCCTATCTGCCAGTGCTAGTGTGTTTTTTATGTCCTGCTTCCTCCGTCCGTCGTGTGTTATTCTGCTGCCTAGGTAGTAGAACTCCTTAACTTCATCTACTTCGTGATCACCAATTCTGATCCCGCGTCCGGCCATCCTGATTTAGGTTTTCCGTGATTTCCCTAAATCGCTCCAGGCAAATGCCGGGATGGTTCCTTTCAAAGGGCACGGCCGACTTCCTTCCCCGTCCTTCCCTCATCCGTTGAGACCGGTGACC
This sequence comes from Schistocerca piceifrons, assembly GCF_021461385.2. Classification (NCBI taxonomy): domain Eukaryota; kingdom Metazoa; phylum Arthropoda; class Insecta; order Orthoptera; family Acrididae; genus Schistocerca; species Schistocerca piceifrons. The sequence goes on along the minus strand of NC_060138.1, from coordinate 140,770,227 downwards.
TCGCTGTCTGGTCTCCTTCCCCAAAAAACGACAACAACAACAACAACAACCAATTCTGATATTAAATTTCTCAGAATTCTCATTCCTTCACTTCTCATTATTTTAATCTTTCTATGATTTACTCTCAATCCATATCCTTCACTCAATAGATCACTCATTCAGTTCAACAGATACTGTAATTTTTCATAGCAATGTCACCAGCGAGCCTTGTCACTGATATCCTTTCGTCTTGAATGTTAATACCACTCTTGAACCATCCATTTATTTCCGCGATGTGTGATTGAAAGGACTACACCCCTTTCAATCCTAGGACTTTGTTCTAGGTCTATAGCTTATCCCTATTTTTCTGACAATTTCGAACATCTTGCACCATTTGACAATGTCGAAGGCTTTTCCCAGGTGGACAGATCCTATGAATTTATACAGCATTATTATAGCTCCCATTTTCAACTGCAACGTCATAACCGCCTCTCTTGTGCCTTTATCTTTACTAAAAGCAAACTGATCACCATCTAACAGATTCTCAATTTTCTTTTGTATTCTTCCGTATATTACTCCTCTCAGGGAGTTGGATGAATGAACTGTGGACGTGATTATGCGATGATTTTCGCTACCTCAGAGGACTTCAGACGTACCTCTTCATTCTTTAGCATTTCCGTATTCTGAGCGCTAATTCTTCTTGACTGGTCTTTTAATCTTCAACTTACTCTTGAGCATTGCTAAACTGCGATCTGAGAGTATATATGCTCCTGGGTATGCCTTCTAATCCAATTTGTGATTTCAAAATCTCTGTCTGATCATAATGTAATCCAACCGAATTCTTTCCGTGTATCCTGAACTTTTCGAATCATACCTCCTCCTCTTGAACAGAATATTCGCTATTACAACCTGAAATGTAATGCAGACCCCAATTAGTCTTTCTTTGAAGTTAAAATCTTCTGAATTATTAGGCCGCGTTATGTTTCTTCTGAAATGATCGACGTTTCGATCCCTCTGCTGGGATCTTCCTCAGGATCTTCTGGTGTCCACTACTGCTTTTCTTTCATTCCTACTACAAAGCCCACTTTCTCCCTCAATCCTAGCTTGTACTCCTTCGTCAACAACCACATTCAGATCCACCACGTTTATTAGATTTTCATCTCCCTTTAAGCATTGAACAACTCATTCAGTGTCCCCATATACCCCCCTTATCCCTTCATCTTCTGATTGCGACGTCGGCACGTATACCCGAACTATTGTTGCCGGTGTTGGTTTGCTGTCGATTCCATCGTACTCGTAACGAAAATCACGTCACAGAATTGCAGCTGAATTGCACCTATAGAAACGTAGTATGCGTAACGCCTTCTGCTGCTGTATTTTCGGTATCTCGATACGACGCATGTTCGGTAATAAACGAGCGAACGAGATGGCCCTGCCAGGATCGACCCTAACGACAGTTACATTAATCGACGTTGTAAGACGTCGTGGTCTCCTGACATTCATTGCTTACATACTCCGCCCTCACAATCATATTCCGCACATAAAGACGCTTCATTCGAACCGAAACTCGATAAGATAAAGTCAATGTTGTATGAATTCATCTAAACGATATGAAAATAACAAGTAAGCGTACCAGGGTTGAAATACTGTAGGCTGGCGTACACACATACATTCCAGACACGACGGTCACAGGAGCTTTTAGTTTGGGAGACGCAAACCGCACAACGGGACGCCAGTCCCTTCAGAGGACGAGTCAACGCCAAACGCCGAGGTGACCGCCCATGAAGCAGACAGCGGGTGCTCGAGGGAAAGGAGGAACGACCCTGTGTTCGGCTTAAAAGCAAATTCCACTACATTGTGTTGGAGCGGCCAGCCTACGCATTCTTTACACGTAGCATGCAGTTTCAGAGATTTTCACAGGGAGACAGCAAACGCCAAACGCCGATACTACAGATTTCCGGATTGGTCGCCTTAAACGAAACGTCATTCTCCAGTTTTAGAAGAGCAATGCTGATTGGCAGACGACATTTCTGTCGCCTTGAGCTGAAGGAGTAATGGAAGAGAGCGAAAGATATACCCCTTCACGTCTGGTGTGGAGAGGCACCGTATCGTTGTCGCTCTTGGAGCGAGAAACAAGTCTCTCCTCAGTACTTCACTGGGAGAGCACCTCTGTCGAGAACGAATCGAAGTGTGACTCTACATTGAGTCCTTGCGATTAAGCGTTGTTCACTGTGTTGGCCGACACACTTATTGTGCGGTGTGAACGGACAGAGTTATAGTTAAACGCCTGCAAGCGAATTTTTGTGTGGCATCACAGTGGACTGGTTATCTGACCGGTGTACCACGCCAATAGACTAGCGAATAGGAGTCCTTGACTTCATCAAGGCGTAGGGAGAGTTTGATTGGCAAAGGTCAATCCAGATAGAACGAGAGTTAGCTTATTTGTCAGCAGCGAGCGGCGCAGACAGCAGTCATCGCAGCTCACGATATTGTGTGCTACAGCTATTGTGAGCCCCATATTTCCTCCACAACAGTATACTTCACTGCATTTCATACGTGACAGCCTTGACTGTACCTAGCAACATTCTAAAGGATAATTATTCAAGTTGAGTAGGCGCGGCTCTCAGCCATTCTGCGAAGTCAATAACAATATTAAACTTTGTACAGAAATTTCATTAGCGAATCCTGTCCTTGAGAGGTAACTTCACATTCCGAAAAGAACCAGGATATAACTTGTTCAATTCATAACTAAAAGTGCCATTGTGATTTCTCAGAATTTTTACAAAATAAATAATAATTTTCGTTAGTTTCATGTTTTTCTTGCACTAACTAGCACTACTCCAGTACCCCAAGTATCCCACTAGTTATGTAAGAAATTTTGTGAAGTTTGTGTCATTTCCTTACAGCGGACGACTCCAGAAGATATTTATTGCTGAAAGTTTTTCAGGCATTTCTCTTTAGAACGTTAGGAGCGTCTGTCTGATTTCTGTAGTAGTGTGGGGGGTGGAAATTGCATCTTGCAGGAGCCACAGGGTAAAGGGTGCATCTCAGATTACTCCGTTGTGCAGAATAACAGAATCTCAGATCAACCCCACGCTCACAACGCCTTACAGTTGTTGCAAAGAGAAATCTTAGGTAGGTACCGTGCAAGTTACTGTCATGTGAACGTAACCGTTGTGACCTCAGCTGATACGTAGTCAACAGACCATCGTGACAGTTTACACTCGTTTCTTCTCGCTCCTTTATACCGTTTACCGTACAGCGCAAGGAACCTAATACATGGAACGCCAAATATATCCAGACTGAGTAAACATGTCGAGCCACGATTTTCGAGAAGAGGTACCGGGCAATATGGCGAATTTCCTGACATTCACAAGTAATCTTCATCGTCGCCGAATTTTTTCCCAGTGAAACTACATACATTTTTCTTTGGCTTCTGAAGGAAACTTCTAAAGCTTCAACTACATAATATGTGCGAGACTTGATCAAGTAGTATAAAGATAACAGCGCCGCAATCCACTGGCCCGCTGTCAGGAGAATAAGCTCCACAAAATGCTGCACTATTGTACGAAATGTAGGCAAGCACGTAAGTCAGGTATGTTCGGGTGTTTGTTATCACGGCTGTCATACCAAGTGTACAACATGTTGACCATGAGCATAGCTAGACGCTATAAAGTTATTTATGAGAAACAATACTGTACAGTGAATTTCATGTGGAGTTAGCGGCAGCACAGGTCCGTGTGTAATTTTGTTCACTTATAAATCTAATCTAGGACGTCAAATTTCATTCCTTTAATAAATAAAAAGCACCAGTTTGCTTATGTTCTACACGACACGACACGAGCAAAAAATTTATAGAATCTTCGATACTGCCGCTTTTTTTCAGATGAATTCTTATTGTTCTGCCTGATATCTTCTTTATGTACATGTATAACATCTATAAAACACGTGCCGAAGGCCCCATATGTTTTTCTTTCTTTTATTTCCATTCCTTGCAATTTTAGGCCAAAACCTGAATCTCAAATGGTTCGGTGTTCCGAATGCAACTCTTTGCTTCTTTGGGAGACAGTAAGCAAATTATTCCGAGATACGTCTGTCATTTCGGTATCATAAATTTCTCATTCAATATTACTAAGCGTATGAGACGCTGTTTAAATGAATACTAACCCTTCGTTAATATCAAAGTTGAGGACGTATGCGATAGGAAGAAATATAGCACATGTCAAAAGTAATACTTGGAGCTGAGATTATTCTGAGCTATGGCGGAAACGGATATCTAACACCGAAAAGATCAGCAAAATATAATGGGACTCGTTTATCGTACTGTATATTTCTTAAATACGGATTGTACAAATCCCCTGAATAATTTTGTTGATACTATCTGCACCAAATAACCAGCCGCAACATAATTTACCCAATATGGAACAAAAAAGTAATTAACATTGTATTCTAGAATTAGTGAATCATTTATCGTGTTGTCTCATAATATCTGCAGTTATGTTCTGTCTAGTAATAATGTCTCTCAAAATCTTAACAGTGCAATGTACGTTTATTGCTTCTAAACTTTGCTGCGATTTTCTTAAAGACCAATGAGATTACAGAATGATATAATGTGATATTTCAGGTCTGATTGATTGAAGATGTGCATCCGGGTGTTCAATCGAGCTATTGTTTCGATCTTTTTATCAAATTTAAACAACTCAGCTGAACAACCGTTAGCACACCATTAATAGAATGGAGTACATGTATTTCTGTATTACTCGTTCATACTTGATGAACAAGTGGATGTATGCACTGAATTCAACAGGTCTCTCATTATGACAATACATAATAACTAAAGTAGGGCAGTGAAATTTCAAACATTTTCTGGTTGGAGGTAACCAAGAGGTGAAAAAACGCAAAAAAGAAAAACAAAACCTTACACAGTTTTTGTTCTTAGCCCAGTTAACTGGCCATCACTTATAATATTTAATACACAATTTTTTCGGAGCATCTATTTCTCTGTGAAGTGAGACTATTTCGTTGCAGCTGTAATGACGTGCGGGACATCTAAACATCACCTCTGTGAGTCTATGGTGAAAATTGCTTCTTGCGGGTACCGTCTCTTTTTGTGCTTTCATGGACAGCCTAAGCTACCGTTTCTTGTCACAATGGTTTCTTCCCATTAGTTATGCAGCAGCGCACCCTATGAGGTAGGAACGTATACAACGCAACCGTACGAAACTCATTCTTATTTCACTCCGTGACGTGACCAGATGCCCTTAAAGTGTTCACGAGACATTATTCCTGTTATGAGAGCACGTAAAATGTGTAGATAATCAATTTCTAAAGCCATAATCGTTCATGTTCTAGATTAGCTGCATATACTGTTATAGGGAGACCTCACGCGAGATAGCCGCCTAAAAGCAATTTTCTTCTGTTTAGGTTCTCTGGTATGGTAACAGGAAAATAGCGACAATATTCGAGTACTAAAGTTAAAACAATTTATGCGACTTTCGTGGAATACTGGGACAGAGGGATATCAAATCTTACGGAAATACTAAAGGCAAGAATCTTATGTGATATGGCGATGGTTTGTCAGTGTGTATCAGATCCCGCGTTCACATTAAACTGCCAGTCCTGAGACCGAAATTTTCTTAACCTGATTATCTATTCTGGTTAGAGGATGTTTACTGATTAACATATTATAGTTTGTTCAAGCATAAATTCTTTTTATTATTTTTTGCCCTACTTCTGTCATTTAGATGTGATTAACTTGTGAGTGAATTTTATTATGTAACGGCGTTGTTCGCAAAACTACTCCATTACCGATGTCTGTGTAATGGATGTACTTGACATTGCTGCAATTGGGGGGAGGGGCGGGGGCGATCTGAAGTAATATGAAAAGAGAAGTAAAAAATTTCAAACCTTCAGGCAGCCGTGATCCCTTCTGTTGGGCCTTTATTTATGTTACCAGCCACGTCAAACTGTGTTACGTATAGCGGATCTGTAAAGCATAGACCGAGTTGTCAGCACAATTTGTGACATGTCCACATAATATTTTTTATCCATTATACTTCAAACAATGTCACCCATGGGTACAATATATAATGTCGCATCGTAAAAATATTTTCAAAAACATGCAAGGTGCAGTATACCGGCATGTTACAGGTACAACAACCGTTATATAAAATATCACGCATTGTACGCCGAGTATACACGCTCATGTTCCCGTAACAGTTGAACGAAGACTGAGATTCGAGCGTAAACATCACAGCTATCGTGAACAACCATCAGATTGCACTGTGTTAGTGACGAACAGGAATACATCATATCGTGTAATTCGTAAGTACAGAATCATATAGAGCCATAAATTGTTTACAATGCAGTTCTACAGTTCTGAGAGGTCATCTAGATTATACATAAGAAAAAAAGTTTAACAGTTTTTTAATTTTTAAAAAATTATTTTCAATTTTTGTAATTCCTTGTAAAATATAAAAGAAAGTGCTATATGTTCATATTTATAATTTAATGTATTTGTAATAAAGCCATCTTCAAATTAAATACGTCAACAAACAAGTCGCAGAAGCCCACTTGACGTTTAAAAGACAAAGAATATATACAGCATAGAGTATAGACAGCTCACTTACTTTTAGTTTCAAATGCAACATAAAAAGAATTGGCTGCTGTATTTCTACTAACAGTAAGTAAGTAAATTACGTGCAATGCTACCGGCAGTGCAGTACAAAAACGAGGTGAAATGTAAGTTATTGGTCGATACCTAAGTGAATTTAATCAGAATGTAGACTCCCAAAGGTAAACAAAAAGCTGGTACTCTTTTAGTTACAAGTACAAATCATTAGTTAAAATCATTTTCAAAATGACACCAACATAAGAAGGATACGAACTTATAACATTAATCATTAGTTTTACAAATGGAACAATATAAACTGTTGCACAGGTCATTCAGTAGCGAACATACAATGCACACCATCAAGTTCAGGTGCTAGCATGATAAACGAGCTCTAGAAGCAATTAGAGAGATATGAAGGTAAAGAATGTTTCAAAACCAGATATTAGCATTAAAAGCGTAACACACACTAAAGTGAAATATTATACACACATCAAAAAATGTTTTGCATTACCCCGGTTCCCAGAACTCCGGGAGATAGACGTGGACTGTGGATACTATATCACAGACAGTCCCTTTGACCAGAGATGTCACTAATCCCGTCCAAAGATGTGAATAACCAAGCGTGAACAGCGCCTATTAGATGGTAGGTGTCCGACAGTCGATCAGCTCCAGTCATTTCATCAGGAAGGAGATACACGGCTCGTGTTGTCCGTAGTTGAACCATGCCTAGACGGTTAATACCGCGGTTCGATCGCGTCCGCATTGTTACTTTGTGCCAGGAAGGACTCTCAACAAATGAAGTGTCCATGCGTCTCGGAGTGAACCAAAGCGATGTTGTTCGGGCATGGAGGAGATTCAGCGAGACAGGAACTGTCGATGACATGCCTCGCCCAGCCTGCCCAAGAGCTACTCCTGCAGTGGGTGACCGCTACCTACGGATTATGGCTCGGAGGAACTCTGTCAGCAACGCCACCATGTTGAATAATGCCTTTCGCGCGGCCACAGGACGTCGTGTTACGTTTCAAACTGTGCACAATAGACTGCATGATGCGCAAATTCCCTCCAGATGCCCATGGCGAGTTCCATCTTTGCAACCACGACACGGTGCAGCGCGGTTCATATGGCCCCAACATGCCGAATGGACCGCTCAGGATTGGCATCACGTTCTCCTCACCGATGAGTGTCGCATATGTCTTCAACAAGATAATCATAGGAACCAGATAATCGTTGGAGACGTATTTGGAGGCAACCCGGTCAGGCTGAACGCCTTAGACACACTGTTCAGCGAGTGCAGCAGGGTGGAGGTTCCGTTCCGTTTTGGGTGGCATTATGTGGGGCCGAAGTACGCCGCTTGTGGTCATGAAAAGCGCCGTAACGGCTGTACGTCACGTGAATGCCATCCTCATACCGATAGTGCAACCATATCGGCAGCATATTGGCGAGGCATTCATCTTCATGGACGACAATGCGCGCCCCCATCGTGCGCATCTTGTGAGTGATATTATCGTCACCGGTCGTCTAGAGTGGCCAACATGTTCTCTGGACATGAACCCTATCGAATATGCCTAGGATAGATTGAAAAGGGCTGTTTATCGACGACGTGACCCATCAATCACTCTGAGGGATCTACGCCGAATCGCCTTTGAGGAGTGGGACTATCTGGCCAACAGTAGTTTGATGAACTTGTGGGTAGTATGCCACGACGAATACAGTCAGGCATCAATGCAAGAGGACGTGCTACTGGGTATTGGAGGTACCGGTGTGTACAGCAGTCTAGACCACCATCACTGTAGGTCTCGCTGTATGGTGGTATAACATGAAATGTGTGGTTTTTATGAGCAATAAAAAGGGCAGAAATGATGTTTATGTTGATCTCCATTCCAATTTTCTGTACATGTTCTGGAACTCTCGGAACCGAGGTGATCAAAAACTTTTTTTGATGTGTGTATATGGTAGAACTTTATGTTTACAAATGTATTCTAGAAGCTCACCTAAGCAGTAGAAACGACGATATAGATATAATATAGACAGTACCTGATGTACCATGAACAGTATAGCCTGAAATCAAGGCAATAAATAAGACTGTCGATCATTGTCTAGGTACGCTATGTGATCAAAGCTATCCGAACACCTCCAAAAACATACGTTTTTCATATGGGGTGCATTGTGCTGCCACGTACTGCTAGGTACTCTATACCAGCGGCCTCAGTGGTCGTTAGATATCGTGAGAGAGCAGAATGGGGCGCTCCGCGGAACTCACGGACTTTGAACGTGATAAGGTGACTGAGTGCCACTTGTGTCATATGTCTCCTAAACATCCGTATGTCCGCTGTTTTCGATGTGATAGTGAGGTGGAAACGTGGACACGTATTGTACAAAAGCGTACAGGCCGACATCGTCTGTTGACTGACAGAGTCCGCCGACAGTTGAAGACGTTCGTAATGTCTAATAGGCAGACATCTATCCAGACCATCACACAGGAATTCCAAACTGCTTTAGGATACACTACAAGTACTGTGAAAATTAGGCAGGAGGTGAGAAAACTTGGATTTCGTGGTCGAGTGGCTGCTCATAAGCCACACATCACGCCAGTAAATGCCAAACCACACCACGCTTGGTGTGCTTGGTGTAAGGTGCGTAAACATTGGGCGGTTTAACAGTGGAAAAACGTTATGTGGAGTCACGAATCACGGTACACAGTGTGGATATCCGATGGCAGGGCGTGGGTATGGTGAATGTGCTGTGAATATCTGCCAGCGTGTGTAGTGACAACAGTAAAATTCGGTTGCTGTGGTGTTATGGAGGGGTTTTGTACCCCTTGTTGTTTTTCGTTGCACTATCACAGCACAGGCCTTTATTGATGTTCTAAGCGCGTTCTTGCTTACCACTGTTGAAGAACCATTCGGGGATAGCGACTGCATCTTCCAACACGACCGAGCAACTGTTCATAATGCGCGACCTGTGGCGGAGTGGTTACACGACAATAACATCCCTGTAATGGACTGGCCTCACAGCGTCATGACCTGAATGCTACAGAACACCTTTGGGATTTTTTGGAACCCCGACATCGTGCCAGGCTTCACCGACTAACATCAATACCTCTCCTCAGTGCAGCACACAGTGAAGAATGGGCTGCCATTCCCAAAGAAATGCCCGTGAGAGTGGAATCTGTCATCAAGGCTAAGGGTGGGCCACCTCCATATTGAATTCCAGCATTACCGACGCAGGGCGCTACGAACTGTAAGTCATTTTCATCCAGGTGTCAGGATACTTTCAATCACATAGTGTATAGTTTAATGAAAATGTGCGTATCAAAGAGGAATAATCAGTAGTCCTGAGACAAAATACCACATACAACGCTTGGTGTAGTCAAGCTGGTACTACGATGGAATTGTTAAGCTATCATTTGCAGTTCACCATATTTAAAATTATTAACCTAAAATGGAATATCTAGAAGCCATGGTACCCGATGTCTAGGTGCAGCACACAACGACGCAAGGAAAACTCCTGCGAAAAGAAACAACCGATAACTGCAATACAATGTACAGCGCACATTAGGTGCATGTGCCTTATCATAATATTAAAAGTCCATGCCAGGCATTATACGTAAATATAAACGTTTTCACATAAAAAACGCTCCCTGTGAAAAAAAGACACTTTTATACGATTAAATTTAGGTATTGACCATGCAGTCACCTACACAGTAAGTTAGGAACACAAAATGTGGAACTCGACACCCTCTGCTGCGCACATCATGTGAAGAATGGAAGTCGGGCCGCCCACATGACAGGCAACCAGTCTACCAAAAACCTACACCGCTTGTAGAAAAATTTGACTGTCTTTATGTGATTAAACGTGCTTGGGAAACTTCAAAGTCGATTATCTCGAGGATTTTTGAAAAATGCCTCGAACTGCTATTGATGAGTCTGAACTTCACGTATCATGTTGTTGCGGTCTTCATTCCGAAGACTGGTTTGATGTCGCAATCCATACTTCTGTATCCTGTGCAAGACCGTTTATCTCTGAATAGCTACGGAACAAATATCCTTCAGAATCTACTGTAAGTAGGCTGTTTAGGTTTTTATATTGGTAACGCCACCGCCACGTAGCGCTCTGTATGAAAATCACTGGCTGTGCTGTGTGCAGTCTGTGGCTGGGTGGCATTGTTGGAATAGTCGCTATTGTAGTGTTGGGCAGTTGGATGTGAACAGCGCATAGCGTTGCGCAGTGGGGGGTGAGGCGCCAGCAGTGGTGGAAGTGAGGAGAGAGATGACGGAGTTTTGAGAGTGGACGATCTGGACGTGTGTCCATCAGAGACAGTAAATTTGTAAGACTGGATGTCATGAACTGATATATATATATATATATATATATATATATATATATATAATGACTTTTGAACACTATTAAGGTAAATACATTGTTTGTTCTCTATCAAAATCTTTCATTTGCTAACTATGCCTATCAGTAGTTAGTGACTTCAGTAGTTAGAATACTTATTTAGCTGGCAGTATTGGCGCTCGCTGTACTGCAGTAGTTCGAGCATTGAAGATTTTTGTGAGGTAAGTGATTGATGAAAGGTATAGGTTATTGTTAGTCAGGGCCATTCTTTTGTAGGGATTATTGAAAGTCAGATTGCGTTGTGCTAAAAATATTGTGTGTCAGTTTAGTGATGATCAGAATAAGTAAAGAGAGAAATGTCTGAGTACGTTCAGTTTTTCTTAGCTGTTTGAAAATCAAATAACGTAAGGGGTTTATCTGCACAGTCATTCATTAATTTTTCTAAGGGGACGTTCCATTACTATTCATCTCTTGCTTTCCCTCTACGATTTTTATCCGTCTGCCACCCCCTCCCCCCTCCTAGACACACATACACACATACACACACACACACACACACACACACACCACCAATACTCAGTATGTCCCTTAGTGTTTCAGAATGTGCCTATCAACCGATCCCTTCTTCATGTCATGTTGTGCCACAAATTTCTTTTCTCTCCATTTCTTTTCAGTACCTCATTACTAACGTGATCTACTCATCTCATTTTCAGCATTCTTGAGTAGTATAACATTTCAAAGGCATCTATTCTCTTCTTGTCTAAACTGTTTGTCGTCTATGTTTAACTTCCGCATATGGCTGCACTCCAGACAAATACCTACAGAATAGACTTCCTGACTCTTAAATGTCTATTCGATGTTAATAAATGTCTCTTCTTCATAAACCCCTTACTTGCCATTGCGTGTCTAAATTTTAAGTTCTCTCTACCTCCTTTATCATCAGTTATTTTGCTGTCCATAGAGCAAAGATTATCAGCTACTTTTTTAAGTGTCTCGTTTCCTAGTCTAATTCTCTTAGCATCATCTGATTTAACTGGACTACTCTCCATTATCTTTGTTTCACTTTTGTTGATGTTCATCTTATATCCTACTTTCAACACGCTATCCATTCCGTTCAACTACTCTTCCAAGTCCTTTGCTGTCTCTGACAAAATCACAATGTCATCGGCAAACCTTAAAGTTTTTGTTTATTGTCCCTGAACTTTAATTCGTACTCCAGATTTTTCTTTTATTTTCTTTCATGCTTGCTCAATGACCAGATCGAATAACGCCAGGTATATGTCACAACCTGTCTCTCTCTCCATTTTCAACCACGGCTTTCTTTTCATGCTCCTCGGCTTTTATAACTGAAAACTGGTTTCTGTACAATTTTTAAATAACCTTTCGCTGTCTGTATTTTACCCCTGATACCTCCAGAATTTTGAAGAGTGTGTTCCAGTTAACATTGTCAAAAGCTATCTCTAAGTCTACAAATACGTTGGTTTGCCTTTCCTTAACCTATCTTCTATGGTAAGTTGTAGGGTCAGTATTGCCTCGCGTGTTCCTACTTTTTTCTCCAGAATTCGTACAGATTTTTCCGAGGTAGACTTCCAGTTATTTTTCCTATCGTCTTTAAGGAATTCGTGTTAGTATTTTGCAGCCATGACTTATTAAACTGATAGTTCAGTAATATTCACACCTGTTAGCTCCTGCTTTCTTTGGAATTGGCATTATTATATACTTCTTGAAGTCTGAAGGTATTTCGCCTGAACCATACATCTTCTGCACCAGATGGAATAGTGTTGAGATACCTGGCTGTCCCAAAGATATCAGAAACTACTCTGATGTAATATCGTCTACTCACTTGGCTTTGTTTCGACTTAGGTCTTTCAGTGCTCTGTCAAATTGTTCTTGCAATATCATATCTCCCATGTTGTTTTCATCTACTCTTCCCTTTCTGTAATACGGCCTGTAAGTTCATCTCCATAGTACAGACCCTCTATATACTCCTGCCCTGTCTCCTTCCTCTTCTTTGCTTATGAGTGGTTTTTCGTCAAAGCACTCTAATTCAGTGGATTACTTCTACTGCCTCTCTTGAATATTGGTGTGACCAGTACAACTTCCAGTCTCGGAGGAGCGAGTGGTTGTATATGATAGTTAAAAATGGAAGTATTGCATCAGCATACTCTGGAAGTAACCTAATTGGCATACAGTGTGGACCGGAAGACTTGGTTTTTTTTAAGTGATTTGATTCACTACTCCGAGAGTACCACATAGGGTAGCTGTACTTGGTTAGAATTCTTTTGCCTCCAAAGGCCAGTTTAGTTTTACTGTAGGTGGTATCTAGCCTTCCACTAGCGAAATATGCTTCTAAATCCTTACATTTACGTATGTGTATAAGATTACAAAAGTCCCATTACCCTGTGGCCAGGTTGTTAGTAGCGTAGGTACATCTTCTCGCTGCACATTACGACGGAGCCTGGCACGAGAGCTCCTCCTTTACATTCAATCTGAGCACATCTCTGGGATATTTTTGCGAAAAGTCTCAACCATAACGTAAACAAGCTTTGTGTCGCTGTATCTGTCGTTCGGAAGCTATCGACTGCTGTTAAAATGTGTTCCCGATTCAATTTACTGTAATTTGTTAAATATGTCTCTTTATAAAGGAGTTGTGGGTATGAAGCCTAAGTCAAAATCACGAACCTCTCTGTGTATTATACATTTCCGGAAACCTCGTTTCGAAATCTGTAACCGTTCAAGAGAAAATGGGGTTTCTACGTCTTACTCGACACACATGGTGAATTCGCTAAATAAAAACGATCCCTGAGAAGATAACTAGTGAAAAACATCATGTGGACAAACCCTTATCAGCCAAAACGCTATGACCAATGCCCACAGCGACTTTGGATGCCACCTGCGTTACGGATAAGTGACGCGGTAACTAAAGTATATAAGCGGAGCAGACACGGGCGAGGGGTCAATCTAGTAGGAAGGTATGGGTTGCAAATGGGGCACTCCATTGAGATAAGCAACTCTGACAAAGGGAAAATCGTTATTACGTAGATCCTGTGAAGGAGAATCTCGAAAACGGCGAAGCTGGTCGACTGGTCACGTGCTACTGTCATGATCATCTATTGAAAGAGGTAGAAGGACAGTGATCAATCACTAGCCGCTAAATGGTTGGACCTACGCGACTCTTCACAGAACGTCGATTTCGGAGCCTTGTCTGCTGTATAAAGTATGATAGATTGTGATCTGTGGCATCTCTGCCTAACACCACATTGCTGGTGCACACACAAGTGTCTCTGAGGACACAGTTCACCATATATTAATGAACATGGAGCTCCGCACCAAACCGTCCAAAATGCTACTCCAGGCAGGTGTAAAATGAATGTGCGCAACAGAAAATACTGAACACGAAAATGAAGATTTGACCCTGTCTGTCTACCCCCAGAAGCAGATCTTACGATGTCTTAATGGTGATATTATCTCCTCCATCTTGCTCTTTAACATAAAAATTACAACATAAACATAAATGAATGATTAAGGGAACTAGTAACTACAAAATGATAAATGCTGTATCTGCTTATACATTGTAGAGTAAAACACCTTTATATATTACAAACGTTTACATATCAATGTCCAATGGACATAAAGAGATACTAATGGATTTCCTAACTAAGATGATTGATTAATTGCCTAAATCTGCTCCTTTTTATGGCTACACGATCCAATATAAATAACGCGAGATGACTGACATCATCTTCGCACCGAACACTTGAAGACACCACTTTCAAAGATGATGCTATACAGTGGTGCGCAACCTCTCTGGAAATAAAATTTACGTGACATCACAGCTGTTTAGCTTTATAGTTCTTATAAGTCGAAGCAGGTAGCAATATCACTGTATGTACTGTGTCCGGTGCATCGGAGTGGTGGTTCTCGTACACGACTGCGACTACGGAAGAACTCCAGCCACAAAATATAAAAACAAAAACTCATTCTAACACTACGACAGCAGAAGACGGTCCTCTGGCTAGTATAATCTAATACTGTCTTCTCTTCTCTGTGTTCTACAGACGAGAAGCGTGAACTCCCAGCCACAAGGACGGAGTTCAGATAACGTCCCAATTTCAGTATAGGCAGAAGACGTCCTCTGTCACTGAACGCTGCGTACTCAACGAAGTTCGCAGCAGCGCAGTGCCTAACCGTTCTAACTATCATTATCTCCTGAGAGTAAAGACAGCAAGTCTGTCTGTAGCAGCAAAGCTGACAATGAGCGACCGTCAGACGGAAGACCTCTCATGGCTTCCCAGCGAAGCTCAGCTCCCCTCCCTCGTAACTGCAAAAGGAGAATCATATTCTCGAAGCCACGGAATATTCTACCTCTCTACAGATTCTCCCGAACGACGGCCAACAATATTTTAGTCTTTTGTCGTCCAGAGCGGGAAGTTTGCGAGGAAATACCTATACCCGTTAGATAGGAATCCACACAATGGTACGCTTCTCATAGTAAAAATCCTCGGAAATAACCCAGCCTGCATGATTTCCAAGGTAACGCTTCCTCGTTCTTCTCTGCTCCGTCCAAGATTTTTAGAGTTTCGGAAGTATTATCCGATTAATCTTCGTTGATCCTTTGTGGACCATGGGACAACGGTTGGCATGTAACTCAGACCCTGGGTGGAGAGGCCCCCACAGGTGTGTTGGTCCTGCGTAACACAGAAAGTAACTGAAGACGGACGGTCTGGGCACCTGAGCATTGAAGCACAGTGCAGCGGCGGCCGGCCGGTTTGTAGTGGGGCCGGAAGGTTAATCGGATAATATTTCTTGATGCAATAATTTATCAACAGCCGTATGTATTGTAGAAGTTTATTTTATGGACTTCTTATGTGCTACCAGTTTCGGCATTACATTGATGCCATTTCCAGGCCCCACAAGTCATACTCGTAAAATCACTGTACACGGAAGGAGCCATATAACTGGATCCATCAATCAAATCGTTATGCAACAGCTCTTGGTGGCCAGGCGACGCAGTCTAAATGGCTCTGAACACTATGGGGCTTAACATCTGAGGTCATTAGTCCCCTAGACTTAGAACTACTTAAACCTAAATAACCTAAGGACAACACACACATCCATGCCTGAGGCAGGATTCGAACCTACGACCGTAGCAGTGTTGTGGTTCGGGGCTGACGCGCCTAGAACCGCTCGGCCACAGCAGCCGGCGGACACAGTCTGTGTCGCCTGGCCACCAAGAGCTGTTGCATAACGATTTGATTCACGGATCCAGTTATATGGCTCCTTCCGTGTATAGTGATTTTACGACTATGACGTGTGGGGCCTGAAGATGGCATCAATGTAATGCCGAAACTGGTAGCACATAAGAAGTTCATAAAATATACTGTATTTCTACAATACATACGGCTGGTGGTAAATTATTGCATCAAGAAATATTATCCGATTAACCTTCCGGCCCCACAACAAACCGGCCGGCCGCCGCTGCATTGTGCTTCAACGCTCAGGTGCCCAGACCGTCCGTCTTCAGTTACTTTCTGTATTACGCAGGACCAACATACCTTTGCGGGCTTTCCACCCAGGGTCTGAGTAACGCCTGCCGTTTTATTCCCACTGGCATTCCAACCTCTGCTAGTGAAGGCAATTATTCATTACGTCGTTTTGACAATAAAGACATTCCACCACCTTTCATGCAGTAAGTGTTAACAACTGTTTACAAGGTGTACGTGACAATGTCAGTCTTCTTTAAATATGTACAGCCTATCAAATGATACCTAATTCCGGTCGTAAGTCACGGCTTGTACGGTGAGAAGTCACAGCCATCTTACAACCACCCCTCAGTATTCACATGTTGATCCAACGACATTGTCAATTATAAGCACAGTGGGCTCAGGGTCATTGAGATTCGACTGTCGACCAATGGAAACGTGTTGGCTCTTCAAACGAATTACATTTTTTCTGTACTATGTCTCAGGTCATCATCTAGCTGAACGGCGGTTCGAAACGTGCAACGCGCCACGGACGGAGGCTGGTAGGAGCAGTATTATGCTATGGGAGATATTTTCCTGCTCTTACATGGTAGTGATCGAAGACAGGCTGATATTTGTGAACCACCTGCATCCCTTCATGCTTGATGTCTTCAACGACGGCGATGTTATCTCTCAGCGTGTAAAGTATGTATGTAGAACTGTAAACGGATCCTAGCCAAGGCTTGACATACGTAATGTACCAAGAATAATGGAGATGTAACCCTTGTGCGCAATTTCTGGTTAAGCCACCTCACAAGGACGATTACAAATTTAAAAATTACAGGATCGCCACCAGCCCAAGCCCTTCCTAACAATTGAGGAAAGACCAAACTGGAAATTATCAGTTCAATTAAATTAAGAATTTAATTATAAGAACGCAATTTTTTTAAAGACACTAACAAGTTTAACAGCATCGTATGTCGTATATCAATGAGCTTGTTTAATTAAATTTATTTTTCTTCCCATTTTTGTTCATCACAAGCAAGCAGATTAACTTTAAAAAATCAGGAAATAGAAAATTAATTTGAAAACTGGCAGCAATGAGAAAGACAAAGGACACAGAGTTTATCTTTTACGTGGCACATTTATTTCATTACTGAATCTGATGCACATCCTATGAATACACATGACTGGTGCCTGAATAAAAAAGTTTAGCTAAATAATTCGCAAAAAAAAATTGTAGACTCGTGCAATTAAAAAGGAAAGACACACAAAAGTGATGTGGAACACAATAATTTAATCATTCCATCTACATACCCACGACTGTCCGAAATGAACAAAGCAACTTCAACACTTTTGATTTCAACCACCATTATCGCCGAATTTTAACAAAATAATTATGCCACATTCTGAAAATATATAACTACACACGCTTCAGTTAAGCTGAAGTACTTAAATATACCATAGGGAAGTTCTAATTCGACCTACTTCCTATCAGCAGAAGCCCTCTCTAGGAGCTACGAACTGTACACACCAACCGCTAGCTGCAGAGTCCCTTTCTCCACCTATTTACAAGGTGCAACGGAAGCTGCCAGAGGGGTATGCTTCCGCCACCAACCTGACAGACAAACCAAACTCAGACTAAAAGGGGTAAACCGCTCTGTCCAGATACTGGGATCCTAAGTTGGTCATCCTGTGCTAACATCACCTGCTCCTAGCAGATGACAACCAACTCAGCGTCCCCCACAAAAAGAAACCCGAAACCACTCGTAAAAACACTAGTTCAGTCTCATTCACGCACACATAGGGTAGGGTGAAGAGAAAAACGTAATAAATACAGGACATTATTTCCTATGGAACACAAAAAAAAATCAAACATAATATCATTTAATAAGCCTTACTTTGATTGCTTAGTCTTTCTGGGAGAGTTAATAAATTGAACCGCAATGAGGCGGTGGACAGAATGGGATGCACAGAGTCCAGTGAGACAAGCGTCTGTGAAACGACTTGCAATTTTTCCTTCCAACCTACGTAATTCTGTAGCTCTCAATTCGTTCGAGCAATCAATCATTCATGATAGGAAACACAGTCATAGCTCAGTCACTGAAAATGATTCAGAAATTTTACTTGTTAGAATGAAATCAGGCGATGATTCTACTTCTCTGCAGGCTCGTGCTTTGCGGCAGTCTGCTAATCTGTCCAAAAAGTCCCTCGTAATTTTGGGAGCGTTGTATAATCAGTCGGGAAACCTCAGATCAAGCGGATATTTGGCTCTGATGATGTTTAACCTTCCGAAGAAGTAATGGAGCTCTTGGATTATTAAATGCAGGTTCGTATCCAGTCTTTCGGAAGTTCCCTTCTGGTTAACAACTACGCAATATATCGATGAATATCATTAATTCTCAATTGTCAAATACACACCTTTAGTATAAAGGAGCAATATATATATATATTTCCCTTTGAATCGTACAATTTCGTCTCAGTTATCTTCTGTCATAAATCTCAATAACCAGATTACAATTCTTCAAACCAAGCTCGGGCCAATCGGCACGAAGACAATCTCGGAAGCTCCCTTTCTTTTTTTCTAACAACCACCAGAGAGAGTACTACAAAGAATACTTATGCGCTCATGGCATAGCTATTGTATGAACTACTTTTCGCATGGATTCTGCGAGAATGAAGATAGAAAATTAGTAAACGTCGTTCAAGGGTAGAATTGTATCAGAATAATTCATCGAATATAAAGAGACATCACAGACTCCACAGAGATGTTTTAAGAGGTATAATTGTCGGTGTCTCGGAGCGAGAACCGTGCTACAGTATTTTGGGGAACGTCATAGTGAGCATCATAGTGTTTCGGCGACTAAATTCGCTTGATGTAAATCCTCTGGAAGCCATATGGGTGCTATCGGGCGTCGCCACCGGGAAATCAGCGTCCCATTATTCACGCGAATGACATAACATGATCTGTGCGTAGACATGTGATGCCACATACCTCCACAAAGCTACCAACTTACTTTCGAACCCTGAAACGGAGAATGAGTGATGTATTTCGCTCCAAAGATGGACAAACAGGCTATTGAGCAAGTGGTTCAAATGGTTCAAATGGCTCTGAGAACTATGGTACTTAACATCTGAGGTCATCAGTCCCCTAGAGCTTAGAACTGCTTAAACCTAACTAACCTAAGGACAACACAAACATCCATGCCTCAGGCAGGATTCGAACCTGCGACCGTAGCAGGCACGCAGTTCCAGACTGAAGCGGCTAGAACCGCTCAGCCATTGCGACCGGCGAGGAGGTCATCATAACGTTTTCGCTCATCAGTGTACGGTCGGAAGTGCGTAGGGAGGGAAGGTAGACAGAATAGTGGAGATAAAAGATCTTTGACTGTGTAGGTTTCAGCGATGGGAGGCGTACAGGAATACACAACTGGCAGGTGGGAGCTCCACACTGACGAGGTCCGTGAGCTGCAGCGTCATGTGTTATGCGCTCCAAAGGCAAGTCATAAAGCAGAGGAGGCATGGTCACCAGCAGGAACTACAGGTATCCCTCGTCCATGAGGCGTGATAGAATTGTTTCCTGTATCACGAGGCGGTCGCGAATAACGCCCGCTCACACTGTGAGGCTGCGTCAGTCCTCCTTGTTCACTGCCACCATTGCATGTGCATAGTTCGTAGGGCACATATGTGTGTTAAAGTCGACGGTAGCACCTCATGCAGAGGTAATCCCGTCGACGAATAGGATAGATGACAGACATTCAGCACCGTGGTGACCCGGCCAGCGAACCACCGATAAAACTGTCTCTGTCGAGGTAAGCCGGCAGGTAACAGGCCCCTCCCCCTCTGCCTTGTAAGTGATGCGGATAGTTGCAGTTAAAGTGCACGATTTTCTACCCGGTCGTCTCATGCTGCTGGGGCACCTGACTGGTGCTGATAGTAGGGTAATTGTAAAAGATCTTTTATGAACACCATCAAGTGTTTATCCCTTACATGGAACGCATTACTGGCCGTGTGCCCACTTATAATCTCTGGGACAGTTTCTTGCAGTTTGTCTACATTTAGCAAAATCATCCTGGCGGGCGTTTCTTTTTTTTTTTTTTAACTTGAAACAAACGACACAGCGTACGAAAAAAATATTGCATATGAAAAGTTAATATTGTAAAGATGATATCTGTCTGGGCTACAACTGGCCACCTCCTAAACACTTCCTGCATTGGTAGGGCCAGTTCTGTATTTTCAAATGGCAACCTCATTATTTTTCTTGCATATTCGGATTCCACGCCGAAAAATATGTTCAGTTTACTTAAACCACAGGTTTCCACTTGTGGTACTGTAATCGAGAGATAGCAAGTATGCTTGTTTTTGAAATTCTACATCCACATCTACATCTACATGGATACTCTGCAAATCACATTTAAGTGCCTGGCAGGGGGTTGATTGAACCACCTTCACAATTCTCTATTATTCCAATCTCATATAGCGCGCGAAAAGAATGAACACCTATGTATTTCCGTATGAGCTCTCATTTCCCTTATTTTATCGTGGTGATCGTTCCGCCCTATGTAGGTCGGTGTCAACAAAATATTTTCGCATTCAGAGGAGAAAGTTGGTGATTGGAATTTCGTGGGAAGATTCCGCCGTAACGAAAAACGCCTTTGTTTCAGCGATGTCTACCACAAATCCTGTATCATTTCAGTGACACTCTCTCCCATATTTCGCGATAATACAAAACGTGCTGCCTGTCTTTGAACTTTTTCGATGTACTCCGTCAGTCCTACCTGGTAAGGATCGCGCACCGCACAGCAGTATTCTAAACGAGGACGGACAAGCGTAGTGTAGGCAGCCTCCTTAGTAGTTCTGTTACATTTTCTAAGTGTCCTGCCAATAGAACGCAGCCTTTGGTTAGCCGTCCCCACAACATTTTCTATGTGTTCTTTCCAATTTAAGTTGTTCGTAATTGTAATACCTAGGTATTTAGTTGAATTGAGAGGCACCCACATGCCTTGCTCATACTGTGGCATCAAGCAGTCAGGCCTGCAAGATGAGTGGTCTACCAAGCGAGTGGATTCATTCTTATTTATCGAGTAACATGAACTCTCGTACTCACAACTAAGTTACAAATTATCCTCCTATATGAATAATACGCAACGGAAACGCAAATCTGACTATCAGTAATTTACACAACTCTGACTGTTCACTACGCACTGGCAATACCATATTTTCTTCTTTTATTTAACGGCTTTTATCAACACGTGGCCATCGCACTGAATATGAATGGCGCACACATTATAAATTCTGGATATCATGACAACATACAATTCGAAGGAAAAGGCCACCAATCTTTTTCTTTTCACTATCTTATTTATTCCGATAAATACTATAACCTAAACACACAAATTCTATAACCTACAACAATAACACATGAGAAATTCCGCCCAGTGGGCATGGCTTTACATTGGTGATTCTCTATCTTATGGTCTCGTAATTATTTAACGCTACAGTGCACTTTCTGGATAGGATGGTGGATCTTTTATTATATCTCACACTTCGACTCTCACAATCATCTCTAAACTTTCCTCCAGACCGAGCAGTACAAAAGGAACACGCATAACCCACTACCTCTGAAACTACCTTGCTACTCTCTCATGCAAACCACACATACTTAAATTACATGACATACACCACACTACAAGATGAAATGCAACACAGGGAATAGTCACAACATTATCACTTTCAGCTTTCCCACTTCAATTAATATTTATCCCAGTTTCACACGACACTGCCCCACTTCGTAATTCTACTTTCCTACTATGAACTCTGGAGATATATGCACGTCTTCCTGTGCAATGCAAGCCAAGTGGCGTTGCTGGATAGACGGCTGACTCACCTAGCTTCTCTCTCAGATGATTATAGTTTGAATCAAGCGTCACACGGAAACATATCACGCAAAGTAATACTAAGAACATTTTCATCACACACACGAGTCCTCAACTGATACCATGGACGAGTACTTCTCTTTATCCTTTGTCTCATACACAGATTGAGACTCACACAGTACTCACCACGTGGAAGTACTCGCCTCTAATTTCAAGTCCTGTACACGCTATTTCTTAAATATTTCAACTTACAGTACACACGCAAGTAATTCAGCTTAACTTAAGCACACGGAAGTGTATCAACTTATTGCTACACGTGGTTTCATTGTGACCGTTGGTCACTTCCGAAGATTACTACGATCCCATTAATATTACCTGCCTGACATTTAATCCTCCCCACAAAAGTTTCTGAAATAGAGAAATTATTATTTCAAACTTCTCTTAAATATTCCACATGCATTCCATGTCTCCACTCTTTTGTCTTTACGGAGCACACCCAAGACAGGTCTTAACAGCACAAGATCCAGCGGCAGAGTGCTGAAACATGGCCGTTCTTCAGATCATCTCGCACCTCTGTCGAGGTGGGGGAAGACCATGCTACTGTATTGGTCAGCCACATTTCAGGCGCTCAAAGCTCCGGTAAGTTTCATCTCTTTGGTTCCACCAAAGGTGGCCAAAGGATCGTCTCAAAGATGATCATATATTCACATTCACTATCTGGGGTTAGCAGACGACCATACATTCATTCGTTTCACAGATCTCACCAAACTGAATGTAGGGATTTATTTTGAGGGAGTGCACATGTGATCAATTAAATAAATAAATTGTCATTCTTTCCCACACTGGTATCCGGGTTCGCTGTATTAATTGAAATTGAGTTATTTTACAAAAAAATGTGTTGTTCTGACAAAAATAATGAAGTATGTTGTACCTATTTTCAATGTCGGGCGGTACTGTACCCTTTCAGAATTTACGGCTTTTAGATTAGACTGTTTTGTCGTGTAACCGTAGTTTAACGAGTTCCTTTTAATACTCTTGTGGATGACCTCATACTTTTCGTTATTTAAGGTCAACTGCCACTTATCGTACCATTGAGATATTTCTTCTAAATCGTTTTGCAGTTTGTCTTGATCTTCTGATGACTTTATTAGTCGATAAACGACAGCGTCATCTGCAAACAACCGAAGACGGCTGCTCAAATTGTCTCCCAAGTCGTTTGTATAGATAAGGAACAGCAAAGACCCTATAGCACTACCTTGAGGGACGCATGAAATCACTTCTGTTTTACTCGATGACATTCCGTCAATTACTGCGAACTGTGACCTCTCTGACAGGAAATCGCAAATGCAGTCACATAACTTAGACTATATTCCATAAGCACGCAATTTTACTACGAGCTGCTTATGTGGTACAGTGTCAAAAGCCTTCGGGAAATCCAGGAATACGGAAGCGATCTGAAATCCCTTGTCAATAGCACTCAGCACTTCATTTGAATAAAGAGCTAGCTGCGTTTCACAGGAACGATGTTTTCTAAACACATGTTGACTGTGTGTCAATCGACCGTTTCCTTCGAGGTAGTTCATAATGTCGACCGGAGTGGCCGTGCGGTTCTAGGCGCTACAGTCTGGAGCCGAGCGACCGCTCCCGTCGCAGGTTCGAATCCTGCCTCGGGCATGGATGTGTGTGATACGTTAGTTAGGTTTAATTAGTTCTAAGTTCTAGGCGACTGATGACCTCAGAAGTTAAGTCGCATTGTGCTCAGAGCCATTTTTTTAATTCATAATGTTCGAACACAATATATGTTGTAAAATCCTGCTGCATATCGACGTTAACGATATGGGCCTGTAATTTAGTGGATTACTCCTACTACCTTTCTTGAATATTGGTGTGACCTGTGCAACTTTCCATTCTTTGGGTACGGATCTTTCGTCGAGCGAACTGTTGTATATTATTGTTAAGTATGGAGCTAATGCATCGGCATACTCCGAAAGGAACCTGATTGGTATACAATCTGGATCAGAATACTTGCTTTTATTATGTGATTTGAGTTGCTTCACTACTTCGAGGATTAATAGTCGATGCTTTTGATTCTCCATATTATTTGCGATGTGTACATAAACATTGCTGTGGCTGTAGACCAGCGTAGAGAATTGCCAGGAAGCTCAGGAGGATTTCTTCTATGACGAGGGTATTGGAAAGTTGGTAAAAAGCTACGACAAATGTCTGAATCGGAGCGTCGACTATGTAGAGAAGCAGCCGAAAGGTATAACAAACTGTTGCAAATAAAACATTTTTCATTTTCTTGCTGGTTTCCGTTTTGCGGTCGATCGGACCTTAGTTTCCTAACAGGCCTCGCATTTATACAAAATTTCTGAATGTTAATTGAGAACAGAAGCTTATTCTTAATTGTCTCGCTGTGCGTCCATTAAGAAAGGGAGGGGAGCTTCAACAAAAATGCAAGTGAAATTCCGTGAATAGATCCAGCAAAGACGGTGATAGGCAGGTGAAATGACGCTTTTGAACTCGCTCTGAACACCTGTCGCTGCCTGCGTAAGATGTTTACGCGATCCCTCTGCGCCGCTTTGCGGACTACTTACGCTTTGACGATCAGCTTCGCTCGCCCACTCAGACCCGTCAAAGGTTTGTGCCGTGGGCGGCCACAGCGGGATTTAGCAGTCCCGTTGGGACGGCGGCCGTGAATCGGCCGCTGCGTTTGTGTGTGGCGACCGGCCGCTCCGCTAATATTCAGAGCGGGAGGCGGCACATCCGTCTGCTACCTGCCGCCGCGGGGAGGGCGTTCAGCCGTCACATCAAAGATGCGGGCGCCAGTATTAGCCGATGGACGGTCGCTGCCGGCCGCCCTAAGAGGATTTACGAGATAGAGTGGAAGCGGCCAAAGAAGCGGAAAGCAGTGCCCCCACCCCCCACCCCCCGGGCACACACACACACGGTACTTCTCGGGCTTACTGCATTTCCTGTGGTCGTGCGGTGCGAGGCCTTCTGTACGACGCGTTTTATTCGTGCTTTCCATCAATGCTAAGTAGAGCGTCGCCAACAAAGCTTGTTAAAAAAATAAAAATAGAAGCTTTACGGGAGCATTTTAAAGCGTATACCATTATCGGTTATCAACTGGGTAAAACCTGTCTGTTGTCATGATACGATGTTGTTGTTGTGGTCTTCAGTCCCGAGACTGGTATGATGCAGCTCTCCATGCTACTCTATCCTGTGCAAGCTTATTCATCTCCCAGTACCTACTGCAACCTACATCCTTCTGAATCTGCTTAGTGTATTGACCTCTTGGTCTCCCTCTACGATTTTTACCCTCCACACTGCCCTCCAATGCTAAATTTGTGATCCCTTGATGCCTCAAAACATGTCCTACCAACCGATCCCTTCTTCTAGTCAAGTTGTGCCACAAACTTCTCTTCTCCCCAATCCTATTCAATACCTCCTCATTAGTTACGTGATCTACCCACCTTATCTTCAGCATTCTTCTGTAGCACCACATTTCGAAAGCTTCTATTCTCTTCTTGTCCAAACTGGTTATCGTCCATGTTTCACTTCCATACATGGCTACACTCCATACAAATACTTTCAGAACGACTTCCTCACACTTAAATCTATACTCGATGTTAACAAATTTCTCTTCTTCAGAAACGATTTCCTTGCCATTGCCAGTCTACATTTTATATCCTCTCTACTTCGACCATCATCAGTTATTTTACTCCCTAAATAGCAAAACTCCTTTACCACTTTAAGTGTCTCATTTCCTAATCTAATCCCCCAGCATCACCCGATTTAATTTGACTACATTCGATTATCCTCGTTTTGCTTTTGTTGATGTTCATCTTATATCCTCCTTTCAAGACACTGTCCATTCCGTTCAACTGCTCTTCCAAGTCCTTTGCTGTCTCTGACAGAATTACAATGTCATCGGCGAACCTCAAAGTTTTTACATGATACGATAAACTCTACAAAACATGTTATTAAAACTTTTTTCATTTGGACCAAATTCATCTTTGGAAAATGGCTCTGAGCACTATGGGACTTAACAGCTATGGTCATCAGTCCCCTAGAACTTAGAACTACTTAAATCTAACTAACCTAAGGACATCACACAACACCCAGTCATCACGAGGGAGAGAAAATCCCTGACCCCGCGGGGAATCGAACCCGGGAACCCGGGCGCGGGAAGCGAGAACGCTACCGCATGACCACGAACTGCGGACTCATATTTGAAAACCCATACAAAGTATAAAAATTGGTGAAATGGGAGTAGGAATCACGCACTGAAGGTACTGTGCAAACTTTGAAACTGGACGATCTCAACGATTTTTGTCTGTTTTCTATACAGATACTGGTAATATATCAGCTGCGGGAATTCCAAGACTGTACCAAAATCTCTATAGCAGTTATACGCATCAGCCCGGACATTCAAAAAGAAGTGAGGAGGGAACTTCAGCTTGCATCTGTAGATATGGAGGATTGAGTAGAATATTTTTTATTTACGTACAAAAACATGTTCGTCTAATATGCTTTTAGTAGATGAAGCATACAATGTACTGTATAATGGCAATAAGATATTTTTTATTTGATATACTTACACTTTATCAGTATACAGAATCTTTTACTCCATTTTGCTGTAAAGAAATGGTTGTTGAAAAATATCTTGATTGTAAGTTAACAGGAAGTACCCTACAGCTTTCGACAATTGAATTTCTGAGTATCAATATACAGGGTCGTCCATTGATTGTGACTGGGCCAAATATCTCACGAAATAAGCATCAAACGAAAAAACTACAAAGAAATAAACTCGTCTAGATTGAAGGGGAAAACCAAGTGGCGCTATGGTTGGCCCGCTACATGGTGCTGCCATAGGTCAAACGGATATCAACCGCCTCTTTTTTAAAAATAGGAACCCCCATTTTTATTACATTCAGAGGTGGCATGAGCCCCCTCTCATATTTCTATCTTACGAATTTTGTCTCTAATTGCATGCGGTGAAAAGTTGCTATTCCTTCACACGCGGACTTCCCACGCAGTGTCTCTCGTCACCCGGGTGGTCCGGTGACAGGCGGGCTCTCCTGATCTGGAAAGAGTTAAGCCAGCGGGTGTGAGGAAGTCGAGTGAATGCTTTGCAGACGCCGCCATTGTCAAAAGACACGCCCGGAAGGGTCTGAAGTAGCAGCTGGGCTAGAGGTTCCGTTACTTCGCAGAATCTTAGCGAAAACACTTTCTGGCGGGCTACCAGCGAGGCGTGGGAATGACTTGTGTACCCAGGCAGTTGTGGCGGGAAAATTCCCGCGCTTTCTGCAAAATAGTAGCTGTGATTGGCTGGCTCAGGGCATAGCTCCGTGACGTAGCAAAATCAGCGCAGAAATTGGCGCCAAGAATCTCCATTGGTGGAATGGTAGTGCTCCGGCAATGGAGTGGAATTTTCCACCGGTTTTCGAGTTGCTGATTGGAACGTTTAACCACGGCCACTGTCGTGGGGGCGGGAATGTTGTGTGTTCGGCCTGTACGGGTGCTCTAGGTAGTCGGCTCTCGCCTTTCGGTCGAGGACGTCGAAGCAACCAGCCATCGCCTCCAGTACGCCTATTTCGTGTTCTGGCAGTTATGAAGACAGTTTGGTAATGTATGTCCGCAGCACCGGCAGATAGGGATTTTCCTAGGTGATAATCAGAGCTCAGCAGACTGTGCTTGTTCGTCTTTTTCTAACTTTGTTCTGTCTTGAGTAGCAGCAATTAATGTTGGGTTAGCTGTGTGTCTCTCTTAAGATTTGAGTGGCAAGGAATTGGCTCCACATACTACTTCGTCATAAACCTCACAATCTAGTTTAGGGACAACTTCACCT
This sequence comes from Schistocerca piceifrons, assembly GCF_021461385.2. Taxonomy (NCBI): domain Eukaryota; kingdom Metazoa; phylum Arthropoda; class Insecta; order Orthoptera; family Acrididae; genus Schistocerca; species Schistocerca piceifrons. Next base: position 140,742,102 of record NC_060138.1, on the reverse strand, counting down.
TTACAGCGTTTGTTTGTGTATCCAATTTGAGCCAATTTGATGTATTATAAATGTTTCATGTGTTTTTCTTTATTATTTTGTGTTTAGTCTTAATAAATCATATTGTTATTTTGGACAGAACTTTCATTCTGTTAATCGGTAGAGCAACCCTATCATTCCTCACTATGTTAATGAAACCTTCGTTTATTTAACTTATTTATCAAATTAAATTATTGTAGGTGCCAAACTCTCTTCTACTCCACTAGCAGGGTTGATTAGAGTCAGTTCGCGTGTTTTTTTTAATCCTTGTGCAACAGAAAAAGTCAGAGTTAGAATAGGGGGGGGCTTAGAGCATCATTTACATATGTAGATTCTAGAAGAATTTAGTGTTAAATACACTGCTAGCCCCGGCACCTCGCAACATATTCGTGTAGTACGTAAAGAAATATGAATGTTTTAGTTGGACCACTTTTTTCGCTTTGTGACACATGGCGCTGTAATAGACACAAACATATTAGTACGTGGTATCACGTAACATTCCGTCAGTGCGGACGGTATTTGCTTCGTGATACATTACCCGTGTTAAAATAGACCGTTTACCAATTGCGGAAAAGGTCGATATCGTGTAGATGTATGGCTATTGTGATCAAAATGCCCAGCGGCCGTGTGTTGTCTATGCTGATCGGTATCCTAGACGACATCAGCCAAGTGTCTGGACCGTTCGCTGGATAGTTACGTTATTTAAGGAAACAGGAAGCGTTCAGCCACATGTGAAACGTCAACCACGACCTGCAACAAATGATGATGCCCAAGTTGGTGTTTCAGCTGCTGTCACGGCTAATCTGCACATCCGTAGCAGACAAATTGCCCGAGAATCGAGAATCTCAGAAATGTTGGTGTTGAGAATGCTACATCAACATCGATTGCACCCTTACCATATTTCTATGCACCAGGAATTGCATGGCGACGACTTTGAACGTCGTGTACAGTTCTTTCTTCATTTAGCTATGTTTGTCCAATTTTTACTATCGCTCATTATCTACAGCCGTAGAGAACAAATACAACTCGCCACACCTCAGTAATTCAATACTCCACTTATTTCCACACAGACTTTTTTTTAAAGATTTCATTTTGCTCTCCATCATTTCTAAATTGTGGTATGGGTCTATATCGACTCCAGGGAATGCCACACAATCAAATACCTAACTTAACAATCTGTGTCTGCCCATATGTAATCCTGCTGGAATCTTCCCGTTTCTAGGGCGACAAATATGCCTTCTCCTCTTGTTGTTCTTGAACAGTGTGTTCACTATTATTAGCTAAAAATTATTGCAAAACTCAACTAGTCTTTCTCCTCTGTCGTTCCTACTACTAAGCACATATTCTCTCGCAACTCTCTCTTCTTTTCCCTCATCTATTACCTTGCTTCAGTCCTGCATGATCATTTGATTATTAGATCATTTTATATATTGCATTACCATTTCGATATTCTCATATACCGTATGTCTTCTTCTGATTGTGATTTCAGCATATATACGTATACTGATGGCGTTGATTTGCTATCGTTTCTGGCGAGCACAAACCTATCACTAATCTGTTCGCAGTAACTCAGACCATAGCCTTACCTTCCCGTTCATAATAAATCCTGCTCAGATCACACCATTTTCTGCTGCTGTTGGTATTATCCCAAAGTCGTCTGATCAAACAAACTTATCTTCTTCCCATTTCGCTTCACTGGCCCCACTGCTAGAGTGAGCCTTGGCATTCAAGTTTTCAGATTTTCCAACTTCCCTGCCACGTTCAAAATTCTGAAATATCACACCCCGTCTCGTAGAACGCTAACCCTTTTATTGGTTCTTTTCTCGTGGTTACCTCCTCTTGTCAGTCATGTCCTGGAAATCCGAATGGGAGCCTAGTCCGAAATCTTTTGCCAACGGAGACATGTCCATCACATTTTTTAATTATGGGCCCCATGTCCTCTGGATTCAGATTGCTTTCAGTATAGTGTTTTTTTAATGGCCTTCTGCTTCCTGATGCCGTTGAACATACCTGATACTCTCGCTATTTACTGGCATTTCACACTTAATCCCGAACTTTCTTCCCTCTGTGACAAGGGCGTTGGCAGTATGAAGGTGATTCCTCATTCAGACACTGCAGCATATTTTCATTGAAAATCTTTGCTTTGTCTGGGACCGAACTCGTGGTGCAGGACGTCTTGGAAGATATCCAGACACAGATGATATCCGTACACAAGGTGCCCTTTTCTTCTTCTTCTTTCTTTCAATTTGTTTCTTCGTAGTTTTATCGTCAGTGGTGCTGTGGGGATCTTGCATGACATCTTTCAGATTCATCGATGATAACTTCACTAAGTTCCTTTTTTTTCACACACTTAGGATGGGCAGCTCCCTGATCGAACATACTGAGCTGTCGTGCCGACTTCCTTAATACGTCGAGAATTCTACGACAGGTGGAGAACTTATTTGGCGCGGATAAACTGTACTCAGTCTTGAATAAAACTGCTTTGTATTATTTTAAATAGACATACAAATAAAGCACACCAACTGAATATTTATTTATTTGCTTTGAAACTGGTAGCATACAACTTGTATATAAGAATAAATCGGGTGATACAGAATAGGTAATTGGATATTGGAAATCACATGTCAGTAAAAGCATTTTTAATGACAACGCTAGAGACGTATTGTCATTAATGATTCAACGGATATAGAATATTTGGCCTGAACGTCAACAAGGAATCGAACTTGGCTCAATGACTTATACATCCGTGCTGTCATCATCCAATCAGCCAACAAGTTATTGAAACTCTTCATCATTATCAACATCACCATTGACGCAACAGCCTTGCCTTGGCCTTCTGTGGGAGATTATTCCATTCTTTCGTGCTAGTATCGAAGCCGTCCAATTTTGAATACCAGTTTTCCGTATGTCCTCTCTAACACCATCCTCGCACCTTAGCTTTGCACTTCCTAGTTCCTTCAGGCACTGCGCTGAATATCATCTTAATCGTTCTGCCGTTTGCTCTCAGTACATGTCCTGTCAATTTTTGGTTCAATATAGAGATTATATAATTCATAGTTGAATGTCCTCCACTACACACCATTTTCTTCCATTGGCCCAAGAATTTGTCTCAAGATATTTCTTTCAAATATGCCCAGTTGTTTTTCGTCAAATATCGTTATGTCGTGTTTCAGCGCTGCATGTTAACACCGACCTTAATAAAACTTTATACATCGTAACTTTAGTTTTCCTGAACAGCATCTTAGATTACAGATATTTTCTGAGGCCTTGGTAACACTTGCTGACGTAAAATATCCGTTTTCGGATTTCAGAGATGATTTGTACTCGCAGGTTACTTCTGATCCAAGGTCAGTGGAATTATGCACTACATCAAACTTATATGAACCAATTTCTATGAATAGCGGCTCATATGGATCTTATTTACTTACGTTTCACTTCATTTGTCTGTAGGTTCATCTTTCTAGCAGCGGTTTCAAGACTTTTAAAGGCTTCTTTTATTGCTCTTGGCGTTCTTGCAATTATATCGATATCATCTGCATATATCAGCACCTGAACTCATTAGTACAGGACAGCCATTTTGTATTGATGCCAACATCTCTTATAACCTTTTCCATTGCTACACTAAACAGAAAGCAGGTTGATGCGTCTCCCTGTCTTAGTCTAGTTTTTATGATCACAGCACTAGATTACATACTCCTTAATTTATTTTGACTCCAGGTGTTTTCCATAGCAGCTTTCACTAGGCCAGACAGATGGTCAGGGATTCTAAGTCTTCTACTGCTGTGTACAGCTCCCTTTTGTCAGTGCTGTCGTAGACTAATCTGAAGTCTGTAGAGAGGTGATGTGTATCAACCCCAAATTCTTTGCAGTTTTCTAGTATCTGCCATATTGTGAAGATCTGTTGAACAGTAGATCTTCCTTCGCGAAACCCACACCGTCACACCTACATCTTTTCCAGCATAGAGTGTAAATCTATTAAAAACGATGTTGGAGAATATTTTATATGCTGTAGGTGATAGGCACATTTCCTGTAGCTGGAGCACACCACATTATCGCCTTTCTTGTGTATTGGGGATATAATATCTATGTTCCAATCAACAGTGATATGTTCGTCTATCCAAATCTATAAGCTTGTGTAAGTGTTTGACAAATTCTTTTCCTGAATTTTTATTGAGTTCTATTATGATGTATTAGATTCTTTCACGGAGCATCTTGATGGCGGCCTCCACTTCCTTAGCAGTTGGCACTGGCTCCTCTATTTCCACGTTCCTTGTATTTACAGAGGGTAAGAGTGCTTCGTTCTCACTGTACCATCGTGGGAGAGACAAATTATTTGGAATGTCTAAGTTCTCCACTGCTGTGTACAGCACCCTTCTGTCAATTCTATCGTATGCTAATCTGAATTCAATAGAGAGGTGAAGTGTATCAACCCCAAATTCTTTGAAGTTTTCTAGTATCTGCCGTATTGTGAAGATCTGTTGAACAGTAGATCTTCCCTCAGGTGCTGCAGTTCATCGAAGTATTGAGCCCATCGTCTATATATTTCTTCATCACTATCCAAAATTAAACAGTCGTGTACTTCCTTATAAATTCATCCTTGTTTGGAAATCCTTCCAGCTGTTACCTAAATTCTGATGAAAAAGCAGTCATTTCGTCCATCGCTTTCAACTGTTTCATTTCTTCCAGTTCTTTCCTTTCGCGCTCTCTGTTTTTATATTTGTGCAGCCTCTTTTCTTCTCTTCTAGCTCTTCTATAATCCTCTACAGATATTCAGGTATGGTTTACTTGATGCATTCTCCTGTAGGCCTTATTTTTAATTCCTGATACTACTGTACATTCTTCATAATGAAAGCCATCGGGTATGGCCGGATATACTCTTTCTAGATATCAGCATCTGTTGTAAGAATGTCTTTTAGGTTTTTCCATATCTCCTCGATACTCTCAATGTTAGGAAAAGTTTGTTAGGTCTTCCTTGAACAAACCAGAGTATCTTTGAGCAGACTCAGGCTCCTTAAGCTTATCAATACGGAATTTTTTTGCTCGAGATCTACGTACCTTCCTTGCATTAGATATTCAACTTCTGCTACAAGGCGTTGACGTTACTGAAACTCTAGAAGAAATGATTCGATTGAAATGACTCCTCGTCGAAACAAAAGGTTTCCCTAAGTTCCTGAGGCTTGCACATTTTTGGACCTATTCACAGTGCCTAATCAGCTAGAGTAGATCTTCCACGAGTCGTCCTCCCATTTTGAAGGCTACACTGCATTCGTCTCTGCCGGGAGCCTCTCTCAGACAGCCCCTGAGTACCACGCAAATATTGACAAGACTGTGCAGTTCGCTGTTCCAGTTCTTCAACAGTGTCAACGGGAGTGCTGACAGAGAGAAAAATCCCGAGGGTTGAGGTCAGCTGACCCTAGAGGCCAGGGCTGCCTTGGGTGGTTATTAGTGCGTTTTGTGTAGCCTCTCATCGGCAGCAAAACAGCAGCTACCGTATTGTCAACTATGGGCCATGGGTGAACTTTGAGCTGAAATAGATGGGGTTTAATAGAAAAGTTTAAATTACAAATACATCAGCACTAACTAAACAATATTTCATACTGTGCTCAGTCCTACTGTTTCTCTACGTAACCATGTATTCCCAATTACGACGTAAAGGGTTCGTCTATGGAACCAAGTTCTGTTGCCGTATACTCCCAGCTTTAGTAGTTTTCGCTACTAGTTATGCTAACACTATGTGTGTGTGTGTGTGTGTGTGTGTGTGTGTGTGTGTGTGCGTGTGTTTCAAAGACTTCTATGACCATCTGTGTGTGTGAGTGTGTTTCAAAAACTTCTATGACCATCTTCGCTCATGATTGAGGGCCCGAGACAGAGTTTCAGGAGGCTACAAAAAATACGGCTACTATTGTTGTCCAGATAGCAATACTTCCCATACTTTCTCCGCAAGTCATTATTGTTCTAAGAAGACATGTTTTTCCAGAAAACTGCAATTTTCAGGTGGCTAAATAATTTCACCGCATTTTTATTTATGGCGAAAACTTACTTGAAACCCGTGTTTCAATTGGATGTGTCAATATTTGTACGTGGAATAATGTCGTCACCTTGAGTGAAATGAACTAAGTGGTAAAATGTCACAGGAAGGATGGCCCCACTTGAGGATGTGGTGTGTATTACGGCCGAATGATGCTGCTAGATTTGTATCGTAGATTAATATCGCATAGTGGGAAAACGGAAAAACAATATCCATTAAGTCACAAGGCGGGCGAAAATGAGGATTGAGTAATCGTGACGCAAGGTCATTGAAGCGAATTATGAAGAAAACTAAGAGGACACCTGCTGCAAGAGTTGCTTACGAGTTGAATGTCGCTCTCGCGAACCCTTTTAACACCAAAACAACACGAAGGGTTTTCCATAAGAAGGGAACTCTAAGGCAGCTGGAATTCCAAAACTACTAATCAATTATACAAATGCCCGGAACAGAAGAACGTATTATCGAAGTCATAAAACATGGGTCATGGAGCGCCGAAGAGAAAGTCATTTCGTTGGGAGGGTCTTGTTTCACACGTTTCCAACTTCTGGCCGAGCTTAAGTCCCAAGAGTGAAACATGCCGTGTGTACGATGTTGACTTGGCCAACCGTATCATAGTACTCCATGGGCTCCTTGGGTACTGGGCAAGGCCACAATACTGCAAGGTTTACATGGTTATTTTGGCTGATCAAGTACATCTCATGGTCTACTGCTAGTTATCCAAAGCTGATGCTGTGTTCGAAGAGAACCGTCCGCCTGTTCAGTCAGCTCACATCGTATAGGAATCGTTTTGTGGGCACGAGGATGACCTGTCGCACCTCACCTGGCCACCACTATCACTAGACCTTAGTGTTGTTGAGCCTTTGCGGGCTGCTTTCGAAAGAAGGACGAGTAATTGCTATCCACCTCCTTCATTGTTACTTGAGTTTGCCACTGTTTTGCAGGACAAATGGTATAAGATTCACTTGTAAACCAAAAGGGATCATATTTATCCATTTCAAAACGACTAGAAGATGTTTTAAATGCCAACGGTTTCCTTACACGCTATTAGGCAGGGTAACGTGTCGCCTTTTCGGTGTGTCCATATTTTTGCTCATCCCTTTCGTTGCCATTTTACATCTACATCTACATCTACATTGATACTCCGCAAGCCACGGTGTGTGGCGGAGGACACTTTACGTGCCACTGTCATTACCTCCCTTTCCTGTTCCAGTCGCGTATGGTTCGCGGGAAGAACGACTGTCTGAAAGCCTCCGTGCGCACTCTAATCTCTCTAATTTTACATTCGTGATCTCCTCGGGAGGTATAAGTAGGGGGAAGCAATATATTCGATACCTCATCCAGAAACGCACCCTCTCGAAACCTGGCGAGCAAGCTACACCGCGATGCAGAGCGCCTCTCTTGCAGAGTCTGCCACTTGAGTTTATTAAACATCTCCGTAACGCTATCACGGTTACCAAATAACCCGGTGACGAAACGCGCCGCTCTTCTTTGGATCTTCTCTATCTCCTCCGTCAACCCGACCTGGTACGGATCCCACACTGATGAGCGGTACTCAAGTATAGGTCGAACGAGTGTTTTGTAAGCCACCTCCTTTGTTGATGGACTACATTTTCTAAGCACTCTCCCAATGAATCTCAACCTGGTACCCGCCTTACCAACAATTAATTTTATATGATCATTCCACTTCAAATCGTTCCGCACGCATACTCCCAGATATTTTACAGACGTAACTGCTACCAGTGTTTGTTCCGCTATCATATAATCATACAATAAAGGATCCTTCTTTCTATGTATTCGCAATACATTACATTTGTCTATGTTAAGGGTCAATTGCCACTCCCTGCACCAAGTGCCTATCCGCTGCAGATCTTCCTGCATTTCGCTACAATTTTCTAATGCTGCAACTTCTCTGTATACTACAGCATCATCCGCGAAAAGCCGCATGGAACTTCCGACACTATCAACTAAGTCATTTATATATATTGTGAAAAGCAATGGTCCCATAACACTCCCCTGTGGCACGCCAGAGGTTACTTTAACGTCTGTAGACGTCTCTCCATTGATAACAACATGCTGTGTTCTGTTTGCTAAAAACTCTTCTATCCAGCCACACAGCTGATATTCCGTAGGCTCTTACTTTGTTTATCAGGCGACAGTGCGGAACTGTATCGAACGCCTTCCGGAAGTCAAGAAAAATAGCATCTACCTGGGAGCCTGTATCTAATATTTTCTGGGTCTCATGAACAAATAAGGCGAGTTGGGTCTCACACGATCGCTGTTTCCGGAATCCATCTTGATTCCTACATAGTGGATTCTGGGTTTCCAGAAATGACATGATACGCGAGCAAAAAACATGTTCTAAAATTCTACAAGAGATCGACGTAAGAGATATAGGTCTATAGTTTTGCGCATCTGCTCGACGACCCTTCTTGAAGACTGCGACTATCTGTGCTCTTTTCCAATCATTTGGAACCCTCCGTTCCTCTAGAGACTTGCGGTACACGGCTGTTAGAAGGGGGGCAAGTTCTTTCGCGTACTCTGTGTAGAATCGAACTGGTATCCCGTCAGGTCCAGTGGACTTTCCTCTATTGAGTGATTCCAGTTGCTTTTCTATTCCTTGGACACTTATTTCGATGTCAGCCATTTTTTCGTTTGTGCGAGGATTTAGAGAAGGAACTGCAGTGCGGTCTTCCTCTGTGAAACAGCTTTGGGAAAAGGTGTTTAGCATTTCAGCTTTACGCGTGTCATCCTCTATTTCAATGCCATCATCATCCCGTAGTGTCTGGATATGCTGTTTCGAGCCACTTACTGATTTAACGTAAGACCAGAACTTCCTAGGATTTTCTGTCAAGTCGGTACATAGAATTTTACTTTCGAATTCAATGAACGCTTGAATGTGGAGACTAAAGAACCCATTTCCACCTGGACTATATGGAGGCAAATGCACCACATGGGCTTTCGCAGCCGAAGACGAACTTCTCATGACATTTGCTACTCAATGAACACTCGCAGCACTTTGAACGACTTTCAAATTCATAGGGCAAGTACATTAGTATGTTGAGCTTGTGCGCTGTTGCCTAGTAGACACAGCGTCCGCCCATGGGCCCAAATAACATGTTCCTGCGTGATGGCATCGACATGTATAAGGCGCGAATGGCGTCCTCTGCTATAGCCGTCCATGCTGCATTCACCTGGCTTCAAAGTTCATCTATGGTGGTTGGCACTGGTCACAGCGCTGCACCTGTCGTTTCACCACATCCCACACACTTTCGATTGGAAACACGTCTAGTGATCTGGCAGCCCAGGGCAAAAGACAGACATCCTGTGTCGCCAAGAAGGCACGTGTTTGTGGATACAGGGTGCCCCAATGATCGTGACCGGGGCAAATATCACAGGAAATAAGCGTCAAACGAAAAGACTACAAAGAACGGAACTTGTCTAGCTTGAAGGGGGAAACCACATGGCGCTACGGTTGGCCCGCTAGATGGTGCTGCCATAGGTCAAACGGATATCAACTGCAATTTTTTAATTAGGAACCCCCATTTTTTATTGCATATTACTGTAGTATGTAAAGAAATATGAATTCTTTAGTTGGACCACTTTCTTCACTTTGTGATGGATGGTGCTGTAATAGTCACAAATATATGGCTCACAATTTTAGAGGAACAGTTGGTAACAGGGAGGTTTTTTAATATAAATTCAGAACGTAGACACGTTTGAACATTTTTTCCGATTGTTGCAATGTTATACATGTACCTTTGTGATCTTATCATTTCTGAGAACCCATGCTGTTACAGCATGATTACCTGTAAATACAGCAGTAATATAATAAATGCTCAAAATGATGTCTGTCAACCTTAATGCATTTGGCAATACGTGTAACGACATTCCTCTTAACAGCGAGTAGTTCGCCTTCCTTAATGTTCGCACATGTATTGACAATGCACTGACGCGTGTTATCAGGCGTTGTCGGTGGATCACGATAGCAAATACCCTTCAACTTCCCCACAGAAAGAAACCCGGGGACGTCAGATCGTGTGAACGTGCGGGCCATGGTATGGTGCTTCGACGTCCATCCAGCTGTCATGAAATATACTATTCAATACCGCTTCAACCGCATGCTCACGAGCTATGTGCCGGACATCCACCATGTTGGAAGTACATCGCCATTCTGTCATGCAGTGAAACGTCTTGTAGTAACATCGGTAGAACATTACGTAGGAAATCAGCATACATTGCACCATTTAGATTGTCATCGATAAAATGGGGGCCAATTATCCTTCCTCCCATAATGCCACACCATACATTAATCCGCCAAGGTCGCTGATGTTCCACTTGTCGCAGCCTTGTGGATTTTCCGTTGCCCAATAGTGCATATTATGTCGGTTTACTTTACCGCTGCTTGTGAATGACGCCTCGTTGCTAAATAGAATGCGTGCAAAAAATCTGTAATCGTCCCGTAATTTCTCTTGTGTCGAGTGACAGAACTGTACACGACGTTCAAAGTCGTCGTCATGCAATTCCTGGTGCATAGAAATATGGTACGGGCGCAATCGATGTTGATGTAGCATTCTCAACACCGACGTTTTTGAGATTCCCGATTTTGGCGCATTTGTCTGCTACTGATGTGTGGATTAGCCTCGACAGCAGCTAAAACAACTAGTTGGGCATCATCATTTGTTGCAGGTCGTGGCTGACGTTTCACATGTGGCTGAACACTTCCTGTTTCCTTAAATAATGTAACTATCCGGCGAACGGTCCGGACACTTGGCTGATGTCGTCCAGGATACCGAGCAGCAGACATAGCACACGCCCGTTGGGCATTTTCATTACAATAGCTATACATCAATACGATTTCGACCTTTTCCTCAATTGTTAAACGATCCATTTTAACACGTGTAATGTATCACGAAGTAAATACCGTCCTCACTGGCGAAATGTTACGTGATACCACGTACTTATACGTTTGTGACTACTACAGCGCCATCCATCACAAAGCGAGAAAAGTGGTCGAACTAAAACGTTCATATTTCTTTGTGTACTAACGAACATGTAACGAAAATGGGAGTTCCTATTCTAAAAAAAAACGCAGCTGATATCCGTTTGAGCTATGGCAGCGCCATCTAGCGGGCCAACCAAAGCGCCATCTGGTTTCCCCTTCAAGCTAGACGAGTTTCGTTCTTTGTAGTTTTTTCGTTTAATGCTTATTTCGTGAGACATTTGGCCCGGTCATTGTCAATGGACCACCCTGTATACGTGGTTGTCCATTGTCTTGCTGAAAAATGGCGTCTAGGGTGTTGTGGAAAAAGGCTATGGCTACGGGTTGCGGGATTTCATTCACGTAGGGTACACTGGTCACCGTGCACTGGACACGCCCCAACTGTGACTTGTGGCTGTACTCAATAGCACCCACACCATAAGGTCTCGAGTTGGCGCTGTATGCGGAACCGCGATGCTGCTACGGTCGCAGGTTCGTATCCTGCCTCAAGCATGGATGTGTGTGATGTCCTTAGGTTAGTTAGGTTTAAGTAGTTCTAAGTTCTAGGGGACTGCGAACCTCAGCAGTTAAGTCCCATAGTGCTCAGAGCCATGTTTGCCCTGTATGCCTTGTGCGATTGCAGTCACTGTGATGCCGTTTAGCTTGTCTGCAGCAAACCACAACATGGCCATCATTTTCAAACAAACCTGCATTCGTCTGAAAACACTATCTGATGTCATTCCTGTCCCCAACGACGCCGTTCCACACACCACTGGCGGCTTGCATGTTTCTGCACATTCGCCGAAGGTAGGCGGAGAAGTGGACGATGCGCCCATATCCCGTGCTGTAATAAACGGCGATCAGATCTGTCCTGTAATGCCTTTCGGATGAGGTGTTGATCTTCTCGTGGGTGGTCTGGGTGTTGGGACCTGACACATCTTGTCGTGTTGTATGGCCTTCCGAGAACACCTTGCACACTCACACATAAGCAGCAATTTCCTGGATGGATGCATCATGTTCTCGTATGCCAATAATGCGACGTCTTTCAAACACACTGAATTTATGACACGGTTCGTGCATACGTCTACGAGGCATCCTGCACTTTTGCTCAAGTCACACTGATCCATTACTTTCGATTTACAGCGAACACGAGAGCCACAGGCATGTCTTAACGGCAGATGGTGCTGCGCCGCCATATTGATATTGACCTTGAACCTGAGGGCCGACATGGTGTAAATGCTGATCATTTCTGCAGAACATATTAATGTACATGTCTTGTAAATATGAACGTCCTGTCTCTAGTCGTTCAAGGTGTTCTTTCTTTCTGAACATAAGTGCACTTCGTGACATTCAAAATGATCAGACCCACGAGGAAAACAGCCTGAAACTCCACCACTTTTATTATGAGCTCCACATGAAGTCATTAATATTCTGTAGGTTCGAATAGAGCTCCAGTTATTATAACTAAACTGGGATTGCTCTTTTGATACTCTTTCCAGTTATTGTTGATGTCACTAAAATTTTCTCGGTAAGTTAAGAGATATCTCAACTGGTGTGATCCTGCTTGAATGAAAAAGATTCTGGTATTCGGTACAATGCGTAACAGATCTCCCACTTAAATAAATTGAAAAAACTCTACTTCCAGCAATACGGCGGATCGATGTCTGACGAGATGTTTAAACACGGGGGCAATCAAATACTCGAGTATCGACGTTTTACAAAGTAGAGTGTAGCGAAGTTCTCCCTCGCGTCCATTAGCCTTTATTGTTTCAGATTTAACGGAATGGAATTAAAATCTCCCGCGGGAACGAAGGTCTCAAGACTTCATTTGTTTTCCAAAGAAAGGGCGAATTTAAAAGGCGGTGTTAGAACGCTTTCGGATCGTTAGCATCGCAAACAGGAAGGGAGTGAAATGAAGATTGATGAGGCTTTGTGAGTTCCTCGGAGGTCGTCAACAAGGTGATTACTAAATAGGATGCAAGAGATAGGGGTGTCAAAAATAAGAACAAAGCTTTTCCGTAGAAAGTGCTGGTTTTTTCATACATTTGTTACAGTGTTTTTGAAAGAAGACAAACGGGAGATTATACAGTTGCAAATAAAAAACTTCAGATGAATTAGAGATTTTAGGTACAGGAATTACTCGAAATGAATATGAATATGGCCAATAGCCTGATAGTCAGATAAAAGTAAAAATAAATTAAAAAAGTGAAACATGTCCTCTGGTGATAAAGCCAAGATCTGCGGATCGCCTCAAGGGAATTTCGACAATCGTATTAGATGAAACAGTTTTTAACATGTATCGTATAGTGTTGTCTAGAGCTGAACGATGAGTCAATTCCAGTAGTATTGCCCACGGAGCGGTATGATTTCCGTAATTATACCCAGAAGCGTTGAGGTTTTTAAATGAAGAAGGTATTCGGAATATTTTCATTTTTCCCTTCATGGTAGCTTCGTACCGGCAACGGGTCTACTGCCTAAAGTTACTTAAAATGTGTTTTCTTTGCTAGTATTTTTAATTTTAAGTGCTTTTTCTGCGGCGACCATTCCGATTACTTTTGGCCAATGCCCTTACTCCATTCTCCATACATGGCCGTACCACTGAAGAGCTCCATTTTCAATTCTCTGCACGACTGGTTACTCTTGCTAATTTCATTCATCCTTATTCCATCCTTATTCTACTGCCTGTAGAATTAGTGATATTTGCTGTGTTTCTACATCTATATACACCAGGGTCTCCCATAGAGTGTTTATGGATACTAATTCGTACGCTTTTTCTAAATTCACAAATACTGTCTGTACTTCCAGACCCTTAGAATACGCTTTCTCACTTATGTATATAAGGTTAGAAATATCATCCATATAAGACCGTCCAACAGTGGAACCCACTTGGGTCTACCGCTTCTTTCCCTCAGACTCATTCTCCCACCTGTTCCTCAGTATAGCCGCTGATAGATGCCATAACACTAATGCCCCTATAATTATTTGGGTGCTTCTTGTCCTCTTTCTTATAGATAGCAGAAATGTGTACTACTACTCTCTTGGTATTTCCTCTCCCTCCAGAATCTAACTTACATATCATATTTCCACAATTCCGTCACACCTCCCAATTCATTTGAATTTCTATTTCTTGCCTTTTCCGACATCTTTTCTAGCTCTTCCACAAGTATAGGTTCTGCATTACGTAATTTAGAGCTTCTGCTATAGACTTCTATCACCTGGGCTCTTCTTTTTTCTACCAGAAGATCCTCAAAATGTTTTTTTAACTTTTAAACATAAATATAAGTTGTTTTGTCAGAGCGGGGTTGCTACCGATTTTCATCTTCCTTGTCATCCTGCATGCCTCCGCCAATCGCTTGTATCCAAGCAAATACCCTATTTCGCGACATACTCATTCCCTGCCTCGTCATTACACTTTCTTGTAAATTTCTTGGCCTTCCTTTTAAATACATTGTAGCTACTTCAATACTCTTCACTTCCAGACCTAACCCAAATGTGATATAGTTTCTTCCTTTCCTCAACCACTTTCCAACTCGTGGTCATCCAATCAGTGCTTACTCTTCACTCCATGTCTCTTCGTAACGTTTCTTTCTCTGCTCAATTAAGCGACTGTTTCAGGATACTCATAGTTCATTGGCACTACAGTCATCCTTCTCTGCATCTAATTTCAGATTTAATCTTTGCTGATAAAGTTTTCACACTTTCTTCTTGTTGTAGATTTATCCCAAATTTTGGAATCTCTATAGTTGTACTTCGAACATTCTACTCTTTCTCCTTGGTATTAATCGGAAAACCAAGTTTTGAAGTAACTGTATAATAATCTGAATCTCATTGTGCTCATCTTTTCATCCTCACATCTCGAACATTCATCTCTCGCTGTCTTCGCACTATTGTACAGTTTGTAATTGATTTTGAACTAACTAACCGATTAGCCTAAACATACTTATGAAATTCTTTGTACTGGAATCGTACAGAAGTTAATCAACCTCCTACCATTATTATTCCTACACCCTCTCTCCATCGACCTACAACGTCATTATCAGGTCTCTTTCAAATTCGTTCATGTAAGCCCCCCTTACTGTCAATCCACGTCCATCTGGATATTTGTCAGCCACCTCTTAGCGGTTATCGAAGAAGTATCTGTTTCTATCCTTCGTTAGGGCCATGAACCACAACTGATTCTATGATCCTTTTTTCATATTTTTTATGAATAACAACAGGAGACATTACACACCCAATAACAACAATTAAATAAGTCAAAATTGAAGAGGAGTTTGTAAGAGCCACATAGCTGTATGAAAGTGCTTTATTCGCAATTATCGATTTACCCCTAGTGTAGACGCATCTTCGGTTTTATAATAGCTAGATTTTAATAATGTAGATGGGTAGTTACAGAGACCTAGCATTCGGGAAGTTATCAATGTTATGAGACAAATATCATTAACGCGAAAAAGTCCTGCATGCTGAGACATCGTAATTGTCCATCTACATTATGAAAAGATAACAATTATAAACCTCAAGATGCGTCTATACTAATGATATCGGTAGTTGCGAGCAGGACATCTTCATACAGTCACTTCATTCTTGACTTATTTAAATGGTACAATTTTTATGATAATTTGAATAGTTATTGGGTATTGAGAGTTTTTCATTGTTATTAACAATGTCTCTGAGCTGTGGTTGCCCTCCCCAAAAACTTGTTTTATTGCTAGACTGATCAGTCTTTCAATCTCTTCCTTCCAATTAATTCTTCATTTTTTCGTATTTCCTTCTTACACGATCAGCTAACCATGATTATGCTCTTTCAATTATTTTTTCAACTTAAAAAAGTATCACAGATACCACATAATATATACATTGAAATAGTGAGTTCAAAATTTAAAAAAAATTGAAGTGTTAGGTAGCATGGTCATCTTGTGGTGCTGAAGTTCTTCTTGTTATGTCCGTGCTTGCTACGAAAATACGATGACAAGTTCCGCCTTATGCAAGAAACCGTTTGCTTTTCTGTTTTGTTTCACCCATACATATTTCAACAGTTTTTGTGCTACCTTCAGTGGGCTTAATTTTTATTTTTAACTGTAAAATTGTTGTTACATATTAATATTTGTGTCGTTTATAACATTAGTCAAGGTTTCATTTATAGCTTAATTGACAAAAAATGGATTATGCATTAGTTTACATAACATACATGATGCTATTGGACATTTATTTTGATAACTATTCTGCTACACAATTTACAACTTCTTATTTGCAAACAGCAAAAACGTGATTTTTTTATTTTCCTTTTTATTATGCATTTAATGAATGGAAATAAGTCTATATGACCTTTTTTGTGTGTAGCTTACGCTTTTGATATTGTGGTGCTTTCTACTATGTGTTGGCGAAGTGAATAGGCTTACTTCGCTACCTATGGTCACTTGGCACTGCACTTTTTCCGATTTCTCAAAACATAGACAGAGTTTTCGGTGCCATTACGTGTTGTTGTGGCTGTGTGGTAGTCATTTGTTTCGTAGCGTGGCTGGCTGAGTGAGGCACGCGAGTTTGAAGTGCATTTAGCGTCTGTGGTGTTAGGTTTGTGTGTGTGTGTGTGTGTGTGTGTGTGTGTGTGTGTGTGTGTTTTGAGGACTGAGGCAGAGAGAGAGAGAGAGAGAGAGAGAGAAACAGAGAGAGAGAAATAGATGGATATTTAGAGAGAGAGAGAGAGAGAGAGAGAGAGAGAGAGATAGAGATGGAGAGGGAGGGAGAAGGAGTTTTTTGGGTAGTTTTGGTTTGGGTGTTATTTGTATAGTTCTTACATTATGGTGAAGAGGGTATACTAAAGAAAGGATATACTAAAGAAACAAGGACTAAACCATAGCATACAAAACTAACAACACAAAACAAAGCAGACTTGGAAGAAATACCACCAACACTGACAAATACAGCTAGTCTGGTACATATGAACTTAGTTGCAACTGCTGTCAGTCTGTATATGTGGGCCAAACATACAGGAATTTCAGAACCAGGTATAGAGAACACGTCAGGAAACTGAAAAGCAATATCTCTCACTCAACATTTGCAGACCATCTGATAGCACACAATCACCACCCAACAAACATTGGAACTGAGTTACACAACATAAAAAACTAGTAGCAGCTTATACAAAAAAATTAACTATAGAAGAAAACTATCACATCCAAAAATCAGTAACCGAAGGAAAGAAAGTAATCAATGAATACACATCACTGTCCAACAAAACCCTGTTCGCCACAATAGAAGAACTATACAAATAACACCCATACCAAAACTACCCAAAAAAATCCTTCTGCCTCCCTCTCCATCTCTCACTCTCTCTCTCTCTCTCTCTAACCCAGTCCTCAATACACACACACACACACACACACACACACACACACACACACACACAAACCTTACACTACAGACGCCAAATGCACTTCAAACTCGCGCGCCTCACTCAGCCAGACACGCTACGAAACAAAAATGAATACCACACAGCCACAACAACACGCAATGGCACCGAAAACTCTGCCTATGTTTTGAGAAATCGGAGAAAGTGCAGTGCGAAGCGACCATAGGTCACCAAGTAAGCCTATTCACTTCGCCAACACATAGGAGAAAGCACTAAAATATCAAAAGCGTAAGTTACACACAAAAAACGTCATATAGACTCATTTCCATACGTTAAATGCATAATAAACAGAAAAATTAAAAAAATCACGTTTTAGTTGTTGGCAGATGAGAAGTTGTACATTGTGTAGCAGAATACCTACCAAAATAAATGTCCAATAGCATCATGTAAGGTATGTAAACTACTGCATACATCCATTTTTTTTATTATTAAACTATAAATGGAACTTTGTCATAATGTTATAAACAACACAAATGTTAATATGTAACAACAATTTTACAGTTAAAAATAAAAATTAAACCCACTGAAGGTAGCACAAAATATGCTGAAACATGTATGAGTGAAACAAAACAGAAGAAGAACGTGTCATGCATAACACGGAATTTCTCATCCTATTGGCTAGCATGTTTCTGACAATTTGTCTGAGATCCTTTAGTGCTGGTAAATAAACTACAATGGATCACATAACAACGAATGCACTTATGGCCACGTGAAACTTTAAAAATACTGGGCTCTCGACCGTAGAGATTAACCCAACAAGACACTGTTCTTGCCAATTTAAAAACGTTTACAAAGGTATTTATATGCCACATTCATGAGTAATATAGGAAATGGATAGAACTACTTCTAAAGCGAAAATTTATTGCGACAAAAAATGATAGGTCAATAAACACGAGTTTGTGTTAAAAATATTGATGTATTAAACTCAAGGTTGCAGTTTAACGCAGCTACTGTTTAAATTGTACTTCGAAGAAGAAATAAAGGAAGTGAAGGAAAATTTCGAAAGAGCAATAGATAATGAATTATATTATTCTATTGTGGGTCATATCTGTTATCTGACTGGTTTCGCGCTGCATGGAACAAATTCCTCTCCCCTCGACAACTTTTCATCTTTGGGTTATATTTGTACACTGCGACCTCACTTATTTGTTGGATATTTTCCAATGCTGGTCTTCCATTAACAGTGTTTACCCTCTGCTGCTCCCTGTAGTATCACGAAAGTTATTCCCTGATGTCTTAACATGTGTCCTATGAGATTATAAACGTGGGTATCTTGGTCACATAACATTTTATTAAAATTGAATACAGCTTGCAACTTTGTAGTCATCATCAGATCTAAAATATATCAGCCTCACGAAGGCGCGTATTACTGACTACTCGCCTACGTGAGGCTGCTAAATTTTTAGCTCTGATGATGGCTGCAAATATAAAACCAGTAATCAAACGTTAGAAAATATCGCAAAATATCGACTTTTATTACCTAATCCGATACAAAGATTACCATTTCTCCCCAGGAGATACAAACGGCCCCATGTCCTGTCATCCTGCCCGTTCTTCATGCTGCACCTTCTTCTTGTCATTGTTAGAATACGTTTCTATCCTCGGTCATTCTGAGGAGGAACTTGTTAATTCTTAGTTTCTCACTGCACTTAATTTTTAATAATCTTCTATAGCACTGAAAGACCTAAGTCGAAACAATGCCCCGGGAGTAGACAACATTCCCTTACAGCTACTGACAGCCTTGGGAGAGCCAGTCCTGAGAAACTCTACCATCTGGTGAGCAAAATGTATGAGACAGGCGAAATTCCCTCAGACTTCAAGAAGAATATAATAATTCCAATCCCAAAGAAAGCAGGTGTTGACAGATGTGAAAATTACCGAACTATCAGTCTAATAAGTCACAGCTGCAAAATACTAACATGAATTCTTTACAGACGAATGGAAAAACTGGTAGAAGCCGACCTCGGGGAAGATCAGTTTGGATTCCGTAGAAATGTTGGAACACGTGAGGCAATACTGACCCTACGACTTATCTTAGAAGAAAGATTAAGGAAAGTCAAACCTACGTTTCTAGCATTTGTAGACTTAGAGAAAGCTTTTGACTATGTTGATTGAAATACTCTCTTTCAAATTCTGAAGGTGGCAGGGGTAAAATACAGGGAGCGAAAGGCTATTTACAATTTGTAGAGAAATCAGATGGCAGTTACAAGAGTCGAGGGACATGAAAGGGAAGCAGTGGTTGGAAAGGGAGTGAGACAGCGTTTTAGCCTCTCCTCAATGCTATTCAATCTGTATATTGAGCAAGCAGTAAAGGAAACAAAAGAAAAGTTTGGAGTAGGTACTAAAATCCATGGAGAAGAAATAAAAACTTTGAGGTTCGCCGATGACATAATTCTGTCAGAGACAGCAAAGGACTTGGAAGAGCAGCTTAAGGGAATGGACAGTGTCTTGAAAGGAGGGTATAAGATGAACATCAACAAAAGCAAAACGAGGCTAATGGAATGTAGTCGAATTAAGTCAGGTGGTGCTGAGGGAATTAGATTCGGAAATGAAACACTTAAAGCAGTAAAGGAGGTTTGCTATTTGGGGAGCAGAATAACTGATGATGGTCGAAGTAGAGAGGATATGAAATGTAGACTGGCAATGGCAAGGAAAGCGTTTCTGAAGAAGAGAAATTTGTCAACATCGAGTATTGATTTAAGTGTCAGGAAGTCGTTTCTGAAAGTGTTTGTATGGAGTGTAGCCATGTATGGAAGTGAAACATGGACGATAAATAGTTTAGACAAAAAGAGAATATAAGCTTTCGAAATGTGGTGTTACAGAAGAATGCTGAAGGTTAGATGAGTAGATGACATAACTAGTGAGGAGGTATTGAATAGAATTGGGGAGAAGAGGAGTTTGTGGCACAACTTGACTAGAAGAAGGGATCGGTTGGTAGGACATGTTATGAGGCATCAAGGGAGCACCAATTTAATATTGGAGGGCAGCGTGGAGGGTAAAAATGGTAGAGGGAGACCAAGAGATGAATACACTAAGCAGATTCAGAAGAATGTAGGCTGCAGTAGGTACTGGGAGATGAAGAAGCTTGCACAGAATAGAGTAGCATGGGGAGCTGCATCAAACCCGTCTCAAGACTGAAGACCAAAACATTTCCATTCTCTTCTGCTCCGGTTTTCTCACAGTCCGTATTTCACAACCATACAATGCTGTGCCCCAGACGTATATTCTCAGAAATTTCAGCCTCAAATTAAGGCAAAACTTTGGTACTAGTGGACTTCTTTTGCCGAGAAATACCCTCTTTGTTTGTTCTAGTGTGCTCTGTATGCTTGCCTTGCTTCATACGTCACGTGTCACTTGTGCTTCTAATTCATTCATTTCGTCTACTTCGTGGTCTCACTTTTGTTCCTAATTTTATCTTCAGTCTCATTTCTGATACACGATATTATTTTCGACTTACTTCGGTGAACTCTCAGTCCGTATTTTATATACAGTAAACTGTTCATTCCATATATTTATGTAATGTAACTTTCAATTTTCCTCGATTTCACTAAGTATAGTGTACCGCGTGCTCCTGGGAATATTAATTAGCCTAATAAAGGCCCTTTGGTTGAAATAAAGATTTGCCTAGTAAAAGACCCTTGGTTTAAACAAAGATTAATATCTACGAATAATAATAACAATGTAGAAAGACATTCTGCAATTACGTTATCGAGAATGCGCGGCAGCGAATCTGTTTATAAAAATGTGTGTTCAATTGAAGCAAAGGACATTATTTAATTCTTCACAGCACAATGTAATTCACAGATAATAATTCTCTCTCTCTCTCTCTTACACTCTTGTCTGAATAGCACGCACGGTCGGCCATTGGCTACGTAAGCGGTAGCTATTGTAATAACTTTATGCTAAGTACATGTTGTCTAGTGTAAAATAGAAATTACTTAAGCTTTTGGTTTACTCCTCCTCCCAAAGCAAAATAATTTTATAGGTTTTCAAGAAGCTGAACAAAATTATGCGCCGCAAGATCGGCAGCATTGTTGGCAGCCATTAAGAGTCACAGTTAATAAAAAAGTCCTTTACAGCTTCCTGCACGAGATACGGCTACGAGTACAACATAGGCGTACTCTGCAATACATTTCAATTATAGAAATAATAACTGTTTTAAAAATATCAAGAAATTCAACCAGGACTACAGTTCAGTGATTTCTTTAAGCCGCTTCTCAGCCGACGTTTTATTAATAGCTTTGGAAGAATTAAAGAGAATGAACACTAAGCAAAGAAATTATTAACAGTTGCTAGCAATATTCAAAACGCGACTCCACGATAGTTAATTTCATACGCTTTTCATGTGTGATAAACCCCTGAGATAAAAATTCTATTTGTAATACTTATGTAAGTATCTACGTGACATACATTTAGACACTTCACACTGAATCCTAAATAAAAAAATAAACCGAACTAATAAAATAATAGCGTCAACAGCGAATCTTAACATTGACAGTCTGTCACCCCACTCAGGAACCATTCTTTTATTTATTTCATAGCTCTTCTTCCATACAGATAGTAATGAGTAGGGGAGAAAGAGTATATCCCTGCTTTATATCGTTTTTAATGCGAGCACTGCGTTCTTTGTCTTCCATTCTTATGTTTCGTTGTTGGTATCGTATGTTACACGCGTTTCCCTACAGCCTGCACAAATTTTTCTGAGAATTTAGAACATCATCAACTATTTTCCACTGTTGAACGCTTGTTGTAGGCCGACAAATCATAGGCTTCCATAACAAGCGCAACGCCCGAACTGCCTCTCAATGAAGTAATTTTCTTCGCAAATCGTTTATTGTGTCCCAAATTATTTGCCTTTCAAATGTATAACCTTTTCCATTTTTTAACCAAATCTGAAAAAACTTTTTTTACATACTGACGTTAGTACCTCAAAAACATGGTGTTTGATTCATTAGCTTCTTCAGGCGATGAAATCGTTGTTCTCACTTACTTTGTGACATAAGGGAACAGATCCAGCCAACACGTTCAATGAGACTTTAATTCCATGGTTTTCCCCTCTTAAATAATCAGTTCTTTCGGGTGCTCTTTGTTAGCTGGCATTGTCACGATGAAGAGTGATATGGCGTTTTCGCGTTTGTTTTTTTTTGATTTTGTCACTTGTGCCAAAGAAATGGCCTCTTTTACGAGATGCCTAAAAATCTAAGTTATACATTTCGTCGCACGCTCAGAACACTGTGCAACAACAATGCCGCGTTGTCATAAGATGATAGTTTTTCTGGATTGCTTGCAGACACAGTTCTGTTGCGGTGCAGGTAACAGATAAACCGTAGTATGCCAGTGAAATGGCGGGATAACAGTGAAAACGTACGCGGACGTTACGATTATTGCTGGCAAGATGTCTAAATTGCCCACAGATTCACCGAGTGATTCTGTCGGTACACGGACCAAATGAAAAGGCATATCCAACAGTAGTGAAAAGGTGCCAACAATGTGACTATCGTTGCACAGACGTGGACAGTTCTGGTCAGAAAGTAGAGCCTCTTCATTTTATGTGTCGTGTATCCAGGAAATCTTGAGCATTCTTCGGTAGCACCACAAGCGAAAGCATTTTATGTTCTCTACTTCTCTTTTGTCCATGTTTCGCTCCCTTAACAGCACACACTAAACAAACTTTATAAGGTTTTTCTTGAGATGTTTATCTATGCTGATGGATGCGATAAGGCTTCTTCTATTGGTAAAAGCAAGTTTTGCGCGGTAGATTCTGCTTCCAGTATCCTCCCTTGACATTCCTTCTGATATAATTTTACTCCCTAGCTAGGCAAAAGGTTCGACAGTCTCCACTTACTCATTGTTAAGTAAGCATTGGGCAACTGTGTTTTGTCTGCTGAGCACTAAATTTTTGTTTTACCTTTAATAATTTTCATCTTATAGGAGCAGCTGATGGTACTTCCCATCTGGGAAAGCATCGCTTGCAATTGTTCTGCATCTTCACTTAACACCGCGATACCATCGGCAAGTCTCACCATTTCTGTTTCGTTACCATGAACTCTCCCTACCTTCGTCTATTGCCCTCACAATGTATCCATTGAATAAGACACGAAAAAGTGAGCAGCTCTGTCGTAAACCCTACTTAATAGTACCTCTTTCTCCACACCTCATCACAGCCACCTATACTCTACACAGTCTCAGCATTACCCTTCTGTGCCTATACTTTATCTCAGCATCTCAAAAAGCTAGTCTTCCCCGACAAATGCCATTTTTTGTGTTAGCAGGAGAGTCAACACCGTATTACGAGTGGAGGCCGAAATGCACGCGTTTTAGCTCACGCAGGCTGGCGTGAGGAGGGAAGAACTGTACTGACGTGAGGTCTGGAACATGACATGGAATGAGAATTCAGAAAGCGGACGTAATTAGTTTGATACTTAACTTTAATCCATTCATGATGAACGTCGCTCTTGACGGTACATGATTCACAATATTATCTGTTCAGGATACATTCTTGAAGATAGCAATTATATATAGTAACTGAATATGGCGCCCTGCTAGATCGTGGCTAAACTGTCGTCACTGCAAATGAGAGCGTATGTAGACAGTGAACCATCGCTAGCAAAGTGGCTGTACAACTGGGGCGAGTGCTAGGGAGTCTCTCTAGACTAGACCTGCCGTGTGGCGGCGCTCGGTCTGCAATCACTGATAGTGGCGACACGCGGGTCCGACGTATGCTAACGGACCGCGGCCGATTTAAAGGCTACCACCTAGCAAGTGTGGTGTCTGGCGGTGACACCACACCTTTTCTACGCCAATGAAGGCTATATACTTGCCTTGACTCTAAGACTAAGAAGTCTTTTCTCAAGAGCTAATCGCAAGCCGAGTATTGCCTTTCGTGTGGCAACAACCCTTTCAAATCAAGAGTGGCCGTATGTGATCATTACATCTATCTGGTCTTCTACCAGTCTTAGATCTTAGAATGACAAAGGTAAAGGTGTTCGAGGCATATGTTACCCAACTGACGGTCCTATATAGGTGAAGTGATTCGCAGCAATCGCATTTTCAAACTGTGCGTTTGATAACACAGTGGTTCTCGAATGGCTCCAAGTTGAGGATTTCTACTGTGGAGGAGCGGAACAATTACGGAACGTTCCTCCTTGTTTACACAGGATTGGTAACCATGATGAGGAATACTGTCATATTTCTCTGCGACTCTAAAGTGTAGTGCAGCGTTCATTAAAAGTTACTACGCATGCAATATCAATGGGTAACTCACTTTTTAAAATCCCCATCGTAGTATAAACTGATCCGCGATCCACTAAAGCAACTACGCGATATGTCGAATGTAACCAAAGACAGAAGCGATCATTAAGCTTTTCCGTGGAAGTGTTGGGAAAGCGGTCTGCGTGGCGCCACCGTGAGGGGGGGGGGAGTGGGGGAGGGGGAGGTATGTTGCCTTCCCAAACTCGGTTAAAACTACCAGGAGACCATCTGATTCCCGGAAATCTTCGGATTTATCCCGAAGTGCTCTTGTGGCTCAGAGGAATCTGAGTGGGGGGGGGGGGGGGGGGGGGACCGTAACGTCCTATCCCGTGGCCTTGACGTGGTACTGGAGCTCAGTAGCCCCCTTGGATGGGGTGTAGCGAACACGGGAAGGGCTGTCTATGCATGACGTTAAAAAGCTTCTAGCCCTTAACTGGGTGCAATCCTCATTGGTCCGCACTGTCATACCGTGAATTATCGAAAGCGGTGGGTGAGACATTGAATTACTGTGCTGATAAATCTCTTACATTATTTGATTTTCAAACAGCTGAGCA
This sequence comes from Schistocerca piceifrons, assembly GCF_021461385.2. Taxonomy (NCBI): domain Eukaryota; kingdom Metazoa; phylum Arthropoda; class Insecta; order Orthoptera; family Acrididae; genus Schistocerca; species Schistocerca piceifrons. The sequence continues at coordinate 140,716,867 of NC_060138.1, read as the reverse complement.
GAACTGAACATACTCAGACATTTCGCTCTTTAATTATTCTGATCAACACTAAACTGACAAACAATATCTTTAGCGCAACGCAATCTGACTTTGAATAATCCCTACAAGAGACTGGCCCTGACTAACAATAACCTGTACCTTTCATGAATCACTTACCTCACAAAAATCTTCGTTACTCGAACTACTGCAATACAGCGAGCGCCACTACTGCCAGCTAAATAAAAGATTCTAACTACTGAAGGCACTAGCTACTGATAGGCACAGCTAGCAAATGAAAGATTTTGATAGAGAACAGACAATGTATTTACCTTAATAGTGTTCAAAAGTCATAATATATATATATATATATATATCAGGCCATGATATCCAATATTACAAATTTACTCTTTCTGATGGACACACGTCCAGATCGTCCGCTCTCAAAATTCCGCCATCTCTCTCCCCACATCCACCACTGCTGGCGGCTCATCTCCAACTGCGCAACGCTACGCGCTGTTAACAGCCAACTGCCCAACACTACAATAGCGTATACTCCAACAATGCAAATCAACCACAGCCTTCACACAGCACAGTCAGTGATTTTCATATAAAGCGCCACATGGCGTTACCAACATAAAAACCTGAACAGCCTACTTACAACATGGTCGGTCTTGATCCCCCAGTACGTGTGGAGGCCCTCCGGGGAACGTAACTTGGGTTTGCGTGCCGCATCGTCTCGTTGATTTCAAACTCCACAGCATAAGGCCCGGACCAACATCTTTCTACATCGCTGGGCTGCATTGAACAGTGACGGTTGTCGTGTGTCAAGGAAGGACATTAAACTCCCATCATGGTAGGACGTTAAACGCCCCCAACCCGAGGCGAAAGCAAAGAGTGCATGGCGTTACGAGAGACACACCATCTGTCTCCCTTGAGTTGAACGGCGGCGGTCGGGCGAGGGTATGAGGGCAAGTCAAACGACGAGCCCAGGCTCATGCGGCCTGGCTGCTGCCGCTCCTCACGTCCTGGACGACGTTAGACGTCTCCCAACCCGAGGCGAAAGCAAAGGCTGGGCGGCGCAGGGGGAGCTTCATCAAGCGGCGGATGTAGGGTGGGTGCGGCGTGTTACTGGCCTTGGCTGCAATGTACTGCCCCTGCCTGGCACCGCTGCCCCAAGAATGCAGGGTCACGCCTTCATCTGTGTCTCTGCTGCCGGTGGCCTAGTTTGCCGTCGTGGAATCTTGCCCCAAGTCGGAAAGTGTGCCTCGGCGCACCTCTGGTCTTCCGAGGCGTGTTCCGCCAAGCTCAGGTGGTGGTAACACAGCTCGAGTTAGGTTAGATGGGTGCAGACCCCCAGAACGACTGGGTGGCCGAACCACCACCTGAGAAGGAATGCGTCCCTGGCCGCAAGGTAGGAGCTCGAGCTAGTGGGAGGCGAAGGGCGAGAGGTGAATCCACTGCTCCAGAGTGCACTTGCCGACGCAGGACGAGTGAAATCGGCCGTGACCAGCTGCTGAAGGGGACCAGTGCACTGGGAATTCCGCATTGAACTCGGCAGCTGTGAGTGGTCCTTGGACTAGGAGCGAGGCTGGTGGGTGAGCTGCAGTTAATCCCCTCCACGCCAGAGGAGCCAGTCTGGGGTAAGATACGTGGCTCCCAACCTGTTGCGCTTGTCAAAATACATGTGGCTACAGATGAGAAAATCGATTCCAGTGCGCCCATAAGGGCTTCAATACTAGCCGATCTCCTGCCACAAAATGGCCTGTGTCAGGCAATGGAGGACAATATTATGAGCAGGCATACAAGGATCATGCAGATCTTTGTTCAAAGTATTAAGAACGGAAAAATTAGTCAGGTCGCAGTCCAGGCCATCAAGAATGAACTGGTTGCATGGGTAGTTCCCAATGCCAGGCTAGAAGTCCACATTTATGAGTTGGAAAAGGAAAATGATAGGTTAAGGAAGCAACCTGTGAAAACATGGGATGGCTTGCCTGCACAAGCGACACCAAAGGCCCAATCAACCAAGGACACATTAGCCAAGGTTTCCAAACAACCGTGTGCAGCTGTCTTTCTAAGACCTGTGCCAGGCCAAGAGGTCAGGGAAGCGCAGGAAATTTTCATGGCAACAGTAAACCCAGCTAGAGAAAAAAGTCTTAATAAATAGAGTAAAAGCAACGAAGAAAGTAATTATAGTTGATGTTTCCACCAAAGGAGATAAGAATAAATTATTAGCCAATCAAAAGCTGTGCAAGTCCATCAGATGCGAACCACCCCAAAAGCGTAACCCTTTCGATATCCTATATGACGTCCCCAGGTCTCTAAAGGATGAGGACATGAGATCCTGCATCATCAGAATTTAGATGACATGGACATTAACACTTTCATGAGAGATTTTAAGTTAAGGTTTAGGGCAGGACCTAGGGGCCGAGATGTATTTGATGACGTTGCCGTGTAGATGAACTAACGACTATTGGCAAGGTGTACAGTCGTGAACAAAACGAGCGAGACCCCTCGCCTTTTTGTTATGCAGGTCCGCACAGCGTTAAAGTCTGCTACACAGCATAACAGGCAAGGCGACGAAGTGCTACCAACATACTATGGACCGGCGTGAAATTGAAAAACTATCCGAACTTTGTCAGACTGTTTTCAATCATGTGTAAGACTGTATTAATGCTGATTAGTGTGTTAAACACAACACGTAAATATAAGATGTAAATGAAAGAAGAAACGCTAATTAGTATGAACTGTACTAACAAAAATGAATTTCAGCTTATCGAGATAGCATAACTGTTTTAGTAAGACAAAGTACCCCAGATCGTTACGAATTAGCAAGATTCATAACGAAATTCAGTTAAAAATCATTCAGTGCCACACTTAAGAATTTAATACTTACTACCACCAACATTTTCCACTTCTGTCAATAATTGAATTGAGTTAAGTGTGGCACTGAATGATTTTTAACTGAACTTCGCTATGAATCTTCACGAATTGCTAAATTTGCACACTTTCGTCGTAAGTCAGCAACGGTAATCCAGTATGACTGGTCTGAAAGTTGACACAGACCGTTTCGCGGCCGAATGCGCATAATATTTTGGTAATTCGTGACGATCTGGGGTACTTTGTCTTACTAAAACAGTTATGCTATCTCGATAAGCTGAAATTCATTTTTTTAGTACAGTTCATACTAATTAGCGTTTCTTCATTCATTTATATCTTACATTTACGTGTTGTGTTTAACACACTAATCAGCATTAATATAGTCTTACACATGATTGAAAACAGTCTGACAAAGCTCGGATAGTTTTTCAATTTCACGCCTGTGCATAGTGTGTTGGTAGCACTTCGTCGCCTCGCCTGTTATGCTGTGTAGCAGACTTTAAACCTGTGCGGATCAGCATAACGAAAAGGCGAGGTGTCTCGCTCGTTTTGTCCACGACTGTACATAGGCTTCCATGCTATAAACGTTAAAGATTACCTGGTACCTCGCTGCCACAACTGTTGGGATATAAATCATGTTCAGAAACATTGCAGCATGATGCCGGCATGCTCAATGTGCGGAGCTGAGGATTATGTAAGAAAAGACTGCAAAAATTCAAGCGTCTGTATTACGCGCAGGGGCAAAAAGACATGCGGTGCCACTGGTAGAAACTGCCCAACATACAAAAGGCTGGAAGAGCGGTTGATATCTCGAATCGACTATGAATGAAGCTGTCATTGTGACCAGGATAGTCCAGAAAAGAAAGTCCCCGAGTAAAAGGAACAGAGGTGCTGAGACAGAGTGCAAATTCAAAGACTTCCTGAAGTCATTGTCAGAGATGAGAGCGCGAAGGGTAACGATGGTTGACGTATGCATTCAAACTGAGCCAGTGGCTCAGACTTCTCGAGCTGTCTCCTTCTCCCGCAACTGGGGGAACAGAGAAACAGAGGAAGTGGAAAGAAATGTGGGCAACTAGTGGCACTGGGACAGCCAGTAATAATACAGGGTTTTATATTAAAAAACCAGAAACCCGCCTCGATTGTGAAAAATGCACCTAGTGTTAACCTAGGTTTCGGCGTAGATAACTACACCTTCTTCAGAACAATAAAACCCACAAGTGCCTAAGAAGACCTTTGTCAATGATTAAAAGAACACCATGACTATACATTTATAAACGAAAAAAAGGAAAACACAAACAGTACATATGTACAAAGTCTAAACCGTTACTTAGCTTAATGGTGTAACCTCCACCTCACACCATTAAGTAACGGTTTAGACTTTGTACATATGTACTGTTTGTGTATTCCTTTTTTTCGTTTATAAATGTATAGCCATGGTGTTCTTTTAATCATTGACAAAGGTCTTCTTAGGCACTTGTGGGTTTTGTTGTTCTGAAGAAGGTGTAGTTAGTTATCTACGCCGAAACCTAGGTTAACACTAGGTGCATTTTTCGCAATCGAGGCGGGTTTCTGGTTTTTTAATATATTAACCAACGATTGCTGACGTGCTGTGATGTTGAAGGTTCTTAATAATACAGGGTAGTGGAGTCTTAGATAAACTCTCCCGTACCAGTGCAATTAACAGCACTATACCTGCACACGAAGAGCACACACACCAAATAATTCAGGATAGTACAGTAACCAGCACCATGCCCCTACAGGAAGCGCCGCAAATACGAGCTACGGGTGAAGAACCATGAAGGGTATACTCAAATTTACAGAATGTTATGTAGCTGTCGTGCTTGGGGAAGCCGGCTGTCCTGACAACTGCACTAAGACTTGTGGTTCGTGTAGGGCACAAATATGGCAGAAAAGTCACTTGCTCGACAATGGAGGCTGTGGACACAATACGGTTAAAGTCAATGAATCTCTCCACTGAGTTCGGAGCCCTGCGTGACCTCATTAAAAAGGTTCTCGATAGAAGAGATGAAAGGTTTGACCCCGATGAAATTTACATACAGTCCACATTAGCAAATGAGCGCATTGCGCTAGATTGGAAAAAGACCTGGCCAGATTGTAATGTGCACACCTATTTTCAATAATGTATCATGAAATAAACATCGGACAGATAAACAACAGTCGTTTGGTAATGCAGGAGCTGCGACGGGTAGTGTAGGTGCTTAGGCTGCATATAATATGCCTGCAGGAGCCATACTCCCGAGCTGGGTAAATCTCTTTATGTCTGGCACTTGGCAGGTAATTTGTACCGGGAAGAGCCAGAAGCAGCTTTAATTGTAGCAAACAGGGCTCTACAGGTCACAACCCCTACACAGCTATCAGATAGCCACTACAACGTCGTGGAATTACAGTCACCTGCGGGATCTGTTTACGTTGTCAACATCTACTTCTAATATGGAGGTAACTTTGAAGATTACTTCGATCACCTACACGAGTGATCACGGCGTTGAGACGGCGCAAGATCATTACAACCTTCGATGTGAACGCTAAATCCCCACCGCCCCCCCCTCACCCCCCCCCCTATGGTTCAGCGGCGCTAGAGATGCAAATGAGGAGAAAGCTGAAGAGCAAATAGTGGCCATACAACTAGTAGTTGCAAATAGACCAGGAAATCCCCCATCTATAGAAGTGGAGGCTGAATTGGCACGAACATAGATGGCACCCTGTCAACACCCAATGTCATCAGCAACATTAAGAACTGGAGAGTCCTTGATCAAGTCACAACAAGTGACCATAATCTGTTCATATTCAGCCTAGGTGAAGAGGAGTACCGCTGGGACATGGGGTGGGAGGTTCAATATAATTTCAATAAAGCAAAGATGTTCTTTACAGCAAATAGTCAACATGCAGATGGTCATTAGTCAACAGTACCTGTAGTGGAAGGAAAATGTTGTGACCAGCACCTTACACTGTATCAGTAAGTATGGTGAGAAACTGACGTCGGATATTGTCTTTTGGCATCCCTGGTGTGGTTGGACGATCGTGGTAAACTTGCGACTTCAGGTAACACAACAAGCATCATACGGATAGACGTCTGGAGACCTGGTAGGTCAAGCACGATGTAAGTGATCTTCACCGAACGATGTGCCCAAGAGATCGTTCGCTTTCGTAGCAATATAGGGTGGAGAACCATCCTACGTAAAACATTCCAGCAGGTGTTTATGAGCCGGGTTCGGGATGATGCAATTTTGTGACTTATCGGTGTACCACGCACCCGTCACACTGACTGATTCTCATCTATATGTTTCTCTCTAGCGCCATCTGTTGGCCGATTTCCCCACCAGTTATTGGTTTCAATAAGACCCTACGTCCTTTCAGGCATGTGTGTCAAGTTTTTGGAAAATTTGGAAATTTCGGCTGATCCCGGCGGAGGTTCGAGTCCTCCCTCGGCATGGGTGTGTGTGTTTGTCCTTAGCATAATTTAGGTTAAGTAATGTGTAAGCTTAGGGACTAATGACCTTAGCAGTTAAGTTCCATAAGATTTCACACACGTTTGAACATTTTTTTTTTTTTTATTTGGAAATTTGTTTCAAGTTCCTATGGCACCAGACAACTGAGGTCATCGATCCCTAGGCTTACACACTACTTAATCTAACTTAAACTACCTTACGCTAATGACAACATACACACCCATGGCTGAGGGAGGACTCGAACCTCCGACGGGTGGGAGGGGGGGGGGGGGAAGCGCGCGAACCGTGGCAAGGCACCTGAGACCGCACGGCTACCCCGCGTGGCTGTCCAGGTTGGTTGGTTTGGGGAAGGAGACCAGACAGCGAGGTCATCGGTCTCAACGGATTAGGGAAGCACGGGGAAGGAAGTCGGCCGTGCCCTTTGAAAGGAACCATCCCGGCATTTGCCTGGAGCGATTTAGGGAAATCACGAAAAACCTAAATCAGGATGGCCGGACGCGGGATTGAACCGTCGTCCTCCCGAATGCGAGTCCAGTGTCTAACCACTGTGCCACCTCGCTCGGTGGGCTGTCCAGTTTTACGTCTCTGTATACGTTATTCCGTGAATTACTACATTTTTAAATATTAAAGGACACTGTATATACTACCTACACACAAATTCGTCTGTGAACTACTAGGGATGCTCATAAGGAAATGATTCAAATGTGGTTTTAAGATATTCATTACATGCATATGAATGTGGGTCAAACACTTTTATGGCTGTGTACTTTACTCCTTTCTGTACATGACTAAAGTTAAACTGTGTGTAGTGAATACTAGTTTCGTTCCTAGTGTTAGTGTCTATTTTAGGGTTACATATTCCTCCTGATTTGCAGTGTGGTAACCAGTCAAAATATTTCCATCATTACACTACACTTCTCCACCCTAAAACCTCACCACCCGCATACAAATGCATGCGACTTCTTTTTCAGTTCCAAAAGAAAATGAAAGTATAGGTTGGTTATAGTTAAACTTCCGCTAGTTGAGCCACTGAACACGCAAAACTATTTACTGTGTGGGTAATCAACATTATAAGAATGATGTTCTGACTGTGCACTGCAAGATTTGTATTGTCAGTAGTGTTAGTCCACGAGGGATTAGCCGAGCGGTCTAAGACGCTGCAGTCATGGACTGCGCGGCTGGTCCCGGCGGAGGTTCGAGTCCTCCCTGGGGCATGGGTGTGTGTCTTTGTCCTTAGTTGGTTGTTGGTTGTTTTGGGGAAGGAGACCAGACAGCGAGGCCATCGGTCTCATCAGATTAGGGAAGGAAGTCGGCCGTGCCCTTTGAAAGGAACCATCCCGGCATTTGCCTGCAGTGATTTAGGGAAAGCACGGAAAACCTAAATCAGGTTAGCCGGACGTGGGATTGAACCGGCGTCCTCCCGAATGCGAGTCCAGTGTGCTAACCACTGCACCACCCCGCTCGGTGTTTGTCCTTGGGATAATTTAGGTTAAGAAGTGTGTAAGCTTATGGACTGATGACCTTAGCAGTTAAGTCCCATGAGATTTCACACACATTTTTTGAATAGTGTTAGTGTCATAGCTTGCCGGTAGATGCAGGTGCTGGTACAGCGACGACACGTAAGGTGAGGTGGGGTGGAGGGTACCCTGTCCTCAAAAACCATCGACATATAGCCGCAACGACACGCTTTACTGTGATCTGCTTCGTCGTGTGATCCTGATCCAAGGGCGAGAGTTGTGTTGGACTCAGTCGTTTTTGCGCACAATGGAACTGCAACTGACGTTGCTCGTGGGGTCATTCGGTTAGTCCGCACAACATTTGGGAACGAAAAAAAAAAATCATTTTCATATCGTTCCAAACTGCGTGGCCAGCTACATCCCTGTGATTTCTGGCTATGTCGTTACCTAAAGAACAGGTTTTATCAACGGGACACTAATACACGTTGGAGGTTGAGCATAGCGAGAGAGGTAGCCAGAATCTCACTGAAATGTTTCGGGAAGCAGTAGAAAAATCTCCAGTGTGGTTCCAGACTGTTGTGGATGCAGATGGTCGTCGCTTCGAGCAATATTCATAACGTGGAACGTAAACACTGTACGCAATTAACAAATGTTGCCCTCTCATGGGGAAATGAAAATGTGGTTCTTTCAGTGCGTTATTCGTTATTTATTTACTGTTTATCCTCAGAAACGTTTCTATAAAATTTCATTGTCGTATGATCACTCATTTTTCGTGGGGGCCCCCTTAGATTATGAGTAGCCGGTAAATATTTTGTGTCTGTAAGTAAATGCTCGGTTTTTGGTGAAGTCCGCTCACGGTGTATTCTCAGATTATTTACTAGTGACGTCTTGGTGTAATTGTTTCGATTCATTATGTACTCGTCATCTTCTATGACTCGACTGATAACATCTGAAAATTTCTGTCTCCACATACTGGTATCAAACAGATGGTTCAAATGGCTCTAAGCACTATGGGACTTAACATCTGAGGTCATCAGTTCCCTTGACTTAGAACTACTTAAACCTAAGGACATCACACACATCCATGCCCAAGCCGGGATTCGAACCTGCGACTGTAGAAGCAGCTCGGTTCCAGACTGAAGCGCCTAGAACCACTCGGCCACAGCGGCCGGCCTTCGGATCAATCAGAATGAGAGCTCTCTGTATATACTCGTTTTAGCCGTAGGAGCTGAGCAGATTGATTAGAGATCGGAGTTGGGTGCATAGAGGCCCTCTACGCAGGCCGTACAGTAGAGGGGAGCCATCGGCTCGGACGGAAGGGGATTAACAACGCCGGCGAGTTTAATTGTGTTCAGAGCGGAGCGGAGCGACAGAGGCGCTCGCTACCCGCTTAGCCCGCCGGACAGTGACAACTTGTGTTATCCATCTTATAACACCGGCAGTGAAAAACTAATTAAACGTGCCGCGGCGAGCGAACGCTCGCGCTCGTGCCGTCTTTTTGTGGAGGAAAAAGGCGAGGCGGGAAATGTGATGAAAAACATCCGCCGCCTTTTACCCGACATAAAGCGCCTTCTGAACAACATGCTCGGGCGTTAATGAAAAACGGGGTACTTTTTCTGTAAATTAAAGCAGAGCGCGTGAAAGGGGGGGATGTTTTGCAGCGAGCGAGTGGAGGGAAGTTGGCTCAGCCGGTCCTGCGGGCCGTACACTGTAGTGCCCATCGGGCTGGTTTGTCGGCGCATAATACGTCATAATAGTGATGCACTGGGGCCGCCCACTCGCGCTGATTACACTCCAGTGCTCACAGCCAGCCAAAGAAAAGTGTTTCGCCTTTCTCTGTGACCGTTGACATTAGCGTTCACACGCACTGTTTACTAGCAACTTCGGCGGCGCAAATTTATGAGCTTCGGCGTACTCTTTACCTTTAAGCAGCGTGACACCAGGGACTGCCGCAATGTATTTAGACGTACGACCTGCCATGGAGTGATACCCCAATGTTATTAACATTCAGCCGCACCATTCAGCTTTTCGTTAGAAGTGCAGACTTATCTTAGGTATTCATGGGAAGCAAATTGTTTTAAAAACTATACAAAATATTTGTTTTTAGATGTATACGTTCTTCCTGATGGAAAAGAGAAGCTTTTAATGAACCTCTTCTTGTTCTGATTCTTCTCATGTTACTGTCCTGCTTGCAACCACGTGACAATTTTTTTTCTTATTTCCTCCAATATTATTTCATCTTTTCGCCATATCTCTTTTTTAGGATTCCGTACCTTACTCAAGAAAGGTGGAAACCTTATGGGGGCAGTTTGTTGCCCGTCTATTTGTCTGTCTCTCCGACTGTGAAAACCATTTTTATCGGGAATCTGTAGACGTGACAAGTTGAAATTCATATCTCTTATTAGTGTCTACGGCCTATTGATAGTGTAGATAAATTAATATTCTAAGTCTGTGCAGTGAGAAGATAGGGCCATTTACGTCGCATATTTTGATACAAACTCACTCATCGAATCCTATATGCTGTTTCACATTGACCTCGAATCTTGCAATTTGGTTAGAAGTAAGATTTCAAAGTACAGCCAATGGAAAAAAATCCGAAAATTGATAATTTGTAATTATATTACACGAAAAAATATTGAGTCTTGTTGCAACCCTTGTTCACTCAAGTACGAGCAGCCTTTAGCGGCTCGTCATCTTATTTACAACTATTCATGACGTCGTCTTTCCGGCTTAGATTTTTTTTAAATGTGACTTGTAAGTACTGCATCTCTTTCCAGTCAGTACAAACTTTAATTTTATTAATGTATTATATACCTAATATGTTTTAGAATAGTTAGTTGAATTCTGAAGACGACGCTCATAGTAGCGTCGAAACCTGGTCAATTTTGACTTAATATTTGTGACCGAGGGTTTGTTTGTTCTAATATGAAAAAAATATTTTTGTATTTTGTAATCAGAGTGTCTATCTGTCTCTCAGTTTGTTAAGATTTATTTTTTCTCAGGAGCTGGTAGATTTATCGATTTTAAATTTATGTCATTACTAAAGTCCTTTTCAGGTGTAAAAAATGCAAGTTGTGAAGGGACGACCTCCTCTAGTATTACTTATCCTGAACAGAAGTAGTCGATAACAGAACTAATTTTCAGTATTATCTCTACTGTTTATCTGAAAAATCTCATTCAATTTTATACACAGTATGTTATATTTCAAGCTAAAAACTACGAAATTGAATTTCTTGATCTTGTTGTTACAATCGATATGTATTAGCCCTGCATGTACAGTTAAAATTATTTTTTATTAACATTTGAAATTACGTAATATTTGGCATACTTAAAATTTCTATTATTAATTACGAAATCTGATACTGTTTATTATGTTTATTTCATGATCCATTTATAAATTAATAGAAATTCATTTGTCAAGAAAATTTGTAAACCCTTTGGAATACTGATATTACCGCAGAGTGAGGAAGTAGTAGTGGGGATGCCTATGATGTGATCGGACGTGTTTTTGTATTTTGGAAGAACAATGTTGTTAATGTAAAAATGTGTGATATAGTAAAACATTTGAAACTAAATTAGTGTGAAAACAAAAAAAAGTTGCACAGACATTCATCAGAATTATTCGTCAATTGGAAGCAAGAGCACCTAAAATATGAAAATTCCAGATTCAAGAAACAGACCGCTAGACATGAAGAACTGGAGCCAACTACGACAAAAGAAGGTAACTAAGAAGTTCATTGTAAATCTTACTCCTCTCGTACTTTTTTTAAAAGAATTTACCTTCAAAACTAGTAGTGACAGCAACAAAGCAGGGAGGGGGAGAATACAGCTTCTAAGTCGATGCAACCCAAAGATAAGGCCTTTTACGTCACTTATTCTCATACTCGCAAACTTAATCGTCAAAACCTATATGGCGCTTCCGGTTCGTCTAAAATCGTGAATCTTGGCAGGAGGAAAGATTTCACAGTACAAGAAAAAGGGAAATCTCGAAAGTGTTAATTTATAATTATATCACACGAAAAAATATTTCTATTTTCATTTGTTATCCGACTTCAAGCTTGAAATTAAAACGTTCTCAAATGTCTCTGAATCCCTGGGACCAATAGCTTCCCCGTATCAGTGTTGATAACAGGTAAAAATTGTCGAGATTCTCGATTTCCGGATGACTACTTACATAATTAAATTGTAGGGAACCCTCGTTGCACGAGTCCTACGTGCAAGTGGCCAACTTTATCTTTTTTGAGACCACTCCACACTTATTCTCTTAACGCTCGCACCTTGAAATCATTCAAAATTCAAGTTCCCATCTGCAGCTCTCTGTTTTTACTGAGTCTTTTGCTTTTGTATTGAGTACATTTAGGTCGTTTGAACTTCTCTGATCCAATTTTCCAACTTGTTGTTAATTTCTTTTCCCAGAATTACTTGAAGGTTTTTTTCTGGTGTCTGTTACCAGTCACTCTTTATACATGTCCAGGAAATGACAGTCTTCTTTCACGTTTTGTTTTTGTTATTTTTAGTGTATTAGTAGAGGACACATATCTCTTTGTGATACTACTCAAGTTTCTTAGCTTCGTTTTCTTAATTTCGCTGGAAAGAAATATATAGCTAGAGGCTTCTGCAGTAAGATTCTTGAATCTCTCTTCCCTGAGGCAGAAGAGCGGGTGTGGAGGCTGATGGAAAGACGCGAAACCGCCATTTTGCCATCTTGAGTGTCGGAAAGTTTCTGAATCTTACGTTCCGGATGTTGAGAGCCAATCAGATGGATCAGCACCATCAGCTAAGTGATATAAATGTGTGTGAGCCAGTGCGTGGTGACACACCAAATACGGTGCTCTGCCATCTGCTTAGTTAACTGACATACAGTAAGTGTTGGTGGAGACGTTTTAGCATGCTAACTCTGCGTTTTGGTGTATTCAGGGGAATTCCTGCTCATCACCTGCTCTTCCCCTCCAAATCGTCGTTTTTTTTGTGGCCGGGAGCAATGTATATAAGATGGAGAGACGGTGTGGGGACGCGTGGCCGTGGGGTCACATCGAGAGAGAGGTGCCCTGTCGCAGACTGATGCTATTTGGTGAGTCCTTGAGAAACTGTCACTTTTTTGCGCTAGCACTGCTCTTGCTCTGGAAAGCTTTCAACTTGCTAGGTCCGATCCGCAACTTGTTTCTTCAGTGATTTGACTTATTCGGATCTTCGATCCGTTTTTAAATTGCATTTGCGAGCTGCACAGATTTGAAAGGCCAGTCACGAATACGCAGCAATCTTTCATATAGTTTGAGGTACCTCACAATTATTAATAGTACATTCTGTATCTATTGATCATCACTGAAACAGCCATTTGTTGTATTTTTGTGTACACCAACGTATATTCCATTGTTAAGTCAACTTCGTTAAACTCGTCTTGAGGATTCATTTATGAAGCTTGAAGTAAAGAATCAAATTTGTTACAAGCTGCGACATCGTCACGAAAGAACAGTGACCTGTATATGTAATAAGTTTCCTTTAACTTACGTCTACGGTCACAAACTTTTTGTTAACAGATTACCGGTTTCGGTTTTTAATGACCATCATCAGATCTGCAGCAAAAATGGGAAAAACGTAAATACACTCGCAAACTGTTTACAGCTTGAGAACAATACATAGACCATAATGAAAAGTAGTACTGACAAAATTTACATTTGTGCGCTTTAAATATGAAGAGGCATACCTGTTTCATAAAAACAAAATCCTAATATACTGCAGCCATAGTGGCATCGTCAAATGTTAAAAGCGGAATCAGCACCAGCATCGTCAGATACATATAAATAACATCACATGCACGAGTCATGTTGTCATTAGTACTACTGTTTAAAACAAGCTGCCGTACAGTAGCCACAAGATGTCTGTGTTGTAAGTTCACCAGATGTCGCTAATGTCGGCATACACTAGTTTTCAATAATTAATTGAAACAGCGAAAATAAAGGGGGATACAATAGTTGAAGTCTGTAATAAGCTTATAACGTATAACTGTAATGTAAATTTTGTGAGTACTACTTTTCATTATGGTCTATGTATTGTCTTAAGCTGTATACAGTTTGCGAGTGTATTTACGTTTTTCCCATTTTTGCTGCAGATCTGATGACGGTCATTAAAGACCGAAACCGGTAATCTGTTAACAAAACGTTTGTGACCATAGACTTAAATTAAAGGAAACTTATCAAATTTGTCATAATTAAGTGAACTGAAACCACTTTCTAGTTCAAATAATTTATGCTGATGGCACTTGTGCCTTGCTTTGGCTAGTATTCCTTCTGAAGCATATGACGTACGAGACCTCTAGAAAGGGGAGACAACGACGTTGGTATCACAGATTCACTTAAGATTTTGTACACTTTTAGTAGACCATTAATATAATATATACCTTGACAATTCCGAGAAAATCCCAGGGGAAGGCTTACACGTCTATTATTGAACTTATTGTGGTGTCACCGCCAGACACCACACTTGCTAGGTGGTAGCTTTAAATCGGCCGCGGTCCATTAGTACATGTCGGATTCGCGTGTCGCCACTTTCAGTGATAGCAGACCGAGCGCCACCACACGGCAGGTCTAGAGAGACGTACTAGCACTCGCCCCAGTTGTACGGACGACGTAGCTAGCGATGCGCACTGACGAAGCCTCGCTCATTTGCAGAGCAGATAGTTAGAATAGCCTTCAGCTAAGTCAATGGCTACGACCTAGCAAGGTGCCATTAGCCTTACATAGCTTGTATCTAAAGAGTCTCACTTGAATCGTCAAGAGCGATGTAACACAAGGATGGATTAAAGTTAAGTATTCCAGGAGCTATGTACTTTTCTTTATAGCGTTCATTACGTATCCTGTTTCAGACCTCACGCCCATCTGTTTGAGCTTAGTGCGTGCCTTTCGGCTTCCTCTCATTGTGTCTAGGCTGTCTTGTCTAGACACAACACTTACCATTTTAGAAACTTCGAACATGCCCCTTAAATTGGGGAAATCTGTATTCATTCGATGTAGCAGTTGCCGTTTCAATATGTTCCCCATGTCTGTATGACAAATATCATCCTGCATCGTGTGATGCAGAGAGCGCATCCGACCAGTAACTGTACATCACTCTTCTGATCTGGCACTTTGTGACTTCCTGTATTGCTGAACAACGTCATTGGCCTCACTATTTATCTAGGTTAGTCTTGGGCTTTCCAAACCTGTCCCTCGTCCTTGAAAATGTAATTAAAAATAATAAACAATCGAACAACATATGAAATCCACAACAAATGCGCGTGGTTTCTTTTTTCAGTGTATTACCTCTCAAATGTCATATAATTTAAATAATGTGACCAGAGATGAAAGAAATCTACTAAAAAATAGGTTTGTAGGATTCGAACCATCGTCTTGCAAACGAGGCTCTTGCATAGAGCGAACGCTAACCACTTTTTTTAAAAAAATTTTTCTTCGTTGGAAATGTGATCTGCAATATAAAAAAAGGCTGAGTGAACGGATCAAGGATGAACTTGAACGGGTGTCATGGGACGTCCGCCCCGAAGAAAAAAAAAAGCAAACAAAAGCCACTTAATCATAATCACTTCATACAACATGCCCCCTTGCACATCGGTTAAATGATGGATGCGTAAGCCTTCTCTTACGATTTTCTCGGAATTGCCAGAGTTTTGCGCCTTCCTTCTAGCATATTATGTTGTTTTAATGGCCTGCTAAAGGTGTGGCAAGTTTGAAATAAATCCGTGATGCCGGCGTCCTGGCCTCCCTTTGTAAGTTAAATGCGGATTGCAAAATGCGCACATCACGTAAGTAATCGAATCTTTAAAAATTTTTGGAAATTTGTGGTAATGTTCTCTGGGACCAAACAGCTGAGGTCATTGGACCCTAAGCTTACAGACTAATTAAACTAACTGAAACTAACTTACGCCCATGCCCGAGGGAGGACTCGAACTTCCGACGGGCGGAGCCGTTCGAACCGTGACAAGGCGCCTCAGACAGCACGGCTATCCCGCGTAGTGAACCTTTAGACATCACTTCATCAGTATAACAGGATTGTGATTATATCATATATGCTTCGTTTAAACTGTAGTTATTTTGACTCAAACCAAAGTCATTGATACAAAAATAATAGAAGTGTCCACACAGGAAACACATGGCATGCTGAGCCACCACACAAGGAAGAAATTAAAACAAAAATTCTAGAAGCACTAGAAACTGTTGGAAACCTTACGTAAATGACAGTGTGATGTATTTAAGAAGCCTACTGTTCATAAGGGTTATAGAAAACCTTGTACCGCACCATGTGCATCCAGAGCTAATCTCCTCATCAGACAACAATCGGGAAGTTTAAACACAAGAAAACGAATGTTAAAGATCTACACATGCAGCAAGCAATACTACGCCAAGCAGTAAGATGGAAGCCGAAATCTCACAAAAGTTTGTAACTCGTTCCGTGAGAATGACCAACAGAAACCAACTTCAATTACGTTAGCACATGAGCGTTTATAGCAAAACAGGTGGAAGCAACAACCTGAACCGCCCTGCAGGAGATCGCCCAGAAATGCAGACGCGATCGTAAAACTTTGTGTGGTTCAAACTGGCACACTCGGTGGAAGCGTGAAAAGAAGACTCTCTTTCAGCGCTTGAGCTCAGATTAAAACTGTTCTAGCCGAGGGAGCGTGCCGTCTCGCTACGAGTAGGACGTCTTACTCCTTACGCCAATGATACCGACTGAGTGAAATAAATCGATATTTACGTACCAGCATCCTTGACGTATATATTTTTTTAATTTAACAATCTTAATTATTCCTGTGTTAAGAACAATGTGCATTGTTCCGTAACTTAACTTCAAGACTCAAACGAGACTATGGCGATTCCCGTTACGGTTACGGCCAATACTTTACTTCCGTTTGTCTACAAAAGTGATAAGCTATATATTTTCTAAGGGACCTCCTGAGTTCGAGTTCGAGTCTCGGTCCCGCATACGCTTTTAATCTGCCAGGAAGTTTCATATCAGCTCACCCTCCTCTGCAGAGTGAAAGTTCATTCATGATAGGCTATGTTTATAAAACACAATTTTCAAGTAACTTAACTATCTTTTTAAAACGTATATGGCCAAGAGTATTTCGACGAGTATGAAATGTGACAAATAATCCGACAATGATGAATTGAATGATAACGACTTAGCTCCAAGGCGGGAACTCCGTATTTTAGTAGCTCTGTATTCAGACAAAATGATACAGCAGATTTAAAAAATTTTGAATTATTTTTTTTTTCAAGTACTCCTTCTTTCTGTTGCGTGAATGTAACCGAATATAAAAACATGCCTTGTTTCTATTACAAATCGTTTTCATTTATAAATGTATACACTATCAATTCTCATGGTATTGCCTTCATTCCTGATCTTGTGTGGTATTCAGTTTGGTTATCCGGTTCAGAGAACTTCTGATCTCAAGTTCAAAGGTTCTTAACACCTGTCCGAAGACTACATATGCAACGTCCTTTCTAGAGTGTTTGTTTCATTTCATTTTTGATTTTAATCTTAGTAATGCTCCGCTATTGGTGTTTCTAGGTGTAATTTTGTTGCTTCTCTCGTTATATTTTCAGGTTGTAAAGTAGGTGCATTACGCCATTTTAATCCGAACATTTATTCGTTTGTCTTTTATTCTTGCTCTTGTATATACTGTATATACTGTATACTAGCTGGAGCAGGCCCGCTTCGCTTGGTCTATAGTTTTAATTTGTTTTCTGAAAACATTCCAAAGCACTGGCGAACATCTTGAAAATGAGCTTTCAGGTAAATCGTATAAATGCTACTACTTCACGTTCAAACATACTTTAGAATACCCTTAAGTATCTGAAAATAGCATAATTTGAAGTACTTTATCGCTCATTAATTTCCCTATGGAACACTGAGAACATAGCAAATTCTCGATAACAGTAAAAAATCCCAACCAAAACAGGATAATGGAACATTCTCGAATATCCTGAAACATTCTGGAAAAATCTAGAACATTCTTAAACATCACAGAACATTTTTGAATCCTCTGGAAGATTCAATGAAACTGTTAAAAACCTACAACATTCTTCAACTTTCTGTAATGTTCTACAAAGAACATCAGTCTGGACCACTTTTGCACTCGATATCCAGCTGCTTTACCAACTTCTCATAAGAAGTCCATTGGTGCGATGCCCACTGTTGACACCAATATCTTTGGACCCAAACCCGTGCAGCTCCTATCTGAAAACCACTACACATGGATGGGATGGATTACGGGATCGATGGCTACATACCGTATACCCCCATAGGGATGCAGGGGTAGGTTCAAGAGTTACAATGGCATGCACAGAAAAGCCATTCTTCCGTTTATTATAATTATGTACTGATCGAAAGTCCCTCCCTATAGGTTACCTCTGTTTATCTGAAGTTTTCAAACATCGTGCACCAATTTACATTTTCGAAAGCTTTTTATATGTTGATAAATCTCGTGAAAATGTTTTATGCCTTCTTGCATTATCTTGCGTAACATCATTGTTGCTTCCATGGATCTTTCACCTTTCTTGCAGCTGAAGTGATCGCCCTCTAACAGATCCGCAGTTTTCTTTTCTTTTGTTTTATATGTCTCTGTCGTCAGTAAATTTGATATATGAGCTGTATATCGTACGATACTTCTCACATTGATATTCCGTTGCCGTCTATGAGACTGTGTGGACAAAATTCTTTCGATGATAATATATAAAGTTCGATCAAAAAGTGTCTGTTTGAAGGCGTTGCTGCAGCGGTTTTGCAACGTAGAGCGACTTCGATGCGAGTTCATAAGCCCCGACATGTAGGCAAGGGATTGGTGCAGTATTCGTGTCTTTCCGATGAGCATGCGATAAATGCGGAAACGTGAACTACCATGACGTCATTACCAAATGCGTACCAATAGGCCAAACGTGCTGTTACTTTCTTTTTGGCTGCTGAGGCCAAACACCGGTAGATATCCATCAGCTAAAAAAGATTTTGTATGAAGCAGGATGTGTATCGAGAACCACCGTTGGTAGAATGGTGCCCCAAGTTCCATGGTAACGCACGTCCCGATATCGAAAATGTAACGCGGATGTTATACCTCAAGTGGGAGACACTCGAGCGCCCGCCATATAGTTCTGATCCTCCCCCCAAGTGAGTTCATACCTTCGGTCCTTAAAAAAGTAATTGAACTGTCGAAGATTTTCTGTCGGATAAGAATGTGCAGCAGGCATTTACCGATATCTTCACGCCCCAGGAAACGGTGTTTTACCGAACAATATCCTCGTCCAGTTGCGTCGGTGGATGAATGCCTCAACGCTCAAGGCGATTTTGCCTGATTGGCATACCGATTCTAGAAACATCTCGCTCGCCCCTTATATTGTGTGTCCAGCCTCATAGGTTCCACCTATTAATTTCAGCAGGCCCAGCGATTTTAGAAATTCCACACGAAGGTTGTCTCTCCTTTCTGCCCTTCATGGACACTTATTTTTTAAAGCCCTGTCGAACTCTAATACTGGATGTTGTATGTCCTCTAAACCTCAAGAAAAGTCTTGCTTGTAAGGCCAGTATTTTAATCACAATAAAACTGTCCAATTAACGTCTTATTCATCATTTAATCATTAACATTGTTCATAATATTCCGTGTACCAGTCACATTATCAGAATTTCATTATTCTTTTATTTCGCTATATTTCACAGGCACAGGCTGTCAAGGAGTTACACCTGATTCCAAAACACTATATCTTCTACATGAACGTAGGAAATTGGGATGAATTTTAATGTATGCTTCGAAATTAAATATTACCTTGGCTGTAATTGTAATTTGCCGCGTCATGTTGTTGCCAGTCGCGTCTCTATAGTCAAGCTAGTTCGCTCGCTTGCTCGTTAAACACTCAAAGCGCGTCGATCCGAGATGGGTGTTCTCAGTTGTTTTACGTTCTCAGTTCTAAAAAGTGCAATTAGTTGCAACGGAGGGGCGTGAGTTCCGTCGGGATCCTCAGCGATAGATCGGGTTCGAGGAGCAAACGGAACTAGCTTTGCGCCATTGACCACCGCCCCACCTAGTCTCATAGCACGCGACACTTTTGGTGGGGTTTGTAGGGGAATCTGTCTATGTGCCCACTCTTCAAACAACTTTTCGTGTACTGTGCTGCCGTGCAACAATAATAGTGAATGTAACAACACACATGCCTACAAAGGTTTGGCACAGAGCTGTCTACAGCCTAGTTTACTGCCGTGCATCCTGTGGAGGTCACATTGAACGTTACTGAATTGTGAATGAAATACCGATGCTAAACGTAAAGGCAGGAGGATCCCAAAGTTGATGTGCATCCATGTGAAAGACACACATTTGTAAATTCGGTTAGATGATTAAATATGTAATATTGACACATTATTAGGTTAAAATGCACGCCGGCTCTTTATCTTCATTCGTGTAGATGATATTGTGTTACTGTGGTGTGCGTACTGTAAGACCTTCGGTGCACACACCATCAGATTATTTGACTTGTCGCTCTAACGAAGTAGGCGAGTGTCAGCAATATGTCTCGTGGTCTTATCGTGGCGTGTTTATCTTCTGCCATTAGGTCAGACGATGGAAATGCCACTTGCACGCTTAGAGTAGCCGATTGACGGTGACCAACTTTAAACAGAACTTGATTAATTTTCACACACATTTATTAAAATAATAAAAATAATAGATATTACGTAACTTGTTTCTGGAATCTTATTCTCACATATCTCTGATACTTGACAAAGTGTCTATACATTTCTCTTCATGGCTACGTACAGGAACATGGTGATCTTATTAGGCGCAGACTGAAACTTGACTACAGACTAATGCAGACTAATGCAGACTGATTAATCGGAGGTCTGAACACTCGTTATAATACCTCGCGCGTTCAGGTATCACTGCGCGAGTGTGATCTGCGAAGAGAAAAGGTTCCACTTTAGCAGTAATCTCATTGGCTGCGTTACATATTAATACGCGGATCAGCGGAAGCAGAATTGGTCCGTCTCTAAGACAGCGCCATCTCGTAGTGTGGAGACGGACGATCGCTGCGCCTGCGCTGTTGTGCTTAGCAGGGCGCGCTCTAGTGGGAAAGTTGACTACACGGAACTATGTACACAACAGTTACGAATTAGGATGAATCTTTATACGAGGCCGATCGCTAAATGGAAACCACTGTGAAAATAGAAAAAAAAAACGTTTTATTTTCAACAGTTAGCTAAATCTTCCAGATAGTTCTCTACTTAGACATTTGTCGTAGCTCAAATGGTTCAAATGACTCTGAGCACTATGGGACTTGACATCTGAAGTCATCAGGCCCCTAGAACTCAGAACTACTTAAATCTAACTAATCTAAGTACATCACACATATCCATGCCCGAGGCAGGATTCGAACCTGCGACAGTAACGGTCACGCGGTTCCAGACTGAAGCGCCTAGAACCGCTCGGCCACACCGGCAGGCTATTTGTCGTAGCACTGTACCAACTTTCCAGTACCCTAGTCATAGAATGCAGCCACCTCTACTTTACTCCAACTCTCTACACTATTCTACAGCTCGTTGTCTGCGCCAAAATGTTGTCTTCACTTCATAGGCATCGGTTCATGCCAGCAGAGACGAAACTCACGGGGAGCCAATTACGATCTGCATTGCTGGTGATCAAAACCACTTCCCATCGGAATCGCAGAAGAAGCGTCTTCATTCCCCCTGCAGAGTGCAGCCGAGAATTTCATGAAGAAGGAACGTGTAACAGTTACGTTAAGTGGGTTGCATGAGATCAGGCGAAATCTCACCCTAGGCCTCCATACTTGGCGGTAGACACTATTTTCTATGCATCTTTACGTTCTCAGTGTTCGCTCAGAACAGACGTGACGAGATCGACGAACATACTAGGGACACTGACGAAGACATCTGTCCAAAGCTTCATCGGATTTTCACTACGGTTTCCATTTCACGCGCAGTCGAACCTTACCTTCTGAATAGCCCTCGTATATTACTTCTAGTATTATATTCTTTCATGTCGCAACCTTTCAGTGAAAAATTAGAGTTTCTGTGCAACTTGTGTCACTACAACTCCTGCACGTTTCGTTTCTTGCCAAGATACGTACATGAGCGCTTGAGAGAGATTAAATAATATAGAAAGAGGCCCCAATTAATTAAAATCACAGTTTTATTTTTACCGAATATGGATCCCTTCATTATTACTGACGCTTTGATGTCTTTAATTTTTTTAATATTAATTTTATATCAATGCCCCAAGACCACTGCTGCTCTTGCTTCGATGGAGTCATTGTATTGTACTGTATGTTAACTGGGGACCTAGAAACAACGGATAAGCTCCGTTCCTGCCCCAGCCGCAGTGGACCACAACCCCACGACGACTACCGCAGTCCACCTCACCCCTCCGCCGCCCCACATCGAACCCAGGGTTATTGTGCGGTTCGGCCTCCGGTGGACCCCCCAAGTGAACGTCTCACACCAGACGAGTGTAACCCCTATGTTTGCGTGGTAGAGTAATGGTGGTGTACGCGTACGTGGATAACTTGTTTGCGCAGCAATCGCCGACATAGTGTAACTGAGGCGGAATAAGGGGAACCAGCCCGCATTTGCCGAGGCAGATAGAAAACCGCCTAAAAACCATCCACAGACTGGCCGGTTCATCGGACCTCGACACAAACCCGCCGGTCGGATTCGTGCCGAGGACCAGGCGCTCCTTCCCGCGAGGAAAGCCGTGCGTTAGACAGCACGGCCAACCAGGAGGGCTTCGATGGAGCCATACTTGTGATGGTCTATTGTGCCTTCCAGAATGACTATATCACCCAGTGTATGACACAAAAGCATTCCCCAGACGATAACCCACGCAGGTTGTTTGTTTTCTCACGGTTAATGCCATATAGGCCAACGGTCATCCGTCCAGTGGATCATAACGTGTTCTACATCAGAATAGGCCACCTATCGCCACTCAACAGACGTCCAGTTGCAGAACTCGCGTAAAAACTGCAGCCTTCGTCACTGATGAACAGCAGTCACTATGGGTACATGAACGAGGCGCCTGCTGCAGAGGCCCGTTGAGGAAACGTTGATGTTAACCCCCTTTGTTCAAAATGATTCAAATGGCTCTGAGCACTATGGGACTTAACAGCTGTGGTCATCAGTCCCCTAGAACTTAGAACTGCTTAAACCTAACTAACCTAAGGACATCACACACATCCATGGCCGAGGCAGGATTCGAACCTGCGACCGTAGCGATCGCGCGGTTCCAGACTGCAGCGCCTAGAACCGCTCGGCCACCGCGGCAGGCACCTTTGTTCATCTAGGTTGTCAGTTGCTCATCAACTGCCCATCTGCCCAACTGCCCGTACACATCTCCGCAGCCGTTGTTCACACCTGACACGTGGCGCACCACAGCTGTCTCGGCACAGATTTTTGCTTGCGCCGTTTTCCCATGCACTGTATTCTTCAACCACGCCGGCACACGAATTGTTTACAGACTTAGCCTTTCGTAAATCTTCCATCCTTGGTCAATAATTGTGCTGTCAGATAAATCGCTCGGTTTCTGCATTATGATAACGACTGCACTGTTTTTCACGTCCCGCCCCGACCCCGACATGTCTTACGTACCACCCACTCCTAGTTCTGCCACCTGCTGTGTGTGAGTGATTGTTGCACGTTGAGGTCAACTATAGACGGTGGTCACATTAATGTGACTGGACCGCGTGTTAATTAAGAGTAAGAGCTTACAATTTTCTAGTTCCATCTAGGAAAACCGAGCGAGGTGGCGCAGTGGCTAGCACACTGGACTCGCATTCGGGAGGACAACGGCTCAATCCCGCGTCCGGCCATCCTGATTTAGTCATACAATGAAGGCTTTCACGACCGGATGGTACTGTTGTTGACAATTCTTCCGGATTATATGGCCGCGGCCCATGGAATTCTTCTATTCCTAACGAATCGTCCAACGTAGTATTGGACGAAACGTTAGGAATAGAAGAATTCCATGGACCACAGCCATATAACCCGGAAGAATTATCAACAACATCCTGATTTAAGTTTTCCATGATTTGCCTAAATCGCTCCAGGCAAATGCCGGGGTTGTTCCTTTGAAAGGACACGGCTAACTTCCTTCCCCGTCCTTCCCTAATCCGATGAGACCGATGACTTCGCTGTCTGCTCTCCTTCCCCAAACAACCCAACCCTACCATCTAGGGCCGGCAGAAGTGGACGAGCGGTCCTAGGCGCTACAGTCTGGAACCGCACGACCGCTACGGTCGCAGGTTCGAATCCTGCCACGGGCATGGGTATGTGTGATGTCCTTAGGTTAGTTAGGTTTAAGTAGTTCTATAAAGTTCTGGGGGACTGATGACCGCAGACGTTAAGTCCCATAGTGCTCAGAGCCAGCCAACCATCTACGAAATAAGTTCCACAAAATGTCTTAATTATTGAATATGTTACACGTGGGCAGTAGAGCACACTAAAATTATCTAAAGAGGTACTATGTCTGTGAATTTGATAAACTTTGGTAAACTTACGTAATGTTATGTGAATTTGATGAACTTTGATAAACTTATGTAATGTTAGAACTCAAATATTGCACTGCACCATTTTGTTACTTCGTCTCTTGGTGAAAAAATCGACAGGTATGACTACATTTCTGTCTTTTCTTCATTGTTGTCAGTCACATCTACACGCAAAAGTAAATGTAAAATTTCTATATTTCACTTTGCTACATTATATCCCGTGTATACTACGCACGAGTACAGCACTTCAGGTAACAACACACAACACGCTAGGAGCTGAAAAC
This sequence comes from Schistocerca piceifrons, assembly GCF_021461385.2. Classification (NCBI taxonomy): domain Eukaryota; kingdom Metazoa; phylum Arthropoda; class Insecta; order Orthoptera; family Acrididae; genus Schistocerca; species Schistocerca piceifrons. The sequence continues at coordinate 140,692,277 of NC_060138.1, read as the reverse complement.
GTGCTACTTGTTTCACACTGGAACGGTGGCACTGCTTGGACAGTGAGCTACTTCTTACTCGTCTGTTACCGAAGGATCTAGGATGCCCCATGCGCGTTTAATACCCAGGCGGATCTGTTGAGAGTGTGTTGCAGCGCATAACGTTCCGAAACGACGAAGAGATTGCCTGAGCCACCGAGCTATCTGCACATAATACGGTGCATGACGGAACTATGAGATGGGCTATTAAAATGATAATACACGAATGGTGCTGATTTATTTAAAATTACTGAAATACTCTGTTGAGGCAAGATGGCCCAGAATTGTTATAACTGGATCAAATGGTTCAAATGGCTCTGAGCACTATGGGACTTAACTTCTGAGGTCATCAGTCCCCTAGAACTTAGAACTACACTGCTGGCCACCGTAAATCCAACACCCTGAAGGAAGCATCCGAATCAAGTGAAATTTACACCATGGGTTTGCAGCGATGAGATATGCAACTGATTAGAGTTTCAGCGCAGACGCACATCACGCGCGCCTGTGGCGCCACCTCATAGCGCCATTTAAGGCTTGGCGATTTCGACGAGTGTACGTTCGGCACGTGTGTTTACCTTGTGGTTGTTTCACAAGACGATCAGTTATGCCTCGTAGACAACAGCGAACATCGTTTGATCAAGTATCCGAGTTCGACAGAGGAAGGATAGTGACTTACCGAGATTGTGGATTATCACACAGAGAAATCGCTAGTCGTGTTGGACGAAACCAAACAACTGTAATGCGGATATGTGACCGTTGGATGCAGGAGGGTACGACGAACCGACGTGGTCGATCGCATTCACCTTGGTGCACCACTGCACTTGCTGATAGGCAAATTGTGCGCATGGCAGTGACGGATCGCTCAGTGACATCCCGAACCATAGCACAGCACATTGCGTCTGTAACGCATCATCCAGTGTCTGCGCGTACCATTCGACGCCGTTTACAGCAGAGTGGTCTGTCCGCAAGACGTCCATTGCTTCGTCTACCATTGACGCAGAACCACAGACGTCTCCGTCGCCAATGGTGTGATGACTGACGGATGTGGACGGCAGAATGGAATGACGTTGTCTTTACTGACGAGGCACGCTTCTGTCTGCAGCACCACGATGGTCAGATTCGAGTGTGGAGACACCGTGGAGAGAGGATGCTGGACAGCTGCATTATGCACCGCCACACTGGTCTTGCACCGGGTATTATGGTATGGGGCGGTATTGGATATTACTCTCGCACGCCTCTAGTACGCATTCCCGGTACTTTAAATAGCCGGCGCTACATATCCGAGGTGCTGGAGCCAGTTGTCCTTCCTTACATTCAGGGATCGGCCACAGCCATATCGCAACAGGATAATGCGCGACCACACGTGGCACGCATTGTCCAAAGGTTCTTCGTCAATAACCAGATTGAAGTGCTTCCCTGGCCGGCTCGCTCTCTGGATCTTTCGCCGATAGAAAACATGTGGTCCATGGTCGCTCAACGAGTGACCCAGATTACATCCCCAGCTGCCACACCAGATGATCTTTGGCAACGTGTGGAAGCTATTTGGGCTGCTGTACCCCAGGAACACATCCAATGTCTCTTTGACTCAATGCCGAGACGTGTGGCAGCGGTGATCTCCAACAATGGCGGCTACTCTGGCTACTGATTCTGGCAGGAACCACATGTCACAGACGTCTGTAAACGTAATCATTTGATACTTGGTCAACATGTTATCTACAAAATAAATTTTGTTGTGCTACCTCTTGTCTTTCTTGGTGTTGCATTTACGGTGACCAGCAGTGTACTTAAACCTAACTAACCTAAGGAGATCACACACATCCATGCCCGAGACAGGATTCGAATCTGCGACCGTAGCGGTCGCGCGGTTCCAGACTGAAGCGCCTAGAACCACTCGGCCACACCGGCCGGTAAAACTGGTTCCTCATATCTTGGATACTGGAAATGGGGCGGAGTTGATGCGCGCCCTGGTGTCACACTTGTTACATTGGGGACAGAAATGTAAGATTTGCTTGTAGCTGGAGTGCCTCAACATCAAGTAGGCAGAACACAGGTAAACGTTTCATGTGTGGGCGCGTATTGTTCTGCTGTAAAGCGATACCACGATGCTGTAGCACGAGGTAACGCATGAGGACGTACGATGTCGTGACGTACCATTCAGTTGCAGTTCTTTCGATAACTGTAAGCCGTGAACTGAAGTCAATACCGATGTCTCCCCACACCACGACATCAGGAGTAACACCGTTGTGCCACTTACCAAATACCGGGTAGCGCAGAAGCAGGATTCACCGCTGAATGCAACGCGATGCCATTCATCAGGAATCCATGTTTTGTCCTTTCGACACCACTCCGTACGTATCTATTTGTGTTGTAGTGTTAGATGGCACCTTACGCATGGTAAATCCCTGTTTAGGCTTTCACTCTCCGACCAATAGTGCGGGGTAACACAGAATGTTGCAGGGAGTCCACTACCGGTTCTCTGATGGCAGGTGCAGATGAGAAGGGGTCGCTGCGCAGGATTAGCCGAGCTGTCTTTGGCGCTGCAGTCATGGCCTGTGCGACCGGTCCCAGCGGGGGTTCGAGTCCTCCCTCGGTGTGTGTGTTTGTCGTTAGGATAATTTAGGTTAAGTATTGTGTAAGCTTAGGGACTGATGACCTTAGCAATTAAGTCTTTCACACATTTTTTGAGAAGGGGTCACGATGTACCCGCTGCACGATACGGCGCTCCCCCCTGGTGACCGTCAGATGTGATCGACCAGAACTTTGAAGACAAGTGTGGTTGCCTACACATTTCCACGCAGTCCAACATCCGGCCACTGTCACATCGGACTGTCTCACAAATCTGCATACTGGACGACAAGTTCAGCCTACCAAACGGAGATCCATAACGAGACCCCATCCAGACTCGGTCAGTTGCTGATAACGCAATCTCACGAGAGCATGCGGCAATCCGTGTGCTTCTCAGTGTTCACTGAATATTGGACACCGTTCACTCTCTTTATCTACATCTAAATACATACTTCGCAAATCACCGTACGGTGCGTGGTGTAGGGTACCCTATACCAGTGCCAGTCATTTCTTTTCCTGTTCTACTCACAAATGGAGTGACGGAGAAAAAACTTTGTTTTCTCCTTATGGATCACAATTTCTGTTATCTTATCTTCCCGGTCTCTACAAGAAATGTATGTTGGCGCCAGTAAAATCGTTATGCACTCAGCTTCTTAGGTGAGGCATTCAAATTTTCTCGAAAGCATTCCTCGAAAAGAACACCTTCCCTCCAGTGATTCCTGTTGAAGTTTCCGAATCATTTCCATTACACTAGTGCGTTGTTCGAACCTACCAGTAACAATCGTAGCAGCCCGCCTCCGAATTTTTTCGATAAGATATTGCAGTGACAGTGTTGTTACGTATTACGATGCAAAGTTTCTTTGGACATGCATGCATGTCCAGAGGAACAGGCACTGCGGTGACTACAGCCGTTATCAAATACACTCCTGGAAATTGAAATAAGAACACCGTGAATTCATTGTCCCAGGAAGGGGAAACTTTATTGACACATTCCTGGGGACAGATACATCACATGATCACACTGACAGAACCACAGGCACATAGACACAGCCAACAGAGCATGCACAATGTCGGCACTAGTACAGTGTATATCCACCTTTCGCAGCAATGCAGGCTGCTATTCTCCCATGGAGACGATCGTAGAGATGCTGGATGTAGTCCTGTGGAACGGCTTGCCATGCCATTTCCACCTGGCGCCTCAGTTGGACCAGCGTTCGTGCTGGACGTGCAGACCGCGTGAGACGACGCTTCATCCAGTCCCAAACATGCTCAATGGGGGACAGATCCGGATATCTTGCTGGCCAGGGTAGTTGACTTACACCTTCTAGAGCACGTTGGGTGGCACGGGATACATGCGGACGTGCATTGTCCTGTTGGAACAGCAAGTTCCCTTGCCGGTCTAGGAATGGTAGAACGATGGGTTCGATGACGGTTTGGATGCACCGTGCACTATTCAGTGTCCCCTCGACGATCACCAGTGGTGTACGGCCAGTGTAGGAGATCGCTCCCCACACCATGATGCCGGGTGTTGGCCCTGTGTGCCTCGGTCGTATGCGGTCCTGATTGTGGCGCTCACCTACACGGCGCCAAACACGCATACGACCATCATTGGCACCAAGGCAGAAGCGGCTCTCATCGCTGAAGACGACACGTCTCCATTCGTCCCTCCATTCACGCCTGTCGCGACACCACTGGAGGCGGGCTGCACGATGTTGGGGCGTGAGCGGAAGACGGCCTAACAGTGTGCGGGACCGTAGCCCAGCTTCATGGAGACGGTTGCGAATGGTCCTCGCCGATACCCCAGGAGCAACAGTGTCCCTAATTTGCTGGGAAGTGGCGGTGCGGTCCCCTAAGGCACGGCGTAGGATCCTACGGTCTTGGCGTGCATCCGTGCGTCGCTGCGGTCCGGTCCCAGGTCGACGGGCACGTGCACCTTCCGCCGACCACTGGCGACAACATCGATGTACTGTGGAGACCTCACGCCCCACGTGTTGAGCAATTCGGCGGTACTTCCACCCGGCCTCCCGCATGCCCACTATACGCCCTCGCTCAAAGTCCGTCAACTGCACATGCGGTTCACTTCCACGCTGTCGCGGCATGCTACCAGTGTTAAAGACTGCGATGGAGCTCCGTATGCCACGGCAAACTGGCTGACACTGACGGCGGCGGTGCACAAATGCTGCGCAGCTAGCGCCATTCGACGGCCAACACCGCGGTTCCTGGTGTGTCCGCTGTGCCGTGCGTGTGATCATTGCTTGTACAGCCCTCTCGCAGTGTCCGGAGCAAGTATGGTGGGTCTGACACACCGGTGTCAATGTGTTCTTTTTTCCATTTCCAGGAGTGTACATTAAATTTATTCCCAATTGGAAATATGCGCAACCTTCAGCTGGATAACGGAATGACGACAAAAAAATATGTGCCAGACCGGGATTCTTGCCCGGGTTTCCCGCTTATTGCGAGCGGTCCCCTTATCAGTTAGCTATCCGAGCGCGACTCACGGTCTGACCCACACTTCCATATGACGTCAACCATGTCTCGACGACCTGTCCTCGTACATCCATTGAGTATTTTGCTGTACATGGGAGTCATTTTACTTGAGAGTCGCTTGCCCGTCGCAAATAGGTAAATATGGTTTTGCAGTGCCTGTGTTCTTCTGAATTACTATGCAAAGTTTTCCCTTGGACAAGTATGCATAGTTGACGACGTATGGAAGATTGGGTAGGCCATGCGTCACGCAAGGATGGCCAAATCATGCAGTCTGCCTTCGGCAGTGACACAGTGCGGACCGTATTGTCCTTCGACCGCGCTACGGTCCACGCGTCTTTTTCTTTACCCCGGAGCAACTAAGCGTTTGCGGTGTTTTGAGTCTAGAACAAGATGGCACACTCGTACAGAAAAACGTTCAGTTTTGTGAAAGACTATAGACGACCAAAGACACACGAGATTGAACATTTTTTAAGAGAAGAGGTTAAAATCGAACCACGGGAAATGGAGGGGATCCATTTATCGATCGTTCCAAGCGTCGTCTATGTCAAGCTTATTGACGAGGCGGCTTGTGAAAGACTTCTCCAACGGTCACCTAACGGATATCGTTTCAGTCATGCCGACGGGAATGTTGGTGCGGTTACAGTCGACCAGGCGGGAATAGACCATACTGGTCTTCGAGCTTCTGTTTGAGGTCCCGTCTGAACTTGCGATCGACGCCTTTCGGCTGTGCGGTACAGTTCTAACCCATGTGGCCGATAAGATGGCTGAGATTTACCACATACCCTGTCTTAAATGGGGTGAGACAAACACCGACAGAACTGAGAAAGCACGCCCCCTCTTACACTACTGGCCATTAAAATTGACCACGAAGATGACATGACACGAAATTTAACCGACAGGAAGAAGATGCTGTGATATGCAAATGATTAGCTTTTCAGAGCATTCACACAAGATTGGCGCCGGTGGTGGCACTTACAACGTGCTGACAGGAGGAAGTTTCCAACCGATTTCTCATACACAAACAGCAGTTGACCGGCGTTGCCTGGTGAAACGTTGTTGTGATGCCTCCTGTAAGGGGAAGAAATGCGTACCATCACGTTTCCGACTTTGATAAAGGTCGGATTGTAGCCTGTCGCGATTGCGGTTTATCGTATCGCGACATTTCTGCTCGCGTTGGTCGAGAACCAATGACAGTTAGCAGAATATGGAATTGGTGGATTCTGGAGGGTAATACGGAACGCCATGCTGCATCCCAACGGCATCGTATCACTAGTACTCGAGATGACAGGCATCTTATCCTCATGGCTGTAACGGATCGTGCAGCCACGTCTCGATCCCTGAGTCAACAGACGGTGACGTTTGGAAGACAACAACCATCTGCACGAACAGTTCGACGACGTTTGCAGCAGCATGGACTAGCTCAGAGACCATGGCTGCGGTTTCCCTTGACGCTGCAAAAAAAAATCGTTCAAATGGCTCTGAGCACTATGGGACTCAACTTCTGAGGTCATTAGTCCTCTAGAACTTAGAACTAGTTAAACCTAACTAACCTAAGGACATCACACACATCCATGCCCGACGCAGGATTCGAATCTGCGACCGTAGTGGTCTCGCGGTTCCAGACTGCAGCGCCTACAACCGTACGGCCACTTCGGCCGGCTTGACGCTGCATCACAGACAGGAGCGCCTGCGATGGTGTACTCAACGACGAACCTGGGTGCACGAATGGCAAAATGTCATTTTTTCGGATGAATCCAGGTTCTGTTTACAGCATCATGATGGTCGCATCCGTGTCTGGCGACATCGCGGTGAATGCACATTGGAAGCGTGTATTCGTCATCGCCATACTGGCGTATCACCCGGCGTGATCGCATGGGGTGCCATTGGTTACACGTCTCGGTCACCTCTTGTTCGCATTTCCGGCACTTTGAACAGTGTACCGCATGTTGCAGGTCCTGTACGGGCTTTTCTGGATACAGAAAATGTTCGACTGCTGCCCTCGCGCCGGCCGGAGTGGCCGAGCGGTTCTAGGCGCTACAGTCTGGAACCGCACGACGGCTACGGTCGCAGGTTCGAATCCTGCCTCGGGCATGGATGTGTGTGATGTCCTTAGGTTAGTTAGATTTAAGTAGTTCTAAGTTCTAGGGGACTGACGACCTCAGATGTTAAGTCTCATAGTGCTCAGAGCCATTTGAACCATTTTTTTGCTGCCCTGGCCAGCACATTCTCCAGATCTCTCACCTATTGAAAACGTCTGGTCAATAGTGCCCGAGCAACTGGCTCGTCACAATACCCCAGTCACTACTCTTGATGAACTGTGGTATCGTGTTAAAGCTTCATGGTCAGCTGTACCTGTACAGGCCATCCAATGCCCAGGCGTATCAAGGCCGTTATTACGGCCAGAGGTGGTTATTCTGGGTACTGATTTCTCAGGATCCATGCACCCAAACTGGGTGAGAATGTAATCACATGTCAGTACTAGTATAATATATTTGTCCAATGAATTCCCGTTTATCGTCTGCATTTCTGCTTGGTGTAGCACTTTTAATGGCCAGTAGTGTATTTGTATATAGGGGGTTGTCGAGCGATTGTGATATATGATGGGCAACCTCGCACTTGCTCAGGGTGCGGGAAAGAAAGCCACGTCCACTCAGAAAGCCTCCAGCGTCGTTTAGTGCAAACACAGCGGGATGACTTTCAGGTGCCACAACAGATGGCTGTATTACCGATGACGTTTGTGGAGGCCCTGAGAGAAGAAGTGAGTGAGATTCCCGGTGGGCGGCAGCAGCTGCACACTATAGAGAACATGGACACCAACGGATTGGGACTCTGACCACCGGTCCCACTTCAGCAGACAAAGGACACCGTACAAGAGTTGCAGCTGAAGGTCGCTCCAGGCTCAACCGTGGTGGCTGCCAGTGCTTCCACCGAGAGCGTGATAGACCAGGCCCAGGACGGAGGATACGCCATCGAAACAGCCGACTCGGAAAGAAGACAACGGAAACAGCGTTCACCGAAGAGAAGAAATAAGCGACGACTGACTTCTGCTGACGATAGCCATAGTCCCGAGGGGACAGTGAACGACAACGACCGTATCGACCTGCGACCAGTGGATTCAACAGATACCGAGATGAAGGTGCAGGCGTTTGCACAGCGACGATGAATTCTCCTTCTGGTGACCGGAAGGCAGAAGTGGAGATGACGATTGGCCAACATCAGAGGGGTGACACCGCTGTCTGCTATCCTACGGCAGACACTGGAAATATGCTGGCGGATTGTGCGCAGGAAATGGACCAACAGGAGCAGGATGAAGATACGGACGCGGGGAGTGAGGATAGTCTTGGCCATGCGCCGAGAGGGGCCGAGAAGTGTTGAACAACTTGGTGCGGTGAGGAGCGACGGAGGCGCCGATAACCGACAGCAGTTCGGTTTTCAACACCATCGCTTGATGACAGCCCCCTCCAACTGATGAACACACGCCAGGCGTACCGCATTGTGACGGTAAACATTAATCGCATCCGGACACCACTTAAAATACAACTGCTGAAAGATATGTTACACTCCGCAGACGTGGATATTGTACTCCTAGAAGAAGTGCGTTTCACATCGCCACCGGAGTTCTACGGCTACGACGCACATTATTCAGGGCACGATGAGAGTGTGGGAAGGCATAGGCGTGGAGGAAGTCGTGTCTCTCCCTTCGGCACGTGGAATATCGATCAATGTCGACGGCGTTCGTATCAACAATGTATACGCGCCTTCTGGTTCCACAAAAAGAAGAGAAAGGGCGAACTTTTACACTGAACAGATAGCACCGTTGTTCGCCGGCCGATGTGTCAATAATATGTAGTGGGCGTCAACTTTAATTTTGTCAACGCTCAAAAGGACCAAGTACCTCATTATGTGCCATGTATGGAATTGCGCGCTTTGATTACCGAAATGGCTCTTCTGGACACCTGGGAACTGTAGCATGGCGATATAACGGGTTACACGTATGTAACGGAACACTCGGTGAGTAGACTGGATAGAGGTTATGTGATGCGCGCTCTACGGACGGCGATACTGGATACCGAAATCTGGACAGTGGCTTTTACGGATCATATGGCCTACGTCTGTACGATTTCACTAACGCGGCAGAAGATATGGCGGAGTAATGCTCACTGGAAAATGAACAGAGCACTTTTACTTGAGGCAGTATGTCGCCGGTCGATAGAGGAGGTCTGGGAGACCTGCGTTCGCCGCCAACGGGCATACACCTCAGTTCTCCAGTGGTGGATCAAATTCGCAAATCGAACGTTACGGAGAACGTTGATACGATACGGGCAGGACTAAACGCAGTGGAACCGACCGACGGCGGAGTTTTATTTTACAGCTCTTAGGGAGCTGATGACCCAACAACCATCGCCGGAAAGGCACACGGCCGTGCGCAGGATAAAAGCCAAGATATTACAGCTAACGAGATTAAGAATGGAAGGGATAATGGTCCGGGTGTTATTACGGACGCAGTCGCTGCCGATGACCCCTCAATGCACCACGTAGTACGAGAACGCCCACGACGACGGAGGAGAAATATCAGGGTAATAATCTCTCAAACTAGGCAGCATGTTGTGACCCAACGTGACAGTGCGCAGGTATTACCGATTACTTCCACCAGTTATTTTGACCTGTACAAATGAACCACGAGACACTAAATGATGTCATCTCCGAAATGCCAGATAGGGAACCACCACTGGATGCGGAGACTTTCATCACAGCGATAACGGAAGACGAGCTGGCAGACGCAATTGTCAGGGGAGCTCCGAACAAGTCCCCAGGACAGGACGGCTTCCCAATTGAATTTTACCGCGCCTTTGCATACCTAATGGGACAGACTTGGATTCAGATGTATAACGAACTCCTGTTACCGCAGACTGAGATACCTGTCGAATTCACGGAAGGTATCATCATCTCAATACCCAAACCACGTGGTGGCAGAAGGTCAGGAGATTGTAGACCACTAATCTTCCTGAACTGCGACTACAAGATTTTCGCGCGAGCCCTTGGGCCTTGCCTGAAGTCTTCAATTTCTGATAGATTCCTCACAGATCAAACATGCCTCGGTAAGAATAATATCCAGATGGCGCTTGGTGACGACCGAGATATCGCCGCATTAGCAGCGGCGTGCCGACTGCGTGGGGCACTGGTCTCTATTGACTTCGAGCATATCTTTTTGCACACCGTGATGGGCAGTTTGGGAATACCACAGGATATCATTCTAGTGATCATGAGACTGTTACACGGCGTGCGATCCAAGGTCTTAGTGGGGCACTGGCTACATTGTCATTTCACGGTCAGGTCGTAAAGACTGCCCCCTTTCGATATTTTTGTATGCGATGGCGTGGTCTCCGAAGACGGCTGGAGGGAGTGCCGTTGCCACAGCTGACCTTTCATTTCCTCGCTTATGCTGACGATGTGATGCTGCTGGCGCGGGCAGGCGACGAAGTACGTACGGCGTTGGCATAGATACATCCCTACGGGATAGCGGCGGGAAGCGTGCTTCATCTACAGAAGTCAAGCTGCATGAATGTCGGTCGAGGATTACGACCGGGGAGAAAGGCCCGCTCATGTTAGTGAACACCATAAAATGTTTAGGTGTCACGTTCCACTCAGATGTGCAGCGGACAGCAGCGGATAACTACCGGCGCATATTGAAGCTAATGCGGACAGTGGTGCTGTTACAGAAATTAAGAGCGTTGGATATGATTGAGAGCGTGGCCTATGTTAATGTGTATCTAGCACCGAGACTCAGTCACGTAGCACATGTCCTGCCTTTAACGCGCACAATGGCAACGCGGATACAAGCAACTTTCGGAACTTAAGTGAGTGTGGGACACCTGTTTAAGAACGAATGCACAACGCTTACGCTACCGCCTGGAGAGGGTGGACTTGGTATGGTGAACGTCTATGAAAAGGCGCGGGCGTTATTGGTCGGGACAGTTTTTAGACAGCGGCGCGGTCAGTTTCGCAGTACCTCGGGTGCGTTGGCCGATGCACTGGCGCCCGTTTCAATGATGCCCCCAGTCAATGTAGGCCACATTTCACCGAAAATGTCACATTTCAAAAATGGTTCCAATGGCTCTGAGCACTATGGGACTTAACTTATGAGGTTATCAGTCCCCTAGAACTTAGAACTACTTAAACCTAACTAACCTAAGGACATCACACACATCCATGCCCGAGGTCTAGCGCCTAGAACCGCTCGGCCACTCCGGCCGGCCTCAAATGCCAAGTCTTTCTGTTTGGAGCTCAGCCATGTCAGAGAAGCCTTCCCAACAACACGACTACCGACGACGCGAGATGTGTACCAGATATTACTGCGCTGGTACCCCAGGAATACCCTGGAAAAGAAGTACCCAAACAAGAACTGGCGACAGATATGGCGCATTATACGTCGGTACGCTCAACATGGTATGTGGTGGTAAATAGGAAGTTCGCAACGAATCAACTGCGTCATGGGATTCATTTGGCAGACACAGCATTATGTTTAAGCTGTGCAACAGTGGACACTGATGAACATCGTTTAGCATGTAGTAGGGCGGGTCCGGTGTGGCTCTTGGCGCGACAGATATTGGCGTTCCTGTTACGCACTCCTCTTCACACAATTTCATCGGACACACCCCTTTTCCCCCAAGAATCTTATTTTCCGGTCCATAAAACAAATGCAGTGACATGGGAACGGGGAATGGTTGTGGGGCTACGTCTACAACGAATCGACGAATGACAAAATGGATTTTTGGCATTTTCTCCTGGATGGACACGCGAAGCTGCAACAGTATAAGAAATGTAGGCAAGACTTCGCTAATTATCTGCGGCGGACATTTACCGACCCGCCGGCCAGATGGGGTGTCACGGGTGAGTGATGAGATGGACGAAGACAGCCGAGACAGACATCAATCACACTGAACGGAACCTTAGTTATCTTCGAGAAGACGGCCCAGTCTTACGCCAAGATGGCTCTATTGCTCTATCGACCGTCGGGTGGTGATCAGTTGTCGCCGCCGACTTGAATTTCATTCATTGCTAGAGCAGCATGTTTCTTTTGTATTTGTACTACCAGCGATGTCGTCACGTCAAGAAAAAAAGAAATCGTAGGACGATCGCTCACGATAAGGAAAATCCGGGTTCGAGTCCCAGTCCGTCACAAATTTTCACTGTCGTCATTTCAATCTATAGTTGAAGGTTATCTATAGTCGCAGTTGCGAACAGGTTTTATGAATGTCTTCCTTTTTGTTGTTGTTGTTGTTGTGGTCTTCAGTCCTGAGACTGGTTTGATGCAGCTCTCCTAAAGCTGCATGCCCTCGGGAAAAATTACGGCTGTAGTTTCCCTTTGCTTTCAGTCGATCGCAGTACCAGCACAGCAAGGCCGTTTTGGTTAGTGTTACAAGGCCAGATTTGTCAATCATCCAGACTGCTGCCCCTGCAACTACTGAAAAGGCTGCTGCCCCTCTTCAGGAACCACATGTTTGTCTGGCCTCTCAACAGATACCCCTCCGTTGTGGTTGCACCTACGGTACGGCAATCTGTATCGCTGAGGCACGCAAGCCTCCCCACCAACAGCAAGGTCCATGGTTCGTGGGAGGGATTTCTTCCATGTCTTTCTTTAATCCGACCTGGTGCGGACTCCAAACACTCGAGCAGTACACAAGAATACGTCACTCGAGCGTCCTATACGCGGCCTCCTTTACAGGTGAACATCACTTTACCAAAATTCTCAGATAATGCTAAGTTGGCTATTCGCCTTCCGCAGTATTCACTTGCTCGCTCCATTTCATATCGCCTTGCAGTGTTACGCCCAAATATTTAAACAACGTGACTGTGTCAAGTAGAACACAACTAATTCTGAATCCGAACAGTTGCGGGTTCTTTTCTTCTACTGTTTCTCATTAACCTGCACTTTTCTACTTTTAGGTTTACGTGCTATTCATCACATCAACTAGGATTTTGTGCTTTCTATACACCACAGAATCATTAGCAAATAACAGCAGATTGCTGCCCACCCTGTCGGACATATCATTTACGTATGTAGAAAGCAATGGCGATCATATCGCACTTCCGTGGGACGCTCCTCATGGTGCCCTAAGTCTGATGACGACACGCTTTCGAGAACAGCACGATGGGTGCTGTCGCAAAGGAATTAAAAACGTTGATTGTCAGTGGGACACTTGTAAATACGTTACGCTTTTTCCCTTGGAGGGATTATTTCTTTTAAAATTCCAAAAATCCTGAGAAAGTACGGCATTAAATGTGCCCTTTTGCCTTTGGCCAAAACTAGAGCCCTTCTTGAACCTGTTAAGGGTGATTTGGGATTAAGGAAGCCTGGAGTGTATGAAATTCCCTGGCACTGCGGAAAGGCTTATATTGGACAGAAGTTCCATGACAGATGTGTGGAAAATCCAAATCAAACTCGCTTCTCCAGCCTGAAAAATCTGCCGTCGCTGAAAATTGTCTCAATGAAGGGCATTATATGTCATTAAAAGAAACAGGAATTATTGCTCCGGCTTCCCGTTACTGGGACTGCGTACATAAGCAGCCAACTGAGTACACTTAACCCATGACGATATTAATAGAGATAAAGCTTTTCCTTTAAGCAAGATGTGAAACCCTGTTTTATCTGGTATAAATCAACAACGGTGAGGTTCTCGACCGGCTGCATCTTGATTTCAGATTTTTTTGCTAGTTTCCAACGCCGGCGACGCAGCAATTCTTCGCTTCGCAGAGGGCAGCCTTTTCCCTTCTCGCGTACTCGCAGCGGCCTTTTCCCGTATTATCAGCGAGCCGCCCTATCTCATGTCACTCACTTCCGGCGTGATGGTGTACACGCAGTCTTACCTGAAGATGGCGGTCAGTGGGACCTTCGAAGTATCGTGTCATCATTACGATGAAATAGCGGTGAAGAGCCTGTTGCCCTTCTCCATAGTTCGCAGTATATCACGTGAGAGAAGGGGCAGCTCAGTTTCATACGAGTGATGCTTCCTAAAACTATGGTGCTTCGTAGACTTAAGCTTCTCGGTCTCAAGGAAATACATTGCATTCTAACTGATAATATGTCCAAGAATTCTACAGAAAACGGATGTTAAGGATACTGGTCTGTAATTTTGCGGGTCTGTTCTTTTCATCTTCTTATATACAGGAATCATCTGCACTTTTTGCCACTTGGGACTTTGCGCTGGGCGAGAGATTCGTGATAAATGCAAACTAGGTAAAGTGCCAGTGCTGTAGAGTACTCTCTGTAAAACCGAATTGGGATTCCATCCGGATCTGGCGACATAGTTGTTGTCAACTCTTTCAGTCATTTCTCTACACTAGGACTGCTTATTACTGTGTGTCCATCTGGGAATCTGTGCGAAGGTCAAATGACGACATTTTTGTACGACTCCTGCGTGAACGGTTCCTTAAGCGCCAAATTTAAACCTTCGGCTTTTGCTTTGCTATGTTCAACTGCGACACCAGACTGGGCAACGAGTGACTGGATGGAAGACCCGAATTTTCTCTGTTTCTCGGCCAAATCTTTTGCTTAACGTATGACAGTGATAGTTGATCCATGCTTCGCGCATAGGTCTTTACGCAAACGCACGAATCTCTACTAACCTTGGCGTGTCGTTATTCGCATTATATCTTTTGAGAGTGCAACAGCCTTTTCCGAATTTCGTTGTTAAACTGTTGTCGGTCTTTTCCGTCCTTAATCTACTCAATAGGCACATGGTTCTCCAGAGGGTTATTTGCACTCGGTTTAAACTTTGCCCACATTATTTCCGCGTCAGTGTTACTGGATCTAAGTAAAGGCAGTTCATTTTCTGCGTGAGATGCAGACAGCTTCTCGTCTGCTCTTTCTCGTAGAAACACCCTCCTAGACTTCTTAATTTTCGTAACCATAGTCGCTTTGATGACATCGTGATCACCAATCCAAGTCTCTATACTGACGTCATGTGGCCTGTTTGTAGCTATCTGGTCTAATATATTTCCATTGCGCGAGGACTGCCGAGCTTGCTGCTGAAGACAGTTTTCGGAAAAAGTTTTCGAAAGCACGTCGCAAGACTGTCTGTCTATACATCCTGCAAGGAATCCATAGACGTCTGAGTCTATACATCTCACGGTAAAGTTGCCTCAAACTAGTATGCATGGTCTGGGTATTTATGCGCCACTGACCGGAGACTTTCTTTGAATGATTCTGCAAACGTCACAGCGGAATTTAGTGGCCTGTAAAGACATCCAACAATGAATTTTGTTTCACTCAGACCTGTTATACGCGACCAGAGAACTTCATTGTCACACTGGCTTCGACTTCAATAGAGACAATATTTTTGTCAGCTGCAATAAACTCTCCCCATCCTATGGCATCTAATCGAGCATTCCGATATACGTTCCATGACTCGCTGCATACCTTTGAACTTTCTATATGGGATTTCAGCCCGCTCTCGGTCCCAAGAATAATCTGAGAGCGAGAACTTTCCGGAAGGACAGTAAATTCAGGAACTTTGGCACGAATACTGCGACAATTTACTGATAAAATTTTGACAATCGAAGTGTCTTTACATCTACATTTACTTCATACTCCGCCAGCCACCTAATGGTGTGTGGCGGAAGTTACTTTCGCTACCACTATCTGATCCCTCCAACCACGTTCCACTCTCGACTGGACGTGGTCTGACTTCGCTCTCTGTGTATCAACTGCAGACCATCATAGTACCTCTAACTACCGCTTAGCCAGAAATACTGTGGTGCCCGATGCGACGTATATATTTATATAAATTTTCGGTGTTTACAGTGTCACGTCTTTCAGTGTCACACAATTTTTATTTTTAAAGGGGATCACTTAAGACTATTTCCATGGGTTCGCCCCTCAAATTTCTCCCTCATATCACAAAATTTTCGTCTGATGTAGTACAAACTTAAAAAATAAATTCCTTTTAAAGCACAGTTTCGTATATAATTTATGTTCAAAACCTTACACCTGTGTCACAGAACAAATCCTACATTGAGAATACTTTACACAACTTTAAGGGAAGAAATGCTTCTGATAATTATTACAGTATTTAAAGAACATCAAAATATGAACAGGCTGAAATGAACAAACAGTACATGAGACTATGTTAATCAATTCAACTGTAAAAAGCTAAGGAGCATATTGTTAGCAAAATGAGAAATATGCAAAAGTGAAATGCCAAAATGAGCACTTCTCCATTGGGAGTAAATAAAAACAATCAGAATGGCTGAAAGAGAGCACAATAACATGAGCCATAAACGAATAAGAGCTAAGCAACTAAGCAAAGAAGAGAATAGGCAAAAATGAGATGCCAACAAAATGAGAGCTGGCTGAACTCCGTCGGCACTTATATACAGTTGCACTCGTGGTGGCACCTCGCGGCCCGTACGCAGGTTGTGCGATTGCTGTCGCAGGTCGACCCTTAATCTATGATGTTACACCGAATAGCTGCTTCCTCTGTTTAGGGGAGTCCTACAAATCCCTCTAAGGTCTGGTAATAAAAGGAGCACACACTAATGATCTGTGGTGGCCGGTTTATCTCTCACAAATAATTGCATATCATTTACCTACCCGCCGATAGTGTGTCGTGTGTGAAGTTACATTGACGTCAGACTATGTTTCTGGTTGCTTCACTCTTTTGTCAGGCAGTGAAGTCGTTTGATGGTAGTCCTATGACTGTAACTCTCTTATAACGATTCCTAAAGATAAGATATAATTTCTTTGAAGTAGGGGAGATATGTAACGAGCGTAGTCAAATCGCAAGTAGCTTCAGATGACTTGGAAAAGCATTTGTTTTATGACGACGCCATCTCTGACACTCCCTCCAGATCCTGACAGCCGAAGCAGCGGCGCTTGCCTCGGGAGATTTATGGCCAGCGCCCGTGTTTACTGCAGAAAAGCAAATTGGACGGAAGAGGCGCGGAGGGGGCCCGAAGACGACCTTTAGCGCCCCCGTTATAAAAGCGAGAGATATGTCGGCCGTTTGGCCGTCCGCGTCCCTTTACGGTCGCTGCCAGCAGCAGTTAGGCGTGGGAGGGGTAGCTACCCTCCCGTGATTCCTGCGTCAGGGGCGGGGCGGTCCGCCATGGGCCGGCAGTGTATTCTTGTCAGTTGCGACCCGCTGAACACCGCCCACACAACAAAGGCTAACTCTGTTACGGTCTCCAGCGGCCGGCGAGAAGGGTCACAACCATCTAGGGCCGCCTTGCCCCCTAACACGATTCCTCCGTGCTGACCAGTGGATCCGTATGTGGGGTGCGACCCTGAGGTGCTGAATGGCAGGCTCTCATTAGCTACTTCGTTACGTAAATCTGAATAGGAACATTGTAACACCGAAAGGACAACCATCATCGACCATGTCTGTCGTCTATGCTACCACTACCAGTACGATTTTTAAGAAATATTTAGCATACATGTTATCCATGAAATTCCCCTACCATTCCAAAAAATCATGACTTTGAAACTATTACAGATAGACATTGTAAAAAATTTAGCAGCTCTCAAAGTTTTTTCTTCGTACTTGTGATCTACTTGTCACTCGTAGAACATCAAGAATATTCCAGCTGAGTACAAGTGCAGGTCTGTTGTATCAGGTATCGATGCCTCCCCTCTGGCGTTCTAAATTTAGTAACACTACTGCAATTTTCCATCTGACGCCGACAGAGATCCGCGAGGTCTGGTAGACCCAGTTGTGAATGCCCACTTAGCCACTCTTCCAGCGGTCTGGTTGCTGCGTTATGGTACTGTAGGTGGCAAACACTCGACCCACTTTCCACTTGCACGCCCATCACCACAACACCATCGTTCGTGCTTAGTACAACGAGCTACTGTATGAGCTGGACCCTAGTTCTTGCTGCGTTAGCTATAATGAGTCTCCGTCACTTGGAGAAATAGAAAATAAATTTTCTGTTTGTTATGTTAACTTGCCCCCCATGAACCATG
This sequence comes from Schistocerca piceifrons, assembly GCF_021461385.2. NCBI lineage: Eukaryota > Metazoa > Arthropoda > Insecta > Orthoptera > Acrididae > Schistocerca > Schistocerca piceifrons. The sequence goes on along the minus strand of NC_060138.1, from coordinate 140,674,243 downwards.
GACCTTGCCGTTGGTGGGGAGGTTTGCGTGCCTCAACGATACAGATAGCCGTGCCGTAGGTGCAACCACAACGGAGGGGTATCTGTTGAGAGGCCAGACAAACGTGTCGTTCCTGAAGAGGGGCAGCAGCCTTTTCAGTAGTTGCAGGGGCAACAGTCTGGATGATTGACTGATCTGGCCTTGTAACACTAACCAAAAGGGCCTTGCTGTTCTGGTACTGCGAACGGCTGAAAGCAAGGGGAAACTACAGCCGTAATTTTTCCCGAGGGCATGCAGCTTTACTGTATGATTAAACGATGATGGCGTCCTCTTGGGTAAAATATTCCGGAGGTAAAATTGTCCCCCATTCGGATCTCCGGGCGGGGACTACTCAAGAGGACGTCATTATCAGGAGAAAGAAAACTGGCATTCTACGGATCGAAGTGTGGAATGTCAGATCCCTTAATCGGGCAGGTAGGTTAGAAAACTTAAAAAGGGAAATGGATAGGGTAAAGTTAGATATAGTGGGAATTAGTGAAGTTCGGTGGAAGGAGGAACAAGATTTTGGTCAGCTGAATACAGGGTTATAAATACAAAATCAAATAAGGGTAATGCAGGTGTAGGTTTAATAATGAATAAAAAAAATAAGAGTACGGGTAAACTACTACAAACAGCATAGTGAACGCATTATTGTGGCCAAAATAGATACGAAGCCCACGCCTACTACAGTAGTACAAGTTTATATGCCACCTAGCTCTGCAGATGACGAAGAAATTGATGAAATGTGTGATACGCTAAAAGAAATTATTCAGGTAGTGAAGGGTGACGAAAATTTAATAGTCATGGGTGACTGGAATTCGTCAGTAGGAAAAGAGAGAGAAGGAAACATAGTAGGTGAATATGGATTGGGGCTAAGAAATGAAAGAGGAAGCCGCCTTGTAGAATTCTGCGCAGAGCATAACTTAATCATAGCTAACACTTGGATCAAGAATCATGAAAGAAGGTTGTATACATGGAAGAACCCTGGAGATACTAAAAGGTATCAGATAGATTATATAATGGTAAGACAGAAATTTAGGAACCAGGTTTTAAATTGTAAGACATTTCCAGGGGCAGATGTGGACTCTGACCACAATATATTGGTTATGAACTGTAGACTAAAACTGAAGAAACTGCAAAAAGGTGGAAATTTAAGGAGATGGGAACTGGATAAACTGAAAGAACAAGAGGTTGTGCAGAGTTTGAGGGAGAGCATAAGGGAACAATTGACAGTAATGGGGGAAAGGAATACAGTAGAAGAAGAATGGGTAGCTTTGAGGGATGAATTAGTGAAGGCAGCAGAGGATCAAATAGGTAAAAAGACGAGGGCTAGTAGAAACCATTGGATAACAGAAGAAATATTGAATTTAATTGATGAAAGGAGAAAATATAAAAATGCAGTAAATGAAGCAGGCAAAAGGAATACAAACGTCTCAAAAATGAGATCGACAGGAAGTGCAAAATTGCTAAGCAGGGATGGCTAGAGGACAAATGTAAGGATGTAGAGGCTTATCTCACTGGGGGTAAGATAGATACTGCTTACAAGAAAATTAAAGAGACCTTTGGAGAAAGGAGAACCACTTGCATGAATATCACGAGCTTTGATGGAAACCCAGTTCTAAGCAAAGAAGGGAAAGCAGAAAGGTGGAAGGAGTATATAGAGTGTCTATACAAGGGCGACGTACTTGAGGACAATATTATGGAAATGGAAGAGGATGTAGATGAAGATGAAATGGCAGATATGATACTGCGTAAAGAGTTTGACAGAGCACTGAAGGACCTGAGTCGAAACAAGGCTCCAGGAGTAGACAACATTCCATTAGAATTACTGACAACCTTGGGAGGGCCAGTCCTGACAAAACTCTACCATCTGGTGAGCAAGATGTATGGGACAGGTGAAATACCCTCAGACTTCAAGAAGAATATAATAATTCCAATCCCAAAGAAAGCAGGTGTTGACAGATGAGAAAATTACCGAACTATCAGATTAATAAATCACAGCTGCAAAATACTAAATCGAATTCTTTACAGACGAATGGAAAGACTGGTAGAAGTCGACCTCGGGGAAGATCAGTTTGGATTCCGTAGAAATGTTGGAACACGTGAGGCAATACTGACCCTACGACTTATCTTAGAAGAAAGATCAAGGAAAGGCAAACCTACGTTTCTAGCATTTGTAGACTTAGAGAAAGCTTTTGACTATGTTGATTGGAATACTCTCTTTCAAATTCTGAAGGTGGTAGGGGTAAAATACAGGGAGCGAAAGGCTATTTACAATTTGTACAGAAACCAGATGACAGTTATAAGAGGCGAGGGGTATGAAAGGGAAGCAGTGATTGGGAAAGGAGTGAGACAGGGTTGTAGCCTCTCCCCGATGTTATTCAATCTGTATATTGAGCAGGCAATAAAAGAAACAAAGGAAAAGTTCGGAGTAGGTATTAAAATCCATGGAGAAGAAATAAATACTTTGAGGTTCGCCGATGACATTGTAATTCTGTCAGAGACAGCAAAGGACTTGGAAGAGCAACTGAATGGAATGGACAGTGTCTTGAAAGGAGGGTACAAGATGAACACCAACAAAAGCAAAACGATGATAATGGAATGTAGTCGAATTAAGTCGGGTGATGCTGAGGGAATTAGATTAGGAAATGAAGCACTTAAAGTAGTAAAAGAGTTTTGCAATTTGGGGAGCAAAATAACTGACGGTGATCGAGGTAGAGAGGATATAAAATGTAGACCGGCAATGGCAAGGAAAGCGTTTCTGAAGAAGATAAATTTGTTAACATCGAGTATAGATTTAAATGTCAGTAAGTCGTTTCTGAAAGTATTTGTATGGAGTGTAGCCATGTATGGAAGTGAAACGTGGACGATAAATAGTTTAGACAAGAAGAGAATAGAAGCTTTCGAAATGTGGTGCTACAGAAGAATGCTGAAGATTAGATGGGTAGATCACATAACTAATGAGGAGATATTGAGTAGAACTGGGGAGAAGAGGAGCTTGTGGCACAACTTGACTAGAAGAAGGGATCGGTTGGTAGGACATGTTCTGAGACGTCGAGGGATCACTAATTTAGTATCGGAGGGCAGCGTGGAGGGTAAAAATCGTAGAGGGAGACCAAGAGATGAATACACTAAGCAGATTCAGAAGGATGTAGGCTGCAGTAGGTACTGGGAGGAAAAAAATGGTTCTGAGCACTATGGGACTTAACATCTGTGTTCATCAGTCCCCTAGAACTTAGAACTACTTAAACCTAACTAACCTAAGGACATCACACACATCCATGCCCGAGGCAGGATTCGAACCTGCGACCGTAGCAGTCGCGCGGTTCCGGAATGCGCGCCTAGAACCGCTAGACCACCGCGGCCGGCGTACTGGGAGATGAAGAAGCTTGCATAGGATAGAGTAGCACGGAGAGCTGCATCAAACCAGTCTCAGGACTGAAGACCACAACAACAACAACGTGTTAACTTGCTCGCTAATCATTTCTCCTCCTGTCCAACTTTCCTACGACAGTTCCCACTCCACTATGTAGCCCATCTTTCCTTAGTGGTGTTTATAAAGTACACAACACGGTCAGCTTTCTAGCATTCTGATTGTTTTATTGATTCTCATACAAAGATTGGACCATCATGAAGTACGCACTTTTCAGGAAGTTATTCAGCACATCTCGCACGTTCAGAATCTTATGTGTGGATGCACCATCATTCTGGAAGATGAGGCTGCAACTTTTCGATCTGTCGTAGCAGGAACTGTTCCAACATGTCCAGATAAACACTTCTTGTTGTAGTTTTCTCTGCGAAAACAAATGGGCATTACGCTACACCAAATTTCATCTTTGGGCTATCACAGATATGTTCCAGTGTGCTGTGTGCGTTTTAGGAACCAGAAGTCCTAATTTAGTGGTGATTCACATGTCCAGAAATGTGGAACCGCACTTTATCTGAATACTGACACGCCCCTTGTTGTCAATGGTTACGTCCTTACAGGTGTTGGTAATTCTGCAGTACCGTTGTCACAGATTTGATTCTGCATATCAGATGACACATTGAGTCTTGAATGTTGGGCTCCATAATGTTCCCTTTCTGTGCAGCGACCGTGTAATATAAAATTATAAAGAATGTAGTAACTAGTCACGGGAACGTAGTTTAATTATCTTGTTGCAAATCCATTTAGACTGATATCAGTCATCATCGGCGCATTTTTTTAACCGATACATGCCATAAGTACAAGTACTGTCCTTAGAAGATTTATATCATGATAGAAATCTGCTAAGGACAGTACTCGTACTTATGGCTTGTTAAAAAATTGCACCAATGATGACTGATATAAGTCGAAATCGATTTGCAAAAAGATAAATAAATTACGTTTCCGCGACTGGTTGCTACATTCTTCATAATTTTACATTGAGTCTTCTCCTGGTTTGCATCTAGCTGCACTAAAATGAACTACGCAATAAAAGACAAAAATAAAAAGAAAAACCTTTGAGAGATGCTAATGTTTCACAAACAATTACGATTCTCTACCTCTAATGTTTTCAAAGTAATTATTTTTTTAAAATGATAGAGGGCCTTTATTGACATGCTAATTTCGCGAACAAAGTAATTTGGTTGCTATCGACTATGGTAAAAGCGAGCTTTTCAAGTCACGAATATGTTACGTATAAGCTAATATACTACAGTTACACACTGGGAAAATTTAGTTACACGTAGCTTTGGTGTAGAAGACAAGAAGTCCATATAACCGTAGTGAAAGAGTTGACTCTGTCATGTGAGTGGGATGTCATCAGACTTTGCTCTGGCTGTGAGAAGTGACCTAAGAGAAAGTTGCAAGATATCAGGGGTAAGGCAGAGTCATAACCATTGTACTTCGAAGAAGGAATAACGGAAGTAAAGGAAATTTCAGAGGAATGAAATTTTCACTCTGTAGCGGAGTGTGCGCTGGTATGAAACTTCCTGGAAGATTAAAACTGTGGGCACTTGCCCGCGAAAGACGAAGTTCGAGTCTCGGTGTGGCACACAGTTTTAATCTCTCAGTAAGTTTCAAGATCGAGACCTGTTGGAAGGAATGGACGTCAGAGTAGACTGGATAACTTTTAAGAATAAACAGAATAGAGACAAATGAAGATTCGAATATTGCCTAAAAATCCACATATAAGTTCCGATTTGTGACTGTCCTTCCTTAAAATTTCACTGTAGACCTGCACTGACAGTTTTTCATATGTTTTTTGACCGATGGTTTTCGGGACTAATATCAGTATCTGGTACGTATTGGCAACTTTGAAACTAACCTTATGGGATCGTTTAGTATATTTTCTTGCTAGTTGTTAATAAGAGCAGCAATGATTATATGCATATATTGCACTCTGTAAGACGTTAATAATATGATTCAGCAAGTTGCATCCTGCAATTGCCAGAACGGTATGGCTTATGTGCCAGGCAATTTGCCAACGTCTTCTTCTAACAAATTATTTTTGAGGCACCTCTGTTCTCCACCATATTATTCTGACAAATCATTTTAATGCAGCTTCAATGTGCTGATGGCTACATATAGTTTGAAACATTTAATCACGAAAAATAGCACTTTAGCTTCAGAACTGTGAAATCGAAATGCCACGTGTATAGTCTGTTCTCCAGTCACAGTACTTCGGTAATGGATTTTCCTGTTTAAATGTGATTAGGGACGAGTATAACGAATAGCCAATACATTTTAACAGCTAAGTGGCTCGATCACACCAAAAATTTAATATTAATTTTATAGTCTCAGGTACGAAGCAATATGGCTGCTCCCTTTTTCTTGAGAGATCAATATCTCTACCTTGATGTTTCTGAGGTTAATACACTTGTCGCATCTTCATAAATCTAATCTCTCTCTCTCATTCTTATACACACACGCACACACACACACACACACACACGAACTCATAAACACTCACAAACACTGAAAGGGTACAGTACCGCCCGACATTGAAAATAGGCGCAACATTTTTCGTTATTCTTGTCAGAACAACATATTTTTTGTAATAATAACTCAATTTCACTTAATACACCGAAGCCAGATACCAGTGTAGGAAAGAATGACAATTTATTTATTTAATTGATCATATGTGCACTCCCACAAAATACATACCTGCATCCAATTTTGTGAGATCTGTGAAATGAATGCTAACCGCAGATAGCGAATGTGCTATATATGCTCATCTTTGAGACGGTCCTTTGGTCAACTTTGGTGGAACCAAAGAGATGAAATTTACCTGAGCTTTGACCGCCTGAAATGTGGCTGACCAATACGGTAGCAAGGCGCTCCCCCACCTTGACGGAGGTGCGAGATGATCTGAAGAACGGCCATCTTTCAGCATTCTGGTTCTGGATCTTGTGTTGGTAAGGTCTTAGGTGTGCTCCATAAAGACAAAAGAGTGGAGAAAATGGTATGCATGTGGAATACTTAAGAGTAGTTTGGAATAATAATTTCTCTATTTCAGGAACTTTTGTGGGGAGAATTGAATGTCAGGCAGGTAATATTAAAGGGATCTTAGTAATCTTCGGAAGTGACCAACGGTCACAATGAAACCAAGTGTAGCAATAAGTTGAAATACTTCCGAGTGCTAAAGTTAAGCTGAATTACTGGCGTGTGTACTATAAGTTGGATATATTTAAGAAATGGCGTGTGCAGGACTTAAAATTAGAGACGAGTACTTCCACGTAGTGAGTACTATGTGAGTCTCAATCTGTGTATGAGACAAAGGATAAAGAGAAGTACTCGTCCATGGTATCAGTTGAGGACTCACATGTGTGACGAATATGTTCTTAATATTACTTTGCGTGTTATGTTTCCGTGTGACGCTTGATTCAAACTCTAATACTCTGAGAGAGAAGCAAGGTGAGTCAGCCGTCTATCCAGCAACGCCACTTGGCCTGCATTGCACAGGAAGACGTGCACATATCCTCCAGAGTTCATAGTAGGAAAGAAAAGTTACGAAGTGGGGCAGTGTCGTGTGAAACTGGGATGAATACTAATTGAAGTGGGAAAGCCGAAAGTGATGTGATTATAACGTTGTAACTATTCCTTGTGTTGTATTCCCTGTTGCCAGTGTAGTGTATTTCATGTAATTTAAGTATGTGTGGTTTGCATGGGAGAGTAGCATGATGGGCTTAGAGGTAGTGGGTTATGCATGTTCCTTTTGTACCGCTCGGTCTGGAGGAAATTTTCGTGATGATGATTGTGAGAGTCGAAGTGTGAGATATAATAAAAGATCCACCATCCTATCCAGAAAGTGCACTGTAGTGTTAGATAATTACGAGACCATAAGATAGAGAACCACCAATGTAAAGCCATGCCAACTGGGCGGAGTTTCTCATGTGTAATTGTTGTAGAAAATCTAATGGTGTGTTTAGGTTATAAAATTTATCGGAATAAAAAAGATACTGAAAAGAAAAAGATTGGTGGCCTTTTCCTTCGAATAGTATGTTGTCATGATATCCAGAATTTATAATGTGTGCGCCATTCATATTCAGTGTGATGGCCACGTGTTGATCAAAGCTGTTGGCTAAGAAAGAAAATGTGGTATTGCCAGTGCGTAGTGAACATTCAGAGTTGTGTAAATTACTAATAGTCAGATGTGCGTTATCCGTTTCCGTTGCGTAATGTTCAAACACGAGAATAATTTGTAACTTAATTGTGAGTACTAGAGCTCATAATCAGCCATTGATGTTTTGCGATAAATATGAATAAATCCACTCGCTTGGCAGACCACTCATCTTGCAGGCCTGACTGCTTGATGCCACAGTATGAGCAAGGCATGTGGGTGCCTCTCAACACAACTACAAAAAGGAAGTACGTTCACAGGCTGGCAATACAATCCACACAGAAAAATGAAGAAAAACATAAACCTTGCGCTGAATGTGAAACACGGGTAACTACAATACTATTCCTCTTGGGAAGTTTTGGAAAGTGAGGTGAAGTGAACGAAACACAAACACAGCGCAAGGAAAAGCGTTTCCGAAAAGGACTACAAGTAGTGGAAAGTGAATGTGCAACATTTGCTTTGGGCTCAGCCTCCACTAACGATAGCAAAGGAGTGGGCTTCGGAATACGTGTACAAGAGGCAAGAACATAGTAGGTAAATTCTACACCAATGTTAAGCAGAAATAATGTTTTCAACTTACAGATACGAAAATGTATGGACATAATATTGTGTTGTGTTGTGTTACCTCTATAAACGCAGTTATCTTGAAACAGAAAACCAAAAACATTTTGAAAATAAAACTTGATACCATACCATACTACTTCATTTCGTTCATAATAAGTTCCCAAGTGACTGAGTGGATATGTTTTGGTTCAAATTAAAATCCTCTGTTTGTGTACTTCTGCACGTTGTTTCTGTGGCTAATTAAATGTTATCAAAAGCACTGCTACAGTCGATAACTGTATCATTTGCATAACGAAAGTTTCTAGGGAGACCTCCAACGGTATGGAAGGTTTCCTTAATCAGTTATAAGTCGTCGTACGAACTATTTCTCCACTAATTTTGGACGTATATTCCTTGCAATGGAATTAAATAGTTCTATTAGGAAATACAGTTATTCTGATCTTTTCCGCACCCAAATACCGCCTGGAACTTGGATGAGAATATGTTCCCTCACCTCTGCCGTTCCATTTTTCTCAATAATATTCGCACTCATAGCTAATAATGTCTCAGCTGGAAGCATAATTTAGGGGAGACGAAATTTTCGCTCTGGCGAAACGAGATTTATTTTGTGGCCGTTCTACATGATGTTGTTCGAGTTGTACTGGGCAGTCTTTCGTCGCCAGTGTTCCTGATGATTCCACTCAAGTATTCGGATTGTTTAACCTGTGTGTTGTTGTGATACTGCGTCATGTGAGATTCTAGGCCTTTGGGCTTCGAGGTCGATTGCGATTGCAATTTCATCTCACAACAGTTCTCATTGGGGATTTGGTTTCGCCGGTAGTACGGGAAATTTCACCAGAATATAAGCATAGATGAGGATTTTAATACTGATTCGTTTATTTTTAGATCGCACCCTGGCCTTATTGATAATGTTTCATCACTCTCGTTTCTAGTACTCTTGTGCTCAGCTAATCTAATTCTTAATTTCTTGCTTTTAAGTGCCGTTGTGAACTTTCTTTGTCCTTTTACACTCCGCCATCATTGCATTTTTCCAAAATAGTTGCCTCAAAGTGTCTGTGAGGGGTATTTCTCCCTGTCGGATGTCCGTTCTACCACAGCTTCTTTGCCTTAGTTTTGTGAAATCTTGCTTTGGTGATTAGTGTAGTCATAGTATTAATGTAGCAGTCACCTCTCTGTGATGTGAAGAATCGCTGGGAAAGACACGTAGTTCGTGTACCTCTTTAAACTGTAGCTCCGCTCTACCATGTTGGAAGAATGGAGTAGATTAGAAACATGCATGTGGCCGAAGTGGTGTCCGATTAAAAGGCTCACCCTCGGCCGCTGAGACACATGAAATTGTTGTTATATATATTTTACTGAATTCAAAAAGTTATCTGCAGATCATTTTCGTTCCTTCACAGTACTGTAATGTAGTCAGCATAAAGCGAATATCAAGAAGTACTTAGGAGGCGCATCGTGGGCAACGCTGTTTGTTTTGTAAATGATGATAGTTAAAACCCAACTCTAAACTTCTTTAGAAGAACAAAGTGAGTTCTCTATAGAGAGAAACTGTACTATAAGATTTCTCATCCTTCTTGTCGTCCGTCTTCATTTAGCATTTCATGCAATCTACTGCCTGTTACGGTTGCATGATCTCGTTTCTTTTCGCTCATATTTCTTTGTTTTTACAAGTAATGCGTGAAGTTTAATTCTGTATAGATCTTCATTCACCTTCTCTTAATTTATTCAAACTTTCCTTTTACGCTGGATTTTTTTAAGCTCACTCCTGTTATCAGCATTTCTGATTCTGTTAGTTGGCACTTTTTACAAACTTCACCCACGTACTCTCGACTGAATTTCTGCTTCTTCTTTACCATTCATGATTCAGGTCCATATAACTATGTTAGTAGAACAGCTGTCGTATAAAATTGTGGCCGGCCGCTGTGGCCGAGCAGTTCTAGGGGCTTCAGTCCTGAGCCGCGCTACCACTACGGTCGCAGGTTCGAATCCTGCCTCGGACATGGATGTGCGTGATGCCTTTGGTTTAATTAGTTCCAAGTTCTAGGGGAGTGATGACCTCAGATGTTAAGTCCCATAGTGCTCAGAGCCATTTGAACAAAATCGTGTTCTGCTATGTTTGAGCATTTTGTTTTGCAGATATTTGCTAATGTCTCTGAAAATATGACTACACTTATTCAGTTTGTTTTATATGTCCCTGTCGTAATAAGTCAATATATCGCAGCCATGATATTTTGAGTGTTTTAATCTTCAGTTGAGGCGCTGAGAATCAAAAGTGCATAAAGCACACCGTCATCGATTTCGTGACTGTATCAAGTATGTATACTCCTGATATCTGTTGATCTGATGCTGAACCAGTTTTATCTTTCTCTGTAGACCCTCACTATTTACATGAGCATTCACGAGAAGCTGCCTCATCGATGTCTTGGATTTTCATTTCACATGGGCCGAAAACACAAGTCCAGTTGTTGTGGAGGGTTCCAAGATAATTTAGTGTCTACACCACCTACGTAACAGTAGTACTTCGTAATCGGAGGTCATGATGAGACAAATAAAAGTTGAAACTTCCCCTTTGAAAATTAAGAATGACAGAGCTGGAAAAACTCTTACGTTTTTGATACAGAAGAAGCTGTGTAAAACTCAACGTACTCAGCCAGTTCTCTCTTTACTTACTGTGATCATCACTAAACTGACACACAATATTTTTAGCGCAACAAAATCTGACTTCCAATAATCCCTACAAAAGAATAGCCCTGACAAATAACCTATACCCTTCCTGAACTACTTACCTCACAAAAATCTTCGTGACTCGAACTACTGCAATACAGCGAGCGCAAATACTGCCAGATAAATAAAATATTCTAACTAGTGAAGGCATTAACTACTGATAGGCATAGTTAGCAACTGAAAGATTTTGATAGAGAGCAAACAATGTATTTACCTTAATAGTATTCAAAAGTCATTATATGTATATCCCCACATCCACCACTGCTGGTGGCTCACCTCCAACTGTCCAACGCTATAGAAGCAAATATTCCAACAATGGGTCCAACTTGGTCTGCCAATATAGGGACGGTTAATGCTGCTTGTGGATGATGCTGGAGTTGTTGTCCGAGGATGTCGCATGTGTACTCCATGGGAGACAGATCTGGCGATCGAGTAGGCCAAGGCAACATGTCAGCACTCTGCAGAGTATGTTGGGTTACAACAGCGGCATGGGGGCGAACGTTATCCTGTTGGGAAACACCCCCTGGAATGCTCTTCATGAATGGCAGCACCATAGAGTGACGTACAAAGCTGCAGCCAGTGTGCGTGGGATAAGCACGAGGGTGCCCCTATTCTACGAAATCGCACCACAGACCATAATCTCTGTTGCGTCTATAACACAGAGAGGCTGGTGTCCTTGTAACCAACAGACGGCCATCACTGGCACCGAGGCCGATCAATGTTTTATCAGGAAACACAAGAGACCTCTATCTTTCCATCCAATGGTCTCTCACTGGACACCACTGAAGTCGCAGATGGTGGTGGTTTGGGATCACTGGAATACACGCTGCAGGGCTTCTGGCTCGGAGATGCCGTTGAAGTATCTGATTTGTAACAGTTGGTCGTCTCACTGTGGTGCCAACTCCTGCGAAAATTGCTGCGGCAGGTGCAGTACGATGCGCAAGACCCGTACTTCGAACACAATGGTCACCCCTCTCGGTAGTTTTACGTGGCCGTGCGGAGGCCGGTATTCTTGCGAGAGTACATTCTCGTGACCACCGCTGCCAACAATAATGTGCAACGGCTACATTCCTGCCAAGTCTATTTGCGCTATCGCAGAAAAAAACATCCTGATTCTCGTAGCCCCATTACACGGCCTCGTTCAAACTCAGTGAGGTGATGGTTATGGCGCCTATGTTGACTTTAAAAACATTGTTGATTAACATCAGCTCACCATGCCTGTTCTCGTAGGTAACTGACGTGCACGACCATTACAGCTGTACTCGGAGCAAACATGATTTGCATTCTCACAGTGCTACTACTGGCTCCAAATTTGAATAGACTTCATCTTTCATATGTAGGAACACGCCTACCAACATTCGTTTATGTCGCACAGTTCCTTCTTGGTGGTTTGCTTTCCGTCAGTGTATTTCATCATTTTCGTCTTAGTACATTGGCTAAAGCTTTCGCACAATATATAAATATCAAGGTAAAATTAGTAATATTGGTTCCACTCTATTTTTGGCCGTCTGATGTTGCAACAGATTACGAACATATTTGTATAAAATAGTCTCGGTTGCATTTTGTTTTTATTAAGAACAATTACGCGTTTCACCGTTGCATGGCATCATCAGATTACGAAAAATTGTAGTAAGATAAGCTTCACCCATCACCGCTGAAGGGCGTTTAATAAAAATAAGAAGAGCCTGGTTATAAAAACACCTCATCAAATGTCTTATCAAATACATAAGATCCTCTACACATTTGATAAGACATTTGATAACCGGATGCTCTATCCAGATGCTTCCTTTTTGGTAATGAATGCCCCTCACCGGCAATTGGAGGATGAAGATTATCCTACTGCATTTTTGCATTATTTGATGATGCCTTACAGCAGCGAAATGCGAAACTGTTGTTAATAAAAACAGTTTTGCAACCGAGACTGTTTTACTCAAACAAGGAAGAAGGCAAAATTAGTTTTCTTCTCAACGTCCTTAAACAAGCAAATCTGCAACTACTGTTTTGAGTCTGTAGTGTATAATTCTGTTGTACAACGTAAGACTCATTGATAGCTATAAACCATGCCGAGGACAAATATTCCCTCTCAATAATGGCGGCCGGCGGCCACCTGGATTATTTGTGTGGCGTTTTCATTGAAAACAGTACATTCAGTAGCCCGTGTATCGTGGGGGATCAGCGTGTCGACAAAATGAATGATGCAGTTTAAACCGAGAGTAGGTAATCCACGGGGACAGCTATCCATTAACGTCAGCGAGAGATACTGCCTACAACGAAACTGACAAATGGTGAGCTCTGTAGCGCCCCCTGCCATCTTTGTCCCTCTTCCGCTTGCAGCCCCTCTCTCTGAAACTAGCTCGCTGTCCTCCCCTATTTTGCTGACATACGTCCGTTTTTGCGCCGTTCCGAAATCCTTTATGCGCCGCTAGCTGGCTTTCAGCCGGAATCGGCGGCGACTTCCCACTTGATTGATTCAAGCGTTTCATTGTTGCCGCCGCGAATGGCGGCGCATTTACATTCAGTGACATTCGGTCCGCCCGAAACCCCCCAGTGTTCAATTAACGTCTACTTTCAGCGCTTGTAATCACCGTACAATGTAAAATGGAATCTGCCGCATGCAAAAGCGATGTCAGTAATTTATATGCACTGTTGTCCGCGGAAATTGGCAATTAGGACCTGCTTTAATTCCAAATTTATTCGGCGGCCGATGTTTAACAGCCAGTTTGGGGGGGACATGTTTAGCATCTGCGTATGCGCGAGTTCCACTGATCGTGCAGACTGCAGGGTTTTCCAACGAGGGCCACGGACAAACCGCCGATTAGTGTTTCTGGAAATTGTGTACAGAGGACGCGGTTGATTGGTCATCATACAGCAAATTAGTTTTGAAGAGTGAGCTCTCATTAAAAGGAGATTATATTGATTCACTCGTATACTGCAGAAATGAGTAACACCTTAAGCTGCTGTCCAGTTTATTCTTTATTGTGCGACCAATTCGGTCAAAGACTAATATCCAGCATATATGTTTTTTAAAAGCGAAGGTTACATATATATATATAAAAAATCACAGTAAAAAATGTAATATTTCTAAATTATGTTTGCCGTAGAGGGGTTTATGGGTGGTGTCGCAATTGAACAATAGCTGAAGGTGTTACGAAGGGATGCTGAAAATTAATGCCTCCGAATTTTTTATGTGGAATCTCTTAAATCTTTCTAAATAAAACAAACGTTGTTAACATTGTACATCATTATTTTTTATTTGCATATATCAACCTGGCGGCAAACACATTTCACGCAACAAGTGACCAGTTTTTTTTAAATTCGCACCGTAAAATGAGTTTGTTAACAGAGTAGCAACCTTACCTCTGCTTGAACCGCTTCATCACTATCAAATTGAAGTCATCCAAACACTTCTTTAATTTTTGGAAACAGATGAAAAACGAATAGGATCAACTTGGAATGCTATGGGAGATGATCGATAACAACCCAAGGCGTCGGACTGACGCCATATGAGTGAGGTCTGGCATTTTTGATGCGAAAGATGAAGGTGTTCCATGTGTGGAAGAACTCTTCGACTTGGAAAATCTATTTCAGAACACTGTTTCTCACACGCCGACGTAGTTACGTTACACATCGCCATGTTACACGTTACAATAAAGAGCCCTCTAGCGGTAGCGGGCTGCAAATGTGGAGAAATGAAGGGTGAATGTGTAGAATATTAATAACGTTTGTTTTCGGAGGGGTTACTTTTCAGCTCACCCTTGCAGATTAAGTTATTTCTACGATCTACCGCCTGTGAAACAAGATCGCGAAGGAATATTGTTTGCACTGACATATGGTGTTTCGGTGACGTCAGATTCAAGTAGAACATTTCATTCACCCACAGATTACCTGAAATGCGGCCATAAAAGTGCAATAATTCCAGGACTAATGATTAGCAACAGTCGCCAACGGGAAATGTTTACTAACGAGGTCACCAACGTTTCGGAAAGTTTTTGGCCTAGAAAGAGGTGCAAATTTTCAGTTCTGCCAGGAAAATAAACGAATTACTTGGAACTGCAGCACGTCACCCACTAGCGACAGTTGTTGACAGTAAAAAACTGCGAAATTTGTGGCCCAGTCTATAGTGTGGCTATAAAAGAAGTATTAAATGAACGTAAGATGAAATCATGCTTTGGACAAGCGTTAAGTCAGCAGCAGCGGAACGCGAGTTACAATATCCAGGCAATGAAATAAAATTTCGTGAAACCAGCGTTTCAGCCAAGGCAACATACTATCATTCGCGTTCATACAGTCGCAATAGAAATTTACGCTGAGGAGGCAAAAGTCATGGAATACCTTCTAATATCGTGACGGATTTCGCTTGCCTGACGTATCAAGCATATTGAGCCACGCTGCCTCCATAGCCGTCCACAATGACGAAAATGGGGCCGGTGCAGTATCTCGTGTACGAACTGATATTTCGATTATGTCCCATTAATTTTCGACGAGATTCATCTCGGGCGATCTGGGAGACCAAGCTCGAACTGTGCAGAATGTTCTTCAAACCAATAAGGAACGATTAGGGCCCGGTGACATCAGGCATTGTCATCCACAAGAGTTCCATCATTGTCTGGAAACGTGAAGACAATGAATGTCGTCAAATGGCCTCCAAGTAGTCGAGAATAACAATTTGCAGCCAATAATCGGTTCTCTAGAGGCCCAGTTGATTCCGTGTAAGCACAGCCCACACTATTGTGGTAACAGCACCAGCTTGTACAGTGCCGTGTTGAGAACTTGGGTCCATGGCTTCGTGGGGTCTGTGCCACACCTGTTCCAACGGGAATCGGGACTCATCTGACGAGGTCACGATTTTCCAGTTGTCTAGGGTCCAATCGGTATTTTCACGAACCCAGGAGAGGCGCTGCACGAGATTTCCTGCTATTAACAAAAAACTTTCGCGTCGGTTGTCTGCTTCCGTAGCCCAGAAACGCGAAATGTTGCAGCACTGCCCCAAAGGATAGGTTCGCCGTAAGTCCCACATTGATTTCTGCGACTAGTTCACGCCGTGTAGCTTGGTAGTTACCTCTGGCACCTCCACGCAAACGTCGCTGCTCTCGGTCGTTGAGTGAAGGCCATCTGCCACTGCGTTGTTCGTGGTGAGAGGTAATGACTGAAATTTGGTACTTTCCGCACACTCTTGACACTGTGCATCCCGGAATACTGAAGCGCCTAATGGTTTCCGAAATGGAATGTCCCATGTGTCTAGCTCCAGCAACATTCCGCATTTAAAGTGTGGTGTCACCATCAGACACCACACTTGCTAGGTGTTAGCCTTTAAATCGGCCGCGGTCCGTTAGTATACGTCGGACCCACGTGTCGCCACTAGCAGTGATTGCAGACCGAGCGCCGCCACACGGAAGGTCTAGCCTAGTGAGACTCCCTAGCACTCGCCCCAGTTGGACAGTCACCTTTGCTAGCGATGGTTCACTGACTACATACGCTCTCATTTGCAAAGACGACAGTTTAGCATAGCCTTTAGCTACGTCATGTGTTACGACCTAGCAAGGCGCCATATTCAGCTACCATGTCTTCTGAACAGAGAATATTGTGACTCATGTACCGTCAAGAGCGACGTTCATCATTAATGGATTAAAGTTAAGAAGCAGACTAGCTACGTCCGCTTTCTGAATTCTTTGTCATGTTCCAGACCTCACGTTAGTATAGTCCTTCCCTCCTCACGCCAGTCTGCGTGAGCTAAAATGCGTGCATTTCGGCCTCCTCTAGTAACACGATGTTGGCTCTTCTGCCAATACAACATAAAGGCTGTTAGTTCCCATCGTGCGCTTATAATCACGTCGGAAATCTTTTCACATCAAAGTACAAATGACAGCTCCGCCCTTATACTGCCCTTTCATCTCATGCATACGATAGTACTGCCATCTGCATTTATGCATATCTCTATCCCATGAATTTTTGCGTCTAAGTATATAAAAACTGTAATGATCTTTACTGAAAGCAATAGGTCTAACTTAGCACCAGGAGATTAATGCTAATCGTTGATTATTTTTAGTCGAGACAGATTATCAGAGATAGTCATACGCGTTTAGCAACACGTGAGAAGTGGTGGCTCCCTCATATACAACTCATAATGCGCCTACTAATTTGGGGCCCCTTTGGCGCAGTTGTTTTCCCCATCTCCAGAAAGACTTTTTGAGCGGAGTGTCACATTGGAACTGTGAGAGGGTGGATGGCATGGACATGCGATCGTTGTGAGCGCTGCCGTGGCGAGATGGTCGCAAACACTAACTGCGGGATAGTCAGCTTCGAGGAGATGAACCAGCAAAATCTTCAGTCTAGCACTGTCGCTATGGTGAAAGTGGTGTACAAGCCTGCAGTCTACATCTACATCTACATCTACATCCACAAGCCACCGTACAGTATGTGGCGAAGGGTACCACAACTAGTCATGGCCTTTCCTGCTCCATTCGCGAGAGCGGGGAAGAAACGACTATCTATATGCCTCCGCATGAGCCCTAATCCTTCTGCAGTCAGCTTTAAATGCCGATTTTCTAAACTTTCTCAGCAGCGTCCTACGAAATTAATGTGTTATTCCCTCCAGGAATGCACACTTAGGCTCCTCCCGAAGCATGTCCGTGCACTTGAATGCTGATCGAACCTGACGGTAGCAAATCTAGCAGCTCGCCTCTGAACTGCTTCTGTGTCTTGTATCAGTCTGTCCTGGTGCGGCTCCCGAACACTCGATTACTCAAGAACATGTCTCCTTTACAGATGAACTACACTTTCCTGAAAGTCTCCCAATAAACCGAATTCGACCACTCGACTTCCCTACCACAATCCTGACATGCTCGTTCCATTTCATATGGCTTCACAACGTTACTGTCACATATTTAAACGATGTGACTGTGTCAAGCAGGACACTACTAATGCTGTATCCCAACATTACGGGTTGGTTTTTCCTACTAATCCGCATTCACTTACAGTTTTTCCACATCAAGAGCCAGCTACCATTCACCACACCAGCTAGCAATTCTGTCTAGATCATCTTGTATCAACCGACAGTCACATATCTTCGACACCTTCCTGTACACCACAGCATCATCAGCGGACAACCACAGATTGCTGCCAGTCCTGTCTGCCAGATCATTTATGTATACAGCAACGGTTGTATCGCACTTCCCTGGGGTACTCCTGTAGTGGCCCCCGTCTCCGATGAACACTCGTCGAGGACAACATGCTGGCTTCTGTTACTTTAGAAGTCTTCGAGCCAGTCACATGTCTGGGAGCCTATTTCGTATGCCCGTACCTTCGTTAACAGTTTGCAATGGGGCAACGTGTTGTCGAATGCTTTTCGGCAATCGAGAAATATGTATTCTATCTGTGCCCGTCGTCCATAGTTCGCAGCACACCATGTGAGAAAAGAGCAAGCACGAGTGATGCTTTCTAAAGCCGTCCTGATTCTTGGACATGAGCTTTTCGATCTCTAGCAAATTTGTTACATTCGAACTCAGAATACGCTCTAGAATTCTGGGGCAAATTGATATTAAGGACATTGGTCTGTAATTTTGCGGGTCTGTTCTTTTATCTGGAAATTTGTGGTAAGGTCTTATGGGACCAAGGTCATCGGTCCCTAAGCTTACGCACTACTTAATCTAACTTATACTAACATATGCTAAGGACAACAGACACACCCATGCCGGATGGAGGACTCGAACCACCGACGGGGGGAGCCGCCCGGACCGTGACAAGACGCCCTAGACCGCGCGGCTACCCCGCGCGGCTCTATTCTTTTACCGTTATTGTAAGGTCACCTGCGCTTCTTTCCAGTCGCTTGTCGCTTCACACTGGTCAAGAGAGTCGCGATAAATGCAAACTGAATAATGGGCATATGGTGTACGAGGGTTGCCCAGAAAGTAATGCATCGCATTTTTTTCTTTAACATTTTTTTATTGAACGTAATGAGAATTACACACACGAAAGAATGGTGTTTTATCTACACATCCTATTCTTCAACATAATCTTCATCCCGTTCTACGGCCTTCCTCCACCGCGAAATAAGGGTGTGTGTGCCCGGTCTGTTCCAATCCTAGTCGTAGTGGCGGAGCCAGTGCTTCACTGTGTGAATCACCTCCTCTTCGTCCTCTAAATGTCTTTCACGAATGGCATCCTTTAATCGCCCAAACAAGTGGAAGTCCGAGGGGACTAGCTCAGGGTTGTAAGGTGTGTAGGGTAAAACTGTCCAACCCTGTTTTGTGATGTGCTCAGCAGTCCTCAGACTTATGTGGGGCCGAGCCTTATCGGGTTGCAGCAAAACATGTTGCAGTGGGTCTGTCATCGCGAATGACAGCATCAGCTCGCTGCAACATGTTAGGTGTGACAGCCGTGGATGGTCTCCCAGAACGCTGCAAATCGTGGAGCTCGGCCGAACCGCCTTCTGATGATCTCACCCTCCGTTCTCAGCGACTAACTCTACTTCTGTTTACTGCGGATGATCTGTAGACTTTGCACAAGCGTTTGTGAATATTCCCCACTGTTCTTTCTCTAAAATGATAAATTCAATGACGGCACGTTGCTTGTAAGATATATCACATAAAGACATCATTTTGAAACTGTCCTGCAGCTATGCTATCTGTCGGAAGTGACGGAAGGCTCGCTCACTCAGGAAACTTCAAATAATATATACGTAACGTTTCGCATTCGTAGCATTGTTTTCGGATGAGAAAGAAAGAATGCGGTGCATTACTTTCTGGACAACCCTCATAGAATATTGTTTGTAAAAGCGAACTGGGATTCTATCCGGACCTGGTGATTTACTTGTTTTCAACTGTTTCAGTTGTTTCTCCACGCCAAGCCTCCTTATTACAATGTCATCCATACGGGATTCTGTGGGACTGTCAAATGACGGCACGTTTCTACGATTCCCCTGCTTGAACGATTTCTTAAACTCGAAAACTTCGGCAGTTCGTTTGCTATCTTCCGCTGGGAAACCAGACTGGTCAACGAATGAGTGGATGGAAGCCTTAGACGCGCTTAGCGATTTTACACAGGACCAGAATTAGTTCGACTTCTCCTCCAGATCTGCAGCCAAGGCATTATGGTGGTAGCCGTTTTATGCCTCGTGCGTAGATCTTCTCACAGACGCACGAATCTCTAATAATATCTGCTTCTTGTCATTTGCAGTGTTTACATGGGGCCAAAATGGCGCAGTGACTGGACCTGAAGGTAATGAATGAGATCAGCTGCTGCATGGAGTCGAGGCGAGGGCCCGAGAAACGGAAGAATTGGGTGGGGTGGTAAAGGGGGGGAGTGACCACTGTGTCGACACAACAGTCTGGTAGAGCTTTTGGTGTCTTTTCCCAGTTGATGAACAGGGATCTCAGTGGGGGCAGAGCACAGGGTGTTTCTGCAGGTCACGAGAAGCATTACCTCAATGCTTTGGCATCTGACAGTTCCAGGCTGGCGCTTCTATGGTTGATGCAGAGCACTGTATGGTATACGAGTGGTGCATTGAGTACGTCAGGTAGCCACAATGTCTCCACGGAAGTCAGTGTTTGTCGCGTGAAAAGGTGTTGTTATTTATTGATGGCACACAGGAGTAATGGTATGTGCGCTATGAAATTAATTGTATTAACGCTTAAGTATTTTGTTTAAACTATGACTTGAGCATGACTGCTGAGAACTCATTTTGTTACTTGACTTTTGAGACTAATCAATTACTTGTGTTATTGAATGAGGATGATCTAATAATATCATCATTTTGTTACTTGCCCTTTGAAAATAATCAATTGTTTATCTTATTGTATGAGAATTTATTGAGATATATCCGTAGGTATTTTGAGAGAGAGCTATTTGTAGCTTGTTGCGGCAGCTATCTGGTGGCAGTAGTAGTAGAAGCAGATCAATGCGTACTTGTGTCTTATGATCCTTGTGGATTTTTAAGAGTAGTTTCCCAGCTTATGTTCTACTTTGGTGTCAGACATTATTATTGATTATGGCCGTGGGCCAAGCACAAAGAAATTATTGATACTGTAGCCCAGTTGTGTACGTCTACGAAAGGGTACATTTAATTCTTTAATGTAATGGGAAACATTTAGTTGTATTATTTGCTTGGAACTCTGTATAAGGATCTTTAAAGGGCACAGAAAAAAAATTGGTTCAAAAGGTATTTCTATGATGTTAAATAAAATAGTTGCTAAATTAAGCCTCACAACCACACAAACGCGGACCTAACGCTACTCCAGCTATAGTCACTGAAAATTTAACCTGGCCTGTATTATTAAACAACAAAAAACTACTCGTCTAAATCTACATGTACGTGATTACTCTGAAATTCACAATAAAGTTTCTGGCAGAGGGTTCAATGAACGACCTTCAGCTGTCTGTCTACCGTTCCACTCTCGAACGGCGCGCGGAGAAAACGATCACTTAAATTTTTCTGTGCAAGCCCTCGTTTCTCTTATTTTATCGTGATAATTTCTCCTATGTAGGTGGGTGTCAACAGAACGTTTTAGCAATCGTGGGAGAAAACTGGTGATCGAAATTTCATGAGAAGATCTCATCGCAACGAAAAATGCCTTTGTTTCAATGATTGACACTCCAATTCACGTATCATGTCTGTGGCATTATCTCACCTATTTCACGATAGCTGCCCTTCTTTGAACTTATTCGATGTTATCCGTCAGACCTACCGGATGCTGATCCCACACCACACAGCCACAATCAAGAGTATGGTGGACAAGCGTCGTGTAAGCAGTATAAAGAGCTACTTCTGTTTCATAAGAACGATATTTTCTGAACCCATGCTGCTATGTGTCAGTAAATCGTTTTGTTCGAGGTACTTCATAATGTTCGAACACAGTACATGTTCCAAAACACTACTGCAAATCGACGTTAGTGATATGGGCCTGTAATTCAGCAGGTTACCCGTATTTCCCTTCTCGGGTACGGGTGTGACTTGAGCAATTTTTCAGTCTTTAGGTACGGATCTTTCTGTGAGCGATCGGTTGTATATAATGGCTAAATATGGAGCTGTTGTATCAGAATACTCTGAAAGGAACCTGACTGGTACACATTCTGGACCGGAGGCCTTGCCTTTATTAAGTGATTTAAGCTGCTTTGCTACTCCGAGGATATCTACTTCTACGTTTCGCATCTTGGTAGTTGTTCTTGACTGGAATTTAGGAATATTTACTTCTTCTTTGGTGAAAGAGTTTCGGAAAACAACGTTTAATAGCTCTGCTTTAGTGGCGCTGTCATCAGTGACTTCACCGTTGTTATCGCGCAGTGAAGGTACTGATTGCGTCTTGTCATTGGTGTGTTTTATGTATGACCAGAATCTCTTTGGTTTTCTGCCAGATTCCGAGACAGAGTTTCAGTGTGGAAATTTATTAAAAGCATCTCGCATTGAAGTACTCGCCATATTTCGAAGTTCTTTTAAATTAGCCGGCCGCGGTGGTCTAGCGGTTCAGGCGCTCAGTCCGGAACCGCGCGACTGCTACGGTCGCAGGTTCGAATCCTGCCTCGGGCATGGATGTGTGTGATGTCCATAGGTTAGTTAGGTTTAAGTAGATCTAAGTTCTAGGGGACTGATGACCACAGATGTTAAGTCCCATAATGCTCAGAGCCGTTTGAACCATTTCTTTTAAATTAGGCATGCTTTCTTCGTTGCTTCTACAACATCGATCTGACCCGTTTTGCGTACCATGGGGGATCAGTACCATCACTTACTAATAATGTGTGGCGTATACCTATCCATTGCCGTTAATACTATCTCTTTGAAATCAATCCACATCTTTTCTCTGCTTACATAAGCAGATCGGAAGGAGTGAAGACTGTCTCTTAAAAAGGCGTTAAGAGCATGTTTGTTAGCTTTCTTAAACAGATATACTTTGCGTTTCTTTTTGATGGCTGTAGGTGTTACGGTATTCAGCCTAGCAGCATGTGCCTTGTGGTCGCTAATCCCTGTATTTGTCATGATACTCCCTATTTGTGCAGGATTACTTGTTGCTAAGAAGTCAGTTACTCGTTATGTTTCTTAGATATCTGTACCAGCACAACACTGACAGGCCCCCTGTCGCATCAGAACTCATTCCCTAGGAGCTTCAAATTATACTGAAATGTCTCTCGACACGTAATTCAGAGTTTGAAGGCATTGTTAAACGATTTGAAACCTGCGTCAGGCAAAAAATATATAACGACGGGGTAACAAAGGCAATTACCACGGAATAGGGCCAGCGTACATTCGCGCTGACTCACCAGCGGCACCATAAATGCGCACGAAGCGTGTCAAGTTGCAAACAGGGCTTCTGTCAGCTTGCAACGAAACATGATGCAACAGAGAACATTGACGTAACTCCGTGCTCCTACGTTTTCCACGTAATATCGATGCTTTCAAACGGAATATAGATTCTTGACTTTTTGTTCATCAACTTTTATCTTGTGCACATCTACGTAGTATATATATATATATATATATATATATATATATATATAGGAAGTGTACAGTGCTTGGTCGAGGGGTTATCGTCTCAGTATTTTCGATTTTGTCTTTATGCCTCTGTATCCACTTTAATCTTATCTTATTGTCTTGATTGCAATGCGAGACATACGACGCTGGCAACATAACGATTGTACAGTATTCTTCGAATACAGAGTCTCTAAATTTTCCGAGGAGTATGTCCTTTTCCTTTTAAGGATTTTCATAGAAGTACCATGAGCTTTTCTATTACACTTAAGTTGGGCTATACAGACCTTTCGCAATTCTATTAGCGCATCTCTCAAATACTTTGGTGTCCTTCGTCAGGCCCAGTTCATAAGGACACTGGAGCATGAGGGCTGATTTCACTAGCATCTTGAAAGTTGCTTCCCTTGGAGATGCTCTTTATTTTCCCGCACCTGTTACCTGAAATCTAAATATTTCTATCGCCTTTCCTAATAGTTTTTTTAGGAGACTGAAATATTTCATGCCACTTCTTCGTATCCTAAATACAATAAATGACTATTGCTAAGCCGGCCGGAGTGGCCGTGCGGTTCTAGGCGCTACAGTCTGGAACCGAGCTACCGCTACGGTCGCACGTTCGAATCCTGCCTCGGGCATGGATGTGTGTGATGTCATTAGGTTAGTTAGGTTTAATTAGTTCTAAGTTCTAGGTGACTGATGACCTCAGAAGTTAAGTCGCATAGTGCTCAGAGCCATTTGAACCATTTGACTATTGCTAAGGGACAACTACCAAATGTTACGGAACAACCGACAGTTGCTATGGAACACCTGACCAATGATAGTAAACGGAAATGAAGAGGGCGAGGAGTGTTAAATGCCCCGAAGCCTGTGCACGAATACTCTGTACGCATTCGACAGACCATGCAGTACGGTGTTTGACGAAGCCACTCGTGGAACCGATTAGTGCGACATTTCGTGTGGAACTGAACATGTCTGCAAGACATCAATTGAATTCCTAAAACTGTAGACGAGCAGTTGCGGCTCCAAGCCGATCAAAGTGTCGTTACTGTGGATACAGTGATTGGTGATTCCAAAAGTGTCACTTCGCAATTAAAAAGTCCGCTGAAAGTGGAAATGCTCTGCGAAAACAAGCTGGTAGTAGCAGACGGAACACCACACCGCAAGAGGATCGATTCGTAGCCCTAGTGTCGAAAAGGAATCAACATTTCACTCCTAGATAGATCACCACAAACCTTGCAGACTCTACCGGTACACGTGTCCCGGCCAGCAACATTTAAATCAGGCCCTTTCTATGCTCGGAAGTCTGTTAAACGCATCGCACTTCAACCAAGCCACCTTCTAGAAAACGTCCGTTGGATTAGGGAGCAAGTTGTTTGGGATCAGCAACAGTGGTCCAGAGTGATGGTCTCTGATGAATCCCACTTCATTGCGGCACGTGATTCTGGCCACAATATAGTGTGGAGAGATATAGGGAAACTTCTTCTTTAAGACCTAGGCGAGGTGATGGCAGGCATTATGCACAATGGCCGAACACCGCTGCATATCATTGCACACAGAGGTATTGCAGGAAAATTATTCTGGATCATGCCCCTCTGTTTACGGGTGGAGTAGGACCAGACTTTCTGTTTACGGATGACACACATGACCGCTCAGACGTCGGACTCACGGGAAAGTTAAGACGTTGAACACATGGAATGGCTTGAGTAGTCGCCGGACCTAAACCCTATAGAGCATGCCTGGGATGCTTTAGGCAGACGTGTACCTCAACGAACAGCCCTTCCCCAAACCGTCCAATAATTGAAAACCGCGTTGAGAGAGGGAGGGCGCAACATCACACAAGCACTCCTCAACAAATGCAAAATGTGTAATAGTGGCCGAGGGGGCTTATTGCTTAATGAGACTCCTACGTCGACCGTTCTGTTGAAGTCTGACCTGTGTCAAGCATAAAAGTTATTTATGTCCGTTATCCTGCTTTCCCGTGTGGTGAAATCTGCAGAATTTTTCGTTGTAAATATCCCATGTCGTCCATCAATGCTTGTGATTACTATTGTCCAAAAATGCCTTTGTTCCTTAGCAAGAGTCAAGCAGTGTACTTATCAATCTGCATTCACATACATAGTCTGCGTACCACTCAGTCTTACGGCCGAGGGTACTTAGCATGGAACCGCACTTAGGGTTACTTCCCGTTTGAGTCGCGTACATAATGCCAGAAGAATAACTCTTTGAATATTTGTGTTCACAATGAAGTGACGCGCTCAATATGTTCACCGGCAGTTCATTGCACGAAGTGTAAATTTTGTGCAAGTCCTTACCATCGCGTAACGAGGATACTTTTCTGTAGAAGATAGTATGTGGTGACTCCCTTTCGTAAAAAATGAGGCATTAATCAAGGGGAATCGAGACGCCCTATCTCGTCAGATAAAATTGGCTGATATTGTACCTTCTTTCTCTGGAAATGTTATACCTAAAACTTCCAAATTTTTTCACCAGTTTTCAGCATGTGATGTCAGCTCACCGACAGACAATGTGTTTCCTGGTATGATACTTACGTATTTTTTACCCTCAAGTCATTTTTAATCGGGAAAACTTTCATATAAATCTCTCTGATTCAGAAAATAAAGCCGTTCTTGTCGTTACTATAGTTCAGTGGTACCTCTTAACTACTTTATTGTACTACGGAAAATTTGAGTTTTATTGCTTTCGTGATCTGCAAAATAAAGGTACATGTGACATTGAAAACGTCAGATCCTAGAAAATGCGATCAAAGTAATTTATTATGAAAATTCATAAACACTTTTCAGAAATACCTCTTTTTTTTATCAGAAGTGTCCAACAGAGTAGTCAAGGTCATATGGCTCTTCTTCACCTAGAAGCTTTCTTCCAGTGGGTGTGTTCCCTTCACACTTCCCAAGAGTACAAGCGTTACAACTTTCATTATTGTGGTTCAAATGGCTCTGAGCACTATGGGACTTAACTTCTATGGTCATCAGTCCCCTAGAACTTAGAACTACTTGAACCTAACTAACATAAGGACATCACACAACACCCAGTCATCACGAGGCAGAGAAAATCCCTGACCCCGCCGGGAATCGAACCCGGGAACCCGGGCGTGGGAAGCGAGAACGCTACCGCACGACCACGAGATGCGGACATTCATTATTGTGAACAGATGACGAAGCAGGCACTTACAGTAAAGGTGCCTGTAAATTTATTACCGCGATACTTGTAGCTTTTAAATAATGATGCATTCCCAGACACCGTGGAAACATCATCTCTCATTGTATTCCGAATTATCCGTTCAACATCCTTTTATACTTTCTCTGTCTCTTTATCTTCATCTAGCGACGTGGGCATGTATACCTCAACCATCATTGTCGGTGTTAGTTTGCTGTCGATTCTGATAATAACAACCCCTCTGACCTACCTTCCTATTCATAACGAATACTACTCCCGTTACACCATTTTCTGCTGCTGATGATATTAACCTATACCCTTCTATATCAAGCCTTACCATTTCCTTTCTCCAGATTTTATAGCTTCCCTACCACGTTCAAACTTCTGACATTCCACGCCCCTAGTCGTAGATTGTTATCCTTTCGTTAGTTATTGAGCCGTATTATCATGGTCATCTCCTTGGTAGTCCCCTCCCGGAGATCCGAATGGGGGACTAGTCCGAAATTTTTTGCCAATGGAGAGATCGTCATGACACTTTTTAAATTACATGCAACAGGTCCTGTTGATACACGTGATGTGTTTTTACTGCAGTGGTTCCCGCTGCCTTCTGCATTCTCATTCCGTTGGTCACTACCGATTCTTCGGCATTAGAGGTGAGGCCAAAGAGAGTACCCAGAACTTTTGTCCTCTCCACCGCCCTCTTAGACAAAGCTGTTGCTGAATAAGGCTGACTTATTATGCAGGAAGTCTTCGGTGGGCACTGCAGATGATTTTTATTTAAAATTTAAGCGGTGGCGTGATTTGAACCCTGGACCGTGGATACTTTGATTACTAAGCAAAATCTCCATCCTACGTATAGCGTTGTCTACAAGACTGAATGTAGGAATACTCCGAAATAATTTATCAGTACTCATTAACAATACTTTAGTGTATCAAAATCTATAGGAACAACACAATTCAAAAATGCACAACGTAAATAAAATGTTGCTGGTTTTCACTATTTTCCCCATTTATCATTACTGTTGACTGAACCAAGAGGTGGTAAGATGCTGCCTTGACTGTTTCTAACTTTGTGGTTGGTAAATCTGCAATTGTCTATTCGATAACCATCCTACTGGAGAAGTCAAGCTTTTCCTTTTCTGACCAAAGGGCATAGACGCTGGCAGAGCCCGCAATTTCTCTGCCATATTTTTGCAAATAGCATTGTCTGAGGCTTTTGACTGGTCCATGGAAACTGTAGAGACAGTTTGTTTCATTCGTTTGGTTATTTTCTCCGAGACTTAATCTGCTTTTGCTTAAGGTCATGTAAAATTTATTGGTTTGTACAAGGAGGAATAATTCTTGACTGTGTCAAATCAAGATCACGAAATGGCCATGAAAAAAAGTAAAATATCAAAGTTAAAATATAAAATGTTACTGTTATTGAGACACATCACGCTTTTATTAGCCGACTGCGACTATTAATTTAAGTCAGCGTATTTGCAGGTCGCCGTTCAGAAACGATGCAGCTTGCCAAATGGCCTAAAGCCGAACCAACCTCACGGTATATGATGAAACTGATCAACTGCCTCGGCTCGAGTCGGCGGATTTCGTAAATTTTTTTTATCTGCAAAAGAAGACAAAGTTTCGGAAAAACTAGCTAAAGTCTGAAATAATCTTTCTCTACGGCTTCCTTGGAATAAGCAAAAGGACCATGTAATATTATTTGCAAACATTTTGCTGCCTCTGGCAAGATATGGCCTCCAGGCAGAGATGCAAAATCGTAACTTTTCTTCTAGGACAGTTCTTTTTGGGTTGTCAGTCTCCTGGCTAATGTACGTGGCCCGCCACAGTCACCCCTTGATCTGCCACGATTTCCTCTCCCGTACCAATCTCTACATCTTAAAGTTCAGCTTGGGCAGGACATCCTAAGTTATTTGTTGTACATATATTCTCTGTCTGCCTTTAGAATTTTTATGCTATACGCCACCATCAGGTACAATGAAATGCTATTGCCTGATGTCTTAACATATGTCCTACTATCCTGCCCCTTCGTCTTTTCATTGCTTTCGTCAATTATTCGAGGTATCTCCTAATTTCATAGATCTCTTCATTTTAATCATCCTTCTGTCGCACCACATCTGAAAAATCTTCAACCCCCTTTTTTCCGATTTCCCCACAGTCCATTTTTCACTGCCATACAATACTGTGCTCCAAACGTTTGTTCTCAGTAATTTATTCCTCAAATAAAGACCTTTAATTAATACTAGTAGTCTTCTATAGTCCAGGTATCCCCTCTTTACATGTGCTAGTCTGCTTCTTATATGCTCCTCGCTTCATCCACCACGCGTTGCTGCCAAGATAGATTTTCTCTATTTTATCTATATCGTAGTCCCCAACTCTGATGTTAATTCCACCGCAAATCTCGTATCTGCAACGTCTCATTATTTTTGTCAGTTCATTGTGTGTGGCCATTTTCCTGTGTTCATACACTCATTGGACTATTGACCTCATAAGGTAATCTTTATTTTCACTGAGGATACCAATGTCGTCAACGAAGCTTACCATTGTCACTCTTTCTTCCTGACATTTAATTCCACGCTTTTACTTCTGTTACTGTTTCTTCGATGTATAGATTGAACACTAGGGGCCAAACACTGCGCCATTGTCTTACACCCTTTTTAATCCAAGCACTACGTCCTTGGCATTCAGGTTATATTGTTTTATTTGTTTCTTGTACACACTGTATATTAGTCGTCATTCCCCAGAGCTTACTCGATTTTTTTCACCGAATTACGATTTCTTGCACCATTTACACTAGCGAAAGGTTTTTCTGCGTTTGCGATTCTAATGTCAGAACTGCCTCTATGGTGCCTTTTCTAAAAGCCAGACATGCCATCTATACTAACAGATTCTGTTTTCCGTTTCATTCCTTTATGTATTATTCTATACTAAGCAACACAATAAAAGGAACGCTTTTTCGAAACCTCGTAGTCATCTCCCTCTACGACGATGAAGTTTGCGGTTTGACCCATGGGTGCCAGCAAGCTTCCTTTGTAATGGTGCAATAGCTTGTCATCATGCGTCTTCACCATCAGGCTTGCTGACGCTTCAAACAGCAAGGTATCGAGACATGCAAAAAATAAAAACAAATAAAAGAATTAATTCCAGGACTCAGATGTTCATGTGAGGTGTTAGGTGGGTTGATGATGTTACATTGGCACCAAATTTCATCTCCGTTCTGCCCAATGCCACTGCGGGCAAGTCATCCAATTGGAAGGTCATCACACTCCCTCTTACCTACACTTCATCCCATCTTATGACGTCTCTGTGATGGTGATCAAAACCGCAGCGCCTTGAATTCAAATCAGATGGCTTTCTTATCGGTGGCCGAGGGAAACATTTGAGTCACACCGTCGCGCAGCGTCTACACTAAAAGAATTGAGGGGTGGCATAAAGGGCGTCACCGAGTTGATTCTCACACATGTCGTGATCGAAAATGACAGCTTGCAATCTGATGCCGCGCGGGATTATCCGTGCGGTCTGAGGCGCTGCAGTCATTGACTGTGCGGCTGGTCCCGGTGGAGGTTCGAGTCCTCCCTTGAGCATGGGTGTGTGTGTTTGTCCTTAGAATAATTTAGGTTCAGTAGTGTGTAAGCTTAGGGACTGATGACCTTAACAGTTAAGTCCCATCAGATTTCACACACATCTGACATTTTGCAATCTTATGAGCGACAGGACGACGTTTACAACCTTTAAATTGCAACTCCCCCCCCGGAGGACTTAAACATTCTAGAAGTGTATATTGGGTCAAGTACTTCTTTAAACGTCATCATATCCTTTGGAGGGCAGTGCCACCGCAGGTTTTGCTGATATGTAAGGGTGGAAGTACTAGGGATTGTCCAGAATCATTTGACAAAATGTGAAAGCGAACCGAAGCAGCAGAGGAAGCTTGTGCTTTTTCAGCCTCTGTGCTTCGCATCCTTCTGTGACATGATCATAGAAGGGTGCACCATTGACACATGCGCGAATAAAATGGCGAAACAGTCCCCTGTAAGATCCCCCAGATGGCAACACCCTCCCTGTCCTGCTCACGTTTTTTGAGTAGATTACAATTGTACATGTGCAGAGACGAACTGTGACAGAGGCCTAGGTGCTTGCAGACAGCCAACCCCGTTAAGGCTTCTCTGATTCTGCATGACTGCTATAAGTGTGCAGGAGCAACAGTGTAGCAACTCAATAAAGGTGATGCCTGCAGACGCCTAGGATTTCTGTCATAGTTTATCTCTGTAGATATACACTCATAGGACCCCGTTGACTTGGGGTTGCGTCTATGATTCATAATTAAAACGTCTTTGGTCCAGGGTTCGAATACTGAAACTGTTTAAATTTTGATCAATAATAATCAGCATTGGCGGTGATGACTTCCGGCATAAGAAGGGTGGAAGCACTAGGGACTGTCCAGAATCATTTGACAAAATGTGAAAGCGAACCGAAGCAGCAACGGCCATGGCAGGGGAGCGGACAGAGTGTCAGGTCACTCTCTTGTCCTAGAGGTGGGAAATAACCCCTGAAAGTGGACGAACCAACAAACTGCATGAGGATGCAGAAGGCAACGGAAACCACTGCACTAAAGACATCTAACATGTATCCACGGGACATGTGTAATTGAAGAACTTTCATGATGATCTCTCCTTTAGCAAAAGATTCCAGAATACTCCCCTTGCGAATCTCTGGGATGGGATTGATAAGGGGAAGGTTACCATGAGAAAAAGATTGAATAATCAGTGAAGGATAACGTTCTACGA
This sequence comes from Schistocerca piceifrons, assembly GCF_021461385.2. NCBI lineage: Eukaryota > Metazoa > Arthropoda > Insecta > Orthoptera > Acrididae > Schistocerca > Schistocerca piceifrons. The sequence goes on along the minus strand of NC_060138.1, from coordinate 140,642,939 downwards.
ATCGGGGGGGGGGGGGGGGGGCTGGAATGTCAGAAGATTGAAACTAGAAAATCTGAAAAAGGAAACGCAAAGGCTCAATCTAGATACGGTAGGGGTCAGTGAAGAAAAGTAGAAAGAAGATTATATTTCTGGTCACATGACAATAGGAGCAGGATTTGTGTAAAATATTCCCAGTTTTCTTGAAGTGTCAATTCGGGATAAAGTCTCAAGCTTTCGACAATAGCCTCCATTGTCGTCGTTAGGAGCAACTGAATGTCTTCACTGTTTTTTTTCCTTTTTTTTTCCTTTATTGAATTTTGATTCTTCTGGCTGACAGCAGCTTAATACGCCGCTGTCCAGCCAATAGAAGAGTTAAAAAAACGTAATGGGAAGATAACAAACAATCTAATAACGGTTATGAAACGATGTTTTTGTTAGAAACAATAAAGTGACGGAAAATTTGTGGAAATTAGAAAAAACATGAGGTGGACAATGTTAATAAAGATATACAGTAAGTACACAGGCACAATAAAAAAAAACACGGCGACAGTATGTTTTCTGTTTGCAACACTGTAAAAATGTGGCACACTACATTGAACACTCAAACACTGCACCAGAGATACGAAAATAGCGCACCACAGCCTAAGGTAGATGGGGGTGGAGTGTGGGGGAAAACGCGGACAGATGAGGGGAAAATGGGTGGAGAGAACCAAACGGGGGGAGCTGAAGGAGGGAGAGGACACGGAAAAAGGGGGGCAGAGCAGAAGCAAAAAGAAGTGGGGAACACACTGGCGGAGAAAGCAAAAGGACTTGGGGGGGGGGGGAGAATGGGGTCAGCGATAGGGTAGGTGGAGAAAAAACAGAATGGTAGGAGGGGGGAGGGATCCCAGGAAAGGGACAGAAAGAGGGAGGGAAGGTGAGGACCAGAGTCGATAGGTGGGATAAATAGAGGGAGAGAGAGAGGGCATAATCTGGGAGGGGGAGTTGGTGGAAGCCACCTTGCGAAAGGAGATCAAGTGTGTGGAGGGTAGGGGGGGGCACAACGGTGGAGGCACAGCAGCACGGAGGGTTTGCAGAGGAGTAACCACAGATTGAGGGTGATCAAGGTGGCGGAAGATGTAGAGGACATGGATACATTCTAGGGAAAGGAGCAAATGGGGGAAAGGAATCAGGTAATAGAGGATCCATGTGGGGGATGGGAGGCATGTACATAAAATTGAGGTAGAGTGAGTGTTGCTCAAGGATCTGGAGGGACTTTTGGCAGGGGGGGACCGAGATATCCAGGTGGGACTGGCGTAACGATGGGAAAGATTTAGGATTTGTAGGTGTGGAGGATGGTGGAGGGGTTCAACACCCATGACCAGCCAGAGAGGAGTTTAAGGAGTTGGAGGCAGTTGTGGTCTTTCGATTGGATAGAGTGAAGATGAGGGATCCAGGTGTTGTGACAGTCAGTGGTAAGTCCAAGGTAGGTGAGGGTGGGGTAGAGGTGGACATGATGGGTACAGATGATAAGGGGGTCTTGGAAGGATTGATTTTCAGAAGCCACATACAGCAAAAAGGTCAAAGTGACCCTAGAGAAGGCGTTGGGACCGTGGATCCGCAGGAGCTAGGGCAAGGAAGGCGATATCATCGGCATACAGCAGGTGGTGGACCAGAGGGGGGTATTGGGCCATATCGGACGTGTACAGGAGGTATAGGAGAGGGGAGAGGACAGAGCCCTGGGGCACACCTGCGGAGGGGTAGAAGGTGCGGGAATCGGCGTTATGGATGGTAACGTAGGAGGGGCGGCAAGGAAGGAAGCAATCAGATGGACATAGTTGATGGGAAGGGCGTAGGTCCTGAGTTTAAACAGGAGACTAGAATGCCATACACGGTCATAGGCATTTTCGAGGTCTAAGCAGACATGTCTTCACTGCTGCAGTGGTAGCCTTTTGTAGCCCGTGGACGGCTTCTGATTAGTCGTCCTGTGATTCGTCGGCGATTACGTACTGCTGTCACAGACAGTGTCAATGTGTACGCTGGTGATGCCACCATTTCCTTTGGAACGTAAACCTTCGAAGGAATGTCTCTGCTGCGCTCCAACGGAAGCGGTAGCGCCACCAGCGCACACATTGACACTGTCTGCGACAGCAGTACGTAATCGCCGACCAATCACAAGCCGACCAATCACAACCCGTCCACGGGCTATAAAAGACCACAACAGCAGAAGTGACGACATTCAGTTGCTCCTGACGATGACGATGGAGGCTATCGTAGAAAGCTTGAGATTTTATCCCGAACTGACGCGGCAAGAAAACCGCGATTGTTTTACAAATAAGTGCCGTCGCAAAAGACTTCGTTCTCACAGGAGTAGGATACAATATGAATAGAACGTAGGGCAAAGAATGTGTTACTGTCAACAGTTCAGTGATAGGGTTATTCTTATCTCAATCAACAGGAAAGCAACACCGGCAACGATAGTTCAGGTGTACATGCTGATGCCGCAAGCTGAAGAGATAGAGAAAGTGTATGAGGATATTGAAAGGGTAATACAGTATGTGAAGGGAGATGAAACTCCAATAGTCATGGGACACTGTAATGTAGTTGTAGGGGAAGGAATAGAAGAAAAGGTTGCAGGAGAATATGGGCTTCGGACAAGGAATGAGAGAGGAGAAAGATTAATTGTGTTTTCTACTAAACTTGATCTACTAACAGCGAATCCTCGGTTCAGAGGTATACTTGGAAAACGCTGGGTGATACGGGAAGATTTCATAATCAGACAGAGATTCTATCGGGTACTGTATTGTAAGGCGTACTAAGGAACAGACATAGACTCGATCACAATATAGTAGTGATGATGAGTAGGCTGAAGCTCAAGACATTAGTCAGGAAGAATCAATAACCAAAGAAGTGGGATACACAATGACGGGATAAGGATAAGCTCAGTGTGCAGTACTGTTGGACATCCCCAAAAAGGGCGATCACAAAAGTTGGGAAGGAAAACATAGGTAACTGCGTAGAAACCATGCGTAACAGAAGATGTAATTAAATTGATAGATGAAAGGAGGAAGTACACAAATCCACGTTCATAGGATTTGTCGACCTGGAAAAGGCTTTTGACAATGTAAAATGGTGCAAGATGTTCGGAATTTGGAAAAAAAGTAGGGGTAAGCTATAGGGAGAAACGAGTCGTATCGAATATGTACAACAGCCAAGAGGGAGTAATAAGAGTGGACGACCAAGAACGAAATGCTCGTATTAAAAAAGGTGTAAGTCAAGGAAGTAGTCTTTTTCTGTTATGCAATGATGGAAATAAAAGAAAGGTTCAGGAGTGGAATATTAATTCAAGGTGATAAGATATCAATGATACGATTCGCTGATGACATCGCTATCCCGAGGGAAATTGAAGAAGAATTACACGATCTGCTGAATGAAATGAACAGTCCAATAAGTACAGAGTATGGATTGAGAGTAAATGGAAGAAAGACGAAGGTAATGAGAAGTAGTAGAAATGAGAACAGCGAGAAACTCAGTATCAGGATAGATGGTCACGAAGTAGATGAAGGAATTCTGCTACCTAGGCAGCAAAATAAAAAGTGACGGACGGAGCAAGGAGAACATCAAAAGCAGACTAGGAATGGCAAAAAGGGCATTCCTGGCCAAGAGAAGTCTGCTAATATCAAATATCAGCCTTAATTTGAGGAAGAAATTTCTGAGAATTTACGTCTGGAGTACAACACTGTGTGGTAGTGAGACATGGACTGTGGGAAAGCCGGAACAGAACAGATTCAAAGCATTTGAGAAGTGGTGCTACAGACGAATGTTGAAAATTAGATTGACTGATAAGGTCTACGCACAATCGGAGAGAAAAGGAATATGTGGATAACACTGACAAGTAGAAGGGACAGGATGATAGTACATCCGTTCAGACATGAGAGAATGATTTCCATGGTACTAGATGGAGCTGTAGACGGCAAAAAACCTTAGAGGAAGACAGGGATAGGAATACATCCAGCAAACAAAAACAAATGGCTCTGAGCACTATGGGACTTAACTTCTGAGGTCATCAGTCTCCTAGAACTTAGAACTACTTAAACGTAACTAACCTGACGACATCACACACATCCACACCCGAGACAGGATTGGAACCTTCGACGTAGCGGTCGCGCGGTTCCAGACTGTAGCGCCTAGAACCGCTCGGCCACCACGGCCAGCCTCCAGCAAACAATTGAGGATGTAGGCTGCAAGTGCTACTCTGAGATGAAGAGTTTAGCACGGGAGAAGAATTTGTTGCGGGCCGCTTCAAACCAGTCTGAAGAATTGAAAAGATGTACATTTTTAAAAGGTTCAACTAAGACAGATTGGTGGTACAGAGAGTGTTGCCAGTCTGTGGCGTCTTACAAAAGTCCATTGCCATTTTCGTCGTGTGTCCCGGCGCTGCACTCTTCGGTGATCACAGCACAGTACACATCAGACAGTAACTGCGATCTCCCTGGCCTCCAGTGTCGCAAACACGTTTAAAGCGGTTGCTGGCCAACGATGTACCTAGAGAAGGGTTGAATCATCCAGTAGGTGTCAGCACTGTAAAATGGTGAAATGTATGGGAATCAGCTCCCCAGGGAAAGGGGTGGTTTTATTGACCTCCATTACGTCACACCCAAGGCCTGTTTGTGTCGATTCTGAGCGGCGGTGTGTCTGAAATGTTTTCCTCTCCTGGCACAGAGGAAACCACATGACGTTAATGCAGGGCGTCGCAGTTTTGACGTCGATTGCAGAGGTGTCGACACAAATGTTGAAATGTGGGTAAGAAAAGGTGTAACACTTTACGGTGGCCGAATTGTCGTGAAACTTGGTGCCAATGTGACCTCATTAACTTATGCACTGTAGCCTTCTCTTTTAGCATGTTTCGACACCTTACTGTTTGAATCGTTGCCGAGCCCGAGCTTGACATGGCTTGGTCCTACGCTTTTGCAGCATTTTACGGACAAGTGTAATGCTTGTGCGTCGCAGTGGGTGTCTCGAAAATAAGATCCTTTATAATTGAGTTGCGTACTGATATCAACAATTTGGATGCATGTGCTGTTCAGCTCATTGTGCAACTTACCTTCCCTTGAATTTTCATGATGGTGTGGCTGATATATTTTTGAAAGTCGTATGCTATGTCGCCGCTCTCATACATTCCGCACGCCAGTCTGAACAGTCGTCTGGTTTGCACTTGCTACATTGATTTTAGAATTTCAGAAGGGATGATACCTATCCGTTCTGCCTTAGTTGATCGCAGCTGTTCCAAACTTCTGTTTGAGCCCAGTACCGGCTCTCGTATGTCTTCTTCCTCTTGTCCCATTTCTTCTCTCATATCATTTGACATCCCCACCACGTCTCACGACATATCCTCTCATTCATCTATGTTTTAAAGAGGACTTCCCATTATCACACCTTTGCATTTAATTCTATCGGGGCTTTTTTTGAGCCTTCAGTGAGCTGAAGAAATCCTTCTGAATTGGATGTATGGGATGAAATAGCCTCGGTTTGATAGCTAGTAATACATTAGGTTTTTCAGTATCAAAATAGGCAAGTGACGCCCATTCTTTTTTTCTCGACTGTCTTCGTACGGCAATCCCCCAGTAAAGAGAAAGACGGGGAACCTTCTACTTACAAAATAGAGCAGAAGTGCAGCCATCGCCTCCAGAACTTTGTAGTGTCTCTTCGTGATTTGTTAATGTTTCGCTTACAGTGCCGCTTGTACTCTACTTCTTAAGTTTAATATCTTCTTTCTTGTCTTTGTTAGAAATAATATATGCTGACGGACAACATTGCAGCACCAAGGAGGAGTTGGGCGACATAAAGGAAACTTTCTAGGCGTGTTTATACGTCTGAAAGATCAAGTCTGTACAAATTTCGGATCAGGTGGATAAGAATGGTGCTAGTAGCGCCATTACGAGGATGAAAATCAGATTTTCTTTACATACACAGAGTAACTGTCGTGAACGTTAGTTACCAATTGCGACTGCACCTGGTCAGTTGATGTTAGTCAAGAATGCCTCAAAGTCGTCATTATCAACAAATAACAGAGTTTGAACAAGGTCGTATAATTGGGCTACCACAATCTGGATGATCCTTCTCTGCTCCCGCAGACAGACTTGGCATGAATGTAGACACTGTGTATGACTGCTGGGAGCGGTGGTTATGAGAAAGAACAGTGGCAAGAAGACCAGGCTCCAGACAGTCTCATAGCATTACCGAGAGGGAAGACCATAGTGTACGGCGTGTAGTTCTGGTGGGTCGCACGCCATCTTTAGCAGCAATGTCAGCAGCGGTTGCCATCACAGTGACACAGCAAACTGTTATAAATCGGTTACTTCAAGGACAGCTCTGAGCTAGACTCCCTGTAGCGTGTATTCCACCGACCCCAAACCACCACCGTTTGCGACTTCAGCCATGTCAAGCGAGAGTTCAGTGGAGGGCAGGACGGATGTCGATTGTATTTTCCGATGAAGCTGGTTCTGCCTCGATGTCAGTGATGGTCGTGTGTTGGTTAGAAGGAGGCCAGTTTAGGCCGTGCTAGACACACTGGAGCTTCTTCTGGAGTTATAGTGTAAGATCCGATTTCGTATGAACGCAAGTGAGCTCTGGTTATGCCATGCACCCTGATTAAAAATTGGTTCGCCAGTCTACTGATTCGACCTGTTGTGCTGCCATTCATGAACAGCGTTCCAGGGGTTGTTTTCCAACTGGACAACGCTCGCTCACATACCGCTGTTGTAATCCAACATGCTCTACGGAGCGTCGTCATGTTGCCCTAGCCTGATTGATTACCAAATCTAACATCAATCGAGCACATGTGGGACATCATCGGCCGACAAGTCCTGCCTCATCCACAATTAGCATTAACAGAGCCTGTTTTGACAGACTAGGTGCTACAGGCATGAAACTCCATCCTACAAACTGATACCTGTAACACGTAAAACACATTTGCATGCTTGCTATCATTGTTTTTGTGGTTACACCGGTTGCAATGTTGAAATCTGGTTTCGCAGGATAGAACGGATCAGGTTATGACTGTGGAGGGGACCGTAATCAGTTACTGTCAGTTGCACAAAACTTTTATTTTCCTAATAACCACTTAATTACACGTTATCTTAAAAGTAACAAATTAAAATAATACGGTTGAAGGCCTACTTGCAATACCTCCTGGGATGAAGGCGCAAAACCACACCAAAAACAAAAACGGCTGAAGGCCTAAATACAAGATATAAAAACTAAAGAATAGAGAAGGCTGAAGGCCTTACTCAAAAAGATATTTCACGTAAATGCTCGGCTGAAGGCCACACACAAGACATTGAACAACTCAGAGCTTAGGTCCTGGATAACAAGAATTTCAGATAGAGCAAATTTTTTAAAAAAAAGTTTAGTTTTAAACAAATCAATTTTCAAAATTTTAATTTAAGACGGCTGAAGGCCTTATCTTAAAAATATTTCTCGTGAAAGCTCAGCTGAAGGCCACACATTGGACATTGAACAACTGACTTAGGGCCTGGATAACAGGAATTTCAGATAGAACAAACTTTCAAAATTTTAGTTATTAAACCAATCAATCTTCTACCTTAATTCAAGACAGTTGAAGGGATGGCTGAAGGACTGACCAACAACCTCATCAATTTCCTTTCACCCGACCAATGGTATGACAACGGAAAAAATGAGCCAAGGACGAAGATACCAACAGCACTACGTCTTCCAAATAGGCGTCTAAGAATAGCCAAAGCACAATAACCACCCTTAAGAAAAAAATATAAACAAACAACGAAAAGGCTGTTTAACTACACGGCATGCTGGACTGCATCAACACGGCGAGGAAAACCACACTGCCGGAAAACTACGCTAACGACCAGGGCCACAAGGCAGAAAATACCGTTGGTGTACTTCACTGATAAATAACTACCAATTTAATAGTTAAAGACCATACGGGAAGATGGCTGCAAAATTTTACCGACTCCAACACACTATACGATGCTGCTAGCCTGAACTGCTCAGGATGCAACAACTAGCAATGAACGAAGAGATGTCACAGCAGTTGAGGTTTCATAACTGGTTAACTGATCACTCAACTTCAGTGTCCAGGTTCGGTGGGCAGTGAACTTTGTAGCTCTCAAAGATAGCACCTCACGATCCGACCACATGTGCATTACACCAGCAGTCCTGGCCTGACCGTGCACAGCGGACACTTCCTCGCTGCTCTGTCCCAACTGACCGACTGCCTGCAGTATGCAGACAGCATTTAAATACCTGCTCACTCAAAACCACGCAAGCTACACACGGTTCCACGAAACACTTCCAACAATACTATAACCAGGGACTGTGGAACAACAAGGATGAATCACAAGTAGACACACATGGAGAACCCTGAAACAGTTGTTAGTAGGCTGTTTAGGTTTTCTTATTGGTAACGCCACGTAGCGCTCTGTATGAAAATCACTGGCTGTGCTGTGTGCAGTCTGTGGCTAGTTTGCATTGTTGTCTGCCATTGTAGTGTTGGGCAGCTGGATGTTAACAGCGCGTAGCGTTGCGCAGATGGAGGTGAGCCGCCAGCAGTGGTGGATGTGGGGAAGTGAGATGGTGGATTTTTGAGAATGGATAATCTGGTGGTGTGTCCATCAGAAACAGTAGATTTGTAAGAATGGATGTGTTGAACTGCTATATATATTATGACTATTGAGGTAAATACATTTTTTGTTCTCTATTAAAATCTTTCATTTGTTAACTATGCCTATCAGTAGTTAGTGCCTTCTGTAGTTTGAATCTGTTATTTAGCTGGCAGTAGTGGCGCTCGCTGTTTTGCAGTAGTTCGAGTAACGACGATTCTTGTGAGGTAAGTGATTTGTGAAACGTATAGGTTAATGTTAGTCAGGGCCATTCTTTTGCAGGGATTACTGAAAGTCAGATTGCGTTGCGCCAAAAATATTGTGTGTCAGTTTAAGCACAGTCTTGTACAATTTTTCTAAGGGGATGTTTCATATGTCGAACCTTAGCCGAGGATACATCACTGGAATCTTCTGATTTTTTCTTGTAGTTTGTGTAATTAGTGTAGCTATTGTTTATTACTAGCGCGTAACTATAGAGAGAATTTCCTTTGTAGTTGTAGCTTTTCATTGTTGTACAGTAAAACACTTGTGGCATGCATGTAGATTTGCACCAAGTACTTCGCAGCTGCGCTTGCAATTAACTAGATATTATTTTCAGTGCTATGTTAATGTGTTCTCTTATTTTACTCTTCAAATTGTGCTTTTCTGTGTTGTCGTGTGAAATATTGTGACAATAATGGCGTGTGAAAAACGTAATACTAGGCTCCAAAGTAAACTGAGAAATGACAGTGAAGACGAAAGCAGTGTGTTAGCGCCACCGTGTAATGAATTAACTAATGTTCAAACTAGTAATTTGGTAATTGTGCATAGGGAAATGGAGCGGACGGCAAATAATGGTGTAGACAGTGAAACAAGTAGTGAACAGGGAAGCATTATCGATCGACCGGTCGGCAACAGCTCGCCTCAGGAATCCGAAATGACCGAACACAATATTGCAAATACTGTAGACTCAGGTTTTGGGTCCTCACCGTTTTCTCAAATAAGTCAAGACACATTTTCTGCTCGTCAAAATGTAAATGTTGCCGGTGCAAATGCACTGCCGAAAAGCATAGAGGAACAGATTCCAGACACTAATACATTATTATTGCAATTAATGCAGCAAATTAAACAAAATCAGAGACAAACACAGCAACAGTTAGACACAATGGAACAAAATCTTCAAAAGTTAGACACAATGGAACAAAATCTTCAAAAGTTAGACACAATGGAACAACACCAGAGACAAACACAGCAACAGTTAGACACAATGGAACAAAATCAGTGACAAACACATTAAAAGCTTCAAAAGTTAGACACCACACTTGAACAACCACGTGAAGATTTAACTACGGAGTTACATAACATTGAATCGAAATGTCAAAAAGTCTGTAATGACGTAAAAAGACAAATTTGTGAGCATTTTCAACCTATTTTTTCGCGGCATGAAAATGCATTACAGAATCACGAAACAGCCATAAAAGAACTGGAAACTATTGTTCATGAAAACCATGAGACCTTGCAAGCTAAAATTGACTCAGTTGCATCTACTGATTCGGTTACACAACTTGCAAAAACTCAGGAAAACTTAAAGGACTCAGTAGATACTCTGAAAATTGGTTCAGAAAGACACATGAAGGAAATTAGTTCACTATCAGAGAAAGTAGTCGAACTTTCGGATCAACTAAATAATTTATCTACGAAGGTAGATGATAAGCTGAATGACGCAAGACCGGTAGTCTTTAATGGCACAGAAGAGTACGAACAAATTAGGAAATTCAAACAAAATCAGAATCAAATTAATACACAACACCAAAGAGAAATCCGGGAAGTACAAGATCAGCTGACACAGGTGATAAAAGAATTACGTATTTCAGAGGACACTCGCGCTCCAACACGGGAAGGACTTAGAAATATGGAAAAGCCGCAAAATAATAACACAGCGCATTTCGGAAATTATGAAAGAAACTGGCAAGGTGCACCGAATTTTTAAATGGAACCGCCGAAACGACGCAACAATGACCGACATGCCACAAGCCGACACGATGGTTTTGACTGTAAGCTGTTCATTACTACACGCAAATTCAAAACATTTAAGAATTCTGGCAACGACATTCATCCACAAGCGTGTCTTCATCAATTCTCTCATTGTTTTCCTCCCAACGGGTCATTAGAGCACAGATTAGAATTTATGTGTGGCTATTTAGAGAATGAACCAGCTGTAAGATTGCGATCGGTCATTCACGATTGCCACAGTGAAGGAGAATTTTATCATGCCTTCCTCTCAGCATATTGGTCTCAAGCTACACAAGGCCGAGTGAAACATAGCATCATAATGATGAAACATTTGGAACAATCTGAATTTTCCAGTCTTGTGAAATATTTTGAAGACATGTTGCACAAGAATCAGTACCTGTCAAACCCATACAGCCCCTCAGAACTCATCCGCATTTGCTTAATCAAATTACCTGAACATTTACGACATATTATTTTGGCAGGACGTTGCAAAGACGACATTGAAGCCTTTCAGGGACTCTTACAAGAATTAGAAATTGACACTGACAATCGCGGAATGCAAAAACAGGAACACAACAACTACAGGTCACATCCGTCACAATTCCGAGATGACAGAAATAATAATTGGACACGACAAGGCTATTCTTACAACGTAAATCGTGACCATAACAGACACCACCCATATGACAACCACTGGCATTGTGATAGTTACAGAGAAAGATCGCATTTCCGTAGTAATGAATATAACAGAGACAACCATAGAAACAGACAATATGGCAACCAGAACTATTTTTATCACGGGAGACAGAATAACTTCAGACGTGACGGTTCATGGTGCAGTGTTAATTCAGGGAAGAATTCTCCACCACTTAACCGACAAGAAAGAAATTATAGAAATTAACGACATGACGACAGACGATATAATCGTAACGACAGACCTGAATTTCATCAGAGCTGGCGGGATTCAAATAGGGCAGGGCCCTCTCGACAAGGTGAATTTGTTGAAGTTAGGTCTCCAAATCTTAATAACGACGCGCACCAACAAAGAGACAGACAATGACTCGCACTGCAGGCAGCCGTGTGCGCTGGCTGGGTCAGAGAAAAATAACATAGATGCTAACCTTGAGAAAAATTCCAGTATTCTTTACCGATGTATACCGCATGATAATTGCGTTCAAGTTGAATCTCTGCGTACTAGGAAAAGTAAAGCATTGCACCACATTTCACATGTAAAACCGTTTACTGAAAGATAGTCTGCTTTTTAATTTAGTCTTTACTATAAAATTTTTCACTTCACGTTACTAGTACTCTATGTCACACGATCTGTTAACAAGTAACTATGTTTTAAAATAAACTATCCAGTCTAGAACCTAGGGAACATATTTAGACAGTAATTACGAATGCATTGTTATAGTGAACAGATGACACAGTGTTATTCTGTGTGTACATTCTTGCTTGTTAGTGGCACAATTACGTAATGACCATAAGGCTCACATACTTAGAACATGTACCGGTACTGCTAATGAGATTTTAATGCAACATTTTGGTTTATTTGAAAATACATTCTAGATTTAAAGCACTTTCTGACAGATATCAGATGACACAGTGGTTAGTTTATTTTACAGCTACATGATTATATCACGACGCTACTAATGAGTGACACAATTTATATTATTGCTTTTGCGCTGTGTCTGTTTTATATCTGCACAGTTTTTCTGTATTATTCTGGAAAGTAAAACATGTTTTAGTAGTAACTTTCGTGGTATAGCTACAATGAGACAGCCTTTTTCGTTACACAACAATACGTTACATTATAGTACTTTCTTGATCATGGTAAGGTACGTAATAACTACGATATCTATATGCAAAGCATTTCACTTTTGCTTATGAGGAGGTGAGTACATTGACTTCAGCAGAACTTTGCTTACAGAGGACGATAACTCCGACAGTTCCACAGAATTATCTTACAGCAAGACGCACGTTTAGCGCTACAGGACATGCATTTGAGTGACTAATTTTGTACTTAAACCATTTATTTTTCAAGATTATTGAATTACAAAGAAAGTTTTCCGTGATACATTTCATTCCATTGCTGTAATCTGTAACACCTGAGGGTATAATTACATTTATCCTCAGGGGGGTACATGCTTACTTTGTGTACCACGTGTGTGGCAAGCACAAGGAGCCCCAGCTAATATGGTATTTGCTTATAGAGCTTTACACATCGGTACCATATTTCTCCAACACAGAATTACACAGCTATCTGGTTATTTAACAGAGAAACAAAATTTTTTTTATGCCAGTGACACATGTTTACACAATTACACAGTGGGATACTTTCACGCTTATGAAACTGTATTTTGTCTGTACTTTGTGAACTGTTCATATTTTATCAGAACCATTGTGATATCATGAGAACTTTGAATGATATGTGGTATGGGATCATGATTTTTAAAGTACGTTTGAGGTAGATGACACTATTGAAATGAGCAGAGAATTTTCTTTAGGTTTTGATATTATTGGAGGAAGCTACGACGATTTTGAAATTGGACTGAGGTGTTATGATAATATTATTACGATGATGATGTGTATTATGCTGCTGAGGTACGTTTATGGTCAATAAGCTGATGCTATATGAGGAATTTGATTATGCTACGTATCTGTTATGATGAAATATTGAAGAAGTGTCGACGAATATTCATATGTGTAATAAGGTAAGGAATAATGAGTAGTGGTTAGGGACTCTTACTTGTGAAAAAGGATGTTGGAAACCAAGAATCGTACTTTAAGAGTTATGAAATGTGTCTAAATGCGTGAATGTATCACAATGCCAGCACTGTTATATTTATAGGATTTTGTTTCTACAGATTTGTAACGCAAATATTTCGACCTGTGAAATTTTATTTCTATCAAACTGTCACTGTAGTGGAAACTGATGTCGTAAATATTTCGGTAAGGAAGGTAGGTCACTGTAAGCACCCCACTGCGCAACAGTCACCTGGAAAAAAGCCTTTAGTGTGTGCCTTTGAGAGGCACAGGTAAAAAAAAGAGGCCATTATCCTCGCTATTGACATTTCTTTGCAGAAAGCATCGCAAATACGACGCGCCCAAACTTGAAAACATATGATTACACTGTGGAACTCTTAATTTATGATATTTACTGAAATGAAATGATGAGAAACATTTCACGTCTATTGTCTTGCTAGTTGAAAGATTGTTTACTGCATTATGAAACGTCATATGGCTAGTCAATGACGTTTCACGCTTTGCTTTGCCTATTTTGTATATCTAGTTTCTAGCTGCAGTGCAGCATTGGTAACAATAAAATTTATAGATGTACTAATATAAATATTTTATGCCTACAGATCCAGTAAATGATAACTTTATGATCTACCTAAAAAAAAAAACAAAAAAAAAAAAACGAAGGAGCACAAAAAGACATTTCTCTTCGCAGGAATTGCATACAGAATTTTCTTTTCAAGTACTTGGTAATTTCTTTGGTAGAGTAAGTCATGGTGCACCACTTTAATTACATAGACATTAAGATGTGAATATACATTTCCCTTATCTGCATTGTTGTCTTTAGTGTAATATTTTTTCTGCTTGAGCTTTGTCATGTTTAGGTATAAGTTGTAGCATTTCCTGCTACTGTTTGCCAGGCATAGTGTTACGAAATTTGACTTTGTATTACTCTGTTAACCCAGTTTTACTACGGATTTATTTTTCTTGTTTGCTTCTCATTGCCTTATATTAGTTGTAATAATGCTGGTTGCGCTGCCAATTTGCATTTTTTGTCATTGCTGTTTGTGTTAATTGTTTTGTGCTGCTGCATTGCCTCATCCCTTAGTTTAGTATCTGAGCTCAGTAGGCTATGTAAGAGAACGATTTGTGATGAATTGGAAGAAATGCATTGAGAAGCTATAAGAAAATGGTTTGGCCAAAAAGTATTTTGAAAGAGAATATGAACAAAGAAATAGGGTTTAGGGACAACAGGTTTAGGTAGGATTCTCTTGGAAATAAATGATGAGGTAAGATAATGGAAAATAAATAATGAGGTAAGAAATATGTGAACATATAAATACAGAAAACAAGCTTGGATTGAATTTTTTTGGTGGAAACAAATGTTGAAATAAGACGAAAGATCTATGGAATGAAGTTTTGGGTTGGTCTGCAGTACCAAAGGTTACACTGAAAACAAACCCTATCCTTTCCCTTTCTGTTATTCCGCTATGTGTTTGTGTACTCTTGTATATTTGTGTTCTTCTTGTCTTTATGTGTTTAGCTAATAAGATTTATGTTGTAGAATTTTTGAAATACTATGTTATTTTCTTTGTAAAAATGTTTAGATATTATTTATTCTGTTCTCGCTTAATGCTCATGTGTGAAATTAATGTTTCGAAAACTATTCTCATTATTTTATACATTCACTTACGTCATAATTCCTGTAACACTGATGTATCTGTTTATTTCTGTTCTTTTGTAAAGCCTGTACTACTACAAATTTATCTGTATTGTTATGTTCTTTAATAATGTATTTTGTACCTTTGTTATTGTATTCTCATGTTATAAAATTGTAATTGACACCAGTTCATCAAATTTCCGATGGTCATAGTATATGCAAAATATGTGAGAAGTTGGGACTGTTAGTGTTTGGACGTGTGTTAATAATCCAACAAGGGACTGGTTAACAGCATTGCTGGTTCTAAGGACAATTCCAAAAGCTTTGTGAGTGCACAAGTGGTGGTTTATGGACTTGCTATATTTTCTGCAAGACTTCTAAGGACAATTCCAAAAACTTTGTGAGTGCACAAGTGGTGGTTGATGGACTTGCTATATTGTCCGCAAGACTCTTCGATGGTGATTGTGCAGCTCCACAGTCGCAACAGATGGCTGCTGGCCGTCTCTACCAGGACTACTGTTGGTCCGCATCTTTGATGGCCCACCAATACCACAATTTCTACAAGGACTGCACTGGGTCTGCACCTCTGGTGGCCCACCAATACTGTAATCTCTACCAGGACTACAGTGGGTCTACTCTGTGATGACCTACCTAAAAATATTCTTCAAAACTTCGACTGACTCTCCGGTGGGTTTGCTCTGTTGTGGCCCATTACCTGTCTGCATGTTGAGAGTCAGCACTGTCTTTCCGTTGGAAGGACAACACTACTTCTTCAAGACTGCATGGAAATCCACTACTTCCGTGTGCATTTTCTTTTACTGCTCAGACTTTGAGAAAAACACTGCTATTTTACTGTGATGAACGATCAGGCCTGTCTTTATGGACTGCGAGAAAATTTTATCTTTTGACCAACATTGTATCAATATTGTTATTGTAATTGTGAAATTTTTTTTAAGAAATATGTATGGGCCAGTGGCCAAAACAATTTGTAAAATTTTTTGTGGGGAGCATGGGGGCTATGTAAGTAGGCTGTTTAGGTTTTCTTATTGGTAACGCCACGTAGCGATCTGTATGAAAATCACTGGCTGTGCTGTGTGCAGTCTGTGGCTAATTTGCATTGTTGTCTGCCATTGTAGTGTTGGGCAGCTGGATGTTAACAGCGCGTAGCGTTGCGCAGTTGGAGGTGAGCCGCCAGCAGTGGTGGATGTGGGGAAGTGAGATGGCGGATTTTTGAGAATGGATAATCTGGTGGTGTGTCCATAAGAAACAGTAGATTTGTAAGAATGGATGTCATGAACTGCTATATATATTATGACTATTAAGGTAAATACGTTTTTTGTTCTCTATTAAAATCTTTCATTTGCTAACTATGCCTATCAGTAGTTAGTGCCTTCCGTAGTTTGAATCTTTAATTTAGCTGGCAGTAGTGGCGCTCGATGTTTTGCAGTATTTCGAGTAAAGAAGATTTTTGTGAGGTAAGTGATTTGTGAAACGTATAGGTTAATGTTAGTCAGGCCATTCTTTTGTAGGGATTACTGAAAGTCAGATTGCGTTGCGCCAAGAATATTGTGTCAGTTTAAGCACAGTCTTGTACAATTTTTCAAAGAGGACGTTTCACAGTCAATGACCAAATACACGTCGTCTGATGAGACGACCGTCCAAACGAAAACCAAGGTCGTTCCCACTGATGTGTGTCAGCAACAGTCGGGTGAGTCATGGCTGTCTGGACCTCACTGTTGCTCCGTCCCAACTCAAACCCCTACACATGACGACCTGGAAATACTAGCGGTCGCTCCAAAGTTATTAGGACAGTGCTCTTATCAACAAGCACTGCTGCTGCCACTCATGGAGAGGCAAGCCAGCAACTTAGTGACGCCAGTAAATCGAATAAGAAATAGGACAGCAACACCGCAAAGATGTCAAGCAATAAATGGCACGAACACAAGCTGCACATGGCTCAATATCTTGTTAAGTAGACGTCAATTTTAAAAGTACTATGAACCTTGTTCAATGAAGCTGTAGCGAGTCATGGCTTTAGGTTTAAGTTAAAATCTAAAGGGAGTTGGAGTAGAAAGTTCCAAAACATTTCTTTTTGTTAAGCAGTGTGTGGTGCGATGCACACACACTGTGTTGTGTGTTGATTAAAATAAACACAATCACTGTTAAATGGCCTCAGATAGACAGGAAATTATTGCTACACAAAATTCTACAGTATTAAGCACCACTAGCCAAGAGGAAGTGGCTACGTTATTACGAGGGCCAGTGGAAAGTCGTTGTTTGCTGTGAAGGAGGCAGACATTATGCTGTAGCGTTATCCACTGTTCTGGCCAAATATTACGATGTAAATAACGATTTGTAAGCCACTGTGTACAAGCTGCTAAACCATCCATCTGTAGTAGAATCTCGTCAGAAGTTGCAATACGTTGCTGAACACCACAAAAGATACGAGGTATTTATTTCTATGGTGAAGTTCAGTATATTCTATTTTTCATAGTGATGGACGTATTGTAAAAGTCATGATTCGTCGTACTGTTGTACAAGTTAAGTGTTTAAAAGCAAGAAGCTTTATTACGGTGTTGTTATTTTAGTATATGTTAAGTGTGTTCTTTTCAGATTGTGTGATATTTAATCAACGACATTTTCAGTCATATACTGGCTATAAGTAGGCCTATATAAAGTACTTAAAATTATTATTGCTATATTTAGAAAGTGTCAGATTGTGTACGAAGTACCAGCTATTTTATTACATTGATAATCCTAATAAAAGCAGTTGCGGAAGAAGACAACGAAAGGTATCGTGCACATAGTCATTACTACAAAAAAGGTTGTTACTGTGGTGTTCAGACCATACGATTTTACACGATTCATGGCGTGTGACAAACTACATTTATGTTTCAACAAAAGTGGAGGAAAGTGTTTTTGTTACATAGAATTGAAGTACTATCAGCTCAAAAAATCTTTATGTTGAAAGTTATTAGGAAACGTCAGTGTCAAATCTGATTTTCAGTCAGTGGTCAATTCTGTGTAAAAATAATGGTAAGAAAGATGTTTATTAGTAACAAAAATTACAAATAACACAACCACAGTAGCTATGTATCTTCAGTGTTTAGTAGGATATTTTCACTCAATATTTCAGTGTTATTTCACATAAAAGTGTCTCAAGTTTAAAATAGATTTGTTTTGTACTGATGAAAGTGCCTTTTACTGCGGGAACGAAAGTAATAATTGTGTAGGATCTATATTGTCGACTTGCAGTGTATGTAGATATTTCAAAGCGTGCTCTCCTCCTCTTTGTTTGCTTGTGAAGCTACTATGTCGGTCGCAGTTATTCAAAATTAAAGATTGTGTGGTAAGAGCCCAGCTCTGCAGTGCATAGTGCGATGAGTGAAATCAATACTAAGGTCTTACTGCACGCCGTTATAATTACGAATCCGATCTCCAACCACGGTCATTTCTAGGAGAAAACTGATCCATATAAGGACAGAACTGGGTGGAGCATCGCAACTAGTAAATATTGTACTTGCAGAAATATTGACGAGAATTCCGGTGCCATTTCTGAAGTAACATATTTGTTTTCCTAACGATAAAATCAATCTATTTCTAAAGCCATACACGACGAAGTGACGCCCCAGTGGCGTGTCGCGGTTCGCGCGACAAATAATTAACAACCGTTTGGAGAGGTTATTTACGGCTATCAACAGGTGGGCGCTCTCAGCAGCGCTACCCGGAAGGCGCAGCCGCTCGCTAATTGGATTACTGGGCCGCCGGTACATCTCGCTCCTGACTCTCCAAAGAGCCATCGACACTGTTTTCTAAATTTCACACACTTAGCGTGGGGAACCGAACGAAACACCAAAGAATAAAACGAGGCCCGAAAGAGGTACTTCTTCATTCATATCTCTGAAAAAATAAGAAGTGTAAAAATGTGGTTCCATACGCAAGTTAACAAGAGCTTTCAAGGATTTAATAATACCCTTCGTGGATTAAATTCCGTAACCTGATAGAAGAGATGAAAATTCCGAAACGCCGCTAATAGATGGGTACACCTGCTGTTGTAGGACACACTATGTAGATCTTTGTATGAAGTATTCGGTATCACAGTTTTATCTATTATATCTACATCTACATTGATACTCCGCAAGCCACCCAACGGTGCGTGGCGGAGGGCACTTTACGTGCCACTGTCATTACCTCCCTTTCCTGTTCCAGTCGCGTATGGTTCGCGGGAAGAATGACTGTCTGAAAGCCTCCGTGCGCGCTCTAATCTCTCTTTTATCAGCACATCGAATGTTAAAATACCATACTTGATGCTCTATATTGTATCAGCTTACATTGTGCACGAGATATATAAAATGCAACACATCCATTTTTTCAGCTACAACTCATTTAAATACCATTAACAGGAACTTCTAATTATTGGAAAAGTACATTACTGTAATCAGCAATTTTACGAAATTTACAGAAAAACTAATTCTTTTCTTTGTGTAACTATCAGAGAATAATCACGTTTAAACGTTAGTATTAAAATCAGTTCAGTCAGTAAATGGGACATTAAATTTCAAAATGTGGTTATTTCATAAAACGTGAAAATTACCGTTTTGGGTAGACTTCTGGCTAACTGGTTCACTGAAAGGAACGTTCATTCTCAAAAAATTATGTATCTATAAAAACTCAAATCAGATTCATTGTAATTAATTCTGTAATTGCGAGTTCTAGAACTGTCATAAACAAATTATTAATTCGATCATTTGTTGAAAACGAGATTGTTGCGTAAAATTTGAAGCTCCAAATCTATTTCCACACTATGCGAAGTACTCCAAAATATGTTTGCATAAAAATTCCTTTGTGATTAACGAGGTAGTAATCATTTTGTATCAAGTATTGTTAGTCACAATTCTCATGCAGTATTTCGAGACCAAATTTGAAAATCTGGTTTATAAATTCACATTAGCTTTAATAAGCCATTTATTATCTTCAAAACTTTGGCTGTAATTTCTTACGAAAAAAACCGATTTGAACTGTAACCCAATTAATTTGACTTCGTGAACAATACCTTCAAAGAACTTGTGTTGTTGAGAAACCGTGTGACTAGTGAACCTAAGAGCTCGGGAGTGGCAGTAGAGTGTTGGAAGGGTGCCAACACAGTGGCAGTTGTTTTTAGTTAGTTCGAGTACGTGATATGTAAGGTCAGTTTCTTTCAGCTGCGCATCGTACGAATGTTGTCGAACGATATAAGCATCAACACAAAATGCAAACTATGTGGTGGTGTGAATTAATTAATATCATCAGCTTTTCACATTGACTCTTGGGATTTCTGCAGTGAACCAATTAATGTACCCCAATTAACATTGAATTGGTGGAGTAAAGTCTTCGAAACTAAAGATAAATACGCTCTTCAAGCATTTCATTGACCTTAACACAAACTCGTAATCTATGAGAATTTTAATAAAGCATTTTTATCAACAACCTGGTAAAAGAGTGAGTTAGACTGTAATTTCGACTTGGAAGAAAGTTCAAGATGGAAGCTTTTACGGACGCAGGTCAGTGATTCAAATGTGAAGTGTAATGAGATTCTTGAGTGAGCCGTGGTAAAAATTTCTGTTTTGAAGAGCGCGCCGCAGCGCCTAGTGTGAAGCAGTCGCCCTCCGTTTCTGGCGGTGGCGCCACTGTGGCAATCGCAGCTTTAGTGTCTCACTCTGGTGGGAAAGGGGAAAGGTTGCCTGTTCACGTGCATTTAAGGGGCGCTATGAGCTCGCCAGTGGGCTATGAGCTCTCGTCCCCAGTTTGCTAGTCTGTCTCTCGTCCGCATTTGTTAGGGAGTTAGTGTCTGTCTGTCGTCCGGAGTGCTAGTATGTCTTTCGTTCGGATCAACCTTTAAGGCCGTCAGAATGAGAGTCTTTCCACTCCGCCAGTAAGAGAACTCAGTGAGTGGTCACCCGGTTGGGGCTTAGTTCCTGCATCTGAGTCTGCGCGTTAGGCCGCCAGTCTGCTCGAATTTGCTCAGGCAATGGTCATTCGCGGTTGGATCGATCGGTTGGTCGGTCGTGCACAAGATGACTTGTCCGTCTTGAGAGTCGGCGCATGTGAGGTCGCCACGTGAGTCCAGTGGGCCGCGCCGTATAGCGAGAGGAGTGGCTTCGCGGTCGACACGAGAGCAAGAGGAGTCAACCCACGACATCGGTCTGGCTGGTGCGAGCTGCGACGCCGTGGTGTAACTGGTTCTCCGAGCGCTTCTGGGCCCCTTCACTTACCATCTTGTGGAGCTTGGCTCGATCCTTTCCTGGTGCAGGGATGTCGTTTTGCCTGTGGGCGTGTTTCCTCTGCATGGTTGGGTCCGAGTCAGTATTTCCGTCGTCATGTGCTTGGAAGTGAGTCGGAGACGCACCAGCAGTGCAGTTGCGACGGAGCAGCAGTCGCGGACGGTGCAGTTGGCAGTCGGTCGGTTGGTGCGGACCAGGAAAGACGACAGATTGGCGCGCCTTTCTGCGTCCGTTGAAGCGGCTGGCAGCGGGGGGTTCGGGAGAGCGATTTGGGGGTGGTGCGCCAGGTCTTCTCGAGAAATCGCAGTTTATGGGAAGTTAAGTGATTGGTGATGTGTTGTGTGATTTACTCTTACAGCTTGCTAGTCTGTCTCTCGTCCGCATTTGTTAGGCAGTTAGTGTCTGTCTGTCGTTCGGAGCTGACTCTGTCATGTTTGTCGGATTTAGTGTGTTAACGAATTTATTGCTTGGAGTGTAACGACCTAATTCGTGAAACATGTTTTGATCTTACCTGTCATCTTGAGAGGCGATGTCTGTGTACTGTAGAGCATCGTCACTTGTTTGGCCAACCCTGTAGAATTTTATGTAAGATTGCATTTCACGGGCTTTTATTTAAATGATCATTTTAGTACATAAAGTTGCCACCCTTCCACCGTAAGACTTTCCTTATAAGTTAAAATTAAGTTTCACCTTTAGTGGCAAGTTAATCTTTTAATTTTAGCGTTTTGTACCATTTCCATCGCTCATACATGGTGCATAGTTTGTGTGCTTGTGTGAATTGTTAAAAATTTTACTTTAAGGTAATGTGGTGTGTTGCATATTTGCACCTGTGTAGCCTTTCAGAGGTTGTTGTGGGTGATCATGACTGAGGCCGTATCAAATGGCAGTGACAAAGTTCTCAACCCGAAAGCTCATACACACAAAAATTTGTTTCTTTCTGCCTCTGAATAAATTGTAACTTGATATTTAGAGGGTGCTTTCTGCTTATAATTTTAAATCTGTTTATTAAAAAAAAAGCTTTTAGGAATAAAATTCCCATTTTTTAAAAGCAATTTCATTTTGATTTCATCAGTTACTCCCTGGCAATTACTTCCACGCTTACATAGTGTGATTAAATGTGTTAATGTTCTTGATGAATCGCTAGAAAAAAAATTAAGAATATTCTTTGAAATTAATAAATCACGGTTCACTGAGTTTAAATAAAACATACCAGGTTCCGGTTTATTGCCAGCTAATCGCAGTTTGCGGATCGAGTGTACTCCCCTGCAGAGAGAATTGAAGCGAACTGATTATGGCCAGTAAAGAATGTATGCAACAGAAGTGCAGAAATTGAACATCACTAATCAAGAAACAAAGACTGAAGAAGAAGAAGAAGAAGATGATGATGATGATGGTGTTTGGATTCTGAGGCCCTCAAATGCATGGTTATCAGCGCCCGTACAAATTCCCTACCGTTGCTGAGTCCAATCTCACCACTTGCATGAATGATGATGAAATGATGAGGACAACTCAAACACCCAGTCATAAAGACTGAGGAGACGTGCACGTTCGGAGGTCGGACAAATCCCTCTACACTGCATGAGATTCAAAGCATGGAGGAAAGTATTAAGACATCTAAAATACATGTGCAGCCGAGAGTCACCAATTCGACTGCCACAGTTCTATTTCTGCAAAAGAGCTTTTGGCGTCAAACGTGATTCGGCAAGTCGCAAAAGACAAGTTTCGAAGAGAGCAAGAAGAAATCTGTGTGACAGTAGACGAACAATCCCGTGTTTTACTGCAGGGAAAACAACACATGAAAGTGCGTGCGTCAACGGGTCATCACATAAGGCTCAAGGTTCGCAAGAGAACAGGCACCGGAAAATATATCACGCACCATAAGATACACAACGTGACTCACACTATCTGCATCCATGCTAGATGGTGTGAGTTTTTTGCCTATCTTGTGATGCATCAAATATTTTCCGAGTCACTTTTATTTATTAAAAACCAATCAAAAGCCTAGATTGCATAAAAAATTTCTTTACTTCAGACAATCGGTTTGAACAGTCATGGCTGTCATCTACGGGCCTTTACATCTTTTTATTGTAAAACACGTTCATTTTATGCTGAACCTCACGCAAAAGATGTCAAGAGGATAAAACTCAGCACATTATAAACGTCTACCATCGCCAAAATATTTAAAAACTTACAGCACCTTTTCCAAAAGGCTATGTCATTATACAAATTGCTCACAAATACTTGTTACATCATACAAACATGGTACACAATAGCAAATCTGTTTACATATGCTGGGCACATTTTTATATTCCCTATCATGCACAAGAAGTCAGTGAACACTGTACCTCAGACATGAACAGAGAAGAAAACAGCGATTCAAATGCAAGCCTCAAAACAGCGATTCAAAAGTAAGCCTCAATTTAAATAACGTTGGAAATGACGAATGTGATATGACTGCTTGTGGCTACAATTTGCCAAACGCGAAGGCGTCTGGTAACTGCACGAAATATCCAGTAGAGTTGTATATGAAATTCAAGAACAACATGGGGTTAACCAGACTTGAAAAAGCCACCCATGTACTCTTTGATTTGAGACATGTAGTCATACTGGTACATCCCAGGGGGAGGACAGTGGCTTTTCCAGTAATCTATGCAATCGAACGAATACAGCTTAGATTCAGTGACTTGCAACAAGTGTCAGAGGACAGTGTGATATTTGCTGAGAATAGTGTTCACATGTTATGGCTGGGTGCTCTGCAACTGAAATCGACCGTTTCCCACATGTATATACATGTTGGTCAGAAGCAGTCTGTGAAGCTTGTAAGGGTGTTGCAGCAAGGCTGTGCTGAAAAATGAAGTAAAAGAATTTGAAATGTCGCACCGTTTCCGAGTTAATTCTATATCAACATGGACAATCTGCAAAGTGCC
This sequence comes from Schistocerca piceifrons, assembly GCF_021461385.2. Classification (NCBI taxonomy): domain Eukaryota; kingdom Metazoa; phylum Arthropoda; class Insecta; order Orthoptera; family Acrididae; genus Schistocerca; species Schistocerca piceifrons. The sequence goes on along the minus strand of NC_060138.1, from coordinate 140,618,764 downwards.
TAGCAAACGGTTCATCGAACCATTTCCACAATAATTCTCTATTCGTGCAATATCTAAAAGCGCACAGAAACAAAGAACACCTATTATCTTTTCGTGCGAGCTGTAATTTCCCTTATTTTGTCACGATGATCGTTTCCCCCTGTGTACGTCGGCGTCGAGGAAATATATTTGCTTTCGGAGGGGAAATTTGTTGACCAATAATTCATGAAAAGGTTCCGTCGCAACGAAAAACGCCATTGTTTTAATGACGTCCAACCCAAATCCTGTATCATGTCAGTGACACTCTCTCCCCTTTTTCGTGATAAAATAAAACGTGCTGCTCTATGTTCTCCGTTAACTCCGTTAATTTTATCTGGTTAGGATCCTCACCACGCAGCAGTTCTCCAAAACAGGATGGACAAGCCTAGTGTAGGCAGTCTCTTTCGAATATGTGTTTAGCCATTAAAACACAGTCTTCGGTTTGCCTTCCCTACAACATTTTCTGTTCTTTACAATTTAAATGATTCATAATTGAAAGAAGCGTTGAAGTTAGCCAATCAAGCAGTTTTGCATGTAAATTCTAGCGGGCCATCAGACACGTCACGTATCTCAATGCGTAGTTGACAGCATACCAGACGGCTCAGACTTCTATTCCCTTTCGATCCTTATTACCGTTCCACGTCCAATTTATGTATAATTCTCTTGTTCGGGTTTAGGGAACCAAACCAAGCACACGTTTGACGAAACCGTCGGTGGCAGGCCTCTTGAATTTGCGCTCGCGACTTCCTGATTGCCTGACTTTAGTGCTAAGTAACTCGGAAACGGCCAAACCTTAACGAATTTTATTTTTTCTTCGACAATTATTTCTCAATACAAGCTACGCTGAAATACTCTTTCAAGCTTTTCACACTGTTTCTGACCACCCTGTATGCACAGGGTGACCCGCGAGTTACTTCATATTCGAAAATGCTCTAATTCACGGAAGAGAGAAGAAAATTTACACAGATAACAGATCATAATGAAAAGTTTGAGATCACCCACATTACTGCTAAAAGAAATCTCTTAATCTTCAGTTACACGATAAATCAATCTACGAAAAGGCTGTAGATTCAACTAAATACCTAAGAATTACAATTACAAAAAACTTAATTTGGAAAGGACACACAGAAAATGTTGTGGGAAAGGTGAACCAAAGCCTGCGTTTTCTCAGCAGAACTCTTACAAGATGTAACAGATCAACTAAGGAGACTGCCTGCACTACGCTTTCCCATCCTCTGTTGGAGTACTGCTGCGCAGTGCGGAATCCTAATCAGACAGGATTAACAGAATACACCGGAACAGTTCAAACAAGGGCAGTACATTTTGTATTATGAGAAGTAGGGGAGAGAATAACACTGACATGATACATGATTTGGAATGGACATAATTAAAACAAATGCGTTTATCATTGCGGCAGGACCTTCTCACGAAATTTCAATCACCAACTTTTTCCTCCGTATGGTAAAAAACTTTGTTGACGCCTACATACATGGGGCGAAAGGATCATCATAATAAAATAAGAGAAATCAGAAGTCGCTCAGAAAGAAATAGGTGTTCATTTTCTCCGCGGGTTTTTCAAGATTGGAATAATGGAGAATTATTGTGAAAGTGATTGGATGAACATACTGCCGCTCACTTACGTGTGATTTATTGAGAATCATCTACATGTAGATTCGCGAAATGACCTGATGCTTTCTTGAATCCAGAAACGAGTGCAAAAGCCGGCCAAGAGATGGTACTGGAGAGAAACACTTCAGAGTCGCCCCATGAGGATCGTGTACAAAATGGGATCTACTGATACAGGGAGTCAAATTCACCAGCAATCGTGGTAAGTCGACTTTGCCAGAAATGGTAGGAAGGGACTCAACTCCATATTGCTGCATGTCTGGAAGATATTTTGTTTACATCGTTTGGTGACGATCGCGTGGTCAGACGCCAATTCCGTCATGCTTCACCTCGATTGTTCCTGGGCCTCAATCCGTGTGAATACTGGCTGTGTGGTTACCTGAAGTCGTAAGTATATGGAGATCGTCTAACATCAATAAGGATGCAAAAAGACAACATGTGGTGGCTATTTCTCACCATATCTACTGAGATTTTGCTCTTATTGTTTACGACGTTGCCCCTCGACTACATGTATTATTGATGATTGATGGCTGACATGTTGAGCATTTGTTAAAACTTACATTATCTTTGCTAAAAGTCAACTGTTAGGATAATTATGTTTTGTTTCATATTAAGCGCCATCCGTTAGTTATTTTGTGCACTTTTTTTCCTGGTTGCAATAAAACCCCATGTCGTTTAAACCATTTATGTCAATTTTTACCGCTCTACCAGCTTTATTCCTTGAAGTAATGAATTTTCAAATGTTTACACACGTCTGGGTCACCCTGAGATTAAGCAGAGCTGATGGCTAACAAGTTGACAACTATAGCGCAAATAAATAACTGTGACAAAATATGGAAATTGGGGCAAGATTTATACTTTGATGTAGTGTGAGTAGTGGGGCTAAGGGGTTTCTGGGTCTCTTGTGATATCAAACTGATGATTTGTGATCCCTAGAAGATGATTTATGATCCCTTGGGGATAGTCCATCCTTCTGAGAATCCTCCACCCATCCCCATTCCCCTCTTTCTCCACTAGCCTTCTGGGAAAAGGACAGTTTTTCTCACTTCACTCCAGTTCAGTTCTGAGCCACTTTCCCTCTCCTGGGAAATCCCCTTCCCCTTCCCTGATCCCCCCCCCCCCCTCCCGTCAACCATCTGGAAATTCGTGAGACAGAGATTCAGTGTGTGCTGCACTGTTGGTGCAGAAGGATCTTACATCACAAAATACAAGTTAATGTCGATTGAGATAATAATATATTTATTTAAACAGTTTACCAGAGATAGCGTCTCCCTATGTGGGTAGGGTCCATATCTGCACATACTGTCCCCACTTCCTAAGACATAATAACTGTTAGCATAGAGGAATGGAATGAAGTGTGGTATAATAGCCGCCATTGTGGGTCATCTGCTCATGTGTCAGCTGGCCAGGTCATGGTGCACCAAGCATGTGCCTACTGCCAATATCAAGCAATGTCTGCTGGCTGGGAGCTACTGGGTACTGGATGGAATGCTGAGTGTGTGCACTTTCCACAGAGGTCGAAAATGGAACAGTGTCACCAGACCAGTGGTTGGCATCCTTTGATGTTTGGCAAGCAGGGAACCACCTATGCTCTGTCTCGTGTGGCTACTTCCTGTTTTAATAACTGTGTCTCACACCCATAGACAAAAGTGATGTGCCTAATCGCCTGAGGGACCTGCATTCGTTCTCAGGGCCCCTGATCAAGACTTCAGGTAATGGCATCCTTTGATCAGAAAATTCTAGACTAACTTTCTGACTGTCTCTCTCACGTACTTACTTCCTGTGTGCATAAACACCAGGATGAACCAACATGTCCTGACACACTGCCAGAGGTCTCTACTCCTCCTCGGAAACTCTGTTCCTATTGGCTAAAGCTGTGTTCAAAGGGAGAGCTGGAGCTATTGCAGTAACGAAAATGGAAGGATGTAGTCCACTGGCACAACCCTATCAAATTGTTTGTTTAATAGTTTACAGAAGACAAGGTGGGAAATGAAACTCTGCAAGGTGTAAGTGAAATAGATCACTTAAGACACTCATTACCACCTGATGGTGATTCACCTTCAAAATGAAACATATTTTCACAATTTGAGAATCACACACATTCTTTCTGCAAATCAAGTAATTAAATCTCTGCCACAAGTACATCATAGGGCTGTTTATACTTGAGGTCTTCTGTGAACAGATATTTGAGAACACAAGCACCCTCCTCCACCACAACGTTTTATTTAACATATCTGGTGATAAAAACCTACGCTGGCCAGTGTGGCCATGTGGTTCTAGGTGCTTCAGTCTGGAACCGTGTGACTGCTATGGTCGCAGGTTCGAATCCTGCTTTGGGCATGGATGTGTGAGATGTCCTTAGGTTAGTTAGGTTTAAGTAGTTCTAAGTTCTAGGGGACTGATGACCAGAGATGTTAAGTCTGATAGTGCTCAGAGCCATTTGAACCATTTGATAAAAACCTTCGAGTCGAACACACTCATGATTACAATGGGTGCACCATCCACCAACTTGCAGGAGGTGTGGCCACAATGGCAGCTGTATGCCCATCTCTAGGTATCTTACCACCCTGGACTCGCATTCAGGAGGAAGATGGTTCAGAGCCATATCCGGCCCTTCTCATTTAGGTTTTCCATGTTTCCCCTAAATCACTTCATCCATGCCCTTTCTTTGAAAGAGCATGGCTGATTCCTTCTCCATCCTTCCCGAATTCAAGATTCTGTTTCTTTTCTAATGAGATTGTTGTCGCAAATCTTTTAATACTGATCTCTCATCCAGGTATCCATCTGCTGGCCATACCCACTGCTCAGTGGTTGGAGATTTACATGGGGGAGGGGTGGGGGGACCCGGAAATGTCCAACACAAACACTCATCATATTCAATCTTGTCATGCAACACGCATGTCCTCTTCTGTCGCCACATAACCAGCATACTGGTTACTTCGCTATGCAGCCACACACATGGCGCTGTGAACACCGCCATTGCGACTTGTCCCTGTGGCTGTGGGCAAAGGTCAACAGGTTGGAGCATTCTTTGCATGTGGGAATCATGGTAGTCTAACCCGCTGCTCTCGGTCGACCAAAATCTTGTGAACACTTCTGTCAGCCATGCCACACTGCGAAACAATTATGAGTGGCCCAGACATATTGTTTTAACTGCAATTCCATCACTGACATAAAATCCCCAGTTAAAAAAACTACTTCACCTAATCGAAAATGGGGTTGTTGTTGTCCGTACACCTCGAATTTCTCATGCAAAATTTATCTTCAACCCTTTTATACGAGCTATTTTTGAAGACAGAAGAAATCAGAGCATACACATGTTTTCACGTTGCTGCAGTATCGTTACTTGTAGTGAAAACTATGTACAGCAGCATGGCATAGGCTGTATTTGGTCTAACTATTCTCTCATCATAAAATTAGAGAAAAAACAATCTAGACTCTCTTTTTCATTAATTTTAGATAGCTTACAAGAACGCTGTTCCCTAAAATGTTGCAAAAGGTACTGAATTCTCTCATCAGATAAAAATATCTGTTCTTATCAGTTTAATATCTGTTATGTCCCACATGACAGGCCTAGAATTCTAAATTCATTTTTGGCTCTTGCCAGAGTGCTAAAGGAGAGCATGTTATACCTCTGTCATTAGATGTCTCCTCGCTTTCGAACTCTCTTAAGGTAGCCAAATGCCTCGTCATATATTAAATGTCTTAATGTAGCAGCACAGAGGAGTTGTAAATAACAGGTTAATACTACACATCTCCATATACATTCGATAATATAGCTAATTTTTTACGGTTGTTACCTTTCCCTCTCTAGGTGGTAGATTCAAATGTGGTTAAAACATATCATCACAACATGCTCCAATTCGAAATTATATCTGTGATACTCTCACTTTCGTTTCCACCCCACCCAGTGGCACGTCATTGATACCAAACTGATAAATTACTTCACTAATTAATTAAACTGATGACGAGAGGCCTTTTGCATTAATAATTTGTTTTTGCAGTTGGATTACATTCGCCAGGTAACCCTTACAGACGTTTCTTTGTCGTCTCTGGTGGCTTCACACAGGCTACTTAGTCACTTCCTCTGACATTAAAATAGTTGGCAACTGTCGTCAAATGACTGAAATAATTTTTCCCATATGTTCCTTTCTTAACCCATTCTGGGGAGAACCTCCTCATTTCTTATGTTATCAGTCCGCCTAATTTTCAACACTCTTCTGTAGCAACTCGTCTCAACTGCTTTGGTTCATGACTTTTCCAGTTTTCCCATAGCGCATGTTTCACTACTGTAGAATGCTGTGCTCAGAAAGTACATCCTCAGGAATTACTTCCACAAATTAAAGCTTATATTTGGTTTTAGTAGACTTCTCTTGGCCATGATTCCCTTTTTGCCAGTGATAGTATGCTATTTATGTCCTCCTTGCTCTTTCCATCATATTTTATTTTACAGGCTGGGTAGCTGAATTTCTTAACTTCGTCTACTTTTTAATTCCCAATTGTAATGTATTCTTGCTGTTCTTATTTCTGCTACATCTGGTTACTTGGGTCTTTCTTCGATTTACTCTTAACTCATGTAGTGTACAAAGCAGACAGTTCATTCCATCCAACACATCCTGCAATCCTTCTCCCCTTTGCTGAAGATAGCAATGTCATCAGTGAATCTTACATTGATGTCGTTTCACACTGAATTTTAATCACTTGGACCTTTGTTTTATTTCCTTCACTGCTTCTTCGTTGTACAGACTGAACAGTAGAGGTGAACGATTACAACCCAGTGTTACACTCTCTTTAATTTGAGAACTTCCCTCCTGGTCTTCATCTTACTCTTTCCTCTTAGTTTTTGTACATATTGTGTACTACCTGCCCTTCTCTATGGCTTACCACTGTTTGCCTGAGAAGCTCGAACATTTTGCACCATTTTACAGTATTGAACACTTTTTCTGACAAATCTTATGAGAGTGCCTAGATTTTAGTGCTTACTTCTTTCATCGATCAGTTGAATTATTTCATCTGTTATCCATGACTTTCCCACAGTTTCTTCCTTGTACCTACCGTTTTCTTTCCACCTTCTGTGATTGTCCTACTAGGTAGGAGGTTGCCCAAAAAGTAATGCACCGAATTTTTTCTTGAACAACTCTTTACCCTTGTTTCCATTATCGGCCGCAACGACAGAACTGACTCTGTGGTGCCTTTTATCTGTCGTGAAGCCAAACTGATAGTCATCTAGCACATCCTCAGTTTTATTTTCAATTCTTCTGAATATTATTCTTTTGAGCAACTTGGATGTATGAGGTGTTAAGCTGATAGTGCAATAATTCTCATACTAGTCAGCTCTTACTATATTCGGAATTGCGTGAATGATGTTCTTCTGGAAATCTGATGGTATATTGCCAGTATATACATTCTCCACACCAAGGTGAACAGTGGTTTTGTTGCCTCGCCCCCCAATAATTTTAGAAATTCCGATGGCATGTTATCAATCCCTTTTATCTGATCTTAAATATTCCGAAGCTCTTTTAAATTCTGATTCTAGTACTGAATCCCTTATATCTTCCCTGCCGACTATTGTTACTTCTTCCATCACGACATGAGCCAAGTCTTCCCAATCGTAGAAGCCTTCAGTGTACTCTTTCAGTGTATCTGCTCTCTCCTCTGCATTTAACAGTGGTATTCTCGTTGCACTCTTAATGTTACCACACTTGCTTTTAATTTCACCTAATGTTGCTTTGACTGTCCCATATGCTGAGTCAGTTCTTCCGACAATCATTTATTTTTCGATTTCTTCACATTTTTCCTGCCACTATTTCATCTCAGCTTCCTAGTACTTCCTGTTTATTTCATTCCTCAGCGACTCGTATTTCTATGTTCTTGATTTTAGTGCTTACTTCTTTCATCGATCAGTTGAATTATTTCATCTGTTATCCATTATTTTCCCACAGTTGTCTTCCTTGTACCTACCGTTTTCTTTCCACCTTCTGTGATTGTCCTCTTAGGTACGAGGCTTGCCCAAAAAGTAATGCGCCGTGTTTTTTCTTGAACAACTCTTTACTAAGCGTAATGAGAATTACACACAGGAAAGAATGCTGATTCTTCTACATACTCTGTTTTTCCACGTGATATCCATCCCTTTCTATGGCCTTCCTTCAGCACGAAACAATGGCATATATGCCCTGTCGGTACCAATCCTTTTCCTGGTGGCGCAGTGGGTGAAATTCCTTCGCTGATTGACAAATACAGCGCCAACTGACAAGTCATAATGCGTCTGTCCTCGCGAATGACAACATCATCTCGCTACAAGCTGTCAGGAATGACAGCTGTGGATGGTCTCCCCAACCGCTGATAATCGTGGAGCTCCGCCGAACCGCCTTCTGATGACCTCACCCTCCAAGTACTTCTGTCGGCAGCAGATGCTCCATAGACTTCGCAGAAGCGCTTGTGAATATTCCCCACAGTTTCTTTCTCTGAACACCTCCCATAAAAATCCATGCAGGTGAATTCAAGCCAGACATATTCTTTTGCTTCAGTTCGCCGACTTGTCAGTTCATAGTATTTGAGTCGCATCCCTTAAGATTTTAGAAAATGAATCCGAAAGCGACGTACGCATTCTGTTTCACCTCGCCCAAAATACTTACTGCTAGGCATTTTACAGGATTTAACGCTTCCAATAACAGTGTATGCTATATCTATTCCTGCTCCCTCCCGCCGTTAACGAACGTTCCATTGTTAGTAGAGTCTTTCATCTCATGTACATGCATATATACTCCATTCTAATTTCTAAATCAGGAGATCAGGTTTCACTAGGCATGGCCTGCACCTCAGTAGGTATGGGAAGGGGAAGCTGGCAAAGTTTATGGGTGACAGTGTAGTGGGTGCTGGTGGTGGGATCACTCATGGAAAAATCTATAGTAGTTGGTGTTAGAGGTGCACGTTTTCTACATTGAAGTCAGTTGAGAGATATACCTGGTTAAAGGAAGTTTCTTTAACTAAGGGCTCACCTTCAGAGGATGTCATGTTTCCAAGTAGAGAAGGAATTAGCATATTTCATCAGAATATATGAGGTATTAGAGATAAAGTTAGTGAACTGCTTACAGATGTTGACTCAGAAATTATTGGTACGTCGGAGCACCACTTAAGCACAATTCAGAGGCTTCCTTTACCAGGAGACAGATAAGCTGGCTGTTTTTCCAGGAGTTCCTTAAGGGGTGAGGGAGTGGCTATTTATGTAAAAAACAGTATGCCATTTGAGTCCATAGACACATCACGGCACTGCGCTGAACAGATATTTGAATATTGTGGAGGGGCAGTTGAATTTCGTGAAAATAAACTTCTAATTGTTGTTGCTTGTAGGTCCCCTAACTCTAGAGCATTTCTGCTCAAGCTAGAGAGGGCCATTGATTCACTTTGTAGGAAGTACGACAAATTAGTTATATGTGGTGACTTTAATATAAATTTTGTGTTTGATGGTGCAAGGAAAAGGATGTTGGTAGATCTGCTAAATTCATATTATCTGATGCAGGCTGTGTTTTTTCCAACTAGGGTGCAGGGAACCGTAGCACAGCCATAGATAATATTTTTATTCATTCTTCATTACTAGATGGCCATTCTGTTAATTAAACAGTGAATGGCATTTCAGACCATGATCTACAAATTTGAACACGAAAAGGCTTTTGTACTCAAACAAATTTCACATGTAGTTTCAAACTATATAGGAAAGTTAATCCAACAGCAATAGAGAGATTTTTAAACCTTGTCAAGGAACAAGAGTGGCAGGAAGTTTATAGTGCCGATAACATAGATGATAAATATAGTGCTTTCCACAACGCATTTCTCATGCTCTTTGAGAGCTGCTTTCCATTGTACCGCTCTAAACGGGATACTAGCAGTAATAGGCAGTGTGGGTGGCTGACTAGTGGGATAAGGATATCATGTAGAACAAAGTGGAAACTATATCAAAATGTTAAAAGTAGTCACAATCAAGCTGCAGTAGCCAATTACAAACGGTATTGTAAGGTGCATAAAAATGTTATTAGTAAGGCAAAGAGTATGTGGTGTGCAAATAGAAAAGCTGATTCACAGGATAAAATTAAAACCATATGGTCAGTTGTGAAGGAAGTGTCTGGTCAGCAACACGAGGTTGACGTTATAAAGTCAGTTCACAGTAATAATATTTCTATTATTGATAAATCAGATATATGTATAATATTTAACAATCATTTTCTGAGCATTGCTGGTGAATTAAATAAAAATTTAGCATCTACAGGGAATCATATAACTCTCTTCGCAAATGCCTTTCCGAGATTGATGTCTGAAATACTTCTCATTGATTCAGATAATGGGGAGATTGAGTCAATAATTAAATCACTGGAGACTAAGGACTCTCATGGCTATGATGGAGTGTCTAGCAGAATATTAAAGTACTGTGCTGCACATGTTAGCCCTGTATTTAGCCATATTTGTAATTTTTACTTTAGGAATGGTCAGTTTCCTGAACGGTTAAAGCACTCAGTAGTAAAGCCGGTTTATAAATAGTGAGAAAGGGATATGTAAACAATTTTAGACCTATTTCTATGCCATCAGTATTTGCTAAAGTTATTGAAAATGCTGTGTATGTAAGGATAATTGATCATTTTGTATCAAACGATTCGCTATCAAATGTACAGTTCAGCTTTAGAAGTCGCTTAACAACTGAAAATGCTATATTCTCTTTTCTCTGAGAGATACTGAGTGGGTTAAACAAAAGGTTTCGAACACTTGGCATATTTTTTGATTTGACTAAAGCGTTTGATTGTGTTGACTACAAAATATTGCTTCAGAAGTTGGACCATTACAGAATACGGGGAGTAGCTCACAATTGGGTCACCTCTTACGTTAGGAACAGACAGCAAAAGGTCATTATCCACAATGTTGAGAATGGCTGTGATGTGGGGTCTAAGTGGGGGGTGTCCCAGGGATCAGTGTTGGGACCACTCCTGTTCCTCATTTATAAAAGTGATATCCCCTCTAGTACCACAGGTAACTCTAAAATATTTCTGTTTACTGATGACACTAGCTTGGTAGTAAAGGACATTATGTGCAACATTGGCTAGCTTTCAAATAGTGTAATTCATGACTTAAGTTCATGGGCTTGTAGAAAATAAACTAAAGCTAAATCCCAGCAAAACTCAGTTTTTAAGTTTCTAACACACAATTCAACAAAACCTGATGTTTTAATTTAACAGAATGGGCATTTGATTAGTGAAACAGAACAGTTCAAATTTCGAGGTGTTTAGATGGCAAACTGTCATGGAAAGCCCGCGTTCAGGATCTATTAGAACGGTACCTGAGGTCAGTGATCGTTTGACACAACAATTAGTCTAATTTGCTTATTTTCATTTGCTTTTGTCGTATGGTATTGTATTCTTAGGTAGCTCTTCCCATTCTAGAACGATATTTTTGACTCATAAACGGGCGGTTCGGGGATTAAGTGATGTAAGTTCACGACCCTCTTGTCGACCTCTATTCACGATTCTGGGTATTTTGACAATGGCCTCTCAATATACGGGGTGATCAAAAAGTCAGTATAAATTTGAAAACTGAATAAATCACGGAATAATGTAGATAGAGAGGTACAAATTGATACACATGCTTGGAATGACATGGGGTTTTATTAGAATCAAAAAAATACAAAAGTTCAAAAAATGTCCGACAGATTGCGCTGTATCTGATCAGAATAGCAATAATTAGCATAACAAACTAAGACAAAGCAAAGATGATGTTCTTTACAGGAAATGCTCAACATGTCTACCATCATTCATCAACAGTAGCTGTAGTCGAGAAATAATGTTGTGAACAGCAGTGTAAAGCATGTCCGGAGTTATGGTGAGGCACTGGCATCCCTAGAGATGTCGGTCGATTACGATATACTTGCGACTTCAGGTAACCCCAAAGCCAATAATCGCACGGACTGAGGTCTGGGGACCTGGGAGGCCAAACATGACGAAAGTGGCGGCTGAGCACACGATCATCACCAAACGACGCGCGCAAGAGATCTTTCACGCGTCTAGCAATATGGGGTGGAGCGCCATCCTGCATAAACATCGTATGTTCCAGCAGGTGTTTATCAGCCAGGCTGGGGATGATGCGATTCTGTAACACATCGGCGTACCTCTCACCCGTCACAGTAGCGGTCACTGACGTTTTGTTGTCCAGCGCAATCTATCGGACATTTTGTGAACTTCGTTTTTTTTTTTTTGGTTCTAATAAAATCGCATGTCATTCCAAGTATGTGTGTCAATTTTTACCTCTCTATCTACATTATTGCGTGGTTTATTAAGTTTTCAAATTTATACTGACTTTTTGATCACCCAGTACATACTTCTTACTGTCATTACCTTATTCGAAAGAATAAGCAGCTTTCACTCTGTTAATACTCGCCAGAAATCATACCTGCTTTTGGATCGGACTTCCTTAGCCCTTTTGCAGAAAGGTGTGCAGTATACTGCACATTTTCAATAAGCTACCACTTGTATTCAAAAATCTTAGCAGTAATCCACGTGCTTTCAAATCGAAACTGAAGAGTTTCCTCATAGGTTACTAGTTCTATTCTGTCGAGCAGTTCTTTGAAAAATTAAGGTGATTCTTGCTGTATTGTTGATTGTGTTTACTTAAATTTACGGACTCACTTTTTTCGGGTTGATTAACATTTTATTTTTATCTGTTATTACTTTCATGTTGTAATTTCATGTACTGACATGTTCCATGACCTTGGAAATTTGCTCCTCAATTTGGCCCTAAAGAACTTGACGTGTAAATAAATTAAAAAAAAATTAATTTGCCTACGAAGAACAAAATACACGATATTCCTAAAGTGCATTGCTATCATTTATCCGTAACATTGCTCCCAAACGACTGACAGGGCTATGTAAGTGCAGTGATGCTGTGTAGGACATTCCCTTCCATGATTACCAAATGTTTCACTAAAACTCCACTCTTCTGCACCATATACGCTGAAACGCCAAAGAAACTGGCACAAGAATGCGTATTCAAATACAGAGATTTGCAAACAGGCAGAATACAGCGCTGCGGTCGGCAACACTTACATGAGACAAGTGTCTCACGCAGTTGGTAGATCAATTACTGCTGGTACAATGGCAGGTTATGAAGATTTAAGTAAGTTTGAACCAAATGTAATAGTCGGTGCATGATCGATGGTACACAGCATCTCCAAGGCAGCGATGAAGGGGCGATTTTCCCGTACGATCATTTCACGAGTGTACCGTGAATATCAGGTATTAGGTAAAACATAAAATCTCCGAGATCACTGCTGGCGGAGAAAGATCCTGCAAGAACGGAACCAACGACGACTGAAGACTCACCGTGACAGAAGTTCAACCCTTCCGCAGATTGTTGCAGATTTCAGTGCTGGGCCATCGACAAGTGTCAGCATGCGAACCATTCATCGAAACATCATCGAAATGGGCTTTTGGAGCCGAAGGCCCACTCGTGTACCCTTGATGTTGCACGACACAAAGCTTTATGCCTCGCCTGTGCCCGTCAACACCTACATTGGACTGTTAATGCCGGAAACATGTTGTCTGGTGGGAGAAGTCTCTTGTCAAATTGTATCGAGTGGATGGACGTGTACTGGTGTGGAGACAACTTCATGAATCCATACACCCTGAATTCAGCGGGGTACTGTTCAAGCTGGTGGGGCCTTTGCAGTTGGAGGGATACGGCACGCCTAATACATCTAGATACGACTCTGACAGGCACGTACGTAAGCATCCTGTCTGATCACCTGCATCCATTCATGTTCACTGTGCATTGCGACGGACTTTTGGGAAATTGCAGCAGGACAATGGGACACCTCACACGACCGAATCTCTAAAGAATGGCTCCAGGATCGCTTTTCTGAGTTTGAGCAACTCCGCTGGCCATCAAACTCCCCAGACATGAACATTATTGAGCATATCTGTGATGCCTCGCAGTGTGCTGTTCAGAAGCGATCTCCACCCCTTTGTACTCTTACGGATTTCCAGACAGCCTTGCAGGATTCATGGTGTAAATACTTCAGAGATTAGTCGATCCATGACACGTCCTGTTGCGACATTCTGCATGCTCACGGGGATCCTACACGATATTACGCAGGTGTACCAGTTCCCTTATCTCTTCAGTATAGATCCCATATATATTTCTGACGTGCACTTCCGTGTCGCTAGCATTTAGAAACGATCAAACTCGAAAAGCCCACTTCCATAGTTATGAATTATACCTAAAAATCAGGTTATTTTTAGCGAAGGAAGATGAAAGACTTTCTCTCTAACCTTATGTAGCCGTACATATTCATTCTGATTATCCGAATCAATAAGCTAGTAATCATGTATAGAAAACCATTGCTACACATAGTACAGACTGATAGTCAACTTCAGTGACAACCATTTCTGTTTTAAATGGATTTTTTTATATTTCCCTTGGATCCATTCTAACTTCTCCTAATATACCCCATGCTCTTGGCTGTGGAATATGATACAATGTCTTTAGAGCGCATCGACTTACCCTTATTAAAGCACTGATATATGGCATCATCCTTCTCTCCCGCATATAGTGTCTACATTAAGAAACTAAGCACATCAAAAAGCCAGTTCCATTTACATCTGCTGTGTAACGCTTTTACTAAAGTAATATGACGCTGTAGGCAGCACCTACTTTTTCTTTTTCTCACTGTAATAAAACTCCAATACAAAATCTAGTCGCTACTATCTTAGTGGGATGTACATGTCGTAAAGCATTTGTTACCGGATCATACGGAACTCAGAAGCGCAGATGTTAACAATAGTACTCTGTTGGGATGCTTACTATTCCCACTTCATCCTGTAAGCAGATTTTACTCAGGTGAGTGTTGTCAGAAGCCCGAACAGCCACATGGTGTTCTGTTGCTGCTTTCAAAATATTTGATCGAGGTTTAATAATAGCTGCAAACTTTGACCTTTGCAGTAATTTTTGCACCTCGTTTTTGACAGACATTATCCACAAAATCTCTGACACTCACAAGGAGCACAAACAAACACTTTGAAAACCACACAGCATGGGTTATTCGTTCAACTCTCTACCACAATGGAAACGCACAGTTCCTTCACCATCACTGGTATAAGAGAATGCAGCTTCACCTAGTTTTTCAGCACGTTGCTTACTAGCTGCAGACTAAGTTCTGAAAGAAGCCAGTCTTACATTGTAAGTGCTATATTTAGGGCGAGATAACGTAATATCCCACACATCACAGGCTGAACTGCATAACGATGCTGATTTAGGAAACGTGGGAGTATCTTCATTCTGCACGGGTTACAAGTGTCGTGCAAACGAACTGGTCGATCCACTGATATACCCACACCACCCTCAGACACTGATTTCAAAGCTCTCTTGATACGAGATAGCCTCCTCTGAAGATCCAAGATCCTGAGACTTCTGCTCACGTGATCATGACATCACTTCTGGCCACGTACTCCAAATTTGATTGTAAATATAGTACAGTTATCAACTCAGTGCAATTGAAATTCTAAAGGAGTACGTTCCGGAAAGAGTCAAGCAACTTATTACATCCTGACTCATACATCTCGCGAAATGACCAAAGAGAGAAAAATCAGGCGGAAGTGGAGAGATGATCATTTTCCCACGCGTAGTTTGCGAATAGAAAATGGAAGGGGGATTCAGGTAGTGGAACTGGGAGTACTCCTGCCACACACACTGTTAGGGGGCTTAAGGGGTATAGATGTAAATGTCGATGCAGAATTATCAAGTAAGGAACGAAGTCTTACGAAAGGTAACGAGGAAGGCTTAATACAGAATATAATGAAATGGAGACAGCCTGATACATACGACTATTACGTATTGAATCATGAAAACAGTAGTTACATGGTCGATAGAGGTGAAGAATTGCCGGGAGAAGCCATTATCGCTGAGGGTGTGGGTACAGCAGTGTCTTTCACTATGTTGTCACTGACAACGTAGTTACTTCACTTGTGCTACAAACCTTGATCTGTGTTTTATGTTCTAAGGACGGCCGAAGTCGGCCGAAACCGGTAAATTCGTTAGAAGTAATTCTCGTAATTCCGGATAATTAAACGATTTTAGAGGAATTAGGCAGCATATTATTTCATACCACAGGCACCTCGGAAAATGATCGCGATAGGAAAATCAGAGAAATTAGAACTCATACAATGGTTTAGTAGGAGTAATTCTTCACAGCCTGTATACGGAAATACTAAAGGCAGAAATTATTACGATACGTTAAGTATTTCCTCCCACATAAGGGAAACTGCCATTCTGTATATACATACACTACTGGCCAATAAAATTGCTACACCAAGAAGAAATGCAGATGATAAACGGGTATTCATTGGAGAAATATACTATACTAGAACTGAATGTGATTACATTTTCACGCAGTTTGGGTGCATAGATCCTGAGAAATCAGTACCCAGAACTACCACGGCGCAAGAACATGACGTCTCTTGAA
This sequence comes from Schistocerca piceifrons, assembly GCF_021461385.2. Classification (NCBI taxonomy): domain Eukaryota; kingdom Metazoa; phylum Arthropoda; class Insecta; order Orthoptera; family Acrididae; genus Schistocerca; species Schistocerca piceifrons. Next base: position 140,602,626 of record NC_060138.1, on the reverse strand, counting down.
AATGCGCAAAAATAGTAGACCTTCACGGGCGACTTTATGTAGACAGGAGATTGCGTAGTTTCTAACAAAGGTTGCTGCTGAAAGAGGAAGAAAAGTTACACGCCTGGACATTGAGTCAATCACAGCTTGGACGGCGTGTACAGGTACAGCTGCCCATGCAGCTTTAACACGATACCACAGTTTATCAAGAGTAGCGACTGGCGTATTGTGACGAACCAGTTGCTCGGCCACCATTGACCAGTCGTTTTCAATTGGTGAGAGATCTGGAGAATGTGCTTGCCAGGGCAGCAGTCGAACATTTTCTGTATCCAGAAAGACCCGTACAGGACCTGCAACATGAGGTCGTGCATTATTCTGCTTAAATGTAGCGTTTCGCAGGGATCGAATGAAGGATAGAGCCACGGGTCGTAACCCATCTGAATTGTAACGTCCACTGTTCAAAGTGGCGTCAATGCGAACAAGAGGTGACCGAGACGTGTAACCAATGGCACCCCATACCATCACGCAGGCTGATACGCCAGTATGGCGATGACGAATACACGCTTCCAACGCGCGTTCACCGCGATGTCGCCAAACACGGATGCGACCATCATGATGCTGTAAACAGAACCTAGATTCATCCGAAAAAATGACGATTTGCCATTCGTGCACCCAGGATCGTCGTTGAGTACATCATCGCAAGCGCTCCTGTCTGTGATGCAGCGTCAAGGGCTACCGCAGCCATGGTCTCCGTGCTGATGGTCCATGCTGCTGCAAACGTCGTCGAACTGTTCGTGCAGATGGTTGTTGTCTCGCGAACGTCCCCATCTGTTGACTCAGGGATCGAGACGTGGCTGCACGATCCGTTACAGCCATGCGGATAAGATGCCTGCCATCTCGACTGCTAGTGATACGAGGCCGTTGGGATCCAGCACCATTCCATATTCTGCTAACAGTCATTGGATCTCGATCAACACGAGCAGCAATGTCGCGATACGATAATCCGCAATCGCGGTAGGCTACAATCCGATCTTTATCAAAGTCGGAAACGCGATGGCACGCATTTCTCCTCCTTACACGAGGCATCACAGCAGCGTTTCGCCAGGCAACGCCGGTCACCTGCTGTTTGTGTATGAGAAATCGGTTGGAAACGTTCCTCATGTCAGCACGTTGTAGATGTCGTCACCGGCGCCAACCTTGTCTGATTGCTCTGAAAAGCTAATCATTTTCATATCACAGCATCTTCTTCCTGTCGGTTAAATTTCGTGTCTGTAGCACGTCATCTTCGTGGTGCAGCAATTTTAATGGCCAGTAGTGTATATGTATAGATAGGTTTCCGCCTCCGCAGCCGAGTGGTTAATGAGATTCCTATGCGAAGAATCGGAATTCGATTCCCGATACTGCCATGGATATTTCTTTTTTCTTGGACCGTGGTGAACTCAGCCTCCTGATGCCAAGTGAGGAGCTACTTATGGACTAGGAGAGGCTCCAAGGCTGGAAAGTCGACGACGACCAGGAGTGCAGCGTGCTGATCCCATATCCCTTCAGACCGCATCTGAGATGAGTGACTGGGGATGACAAGACGGTCGGTCGACTACCATGTTGTCTTCAGGGAGTGATCGCGGGGTTTTCCTTTTTTCCATGTAGATAGATTCTGAATAGTTTTCGCTATCTCTCCTGATAGAACATTTAAGTTCTTTGTTACACACGAAAGCAATTACATAAACGTCTTGGGTTTCTTCCTATCCTTCACAAAGCTTTTTAGTGAACAGCACACAGTGCATCATTCATACGGTTTCCATTACGTCAAGTGCGTCTGTGTTGCTATCCAAATATTAAGGGATTCATCTCTATACGCAATAAAAAGTAATGGTAATGAACAAAAAAATTTACAGTGTAGAAAGACCTAAAATTAGAGAATGGCAGCGAAACGTGAGATTTGTTTGGGAGCTATTTGTGTTTGTGGAAGCCGCCTTGCGAGAAATTTCAACTTGCAAATGTTGCCTTTTGTAATGCATCCAGTTGTCTTGTACAGCCGGGTTAATTAAATTGCGTAATTAAAGCGACATTAAGAAGCGACCCGCGTGATGAAGTGGGATCTGAATATTCAGCAGGCGTTAGACGCGGCGCAGCGAGACGCGACCGCGTCACTTTGTTGCCGTCGTGCCGTGCAGGTCTCCTGGAAAATGAAAAGCGCCGACGCAAGAACATGACGTCTCTTGAAAATGCGCAAAAATAGTAGCCCTTCACGGGCGACTTTATGTAGACAGGAGATTGCGTAGTTTCTAACAAAGGTTGCTGCTGAAAGAGGAAGAAAAGTTACACTATTTAGTGGACTGTTTGCTTGTTATTTTCCCTCAAGAGATTTGTTTCATAGGAGATACTCTTCTTTGTTATCGCATTCTCTACTACCAACGGTCTAAATTTTGCATAAAATTGCTTTCCAGTTGTATGGGCATTCTTGAAAGAACATGAAAAATTTTGTGGAGAGTACCAGTGCTTTTCGAGATTAGCTTTATCATCTCCCACTAAACAAGTTCAGTTGCTTGAAATAGATTGTTGCAGCTTTAAATACACTCCTGGAAATGGAAAAAAGAACACATTGACACCGGTGTGTCAGACCCACCATACTTGCTCCGGACACTGCGAGAGGGCTGTACAAGCAATGATCACACGCACGGCACAGCGGACACACCAGGAACCGCGGTGTTGGCCGTCGAATGGCGCTAGCTGCGCAGCATTTGTGCACCGCCGCCGTCAGTGTCAGCCAGTTTGCCGTGGCATGCGGAGCTCCATCGCAGTCTTTAACACTGGTAGCATGCCGCGACAGCGTGGACGTGAACCGTATGTGCAGTTGACGGACTTTGAGCGAGGGCGTATAGTGGGCATGCGGGAGGCCGGGTGGACGTACAGCCGAATTGCTCAACACGTGGGGCGTGAGGTCTCCACAGTACATCGATGTTGTCGCCAGTGGTCGGCGGAAGGTGCACGTGCCCGTCGACCTGGGACCGGACCGCAGCGACGCACGGATGCACTCCAAGACCGTAGGATCCTACGCAGTGCCGTAGGGGACCGCACCGCCACTTCCCAGCAAATTAGGGACACTGTTGCTCCTGGGGTATCGGCGAGGACCATTCGCAACCGTCTCCACGAAGCTGGGCTACGGTCCCTCACACCGTTAGGCCGTCTTCCGCTCACGCCCCAACATCGTGCAGCCCGCCTCCAGTGGTGTCGCGACAGGCGTTAATGGAGGGACGAATGGAGACGTGTCGCTTCTGCCTTGGTGCCAATGATGGTCGTATGCGTGTTTGGCGCCGTGCAGGTGAGCGCCACAATCAGGACTGCATACGACCGAGGCACACAGGGCCAACACCCGGCATCATGGTGTGGGGAGCGATCTCCTACACTGGCCGTACACCACTGGTGATCGTCGAGGGGACACTGAATAGTGCACGGTACATCCAAACCGTCATCGAACCCATCGTTCTACCATTCCTAGACCGGCAAGGGAACTTGCTGTTCCAACAGGACAATGCACGTCCGCATGTATCCCGTGCCACCCAACGTGTTCTAGAAGGTGTAAGTCAACTACCCTGGCCAGCAAGATCTCCGGATCTGTCCCCCATTGAGCATGTCTGGGACCGGATGAAGCGTCGTCTCACGCGGTCTGCACGTCCAGCACGAACGCTGGTCCAACTGAGGCGCCAGGTGGAAATGGCATGGCAAGCCGTTCCACAGGACTACATCCAGCATCTCTACGATCGTCTCCATGGGAGAATAGCAGCCTGCATTGCTGCGAAAGGTGGATATACACTGTACTAGTGCCGACATTGTGCATGCTCTGTTGCCTGTGTCTATGTGCCTGTGGTTCTGTCAGTGTGATCATGTGATGTATCTGACCCCAGGAATGTGTCAATAAAGTTTCCCCTTCCTGGGACTATGAATTCACGGTGTTCTTATTTCAATTTCCAGGAGTGTATCTCATTTTCTGGAACTGTACGTCGTTGTCACGAAGATGAAACGTGACTCTCCAACTGAATTGTTTGTTCGAAGTTAATCCTTTGTTCAGACTACGTGTGTCATGGTTGTTATCTTCCATAAACGGCTACACTTAATCTATAAATTACTTTTGCGAAGCACCTCTTGCAAAATTATATTGTACTTCGGACACAAACTGAGCAAGCCAATACGTTACTTACGATAATATAAATTACTCAAAACACAGGCGAGAAAAGCAAAGGTTTACAATGATATGTATATGTATTTGGCTAGTTTGAAATATGATTTTGGAGGAAAGAGTTGAGACATTAGTAAAACTGAAATATTGGCTACCTGCATTTGCATACGTACAGATGTCGCAAGGCACCAAGGCGTCAACGAGACGGGAGGATATTTATCGCTGTGGATAAAAATGTGGGGGAAATTGGGTCGTTCACACTACCAGGGTGTGGTCAGGTTCTGTACGAAGAATTGTTCTTCTAGTATTATTTGATCGCGAGACAAGAGACATCAATAAACAACCCCTTCAGTGGCATGTGCACTTCGACGACTATGGTGCACCATTTCCATTACGAGCACCACAAGCACGGTATGCCAACAGCTGTAGCAAATCATTTTCAACCCGGAGATCAGTTGTGTCAATATGTCGTGTTATACTGTTTAAAGATCGCTGTTTTCTACTGGCTACGGAAATTATTTTATTCTCAGTGTTGCAGCGTAGTAAAACATGCTGTTTGCATATTCTCAAATTGGAAATTTGTGTTAAGTTCTATGGGACCAAACCGCTGAGGTCATCGATCCCTAGGCTTACACATTACTTAATGTAACTTGAACTATCTTATGGTAAGGACAACCAACACACACACCCATGCCCAAGGGAGGACTCGAACATCCGACGGGGTCAGCCGCGCGAACCGTGGCAAGGCGCCCTAGACTGCACGACTACCCCGCGCTGCGCATATTCGCATCCAGTTGAACTCTATTTCTGAGCTCGTTAGCATGTCCTGCGACAAATTCATAATATTTGGCTATAAATCAAGATTTATCAACATTCAAATTTAATTTGGGTAACGGAAACGCAACATCTTCTGCTTAAAAGCCTCTAAATGAATCAGGATAGGAAGCTGCTTCCAAAGTACGAGAGATGTATTAGTATAAATATTTTCAATTTCAACAGAAACCAAAATCCGTATTAAGTAACACCTTACTTAAGGCAACAATCTGTAGCTGTACTAATGTTACCAATAAACATACAGTTATGGAGAATGTAATCCCATTTATTTCAAATTGAAGATGGGACCGTTGCATCGTAATATGAGAAACGCGTGCATTCTGAAGGAGGTCGATAAAATACAAAATTTACCTACAGTTAGCGAGAGAGTAGTTCATACCATCTACTAAAACTAATGCGGACCAGGCAGGGATGCAGGTTATCATAGTGAACAGGAATGGGAAAGTGAAAATTAGTGAAACGGTAAAATATAAAAATCAATAATTACTTTTGAATACATTGTGGGAGTGAACAGTGATCAATGTGTAACAAATATTTACTATCAAAAACAGTCTTGATCACATTTTATTTATTATGGTGATCGGTTTCTACCACTACTGTGCTCATCTTCAGGCCAATGAGTAAGAGACTACTTCTGGTGGTAAATCACTACACTGATTTACCACCAGAAGGAGGTTCTTACTCATTGGTCTGAAGATGACCATAGTAGTGGTCGAAACTGGTCACCGTAATAAATAAATTTTGATCAAGACTCCTGAGGCCTGCTTCCATCACAAAACTAAAGCTAGAGATATGGAAAATACAGCTACACCTAAGTGATCCAAATACACGAAATGGATCTGACGCATCCCTTTCAGTGTGCATCTGGACTGGCTCTATCTTTAAACAGCTGTTATGAGCTTACACTTTTACTATAAGGTGAAAATTCTTTTTTTATCAATAGTTTGATAGTTTCTTTTCTGAAAGTTCTCTCTTTAACATCCTATACGATCTATAGAGCACGTGTACACTCCTACTGAATTTTGGATGATATACTGAGTAAGAAGAAGATACCAATTTATTCATTGAAAAACTATCTTTATTTATCAATGAATAATAGACCAGTACATTGCAAATTTATTACAAAATTACTTTGGAGTAGCTAACTGGGACGTTACGCACAACCACTTATCACAAATAACTTAATCATTGCTTTCAGTATTGAGGCTTTCGTCCTGTGTCCACTAGTGACATAAACTGCACTGTACCCAGTCCTTAAATACGGGTTCACACATCCTGAGCAAATGGTGTATTTGTCCTCTTTATCTTCATCTGTGCTGTTTGAAGGCGACTTAGTAAACGATGGATGAACATACTGAAATGGTAACAGTTTCGTGGGTTACAGTGCTTTCCAGTAATGGGCAGCCCACACTGTATCGATGAAGAGATTGTGGGGAACTTACCTGTAGTTTTCAATGTCAATAAACTTACCAACAGCCGTATACTTTAAGATATTTTATTTTACCTGGAAAGTAACAAGTATCGGCAATTTATTTTGCCATCTCAGGCCCCATACTCTTTTGTCCAAATGAACAAACTTATAGCGCCATAAAACACCGTAGATCGTGAATTTCAATCGTTATACAAATGCTTCATACGAAGACGTGCTGTCTTGCAGCCGATGTCCCCTGGCCATGATGGACCAACGGAGAATACATGTAGTTAGTTGCATACCGGCAGCGTGCCATACATCCCCTCCCTCCCTACCTCCCAACACCGACCAGGCGGAGCGAGGTATTGCAGTGGTTAGCATACTGGACTCGCATTCAGGAGTAGGGTATAGCGTACTATACTACGCTATAAAAATAATGACAAAAAATTTGTTTCTGATTAATTTAGTGGTAATATACCAAAACAGCTAGTTAACGATTTAGGAAAAACTGATCTGAGAGAGTACAAAATTTCGATGAAGTAATATATGGTCATTCGTGTCTATTTGTTTTAAAACTGTTATGCGACAGTTATAAGTTTAATTATATTTTGAATCTAATAAATGGGCATTTTTGGGAATAAAATCAACTGTGATGAAGAGCCACCATATGATTGAAGCTCACTGGAATCCAAAATTAAAAGAGAATTAGGGCCAAAAATAGAGAATTTAATCAAACAGTTCTAGAAAGAACCATGGGGCATTTTTAAAGTAATTAAAACTTTTATTCATTTTAGAGGTAGACATTTAGCAGATACAAAAGATCCAGTAAATGGTGACTTAGAGAATGAATATGTTACTAAACCTGAACACACAAGCATTCTAACACACTTCAATAACTATGTCACTGATACACAGCTTATTGAAAAGATTAATCAGATTCATCAAGATAATTACAACACTATAAAGCATTTCTTTACAAAAAAAAGGAAGTAGATAAAGCTTTTGAAGATTATTTTTCAAAGGAAGATTTAACACCATATCTAAGTCAAATAGGTTATGAAACGTCCCCTTTGAAAAATTATACATGACTGTGGTTAAACTGACACACAACACTTTTAGCGCAACGCAATCTGACTTTCAGTAATCCCTACAAAAGAATGGGCCCTGACTAACATTAAACTATACCTTTCCCAAATCACTTACCCCACAAAAATCTTCGCTGCTCAAGCTACTGCAATACAGCGAGCGCCACTACTGCCAGCTAAATAAAAGATTCAAACTATGGAAGGCACTAACTACTGATAGGGATAGTTAGCAAATGAAAGATATTAATAGAGAACAAACAATGTATTTACCTTGATATCATCATATATAAATATAGCAGTTCATGACAAATTTCAAAACTCCGCCATCTCTCTCCCCACATCCACCACTGCTGGCGGCTCACCTCCAACTGCGCAACGCTATGTGCTGTTCACAGCCAGCTGCCTAACACTACAATGGCGAATATTACAACAATGCAAAGCAGCCACAGACTGCACACAGCACAGCCAGTGATTTTCATACAGAGGTGGCGTTACCAATAAAAAGCCTAAACAGCCTACTTACAAGGTGACCTCCAGAAAAGAATGTATGACAAACATCGAGTGAAATTTGACTTTCATACTGACACAGAAATGTTCAAGTACACATGAGTATGATGTAAAAATAAAGAGAATTATTCTATTGGGAGTCAATGTAAATCGTGATTTCACACATACTGATTTTAAAATAGAGATAAAAAGATTTAACATTGATGAACTGCCAGTTTTATATCCAATAGTTCAATAACCCATCACTTGAAACGAAAAGGAAGGATAAAATACTTATATCTCTAAATCAATCTGTTAAGACTCTCCCTGTTTCAGGTGAATTAATCATGTTTGGTGAATTACTTTAGAATATGAAGATGATGACATCGACAGCTAATACTATATTATCATATTTTGTAATCTATTTCAATATACAATCATGCTTCATATTTAGTCCTCAATGATGGTCACATTTATTGCTTGAAGTGTGAAAAATTTACTGAGACATATAATCCACACAGAGTAACAACAAATAATGGAAGAGAAAGAATTGAAGGACTTTGCACAGTACGTAAAATGAAGAAGAGTAAATTCGTAAAAAAAATTTTGTAGGTCAAATTTTAAAGACTGTTTCTACCCATGAAGAAATTATTAATGAATTACATCAACCGATCAGTAAAAATTTTAAAAGAAGACGGGTTGTCTCTCTTGGTATAGATGATTTATGGCAAGCTCATCTAGTTGAAATGGACTCCAGTAGTTTGAAAGGAATTTCAAAAATAAACAAAATATATAATTATGTATTGACTGTTATTGGTTTCTTTTCGAAATTTGCTTGGGCTATCCCAGTTAACGATAAAGAATATAACTGACACATTTAAAAAAAAAATATTTACAGACAGACACACAAGAAATTTACAAATGCATAATGTTAAAGAATTATACAAAAAATTTCATGGATAAAGAAATACAACATCAATCATTATTCAACTTTTTCAAAATTAAAAGCATCTGTTGTTGAACGATTTAACAGAACAGTTAAAGAAAAGATGTGGAAGAGATTTGACTTACAAGAATATTTTAAATGGACTGATCTAGTTTCGAAATTAGTTGATGAGTACAACAACACGAAACCTTCTACAATAAGAATGTAACCAATGGAAGTTAAGTGAGAGAAATTTAAAAATAGGTACCATTGCATCTAACGAAAAAGCAAGATTTAAGAAAAGAGATAAAGGAAGAATTAGTAAAGTATAAGGTCTTTTCGAAAAAGGATATACTGCCAATTGGTCAACAGAAATTTTCGAAATTCAAGATGTGATTCATTCTAATCCAATCACGTATAAGTTGAAGGCTCTAGATGGCGAAGAAATGAAGGGAAATTTTTATGAACAAGAGCTACAGAAATCAAAACATCCAGATATGTATCTAGTAGAAAAAGTTCAGCGAAAGAAAGGAGATAAGGTTTATGTTAAGTGGTTGGGCTTCGATAATTCACATAATAGGTGGATAAATAAACAGGAAGTAATTTTGTAAGGTGTAAGATATTGGCTTATGCCTCCTCCCTAGTAGATGCAGTCGACCGGTCGATTAATAGTTATCTCTAATTTTATCTTTTTTATGTGTAATAAGTTTTTTACCACTTTTCAGAGCATTAGTTCTTTAAACTAATTCCAAACCTTTGTGTTGTTGATGTGATGTTCAATTTTACTCACTCTAACAATTCTGACCTGATTAAATTTAAATTATTTTCATTTATGCAATCATCAAGAACTTGATTTAATTTCTTCTGCAATTCTTCTGTTTCAAATAATTCCACTTCTTTGAAGTGATTTTTAGTTAGATCATTAATTAGTCAAAAGACTCATTTATGTCATGAACCATTTTTTCTATTTTATGGACATCATATACTTTATCATAAAAGCAGATATAAAATTTATCTTGCTTGTTGTGTGAAGAATTGAAATTTGAGTTTCAAATAGACAAATTCTCTGTCTTTCCCAATTTAAAGTTGTTGATTAAAGAACACCTTTTTGGGGTGGCGGTATAAATGTACATATTTTTTGTTTTTTGTTTGACTTTGTCAATGAAGATCCTCTTGTTCATGTTGAATTGTTAGAGTTTTTTTTCCTCTTTTAATTCTTCTTTCTCTTTTGACTTGATCACGAGTCTGTTTGTGAAGTAAATGGCGAGATGTTCTGCTTGAATTGTTTTATATTCTGCTGTATATTTCAAGTAATCTACAAACTTTCTTCTGTAGTCAAATACCATTTTCTAACCTGTTTCCATTGTTTTGTGTTGGATCTTATGAAAGGTTTTTTAAAATTTTCGACTGTTAAGAGAATCCATTTCTTTAGGACAGGGCTGTTTATTCCTAAAATTTTTATCTCATTTTGAACGTATTTGCATTCTTGAGCAAGTGTATCATTAAGTTTAATTTCTGTAAATGAAATTTTGTTATCTTTGAGAAAATGAACATATTTTTTTTATTTTGTTTAAGATCTATAGAGGGTAAAAATTACCCTCTGCAATTTCATGCAAAAATATGGGATATCGTCTGTAATTAACATTTGTTTCTCTTCAAATAAAGGGACCCAAATATCTTTAAACCATGTTCCCAAACCCAAATCATATTTTTTCTCTTGAATGAATTCGAAAATGTTCAACATGCTCTGTTCTGAATGTGCAACAACTACATTAGAAGCTGCCATTTAAGAGAAACATTTTTTTACAATTTTTGCAAAGAAATAAATAGTAGCTGACCTTTGTAGTTTGTATTCACCTTATTTTCTTTCATGAGTAACCCATCATTTAAATTGTTTTGCAGCTGGTAATTTTAAACTCATAACTAAATCATAAAGACCAGATTCATTGATGAAAATTGTTCTTCTTTCATTCTAAGTTAGACCCAACAATTCACTTTTCATATTTTAGTTTATCATCTCCATCAACACCTTTTCTAACTGCATCATCTATTTTCATTTTTTTTTTCTAATAAAAATTATTTCTTATAAATGGTGAGCCTCAACAATCTGGAAGTCTGTGAGCTGGAAGTCAGGGCAAAAGAAATAGTGAAATTGATTGCGAATACATATCAATACATTGTAAATTATCTGAAGATTTTATGAGAAAATTTCAAGATAAATTAGAATGGGATATTATGCCATACTGTCAAAAACTGACTGAAGATTTTACCAGAGAATTTCAAGATAGATTAGATTGGAATGGTATATCATCTAACCAAATAGTGTCTGAAGGATTCATTAGAGTGTTTCAAGATAAAGTAAATTGGTGAAGTATGTCATATGTACATATATTGTCTGAAGATTTTAGAAGAGAATTTAAGGATAAATTAGAGTGGGCTATTATATTATTTAGTCGAAATCTGACTGAAGATCTTATGACAGAAGTTCAGGAGAAATCAGATTGCGCTGTTATATCATATAGACAAGAACTGACTGAAGATTTTATGAGAGAATTTCAAGATAAATGAAATATCAACTGAGCAAAACTTATCTGAAAATTTCATCATACAATTTAAAGATAAAGATAATTGGGATTACATTTTAAAACATCAATATGTATCAGATTCACTCTTACAAAAAATATTTCAGCTTTATAAACTTATTGAACAACCTGACAATATTGAATGTTCTATATCTTAAAGTGATGACGATCATCAATTTGTAAAAACAAAGTGTAATCATATTTTTCACAAAAAGTGTATTGATGAATAGAATAGTTAAAGGAAAGAAATAATTGCCCATTGTGTAGAAGATGTTCTGAAAATCAGATGGTTTATATGTCAGATAATGATTAGGTTAAATTGTAAAAGATTGCAAAAATTACTTTTTTACAAATCTAATAAATTTTTTTGTAAATAAATGGAGCAGGTTCAACATCAGTCTTCTGTGAAATCCAAATTTTGCAAATTTGTAACACTGAGAAGTCAATTGATAGTTTTACTTTCAGAAATACACAAAAGATCGTTATAGAACTATGTGTAGGCTATGTATAAATAAATTTCATGTAAAACATTACAATGAAAGTCGAATTCCTGTCGTTTGTGGAAAAAGTGTTGCTAAATATTATTACAAAGAGCATTTACGCCGGATTCCGACTGAAGAACATTCGAAAATAGTATTATCGATGAATAACGAAGAAGCTGTCACTGATCAAGAATCCATATCTACAAAGAAATGTAAAGGTAGTCAATAGATTAAAGACTTAAGTTGTTTTTATATAAGTCCTTCACATAAAGATAAGCATAACAATACATGTAAGAAGTGTACATTAGATTGCATGAAGAGTAAGAAAGCAAAAGCTATGGAAGCTAAAGAAGTGCCTGCCGAATCAGTCAAACATCTTAAACTTAATGATTTATTATCTATTAAATAAGAATCCTTTCCGTCGATTTCAGAATCCTTCGATTTGTGAAATACAAATTTTTGCAAATCTAATGAAATTTATTTCCTTTAAATAGAAGGGGCAAATGGAGAACTTCACAGTTGCTCTACTTCGTGACTCGTGTAGGAGACATGGTTTGAGTGGCTACAGCAAACTTGTAAGTAGGCTGTTTAGGTTTTTATATTGGTAACGCCACATAGCGCTCTGTATGAAAATCACTGGCTGCGCTGTGTGCAGTCTGAGGCTGGTCAGCATTGTTGCAATAGTCGCAATTGTAGTGTTGAGCAGCTGGATGTTAGCAGCACGTAGTGTTGCGCAGTTGGAGGTGAGACGCCAGCAGTGGTGGATGTGGGGAAGTGAGATGGCGGACTTTTGACAGTGGGTGATCTGGACGTGTGTACATTTGTAAGAATGGATGCCATAAATTGCTGTATATAATATGACTTTTGAACAATATTAAGGTAAATACACTCCTGGAAATTGAAATAAGAACACCGTGAATTCATTGTCCCAGGAAGGGGAAACTTTATTGACACATTCCTGGGGTCAGATACATCACATGATCACACTGACAGAACCACAGGCACATAGACACAGGCAACAGAGCATGCACAATGTCGGCACTAGTACAGTGTATATCCACCTTTCGCAGCAATGCAGGCTGCTATTCTCCCATGGAGACGATCGTAGAGATGCTGGATGTAGTCCTGTGGAACGGCTTGCCATGCCATTTCCACCTGGCGCCTCAGTTGGACCAGCGTTCGTGCTGGACGTGCAGACCGCGTGAGACGACGCCTCATCCAGTCCCAAACATGCTCAATGGGGGACAGATCCGGAGATCTTGCTGGCCAGGGTAGTTGACTTACACCTTCTAGAGCACGTTGAGTGGCACGGGATACATGCGGACGTGCATTGTCCTGTTGGAACAGCAAGTTCCCTTGCCGGTCTAGGAATGGTAGAACGATGGGTTCGATGACGATTTGGATGTACCGTGCACTATTCAGTGTCCCCTCGACGATCACCAGTGGTGTACGGCCAGTGTAGGAGATCGCTCCCCACACCATGATGCCGGGTGTTGGCCCTGTGTGCCTCGGTCGTATGCAGTCCTGATTGTGGCGCTCACCTGCACGGCGCCAAACACGCATACGACCATCATTGGCACCAAGGCAGAAGCGACTCTCATCGCTGAAGACGACACGTCTCCATTCGTCCATCCATTCACGCCTGTCACGACACCACTGGAGGCGGGCTGCACGATGTTGGGGCGTGAGCGGAAGACGGCCTAACGGTGTGCGGGACCGTAGCCCAGCTTCATGGAGACGGTTGCAAATGGTCCTCGCCGATACCCCAGGAGCAACAGTGTCCCTAATTTGCTGGGAAGTGGCGGTGCGGTCCCCTATGGCACTGCGTAGGATCCTACGCGCATCCGTGCGTCGCTGCGGTCCGGTCCCAGGTCGACGGGCACGTGCACCTTCCGCCGACCACTGGCGACAACATCGATGTACTGGGGAGACCTCACGCCCCACGTCTTGAGCAATTCGGCGGTACCTCCACCCGGCCTCCCGCACGCCCACTATACGCCCTCGCTCAAAGTCCGTCAACTGCACATACGGTTCACGTCCACGCTGTCGCGGCATGCTACCAGTGTTAAAGACTGCGATGGAGCTCCGTATGCCACGGCAAACTGGCTGACACTGACGGCGGCGGTGCACAAATGCTGCGCAGCTAGCGCCATTCGACGGTCAACACCGCGGTTCCTGGTGTGTCCGCTGTGCCGTGCGTGTGATCATTGCTTGTACAGCCCTCTCGCAGTGTCCGGAGCAAGTATGGTGGGTCTGACACACCGGTGTCAATGTGTTCTTTTTTCCATTTCCAGGAGTGTACATTGTTTGTTCTCTTTCAAAATCTTTCTTTTGCTAACTGTGCCTATCAGTAGTTAGTGCCTTCACTAGTTTGAATCTTTTATTTAACTGGCAGTAGTGGCGTTCGCTGTATGGCAGTAGTTCGAGTAACGAAGATTTTTATGAGGTGAGTGATTTGTGAAACGTATGGGTTAATGTTAGTCAGGGCCATTCTTTTGTAGGGATTTTTGAAAGTCAGATTGCGTTGCGCTAAAAATATTGTGTGTCAGTTTAAGCACTGTCATGTATAATTTTTCTAAGGGGACGTTTCAAACTGAACAAGGCTGATCTGATTAGATTTGTTCTAGTACATCGTCGGTCGACACAAGCTGCAGGACGCAGTCTTTGGAACAAATTCCAATGTTTTGAAATTGGAGGTGAAGACGAGATTTTCGAAACTTAGACGGATAAACGATTGAAACCAATATTTTCATTTTCTACCGATGTGTTTGCCAAAACTAAAGAAAATAAACCATTGAAAAGAATATTACCATTTTCTAAAGATGTGTTTGCGAAGGACAAACCGTTGAAAAGATGATTTGCATTTTCTACTGATGTGTTTACGAAACAGAAAACAAGAACGAATAAAGAAGTATTATTTCCTTTTTACACTAATTTATCTGAGAAACCAAGAGACAGTATAGCATGTGGGACATTACCTTAAGTCGTGGTGCATTCGCCGATGATGCGGTGTTCCTGGCGAGATCAGGGGATGAAATGCACATGGCGCTTCAGTGGCTACGCCAGTACGGGGCGTTCGCTGGGAGCGTCATCAACATGAAGACAAAATACATCGATGTTAGAGGTGGACTTTCCCACGCAACGGCGGTAACCCTTTGACAAGATGCCTGTGCTGAAATGCTTAGGAGCGCGGCACTATAACAATGTTTGCCGCACGTTGGCAGCTACGTACCGCCGGCTACTACAGCAGATACGTGCTCTGATGGAGTACTGTAAGTAGGCTGTTTAGATTTTTTTATTGGTAACGCCACCTCTGTATGAAAATCACTGGCTGTGCTGTGTGCAGTCTGTGGCTGCTTTGCATTGTTGTAATACTCGCCATTGTAGTGTTAGGCAGCTGGATGTGAACAGCGCGTAGCGTTGCGCAGTTGGAGGTGAGCCGCCAGCAGTGGTGGATGTGGGGAGAGAGATGGCGGAGTTTTGAAATTTGTCATGAACTGCTATATTTATATATGATGATATCAAGGTAAATACATTGTTTGTTCTCTATTAATATCTTTCATTTGCTAACTATCCCTATCAGTAGTTAGTGCCTTCCATAGTTTGAATCTTTTATTTAGCTGGCAGTAGTGGCGCTCGCTGTATTGCAGTAGCTTGAGCAGCGAAGATTTTTGTGAGGTAAGTGATTTGTGAAAGGTATAGTTTAATGTTAGTCAGGGCCATTCTTTTGTAGGGAATTTTGAAAGTCAGATTGCGTTGCGCTAACAAAATATTGTGTGTCAGTTTAAGCACAGTCATGTATAATTGTTCAAAAGGGGACGTTTCATATGGCGACCCTTAGCCGAGGATACCTCACTGGAATCTTCTGATTTTTTCTTGTAGTTTGTGTAATTAGTGTAGATTTTGTTTATTGCTAGCGCGTAATTATAGAGAGAATTTCCTTTGTAGTTGTAGTTTTTCATTGTTGTACAGTAAAACAGTTGTGGCATGCATGTAGATTTGCAGCAAGTTTTTCGCAGCTGCGCTTGCAATTAACTAAATATTATTTTCAGTGCTATGTTAATGTGTTCTCTTATTTTTGCTCTTCAAATTGTGCTTTTCTGTGTTGTCGTGTGAAATATTGTGACAATAATGGCGTGTGAAAAACGTAATACTAGGCTCCAAAGTAAACTGAGAAATGACAGTGAAGACGAAAGCAGTGTGATAGCGCCGCAGAGTAATGAATTAACAGACATTCAAAGTAGTAATTTGGTAACTGTGCATAGGGAAATGGAGCAGGCGGCAAACAATGGCGTGGACAGTGAAACAATTAGTGAAGAGGGACGCATTATCGATCGATCGGTCGGCAACAGCTTGCCTCAGGAATCGGGAATGACAGGACACAATTTTGCAAATACTGTAGACTCAGGTTTTGGGTTCTCACCGTTTTCTCAAATGAGTCAAGACACATCTTCTGCTTGTCAAAATGTGAATGTTGCCGGTGCAACTTCACTGCCGAAAAGCACTGAGGAACATGTTTCAGACACTAGTGCATTGTTATTACAATTAATGCAACAAATGGGACAAAAGCTTGAAAAGTTAGACACAATGGAATAACACCAGAGACAAACACAGCAAAAGTTAGACACAGTGGAACAAAATCTCAAAAAGTTAGACACAATGGAACAAAATCTTCAAAAGTTAGACACTACACTTGAACAAACACGTGAAGATTTAACCACTGAGTTACATAACATCGAATCGATATGTCAAAAGGTCTGTAATGACGTAAAAACACAAATTTGTGAGCATTTCCAACCTATTTTTTCGCGCCATGAAAATGTATTACAGAATCACGAAGCAGCCATAAAAGAACTGCAGACTATTGTTCATGAAAATCATGAGACCTTGCAAGCTAAAATTGACTCAGTTGCATCTACCGATTCGGTTACGCAACTTGCAAGAACTCAGGAAAACTTAAAGGACACAGTAGATACCCTGAAAATTGGTTCAGAAAGACACATGGAGGAAATAAGTACACTATCGGAGAAAGTAGCCGAACTTTCGGATCAGGTCACTAACTTATTTACAAAGGTAGATGATGATCTGAATGACACAAGACCCGTAGCCTTCACTGACACAGAAGAGTATGAACAAATAAGAAAATTCAAACAAAATAAAAATCAAATCAATACACAGTACAAAAGAGAAATCCGGGAAGTACAAGATCAGTTGACGCAGGTAATACAAGAATTACGTATTTCAGAGGACACTCGCGCTCCAATACAGGAAGAGGGACATAGAAATACGGAACAAACACAAAATAATAACACAGGACACTTCGGAAATTATGAAAGAAATTGGCAAGGCGCATTGGATTTTGAGATGGAACCGCCGAAACGAAGTAACAATGACCGACATGCGACTCGCCGACATGACGATTTTGACTATAAGCTGTTCATTACTACACGTAAATTCAAAACATTTAAGAATTCTGGCAACGACATTCATCCACAAGCATGGCTCCATCAATTCTCTCATTGTTTTCCTCCCAACTGGTCGTTAGAACACAGATTGGAATTTATGTGTGGCTACTTAGAGAATGAACCAGCTGTAAGAATGCGATCGGTCATTCACGATTGCCACAGTGAAGGAGAATTTTACCATGCCTTCCTCTCAGCATATTGGTCTCAAGCCACACAAGACCGAGTAAAACATGACATCATAATGATGAAACATTTCGAATAATCTGAATTTTCCAGTCTTGTGAAATATTTTGAAGACATGTTGCATAAGAATCAGTATCTTTCAAACCCATACAGCCCCTCAGAACTCATCCGCATTTGCTTACTCAAATTGCCTGAACATTTACGACATATTATTTTAGCAGGACGTTGCAAAGAAGACATTGAGGCTTTTCAGGGACTGTTACAAGAACTGGAAATTGACACAGACAGTCGCAGGATGCGAAAACAGGAAAACAATCACTACAGGTCACATCCGTTACAATTTCGTGACGACAGAAACAATAACTGGACACAACAGGTCTATTCTTACAACGCAAATCGTGACCAAAATAGACACCACCCGTACGACAACCGTTGGCAGAGTAGTAATAATTACAGGGAAAGATCACCTCTCCGCGGTAGTGACTATCACAGAGACAATAAGAGAAACAGACAATATGGGAACCAAAATAATTATTATTACGGGAGACAGAATAATTTTAGATGCAACGGTCCAGCGTGCAGTTACGATTCAGGGAGAAATTCTCCACCACTTAACCGACAAGAAAGAAATTACAGGAACTACCGACATGACGACAGACGATATACTCGTAACGACAGACCTGAATTGCATCAGAACTGGCGGGATTCAATCAGGGCAGGGCCTTCTCGTCAGAGTGAATTTGTAGAAGTTAGGTCTCCTAATCCCAATAACGATGCGCGCCAACGAAGGAACAGACAATGACTCGCACCGCAGGTAGCCGCGTGCGCCCACTGGCTCAGAGAAAAATAACATAAGACTCTAGCCTTGAGAAAAATTTTAGCATTCTTTACCGATGTATACAACATGATAATTGCTTTGAAGTTGAAACCCTGTGCACTAGGAAGAGTAAAGGTTTACACCACATTTCACATGTAAAACCGTTTATTGAAAGATAATCTGCTTTTTAACTTTGTCTTTGCCATAAAACGTTTCACTTCACGTTACTAGTATGCTTTAGAATCTGTTACCATGCAACAATGTTTGAAGTTAAATATCCAGTCAAGAACCAAGATAACTTATTTAAACAGAAATTACGAATCCATTGTTATAGTGAACAGACGACGCAATGTTGTTATTTGTGCATTCTTGCTTGTTAGTTGTACGATTACGTAACGACTATCAGGCTTACATACTTAGAACATTTACCAGTACTGCTAATGAGATTTTAATGCAACATTTTGGTTACCTGAAAATACATTCTGTATTTAAAGTACTTTCTGTGAGATACCAGATGACACAGTGGTTAGTTTATGGGACAGCTACACGATTTATATCACGACGTTACTAATGTGTGACAATTTACAATGTTGCTTTTGCGGAGTATCTGTTTTATATCTGCACAGTTTTTCTGTATTATTCTGGAAAGTAAAACATGTTTTAATAGTAACTTTTGTGGTATAGCTACAATGAGACAGCCTTTTCCGTAGCACAACAACACGTTACAGCACAGTACTTTCCTCATCACGGCAATAAGCGTAATAACTAAGACATTTATACGCAAAGCATTTCACTTTTGTTTATCATGAGTTAAGTACATTGGCTTCTGCAGAACTTAGCTTTTGGAGGACGATAACTACTACACTTCCACAGAGATTATCTTACAACAAGATGCACATTTAGCGCTACAGGACACGTATTTGAGTGATTAATTTTGTACGTAAAACATTTATTTTTAAAGATTTTTGAATTACAAAGAAAGTTTTCCGTGATACATTTCATTCCATTGCTGTAATCTGTAACACCTGAGGGTATAATTACAATAATCCTCAGGGGGGGTACACGCTTACTTTGTGTACCATGTGTTTGGCAAGCACAAAGAGCCCTAGCTAATATGGTATTTGCTTATACAACTTTACACTTCGGTACCATATTTCTCTAACACACAAATTACACAGCTATCTGATCATTTAACTGAGAGATAAACATTTTTTTACTACATCAGTGTCACATGTTTACGCAATACACAGTTGGGTAACTTCACACTTATGAAACTGTATTTTGTCTGTACTTTGTAAACTGTTCATATTTTTTCGGAATCATTGTGATACTATGAGAGCTTTGAATGATGTATTTGGTAAGGGAGCATGATTTTAAAGTACGTTTGAGGTAGATGACACTATTGAAATGAGCAGAGAATTTTTTTTAGGTTTTGAAATTATTACAGAAAGCTACAACGTTTTTGAGATTTGACTGAGGTGTTATGATGTTATTATTATGATGACGATGTGTACTATGCTGTTGAGATATGTTTATGATCAATAAGATGAGGCTACCGTATATGAGGAATAAGAAGTATGTTGGAAACCAAGAATCGTGCTTTAAGAGTTATGAAATGTGCGTAAATGCGTGACTGTATCACAATGCTGACGAATATTTTTTTTGGACACTTATATTTATAGAATTTTCTTTCTACAGATTTGCAACGCTAATTCTTGACCTGTGAAATATTTTTATGTGAGACTGTCACTGTAGCGGAAACTGCTGTCGTAAATATTTCCGTAAGAAAGTTAAGTGACCACCTGCACGTAATCCGTCGCGGGCACCCACCTGGGCGACAGCCGCCCGAAAAAAAGCCATTAGCCTTTCAGCGGCACAGGTAGAAAAAAAAAAGGGGAGGCCATTATACTCGCTATTGACATATCCTTGTTGAAAGCATACTGTGGAGCTCGTAATTTATGATATTTACTGAAATGCCTAATGAAATGACGAGAAATGTTTTTACATCTGCACACCTGATTACGACAAGCGTCTTTCTACGAGAGTTGAGAGAATTTCTACTAACTTATGAAATGTCACATGACTATTGAATGATATTTGTATGCTTTGGTTTGCGTAATTGCTTATTTCATTTGATACCTGTTTTCCAGCTGTGTTACAGCATTAGTTTTATAAAATAAACTTAGATGCATTTGCTAATGTGAACACTTTCTGTCAACAGATCTATTAAATGATAATTTTGTAATCCACATTCTTTAAAAAAAGGAGCACTTGGAAGGGAAAGAACAATAAGAAGGGACTAGTAACAGTAACTGGACACATAATTTTCTTTTCAAGTACATGGTAATATTTTTTTTACAATAAGTTGTTGTGGTGCACCACTTTAATTTACATAGACATTAAGATGTGAATATACACCTCCCTTATCTGCATTGTTGTTTTTACTGTAATATCTTTTCTGCTTGAGCTTTGTCATGTATAGATATAAGTTTTATATTTTTTATATTTGCTGCTGCTGTTTGCCAGGCATAGTGCTACTGAATTTTAAATTGTGTTACTCTGTTAAGCTAGTTTTACTACTGACTTATTTTTCTTGTTACTGCACATTGGCGCATATTAGTTGTAATGTTGCATTGCTTGGTAATTTATATTTACTGTAGCTTGCTTTGCAATTTTCCATTTTTTTTGCATTGCTGTTTGTGTTAATTTGTTACGTGCTGCTGCATTGCCTCGTCCCTTAGTTTAGCATCTGAGCTCAGTAGATTTAAGTTAGCTTAAGACGAGTAGACTACATAAGAAACTAACTATTATAAATTTATAAGAAATGCATTGAGAAGCTATCAGAAAATGGTCTGGCAAAATAAAAATGATACTGTACAGTGGAGAAAAACTATTATTGACAGAGGATGTGAACAGAATACAGAAAGCAGGGAGAAAAACTATTTTTGACAGAGGATGTGAACAAAATACAGAAGGCAGGCTTAGATAGGACTTTTGGGAATAATGATGAATGAAGGGAGATCTCCAAGAAGCAAAGAAAGTTTTGTTTGAAAAATATTGCAATGAAAGAAACCCTGTCCTTTCCTTTTGTGTTATCCCACTATGTGTTTGGGTACCCTTGTGTATATATGTTCCTCCTGTCTTTATATGTTTACCTCATAAGATTTATGTTGTAGAATTTTTCAAATACTATGTTATTTTCTTTGTAAAGATGTTTATACATTATTAATTCTGTTCTGTTTTAATGTTCATGTGTGAAGTTGGTGTTTCGAAAGTTATTCTGATCTTTTATGTATGTACTCATGTCATAATTCCTGGAACACTGACGTATATGTTATTTCGATTCTTTTGTAAAGCCTGTATTACTACAAATGTTATCTGCATTATTATGTTTTTAATGATGTATTTTGTACCTTTGTAATGGTATTCTTATGTTATAAAATTGTAATTGTCACCAGTTCATCATATTACTTACTTGTAAGTTACATTTCACTGCACACGTTTCTGTTGTTCATAGTATACGGACAATATGTGAGAAGTAGGGACTGTTAGTGTTTGCACGTGTGTTAATAATTCAGCAACGGACTGGATAACAGCATTGCTGGTTCTAAGGACAATTCCAAAAACTTTGTGAGTGCACAAGTGGTGGTTTATGGCTAAATTATCTGCAAGACTCTTCAGTGGTGATTGTGCACCTGCACAGTCACAACAGATGGCTGCTGGCCATCTCTACCAGGACTACAGTGGATCTGCTCTGTGATGACCTACCCACCAATATTCTTCAAAACTTCGACTGACTCTGCTGTGGGTTTGCTCTGTTGTGGCGCATTATCTGTCAGCGTGTCAAGAGTCAGCACTGTCTTTCCGTTGGAAGAACAACGCTACTTCTTCAAGACTGCATGGAAATCCACTACTTCCGTGTGCATTTTCTTCTACTGCTCAGACTTTGAGGAAAACACTACTATTTTACCTTGATGAACGATCAGGACTGTCTTTATGGACTGTGAGAAAATTTTAGCTTTTGACCAACATTGTATCAATAAGTGTGTGCATTTGACATCTTTGTTATTGTAATTATGAAAAATTTTTTCAAATCTGTATTGGCCACTGCCCAAACCAATTTGTAAAATTTTTTTGTGGGGAGCATGGGGGCTATGTAAGTAGGCTGTTTAGGTTTTTTTATTGGTAACGCCACCTCTGTATGAAAATCACTGGCTGTGCTGTGTGTAGTCTGTGTCTGCTTTGCATTGTTGTAATACTCGCCATTGTAGTGTTAGGCAGCTGGATGTGAACAGCGCGTAGCGTTGCGCAGTTGGAGGTGAGCCGCCAGCAGTGGTGGATGTGGGGAGAGAGATGGCGGAGTTTTGAAATTTGTCATGAACTGCTATATTTATATATGATGATATCAAGGTAAATACATTGTTTGTTCTCTATTAATATCTTTCATTTGCTAACTATCCCTATCAGTAGTTAGTGCCTTCCATAGTTTGAATCTTTTATTTAGCTGGCAGTAGTGGCGCTCGCTGTATTGCAGTAGCTTGAGCAGCGAAGATTTTTGCGAGGTAAGTGATTTGTGAAAGGTATAGTTTAATGTTAGTCAGAGCCGTTCTTTTGTAGGGAATTTTGAAAGTCAGATTGGGTTGCGCTAACAAAATATTGTGTGTCAGTTTAAGCACAGTCATGTATAATTGTTCAAAAGGGGACGTTTCAGTACAACAAATTTCGTTGAATGGACATGCTCCAACGAACACGTGATGTGAGCACCTACCTTGAAGGTTACGATAGTCAACGATTTCAAGCAGCATATGCACATTTAGTGAGCCACACTCTTGTTTTTAAAGTCCGATGCACCACCCTGACACACTCACAGCGGACGGGCGGTATCAGTTTAATTCACGTCTATAATCGTGCGCGATCGTTCTATCTCAACACTATGCGTCGCACGTGGACCTCTGCCACGCCAATCTGACGGACACCCTGATAGCTGAAGTGGCACCACGCTCTCTGCCTCCGCCGGTTTCTGTGGGACACATTACACTGGCACTCGTCCACGTCAGAGAGTTCTTAATTGAGCTCAGCTACTTACAATCGGACCTTCCGACAACAGTGACCGAACGGTTCTAGGCGCTACAGTCTGGAGTTATAGGGGACTGATGACCTCAGAAATTAAGTCCCATAGTGCTCAGGGCCATTTGAACCATATGAACCTTCCGACAACACGGATGTCTAGCGCGAAAGACTGTTATCGCCTTTCCCAACAGCAGCAACCTATCAATACGGTCGCACACCGACACTCCGAAGTTGGCTGGAACAGGGTGTGGCCAGCAATGCACACGCCTTTTCTACCTACGCCGATGCGTTAGTTGTCGTACGTGGTTGTGAAAGGGAAGATCGCTATACGTCAGAGGCTACATTCCATGCATCTGACTGACGACTCCCTGTGTCCGAGATGCTCAGTCGTTGATTCGGACGCACACCGCCTGACCTGTGCCGCGACCAGCGACTTCTGACTACTGACGCAGTGCATGCTGCCATTACTCTTGCGGCGATTGCAGGAGTCTATCTCCCGTGACGCCGTTAAATGGCTTAAAAGCACGGAGGTTTACTGCATATTTCGTGATGCACACAAAGGCAGACTCGACTTTTGGTCCCTACTGTTGGCGATACATGCAACTTTCAGCCGCCACCCAAAATATAGGTTCATTATTTACCGGCCCTCCTGCTCACTGGTGCCTTCCGGGTATGAGAGGCTGTACCTGACGAAGAATCCTGGAGCATATTCATCCACTACAGACAGAATAGGGGGTAACTGTTACCGACATGCGAGACGAAGACTGAAACCTGGTAGTTAAGGATGGCAGGATTGGGTTACGATTGTGGATGGGGCCCGAATAAATTACTATTGGTTTGCTTCGCAATTTCACTCATTTAGTTTAATAAATAATTTTTGAAAACAAGCCACTGAGGTCGCAATCAGCGCAATCAGAATTTTAAGGCAAGTAACCACAATCACGGCTGGAGGCCTTTAACGCCAAAAAGCAGTTATTAAACATTTTGGCAAACATACATAAAATACAGACAGCAAATAGTTTTTTAAAAACAACCCAATGTGGTCGCAATCAGAATTTTAAAGCAAGTAACCACAATCACAGTCGAAGCCCTTTAACGCCAGAATGGCAATTATTAAAAATTAAACAAACATACATAAAATACAGACCATAAATAATTTTGGAAAACTGGTCAATGTGGTCGCAATCAGAATTTTAAGGCTGAAGGCTGAAGACCTTTAACGCCAAAATGGCAATAATAAAAAAAATTTAAAAAATATACTGTCAAATGGCAAAAGATATTTAAAAAAACAAACAACAGATCACTAAACAGGTGAGACAAATCATGGTAACTTAATAATACAACAATAAAATAAAACACAAGGGCCAGTGACAGACAGCGCTCCAGGAGTCGACTTCAGAGCAGGTCACACCGAGAACACTTTCACGAGCAAAGAGAAAAGCAGCCAAGATTTGCATTCAGATCACAAGATGGTAACTCGGACTAGTGGCAGTCTAACGAGTGACTAAAGATAATCTTGGTGAGGCTACCTGACATCCAACATAGCAAATGGAAGATGCAAAATTACGCCAAAGCCGGAACCAGCGGTCTGGGCTCCCCCCACAGAATACTGTGCTTAAAGCGCCTGGAACAAGAACGAATGACTACCACTAAGGTAGAAGAACGCCACCCAGCCTACAATCAAGAAGCCGGACAGCGGCGGCAAGGCGTGGAAATGTACACTGCCGTTACATACACTAACCCCCAGGGCAGGTAACTCGGGCGTTAGCGGTCACAAAACAGAAAAAAACAGCTGGTTGAACTTAACAATGTAAGAAGCTAAAAATAGTAAACAGTAATTAGGAGCTCAGGAAGGCTAACCAGATCCGCCTTCCTCAGGTACTGCAGTCGCTGCTCTACGCCTCGACGACACTACGAGCAGCAACACGGACCCAAGTCACTGGAGAATGGCGATTTTTCGCAAGGGTGGAGGCTTCTCTAAGCGAATTGGAATGCACTCAAATTAAAAATGCAGGACCCGGTTTCTACGAGGTCGTGCACACTCGTGACCACTGCCCTTCGATCCAGCAGCCCATACAGGCCGCCAGCAGTCCGGGCGCGTTGTCGCTCTGTGCGGATTTCGCTGCTCCTGCGTCCCCGACTGAACTCCCTACTCACACCACACGGAAAGGAACGAGGTCGCTCCAAAGCTAGGGCTAACTACACATCGATAAGCGCCGGTGCTGCCCCTAGTGGGCAGACTATGCTTACGAAACCGAGTGGCGCCAGTGGACACGGGAAGAAGACGAACAACGCAACCATGCCAACTAAACTACACGATCTGTCAGAAACCTACACATGGCACCAACCCAAGCTACAGCACGGCTCAGGATTTTTTTTGCCAAAAAAGAAAAAAAAGAAAAAATAATAAAACAAAATAAATAAAGAAACATAAACAAACGCACTAAATCCTGTCCTTGATCTTTTGAAGCTATAACACTTTGAGTGGGCATCTCGATGGGATGGCTAGGCCTCGGGAGTCGATTCCTGCCCTTCCTGTAGTTCTGTCCTGCACCGGTTGGTTAGATTAAATTAAAAAAAAAAACTAGTTTAATGTTTGCTTGTAAACGAAAGGTTGCAGGCTCGAATCCAGGCAAAAGTAATTTTTTTCATCTGGCAAACCCTGTCCTTCACCTCTCAATAATATGGAGATTGGCCAGAGACCAAACGTGCTTTTGATTGCACGTTATGCTTAAGGTCTCCTTTCTGTGGTTAGGTAACTGGTTACGGATACGCAAATCGCCACAGTGATGGCAATCGTTTCAGAACAATTCCATAGCGGCAACACAGTCATGCGACTCCGAAATCTATGGTTTTCAATTTTTTGTGCAAAAAGTAAAACATTTACGGAAAAACTACTTCAGCATGGGATACAGCTTTGCTCACATAAAAAAAGATTTTCAGCAGCGAAACAGGTGAGTCAGCTTTCAGCTTTCTGCTTTTCTTGAATCAAACACAGATAGGAATAGGACTCTCTGCATGATTGGGCGAAAAAGCCTGCCACGAGGGATCCACGACAAAGAATCGCGGCAGTGACTCTCAACAATGAATTAGTGCTTACTAAGCTTTACCAGAAGAGTGCCTACACACATGTATCAAGCGTGCTTTTTTTTCTATTTTCGTTTCATTTTCTTTGTTGCTTCGGCATGATCCACTCATCCAGACTCTGATTCATGATACCCTACAAATTTAAATACATATCCAACCACACACGCACTCTTAGACCAAAATGATTCGTATGAATTATGTCCATTGGTTGTAAACTGATTAATTACAAATGATGTTCTCCCATCACTGCCACGAGGTGTCACCGCGATCACCAAGTACATATGAAACAGATAACATTGACGCCTCGTGAGCTTTCCTAGTGCTCGCTGCTTAAATCGTTTAAGTTGTATGAAAATGGTGATTTTCGGTTACCTAATGTCGTTTTCTGACCTTCAGGCATAACGCTAGCAGCAGCCCACAAACGTCATTATCCACGCCAGGAAGTGGTCCGACTATACGTACTTGGTGCTACTCGTGAGAAACTGGGGCAGGTCGCTAATAATTAATGGTTAAAATTGACACAGGTCCAGAAACGAACCATTTGCGAGGTAACTGCGTACGTGTGGTTACGACCTTTTACTGACTTCATTCGAAGTTTCTATGCTAAAACAAATGAGTCGGTGAAATGGAAACGGGTCGTGTACCAGAATGTAAATATTTCAGGAGAGATAGAAATCTCTTTCACGATTCAACGAGCTTAACCAAGGTGTCATGGGATTGCTACGTAGCAATTAGGCCCAGGGTGAAACAATATAAACCACCGAGTGAGGTCAGTTATACAGTTTGAATGCACTGGTGACGACTCCTTTCCGAACCTGACGATGTTGGTGAGGCAATTAGCGTTTCGTCTGTAGCGGAAAGTTTGTGTCATCTAAGTTTATGTTATTCAGTTTATTACAGCAGTGAAAGAGTGTGTTATCAACAGACAAGTTTATTCATATTGCACCAAAATACGACCACAATCAACATACGGGAAAGCAGACAATGGTGCGTACGTTTCATTTTCATCTCCTCCATCCTTTTCTGGCCGCTGGCGGGTACTGTTATAAAATGGTTTCTCTCGTCACGTATGTACTGTAGAATTTTCTTTAGATCATCTAGTTTCTTCTTTATAGGAACAGGCCCGTTGTGTGCTTGTTTATCAGGAAGATCTAACTTGAATCATCCTTTGAACAGTGGAAACTGAAAAGACCATCAACGAATGGCCTGCCTTCAATAATTCCAGGAGAATCGCTACTTCAGTGAACGGACTGTTCGCAGACATCTGAAAAACCATTTTTGTTTTGCTACGATAAGAGCACACTGAGGTAGCATCCCATTTTTAGGCCACCAGCTCTTGAAGTCCAGAATATTTTGCGTTTCCGCATTTATGGCGCTGAAGTTCTGCAGCTGAGTCGACGAACTCATAAAAGCTTCTTACTCGTCGTCTCTCTCAATAAACATGTAAAAAGCATTTCTATTGACAGGACACGACCGCTTGTTATACCATACGACGCGTACTGGTGTAAAGATCGGCTGATGTAAAGATCGGGCATCTCCGGTAAACGTAATTTGAGAAAAAGTGGACATGACCCCTTTTCGAGCTCACCGATTTTAAATACATGCTTTTCGATTAAGTCTGCATCTAACTGGGTCCAGATTTTGCCCATAACCTACCTTAATAGTTAATGTACACGTACTCTTCATGTCGTTCTCGCATTTGGAGGCAATAATGTACTCGTTTCTACAATAAGTTACGAAATTCTCTTAGACACCCATGGATGACCTCGAAAATCTTTACAAGATTGTATAGGTGGTTGCTCATTTCTTCAACTGTGGGAACAAGAGATTTGCTCACTTCACTTCTGAGATGACGCCAGACAGCAATATTGAGAAGATTCGGGTCACGTGACCTTGATGGCCAAGGTAGGGGTCTTGCTCGAACTACTCATCTCGCACCCTATTGACAAGTTCAGTATGAAGATTTTTACGTATCTAATGGCGTTCGTATATACCATACAGCCGGCACCATGTTACATAAGCGTCATTTTGATGATTGAAATTGCATAACTACTGGGAGAACGTGGCAGCTGATGATAAGACATAATAATGAAACTTCATGGTAACAAGCAAAGAAATTATGAGGACAACGAAAAACCACTCCAAAGTTGCAAATTTCCTGTATTTTACTCACTCGACGACTAGTTTCGGTGAGGGACCCATTTTCAAATCATCGTTATTTTTATGCACCGTAGCTGTTGCTTTGCACATTTTTGACATCTTTTTGCTTTGACAATGTTACGATAACTTGAAAAATGGGTCCCGCCCCGAAAATAGTCATCAAGTGAATAAAGAAAGTGAAATTTGCTGCTTTCCACTCGTTTTTCGTTGCACTGATTAATAGCTATTCCAGGATGCTGGAAGTTCCTAAAGAAATTACCGTATTACTTGCTTCCTAATGGTGGGTGGTGGGGAGGGGGAGTGGGAGGACGTGCAGAATAGACCAAATACAGTAATTTTCTGTACAACTTCACTGATTTTATTTTCTTATTTGGACTCACTAGTTTCACTCTGCAGGCTGCTTACAATAAATCGGAAGGAAATGCAGATGCCAGAGTGATGTCACGTGAGTCTGCATTTGAAAGCTACAGAATTCAAAGTTAATTCTCAGTGCTATACTAAATAAAAGAGCTGAACAGACTCTGGAAGCAACAGGCCTGTTAGAGACTACAGCATGGAAGTGAAGACGCTCTAATGTCAGTTACAATGCACGTAAGAGGCAGGGTCTGCAACGTTACTTATGTAGAACTTGGTTGAAAACTCCACTGAAACGCACTGAAAGCGGCCTGGAGCTTTGAAAGCACATTTCTGTGTCCCTTATTGCGTCAAAGTTATTGTAATATGTATTCTAGTGAATAATTTATAAAAAACCTTCATAATTTGAAAGGACCGACATGCCGACTTCCAGACTGGTATTCTGTAGATAAAGCCCGGCCGTGCTCCCTTTAATTTCTGAATTCTGAATCCTCCGCTGCTGGGTATTAATTTCCTGGGCCTCGCGTAGGGACGGACTCCTCTTTTTGCAAGTCCGTTTCTTTGCAGCCGGCACAGCGCGGCTGTCAGCTCGCAGACACGGCTGTCGGCTGGCGGTGCGCAGAATCAATTTCCGGCTCCCGCTGCACTTTCTCTTTTTCCCAGGAAAGCAACAGATTTGATTGGCTTCTGAGTTCAGCTGTAACTGGCGTTCCCCTCTGCAGCGCCCGGTGGCATGTCTAATGACAGGCGGCGCCCCTGCTCACTGCTACTGCGGAACTCAAACGTGACATTGGCTGTAATGCTATCGCAAAGCCGGCTGCAGACACAGAGGCGAAATTCGTAAAGAAAATCTACACCAACAATTACACGGATATTCTGCAAATCACAGTCTGGCAAGGGGTTTCTCGAACTACCTTCGTAACAATTCTCTATTACTCCACTCTGGAACAGCGCTCGAAAAAACGAACACCTATACACCCATACCTTTCCGTGCGAGCTCTCATTACCCTTACTTCATCACGATCTTTTCTCCATGTGCAGGTCGGCGTCAACAGAATATGTTCGCAATCGGAGTAAAAAGATGGTGACTGAAATTTAGTGAGAAGATCCAGTTTCAACGAGAAACGCCTTTGTTTTAAAGATGTCCCTCCCAAATTCTGTATCACGTCCGTGACACTGTCTCCCTTATTTCTCATCGTACATAACAGGCTTCTCTTTTTTTGAACTTTCTCAGTGCCCTCCGTTAATTCTGGTAAAGATCCTACACCGTGCAGCAGTCTCTCTACTACATCTAGTGTATCTTTTAAATGTTCCGCCAACGACTTGCAGTCTTTGGTTCGCCTTCCCCATAACATTTTCTATGTGTTTTTTCCAATTTAAATTGTTCGTAATTGTAATTCCTAGGTATTTAGTTTAATACATGCCCTGTAGATTTGATACATTTATAGACTAATCAAACGGATTCCTTTTAGCACTTATGTGCTTAACCTCCCTTTCTTTTGTTATTTAGGGTCAAATGGCTCTGAGCACTATGGGGTCATCAGTCCCCTAGAACTTAGAAATACTTAAACCTAACTAACCTAAGGACGTCATAAACATCCATGTCCGAGGCAGGATTCGAACCAGCGACCGTAGCGGTCGCGCGGTTCCAGACTGAAGCTCCTAGAACCGCTCGGCCACACAGGCCGGCATTTACGGTCAATTTCTAATTTTCGCACGATACACATATCTTTTCAAAATCGTTTTGCACTCTGTTTTGATCTTATGATGACTTTGCTAGACGATAAGCGACACCATCATCTGCAAATAAGCTAAAATGGCTACACAGAATGTCTCCTAAATCGTCTATATAGACAAGGTACAGTAGAGGGTCTGTAACACTGCCTTGGCGAACGCCAGAAACCACTCCTACCTTACTCGACGACTTTCCGTCAATTACTACGAAGTATGACCTCTCTGATAGGAATTTCACGAATCCAGTCGCAATATCGAGACGATATTCTATAAGCCCGGAATTTGAATACAAGCCGCTTGCGAGTTACAGTGTCAAAAGCCTTTTGGAACTCTAGAAGTACTGAATCAGTTTGAAATCTCTTATCATTAGCACTCAAACTTCATGTGAGTAAAGAGCTACCTGTGTTCAACAAGAACGAAATTTTCTAAGTCCATGATGACTGTGTCAGTAGACCGTTCATTTCGAGGTAATTCATTTAAATATATGTCCCAAAATTCTGCTATATGCCGACATTAATGAAATGGAGCTGTAATCTAGCGGATCACTACTACTACTCTTGAACACTGATGGGAGCTGATGCCACTTTTCAATATTGGGTACGAATATTCCGACGAGCGAGCGGTTGTGTTCGAGGAGCCTTGTGAATGTGAGTTGCATATCATCATGTCAGGACAAGTACCTTTTATTTCATTCTGCATTACACTTCAACCTAATAAGACAGTAACACTTTTTCAACAAAGCTACGATGTCTCTATAAAGACGTCGGAACGTTCTATCAGTCGATCAGTTCCTCCACTATAGAAATCCACTCCTTGATCAAGTAGCTGTTCGACAACCGCTGTGTGAACATCCTCGTTGGTGGAAAATCTGCGATCGCTGCGAATCTGTACGTCGATGGCCTGGGCATTGTCAACTGTTGTCCATAATATTTTCCTTTGTTTGTGACGACATTGCCAATATCGAAGTTTCGGTTACTGCTGCAAGTGACCTTCTTCGGGGTGTTTTTTGTTTACTGTTTACTGTGTTTTAATTCCCCATTGGGGTGGGCTGGCAGCAGCATAGGCGCTGCTCTTCAGCCGAAAGACATAGAACATACAGTAGAAGACATTTAAAAACAATATAAAGGAGAAAACATGGTGTACATAGATATAAAAAGGTGGGAACATTATGGAAGACAACAGACAAAATGGAGTGACTGTAAAATGGAGAGAAAAACCGTAAAAAAGTAGCGGACACAAAAAACCACACACTGGGACAATGATAAGAACACAAGGCACAGTACGACCGGAGCATAGAAGTATCGACAGATGGTGTAGTACATAACAATCACTGACAGTAACACTAAGTGCAAGGCCAGCACTCAATTAAAATCACACCTATCGATGCACAGGAGAACAGTACCAAAAACAACACTGACGTGGCACTGATGATGATCAAAATGGAGGATCTACCAGGTGCAAGGAGATGAGAGAGAAGGGAAGAAGGGAGGGGGAAGGGAAGAGAGGAGGGAGATGGGCGGGAGGCGCGCCGAAGAGGGCCAGGGAGGGAGGGACGTGGGAGGGAGAGAGGCAAGCATGGGGTGCAAGGTCTCTGGAAGGGGGGAGGGAAGGAAAATCCGCTCTGGGAGAGGGAAGGCAGAGGAAAAAGGGGCCCCAGGTTATAGTAGGAAGGGAGGGTTTATGTCACGGCGAAGTTCATCATCTGGGAGGGGGAGGCGCTGGAAATTGCCCTGAAGTGGAGAGAGGGAGGGATACAGCGATAGAGGCTTGGCAACAGGTGATGGGGAAGGAGGATACCAGGGGGTGGGGGGCATCAAGCCTGTGGACAGTGCAGTGTAAAGGATGCGGAGATGTTGGAGGAAAAAGAGGAGGTGGGGGAAGGGGATGAGTTCATACAGGACCCATGTGGGGGAAGGAAGGTGGATACGGAAGGCAAGGTGGAGCGCATGGCGTTGGAGGATTTGGAGGGCCTTGTAAAAGTGGGTGGGTGCAGAGATCCAGGCAACGATGGCACAACAGAGGATAGGGTGGATGTGGGATTTGTAAGTGTGGAGGATGGTGGAAGGATGCAATCGCCATGTCCGGCCAGACAGGAGTTTCAGGAGGCGCAGGCGGGAATGGACTTTCTGCTGGATGGTCTGGAGGTGAGGGGTCCCGGTGACGTGACGGTCGAGGATGAGGCCAAAGTATCTCAGGGTGGGGGCAATGAATGAGAAAACATTGTTTCTTATATACCTGCAGATGTGGGTGTTATCTAATTCTGATAGGCTGTTAAGGATGAAGGGGAGAGGTGTTAGTTCTTTATTGGTGTTTTTATTATTTCTTTTTATTGGTGGAAACCCGACGTTTTGACTGGCGTTTGCATTATTGCATGTAGTTGGAGTAAATCGGGACGCCAGGTGGCAGTCGCGTGACTGCTGCGGTCGCAGGTTCGAATCCTGCCTCGGACATGGATGTGTGTCATGTCCTTAGGTTATTTAGGTTTAAGTTGTTCTAAGTTCTAGGGGACTGATGACCACAGATGTTAAGTCCCATAGTGCTCAGAGCCATTTGAACCATTTTGAACCAGGCGGCAGTTCTGACGTGGCATTGTTTTCCTGCTTTCTAGCGCCGACTGTGGCGCGCCAGTACTCCATGTAGCTGCGGCCCCTGCGGTCTCCCGTTCGCATGTGTGTATTGTTTCACGTGAGCTGTCGTCCCGTAACGCTGTTATCGTTCGCAGCCAAGACGTCGGAAGTCAGTACCCGTCTTCACTGTTCATGTTAGCTGTTCGCTTGGCTGTTTCTATTGCCTCACTGATCTGCCTCCCGGAAGTAAGAGGGTGCTTCGCCAGTACGCGAGCTTCACCAATATCAGTCTGTCTGCAGCACTTAGCCGGCCAGTGTGGCCGGGCGGTTCTAGGCGCTACAGTCTGGAACCGCGCGACCGCTACGGTCGCAGGTTCGAATCCTGCCTCGGGCATGGATGTGTGTAATGTCCTTAGGTTAGTTAGGTTTAAATAGTTCTAAGTTCTAGGGGACTGATGACCTCAGATGTTAAGTCCCATAGTGCTCAGAGCCATTTTAACCATTTTTTTTTTCTGCAGCACTCATTCTGGTGTTTTGCCACCGCTGACTTGGTGTGTTGTCTTAGTCGGATATATCTTTCGTGTTCAGATTTCCGTGTACTGATGAGTCGCCCCGTCTCGCCTACATACACCAATCCACATTCGCAGCTGATTTCGTAAACTACAGCAGCATGTACTTTGACAACTGCATCTTTCGTTGTGCGAAGAACATCTCTTATTCTGTTACTGCTTCGGAAAATTGGCTTGGTGCCTGCACGGCGGAGAATTTTGCCCACCCGTTCACTGATACCCTGACCGTTGGTAACAGAGCTATATTTTGTGTTTCCTTCTGCTCTCCTCTACTTCCTACATTCTTTGTCGCAATAGTTTTCTGTGTCAGGTCCGCCCCCGTAGCTGAATGGTCAGCATGATGGATTGTCAATCCTCTGGGCCCGGGTTCGATTCCCGGCTGGGTCGGGGAATTTTCTCTGCCCAGGAACTGGGTCTTGTGCTGTCCTCATCATCATCCTATCATCCTCGTCGACTGTAGGTCGCCGAAGTGGCGTCAAGTTGCAAGACCGGCATCCGGCGAACGGCCTGCCCAATGGGTGGCCCTAGCCATACGATGAAGTAAATAAATAAATCTTTATCAGTTTCACCCCATAACCATTGGCACCAAAAATGAGGTTTTGTGGTTCACTCTTTAGATGTTCCTTATTGCCGATCCTGTGAGCTCTCTTGGTTAAAATGTGCAGGGCGGATTTCTGCTGCGTAGGGTGATGATGAGAGGAGGCATGTGGATATCTGTCAGTACTGGTTGGCTTCCTATATAATCTATGGCCCAGTTTACTATCAGGCTTTCTGTAAACTTCCACATCGTGGAAAGACAGCACCCCATTTTTTTCTATTTCCATAGTGAACTGGATTCTGTTGTACTGTTGGTTGAGGTGTTGGTGGAAATGTCGCAGCTCTTCGTCTCCATGTGGCCAGATAACGGAGGCTTCATCAACACATCGGAACCAACATTCTGGGCGTAATGGTGCGAACTGAAGCGCTATTTCTTCAAATGCGCGCGATAAGATGTCTGCCTTCTCAATATGTATCTTATAATCCTATTACAATTCGACGAATCTCTCATTTCAGTAGTTTGACATTTTCAGAAAAATATTCCAGTTGTGAACGTATCCATGAAGATTCCTCAGGAAGTTTCCCTTGGGCGTACGCCAAATGCCAGAATCGGTACCTTCTCCCATTTATTCCCAATTTGGAATTCCTCTACCCGATTATCGACTTGTCTGATAATTTACTAAAAATAACCGCGTGCAGGATCTCAAATCACCCCTCTCTACTAACTAAAGAAAAAGTAAAATATCAAAATCAAAGCAGTTTAACTGGGAACCACCCCCCCCCCCCCCCCTGTCGCACATGAAGCATACTAGGATATTCATCAACTTTCTAAAAGACCTCGCAGCTGTTTCTTCAAAATAAGGATTTGACGTGAAACATGTATACTCTAAATGGTACTAAGTTTTCTTATTGAGCCATGAGCAAACAGATGAAAAACATACAGGTGAAAAAAAAAACCAAGTAATCTATCAAATAAAAAATAATCGAAATCATTGTTACTACATTTATCCCACAATGAGACAGGACTGTCAATGTCTTCATGGAAATTTGTTTGCGGTTGCTTTTGGAAACCTGTTTGTCCCCAGGCTTGCACCTTTTCTTCCGAAGCAAACCGGTGGCTGCGAATGACTTTGTTCAGAGTTCCTAAAATATCTAAATCGCATGGGGAGAGATCGGAACGTTACGGAGGATGTGTATGAGATTCCAAGCGAAACTTCTGCAGCGTAGTCTATACAAATTGGTACAAATGGTTCAAATGGCTCTTAGCACTGTGGGACCTAACATCGGAGGTCATCGGTCCCCTAGACTTAGAATTACTTAAACCTAACTAAGACGGGGAGAAATTTCATAGTAAGATACAGGAGAACACACGAGAGAAACAAATAACAACAAATCTACCTTGTTTACACGCCTGGAAAATGAAAAACACGAAGTTGACAACACTGAAAAAGCACTACAGATCCCGCACAAAATCCCAAAAGGTAGAGTCATGAATATTTTGGAGGAACTTGAAACACATATACACGCAAATGATTATCCCCACTATATGCCAAATGAACAAACCGGTTTCAAGCACACCGTCTTTAAAAAAATTATCGAAATTTTTTATAGGGGTAACGGATAACCAAAACACTAAGAATTAAAAACACGTCAACAAAGTTCCATAGATACACGACCCACAACAAACTTATTATCTTTAAGTAAACAAGCAGTTGTCAAACATGAAATTCTACGGCTGTCAAAATAACTAAAAACGTATTGTAATGCATGTACATCATCAAATCATCGAATTACTTTAAAACGTTAGTGAAAATAAATTAAATCCAACAATTATGGACAGCAGTAACAGTTTTCTGAAAGTTGATATATGTCTGTTTACAGCGGACATCCAATGTAAAAACCCGTTATAAATTGTGTAAAATACAAATAAATACAGATGTACTGATGAAGGCAATAAAGGCGAAATAATCTTATATACAAAAGTCTGGACGCAAATCCTCATCAAATTCCATGTACTCTTTCCACCTATCCTCCCTCTCCTTCGCATTTAGCAGTGGAATTTCCGTTGTACTCTTAATGTTACCATCCTTTCTGTTAATTTCACCAAAATGTTGTTTTGCCTTTCCTATATGCAGAGTAGATCTTTCCGACACATTTTCCTGCAATCATTTCGTCTTAGCTCCCTTGCACTTCCTATTAATTTATTTCCTCAGCAACTTGTGTGTCTATATTCCTGAATTTCGCTGAATATTCTTGTACTCTATTCTTTCATCGATCAGCTGAAGTATTTCTTCTGTTATCCGTGGTTTCATTATAGCTACCTTATTTGTACCTATGATTTTCTTTCCAACCTCTGTGACTGCCGTTTTTACCCTTTTTAGAGATGTCCATTCCTCTTCAACTGTACTGTCTATTGAGCTATTCCTTATTGCAGTAGCTATAGCCTTAAGGAACTTCAAATGTATCTCGCCATTCTTTAGTACTACCGTAACCAACTACTTTGTGTATTGAGTATTCCTGACTAATCACTATAACTTCAGCCTACTCTTCATCACTACTACATTTCGATCCGAGTCTATATCTGCTCCTGGGCAAGCCTTCCAATTCAGTGTCTCATTTCGGAATTTCTTCCTGAACATGATGTAATATAACAAAAATCTTTCTGTATCCCCCGACCTTTTCCAAGCATATCTCATCTCCCCGTGATTTATGGACATAGTATTCACTGTTACTAGCTGAAATTTATTACAGAACTCAATTAATCTTCCGCCCCCCCCCCTTCATTCCTTGTCCCAAGTCCATGTTCTCCACTAACATATTCTTCTCCTCGATCCCCTACAACCGCATTCCAGTCCCCCAGGATTATTAGGTTTTCCTCTCCCTTTACGTACTGTATTACCCTTTCAGTATCCTCATATACTTTCTCTATCTCTTCATCTTCGCCCCTCCCGCCTGAGGTTCGAGTCCTCCCTCGGACATGGGATTTTGTGTTGTTCTTACCATAAGTTAGTTTAAGTAGTGTGTAAGACTAGGGACAGATGACCTCAGCAGTTTGGTCCCTTAGGAATTCACACACATTTGAACACTTGAATCTTCATCTTCAGCTCCTGACATCAGCATGTGTATCTGAACTATCGTTGTCGGTGCTGGTTTGCTGTCGATTCTGATAAGAACAAAGCTATCACTGAACTGTTCACAGTAACACACTCTCTTCCCTACCTTCCTCTTTATAACGAATCCTTCTCCCGTTATACCATATTCTGCTGCTGTTGATATTAACATATACTCATCCGACCATAAATCTTTGTCTTCTTTCCATTTCATGTCATTGGCTGCTTCTATATCTAAATTGAGCCTTTGCATTTCCCTTTTCAGATTTTCTAGTTTCCCTACTACGTTAAAGCTTCTGACATTCCAAGCCCCGACTCGTAGAACACTATCCGTTCGTTGGTTATTCAATCTTGGCAGTTCCCTCCCGTAGATCCGATCGGGTATCCCGAGTCTTTTGCCAATGGAGAGATCATCATGACACTTATTCTATTACAGGCCATATGTCCCCTGGATGCATGTTATGTGTATTTAATGCAATGGTTTCCATTGCCTTATGCCGTTGATCGTTGCTTAATCTTCCGTCTTAGGGGGAGTTTCCACCCTAAGGACAAGAGAGTGTCCTGAACTTCTCCTCGCTCCTCCGCCCTCTTTGACAAGGCCATTGGCAGAATGGGGTGGACTTCTTATACCGGAAGTCTTTGGTCGTCAATCCTGATTATTAATCAAAATTTGAGCACTTTTCGAACCGGTAGCGATAACGTTTTGATTAATGCTCAAGCTCGATCGAAGACATAATTAGATTCACACTCATCTGGAGCAATCTTCATACCTTTCGTCTCAATAGTATCTGCTACAGGGATGATGGTAAATAAAGATGTCCCGACGTAGCTTACAAGACGGGGCGGATCTCATCACTGTTCTTAAAGTCTGTAGAAAATATTTCAGTTCTTCCCCATAAGTATCTGATTTTCCAGCTATAGATGTCTCCGTTCGCCTGTAACTGACCTAGATTATTTAACAAGAAATCGAAGAGAAACATGGCTACCGAGAAGGTTTTAGCTTAATCACGAAATCCTGCCGACTTAAGGGGCTCCGGAAAGACTCAAAATCATGAAAAGTTCAATTTTTACTTTTTTGCGTTTTCTGAATCTGCAGACTATTACCTTTTAATAGATATATAATTTATTCAATTCCGAAGACTACAACTATTTTTAAATTTTTTTGAAATGTGTTCTACATGGGCGTGACCCACTGTGGCGCTGTTAAACTGCTGTCAAATGGTGTTATTATTAACGTCCGTGTTCATCAGGTACATTTTAGTGATGTGAGATAAAGTATGTGTTGTGGCTAACCTGTGATGGTTCAATATATATCGCCGGTGTGACTGTCGATTGTTTCATGTTTATTTACTCTGTCGTTATCTCGAAGATATTCGTAATTAATTCTGTTTCTTGAGTCTCTGTTTTGTTGAAGTATAATAATGAGTAAAAGTAAAGTTATTAGAAATCCTCTGAAGGCTTTTAAGAAAAGGAGAAATGTTGGAAAGCCAAAGGTATGTGTTATTACTGTAAACAATAAAGACGATAACCAAGTGAGTGAACCTAACCTCTCAAGTACACCTGCCCATAGCAGTCAAAGTGGGAAAGAAAATACTTCACAGAAGAAGCTTGGTTCAATGAGTGAAAACTATGAATGTTTTATGGGCGAATCGGATGTGAATGAAATATTGGATATGTCGGTTCTCAAAGAATTTTTTCAAACTGTGTAAGATGTATTCATTGTAGTGAAGTTGGTCTGGAACTCTCCATAATAAAGCACGTAGGACTTGCTAGTGAAATACAACTGAAATGTGATAAGTGTTCATACATGACCACCTTTTGGAACAGTGTTGTAGCAACTGCAACTGAAGAAAATGGTAGCAAAATCTACGAACACAACATTAGATTTGTTTATTCCTTGCGTTCAGTTGGTAAGGGTGCTACTGCAGGTGCAATTTTCTGTGGCATCATGAATCTTCCAAATCCCCCAAGTTTACGACCTATAATAAATTAATAGGGTCTAAAGTAGAAGATGTCTGTATAGAATCTATGAAGAACGCTGTGGAAGAGGCAGTAATGGAAAATAATGGTAACAGAGATTTGACTGCAGCGTTCGATGGTACCTGGCATAAACGGGGACACACATCTCTTCATGGTGTGGTATCTGCCACCACTATGTATACAGGGAAAGTTTTAGATGTAGCAGTAATATCAAAGTATTGTAGATGTCCAAAAAAATATAAAGGTACACATGAAAATAACTGCAAAGCTAACTATAGTGGCAGTAGTGGAGGAATGGAAGTGGGTGGTGTTGCCAGTATATTCCAGCGTTCTCAGGCGTGTGATAAAGTGCGATATGTTAATTACCTTGGTGACGGTGATTCTAAAAGTTTCAAACACGTTCAAGGACTGAAGCCCTATGGTGATGATGTTGTAGTGCAGAAATTTGAGTGTATTGGACACGTACAGAAGCGAATGGGAACAAGACTTCGGCGACTGAAAGCTTCGTACAAAAAACAAAAACTCAGTGATGGTAAAGGGTTGGATGGGAAGGGAAGGCTAACTGACAGTGTAATTGACAAAATACAGAACTATTATGGAATGGCTATTAGGCAAAATACACAAAGTGTCGACGAAATGAAGAAGGCTGTTTGGGCTCTTTTTTTTCATACTTCTTTAACCGATGAAAATCCCCAACGTAGCTTGTGTCCCAAAGAAGAAGACAGTTGGTGTTAATATAACAAAGGATTGCTAACTGGTGAAGTGTACACTCATAAGCATAATCTGCCTCATGCAATAATGGAGGTGATAAAACCTATTTTCAGAGACTTAGCAGCACCTGAACTGTTGAAAAAGTGTATTCACGGAAAAACTCAAAACCCCAATGAAAGTGTGAATAGTGTTATACGGTCGAGAATCCCCAAGACTGTATTTGTTGGAATAGAAACACTTCACCTTGGTGTGTATGATGCTGTTGCGACTTTCAATGATGGCAACATTGTAAGGTGCAAGGTATTTAGAAATATGGGAATGAAGATAGGTTCTAACATGGTACGAGCGATGCTTGCTTTAGACAGGGAACGCCTTCGGGCTGCATACAGGGCTGTAAAGAGTCTAGAAATACAAGCAAGAGTAAACAGGAGGAGGAACAAGAGGAAGCTGGAGGAGGAGTTTGCAGAGGATGAAGATAATCCATCCTATGGACCTGGAATGCACTAAAAAGTTAATCCAATCTTTGTCGCTCGATTCCCAAAACTTTTATTTTCTCATACTAATTACATGTTTTCTAAGGATCTTCCAAACATATTTGTTTCAAACTTTCAGTAAATGTTACACAGTACCTT
Source organism: Schistocerca piceifrons (assembly GCF_021461385.2). NCBI lineage: Eukaryota > Metazoa > Arthropoda > Insecta > Orthoptera > Acrididae > Schistocerca > Schistocerca piceifrons. The sequence continues at coordinate 140,561,689 of NC_060138.1, read as the reverse complement.
CTGCATAATTTAACATAGCCTTTTTCCAAAAAACTGTATATTTTTGAATATATAAATAAAAAATTGCAAAAAAATGTTGTGAATTTTCATTACAATTGAAAATACATCATCTTTAATAACTGAACCAAAATTTTGTAAAATCCCTGTGTTAAGTTGTAGCCCATATTCCAATAAATAATCTGTAAAAAGTTCAACTTCCTACCTCAAATACTTTGTGAGGAAAGATGTAATTTATAAGCGTTATTTTAATATTGCAAGTATAGGGCGTTCCGGAGCCCCTTAAGCCGAAAAATACCCACTTCAACATTTGTCGCGTTACAGGTAAATGTTCTTACGTAAGAGATGTAAAAGTCGTGTGCGTTGAAGACTTGGTTTCTATGCCACGGCGTTGCAATGAACAATACTGTGATTTTATTTTGCGTCTGAAGAACGACGTGATTTTATATATCGGTGGAGAACTGCCTAGTCGTAAACGTTGTAGTAGTTGGTGTCGTTCTATCACAAGCGCAGCTGGTGTCTTTTAAACCGGTTAGCGACGCTACATTCTTTCCTGAAGGACGCTCGTTAGCTACATCTCTGTGAAGGTATCAAGTATGAAATTTTAATTGTGTTTAGCGGACAGACGATCGCACAGCCAACATGCCTTGCAAGTAATAATCTATTGTTTGCATCTCCACTGAGTGTAACGTTACAAAAGAACTTATGCTACATGAGTCTGCATTAATTGAATTTAAAGAGCAGCTGAAAGGCCATAGAATAAATTGTTTTATCTATAGCTCTAGCTAAGAAGTTTCAGTACCCACTCCTATCGTAAGCTTTACCACTATCGTACCCTAATATGTTGGAAACAAGAGAAAACACTGTCATCGAAAACGTATCTTACTGAATATTTATGTACAATAACAAGGGTGAAAGGATTGTAGCCCGAAAAAAGTGAATGTCAGTCATACAAAACGACGACTAAGAAGGCAATAAAAGCACTCCGTCTTCAGGCCACAAGTGGCCCATCGGGACCATCCGACCGCCGTGTCATCCTCAAGTTGAGGATGCGGATAGGAGGGGCCTGTGGTCAGCACACCGCTCTCCCGGTCGTTTGGTTTTCTTTGCCCGGAGCCGCTACTATTCGGTCGAGTAGCTCCTCAATTGGCATCACGAGGCTGAGTGCACCCCGAAAAATGGCAACAGCGCATGGCGGCTGGATGGTCACCCATCCAAGGGGCGGCCACACCCGACAGCGTTTAACTTCGGTGATCTCACGGGAACCGGTGTATCCACTGTGGCAAGGCCGTTGCCTAAGTAGGTAATACATCATTAAAGTATATACTGCATTCTACTTTGACAATCTTCTGCCCGTAGTAAGTAATTATTTTCATCAGAAGCTGTGCAACCGAGTGATTCCTGACATACCTCCATTAGAGCCACTACGGGATTCGACTTCATATATAAGCTAATGTTTTCGATACCTAATGGTGCAAAGCTTACGATTACTAGAGTTCATACTGACCAAAACCTTCTGCTAGAAGAAAGTATCATCATTCTACCAACTTTACAACCAGATGTGGACGGGTAAGTTGGTACATAGCATTTTGTGTACAACCGGGAACATGTATGTGAACTTATAACCGTTTTCGAGTAAATGTTAGCCATCTTCAGATAGCAAATCATGCATATCACAGCTTCTACTTCGGCTAACATCGTCATGCATGGGCTAATTTCTCAGTGGTTTCATGGGCGTTCAGAATTAGCACTATACACGAAAAATGATTAAAAAGTAAGTCAGTTCAGGTACACTGCAGTGACAGTCTCGTCTATGGGTACCAACTTTGACAGGGACAGATTTTCGTGACATGTCCTGACAATCTCGGCCTGTATTTATTGATGATTATGTTCCTTAGACGGCAGGACGTAGGAACTCTGCAGCTTTCGTATATGGCCTGGCCCCAGAAAATTAATTATTTATACACTGGTGTGTCCGCAACTCGTGGTCTTGCGGTAGCGTTCTCGCTTCCCGCGCACAGGGACACGGGTTCGATTCCCGGCGGGTCAGGGATTTTTCCCTGCATTGAGAAGGCTGGATGTTGTTGTCTCGTCTTCATTAGGGTCCTCACTACGGTCGGAGGAAGGCAATGGCAAACCACCTTCGCTAGAACCTTGCCTAGTGCGGCGGTGCTGGTCTCCTACGCTCCTCGGAGTATGGGACCTCATCATCATCATACACTGGTGTCCAAAATTAAAGCAACAAACCGCTGTTTCCTCGTCCTGTGTTTAATTCACGATATAATCAAACAAACTATCAACAGATGTCCATACGACCGTGTTCTGCATGGAGGACAGCATTTCGGTCAACGGAAAAACACTTCAATGATAACGTCAGGGCTCCTATCAAACGGAGTGGTGTTTGCCACGTACTCCCACATGCACAAACGCTGAGGACGAGTCACAGACGGTGCAGCACGGCACAGAGAAGACGCCTACAAGACTCTCTGTGGTGTAAGGTCATTGGAAGAATGGAAGCACAACAGTCTAAAACTCATGTGGCCCGATGTCTTAATGTGAATCGTTGTTTCACGGGTGTGGCGAGAGTTTATAGAGAACGAAACTGTATCGCGAAGAATAGAGCACGACGCTTTAAGTGCACGACGGTATCGCCTTAGTACTGCACGGTCACTGGAATTTGACCTCCATCATCCACTGGACGTGCTATATCGAGGCGAACGATGTAGAGACGGCTTCGATATAGAGACATTTATTGTCAGAGACCTGGTGTTTGTGTGCCTATAACACACCTTCACAGAAGAGAACGTCTAGAGTGGAGTCGTCAACATGCAACCTGGACGGTCCAACAGTGGGAAAACCTGTTTTTTCACAGATGAATCCCGATTTCGTCTGGAGAGTGATTCTCGACGGATTAACATCTGAAGGGAATGCGGAACACAATTTCTAGACCTGAACATGTGGAAAGAGACCGATATCGAGGAGGACTGCTAATGGTGTGGGCAGGGATTATATTGACCACTGTAACACTTCTTCATGAAATTGTACAGGTGAATCGCAACAGTTCAACTGTTGGCAGGTATCGTGACAAGATCTTGGAACTCATGTACTGTTGTTGCGAGTTGCTGTGCTCCCAGACTTCGTATTTTGCTATCACCTGTTTAACTTAAAAAGTTTCAACCGTATTACAACGGCCTTCTTCAGGACAAGACTGGTGTTGATGGAGAAAAGTTTACTGTATTTATTTGCTTCCTTATAGACTAATGAGGTAGTACATGAGACGGGAATATTGGCCAGTGTCTGCAAAACTGCCGTTTCAATTTGTGAGTCCGTACATTAGTTCAGTCACACGTAAACAGCATACAGATGATACCCGAAGCCTTCTCAGGTACACATAGTTCTCTGAGCCACGTTTTGTAGAGTTTTGAGACCTTCTAATTACTACAAATTAATGTAATTATTACGAATTTATACAACAAATTGGGTTTTCCTCACATAATTGTGTCGAAAGTGTGGTTACGAATTACCAAGATGATTTCTTCATCGGAGACCGTCGCCAAGTAACAACTTTCATGGAATGATGTCTATATGGACACAGTGGCTAGCCAGTAGCCAATATGTTAGCCCTCAACGAAGAACCATTCCTCTCGATTTTGCTATTATTTCTGTAAGGAAATATTAAATGTTATCATAATACTCATTGAGTCGTAATAAATAACGATAGAATTAATCATTAATCATAACTAATAGAAAAGATATTAATTATTATTGAATAAAAAAGTAATTTTCCCATACATTCATGTTTTTACACATATGAAAAGACCACAGCCTGTCGTGTATCAATATGACATGTAAGACCAATACAGGCAGTTGGGTTGGGTTGTTTAGGGGGAAGAGACCAAACAGCGAGGTCATCGGTCTCATTGGATTAGGGAAGGACGGGGAAGGAAGTCGGCCGTGCCCTTTGAAAGGAACCATCCCAGCATTTGCCTGGTGCGATTTAGGGAAATCACGGAAAACCTAAATCAGGATGGCCGGACGCGGGATTGAACCGTCGTCCTTCCGAATGCGAGTCCAATGTGCTAACCACTGCGCCACCTCGCTCGGTAATACAGGCAGTGACGGAAGGCTACATGTACCTACAGACTTCTAAGGAATTCGTTGGAGAGTAGAGCGATAAACGAAAAAATATGTGCTACTGACAACGAAAAAGTATTTGAAATACTCAGTCATTTTTACCTCTAAACAAGACAAGTAAATTTACGAATGTCTCCTGTTTCGGCATGTCACTTAACTGACATGTCCATTATAATTATCCGGGCTGTTATGCCGTGGTCGGTTGATGAATTCTGTGGTGATTCCCAACGTTTCGTCTCCGACTGCGGGAGACATCTTCAAGGGGGTCCGTACCTTGATGGAAGGTCCAACACACACACTGGCTCGCTACTGACTGCCGCTAAATTCCGTGTCCGCGCGCCCCCGCGCCGCGGCGTGACGTCACGTGTTTTGAAAACGTCAGTGCAATTGGCCGCTCTCCGTCGCCGTCTATCGCCGTTGCCATCTCCCAGTAGTGGACGGGTGGTACACATCTTCTTTAACACCGGCATCCATATACCGTTTAATTTGACGCCCTCCTCCTTTCGGTTGAAATTATTTGGGTGTTTAGCGATTTCGATTGCCTCCCTGTAGAGCCTTTCGTAGTATCCGCTCGCGGCCGCTAGTACTTGCGTCTCCTCGAAACGAATATTGTGGTTCCCTGGCTGGAAAGCATGCTCCGCAACAGCTGATCGTTCCGTTTCTACTGGATCCGCAAGCATATAGGAAGCTGAATAAGGACCCCACTAACAACGTTCTCAGAACTGTGTCGCGGTTAATAAAAAAGTCCTCCATTGAAGAGAGTGTGCAGAAAGGTCTCTGCAGTTCGGTTGCGCTACCACCGAGGCTTTATGGATTGCCCAAAATTCATAAAGAAAATGTTCCGTTAAGACCGATACTAAGTGCCATTGGTTCGCCCACCTACTCGTTAGCCAAGTTTTTGACTACGCTGTTAAAACCACATGTGGGCCGTTCGGACTCGTATATAAAGAATTCGACACATTTCATCAGCAGATTGAATGGCATAGTGGTCCAGCCGGAGGACATATTGGTCAGCTTCGATGTGGTATCGCTGTTTACCATGGTTCCACTTAATGATGTATTGGAACAGCTGGATCGAATTTTTCCTGCCGATATTTTAGAGCTGTTTAAGTGTTGTTTGACGACCACATACTTCAAGTGGAATGAACAGTTTTATGAGCAAACGGATGGCGTGGCTATGGGAAGCCCCCTAAGTCCCGTAATTGCCAACTTCTTTATGGAGAAATTCGAAGAACAGGCCTTAGGTACTGCCAGCAAGAAACCAAATGTATGGTTCCGATACGTGGATGACACGTTTGTGTTGTGGAGACATGGTAGGGAGGAACTAAGCCGGTTCCACGAACATCTGAACAGTATAAACTCAAGAATTCAGTTTACAATGGAGGGGGAGGTAGACGGAAAACTACATTTCCTCGATGTGCTTGTGTTTAGAAACGAAAATGGTAGTTTGGGCCACTCAGTGTACCGCAAACCCACGCACACGGACCGTTATTTGCACCGGGATTCGAACCACCACCCACAACAGAAGCGGGGTGTTATCAAGACGTTAGCGGACAGAGCTAGAAATATTTGTGAACCTGAGTTGCTCGACGCTGAGATGGAACATCTCCACAATGCACCAACGAAGAACGGATATTCGTCCGCCGAAATAAAACGTGCGTTGAGGCAGCCACGCAGAAATCATACTGACGTACAGGCTACTGCAAAATCTAAGGGTTTCCTGCCGTTTGTTAAAAATGTAACGGAAAGAATAGGGAGGATCTTGACGAAGCGGAATATTACCGTAATTTACAAGCCCACCAGGAAGATACAGGAATACCTTAGGCCTGCCAAGGACGCTCGCAAACCATTGGAAAAATCTGGAGTGTATAGGATCCCATGCAGCTGTGGTGATGTTAATGTGGGTACCACCAAAGGAACTGTTTCTAAACGTTTGGAAGAGCACAAGGGAAATTGTAGAAGAGGATAAACGGAACGATCAGCTGTTGCGGAGCATGCTTTCCAGCCAGGGAACCACAATATTCGTTTCGAGGAGACGCAAGTACTAGCGGCCGCGAGCGGATACTACGAAAGGCTCTACAGGGAGGCAATCGAAATCGCTAAACACCCAAATAATTTCAACCGAAAGGAGGAGGGCGTCAAATTAAACGGTATATGGATGCCGGTGTTAAAGAAGATGTGTACCACCCGTCCACTACTGGGAGATGGCAACGGCGATAGACGGCGACGGAGAGCGGCCAATTGCACTGACGTTTTCAAAACACGTGACGTCACGCCGCGGCGCGGGGGCGCGCGGACACGGAATTTAGCGGCAGTCAGTAGCGAGCCAGTGTGTGTGTTGGACCTTCCATCAAGGTACGGACCCCCTTGAAGATGTCTCCCGCAGTCGGAGACGAAACGTTGGGAATCACCACAGAATTCATCAACCGACCACGGCATAACAGCCCGGATAATTATAATGGACATGATATTTCCGGCCGTGAAAGTTTACATTTTAGTATCAGACGCCTCTACGGGGAGGAGATGTCAAGAGAAGTGCGACGCCTGGAAGGACTCCAGAAGAAGAGAGTGCAGCTTTTGTGTTCCCTCACATTCCTGTCTCGTTGCAGAGCCGTCGGCGTTATACCGAAGTTTCTGAAGATAAAGCGACTGTTCTATTCGGGAAAGGCACAACGCATTTTCAAACGGACTGAGGAGGCCTTACTACGAGAGCGCATTCAGCAGACCCGACGGGACTTGGCAAGCACAAACTGTAAATTAATGTCTCTCCAAATTACGATCAGTAATAGAGTGTGCAGCGGTGACTGGGATAAAAGTGATAGACTACTGCATGATACCATGGGGAAGCGTATGTTGACGACGTCTAGTAGACAGAAGAAGAAGTTTGATAATTTGCTACCTAATCAGACTGTTCGGCATTTAGACGTTTCCCGGACCGTTATCAATTTGTCCAAACGTTCGTTATCTGATGATGAGACATCTGTGCTTGCCAAGGGAGGAAATTTTGCTGTTAGTCCGCGTTTTGTGCCCACGGAAGAAATTATAGCCAATGTAGAAGCAGGAATTCGCAGTGTAGATTCTGTAACAGCTGAAGAAATCCGTATAGAAACAGTGAGAATATTAGCCAATGCAAAACCGCCGAAAAGTAATATAACTGTGGGTGAGAGAAGAGCTTTAAAACTCCTGATTGACGACGATAGTATTTTGGTTCTCCCAGCTGACAAAGGAAGCGCAACGGTGGTTATGGATGTGGCCGACTATCAGAGAAAAATTACGGATCTACTGGATCCGCAAGCATATAGGAAGCTGAATAAGGACCCCACTAACAACGTTCTCAGAACTGTGTCGCGGTTAATAAAAAAGTCCTCCATTGAAGAGAGTGTGCAGAAAGGTCTCTGCAGTTCGGTTGCGCTACCACCGAGGCTTTATGGATTGCCCAAAATTCATAAAGAAAATGTTCCGTTAAGACCGATACTAAGTGCCATTGGTTCGCCCACCTACTCGTTAGCCAAGTTTTTGACTACGCTGTTAAAACCACATGTGGGCCGTTCGGACTCGTATATAAAGAATTCGACACATTTCATCAGCAGATTGAATGGCATAGTGGTCCAGCCGGAGGACATATTGGTCAGCTTCGATGTGGTATTGCTGTTTACCATGGTTCCACTTAATGATGTATTGGAACAGCTGGATCGAATTTTTCCTGCCGATATTTTAGAGCTGTTTAAGTGTTGTTTGACGACCACATACTTCAAGTGGAATGAACAGTTTTATGAGCAAACGGATGGCGTGGCTATGGGAAGCCCCCTAAGTCCAGTAATTGCTAACTACTTTATGGAGAAATTCGAAGAACAGGCCTTAGGTACTGCCAGCAAGAAACCAAATGTATGGTTCCGATACGTGGATGACACGTTTGTGTTGTGGAGACATGGTAGGGAGGAACTAAGCCGGTACCACGAACATCTGAACATTATAAATTCAAGAATTCAGTTTACAATGGAGGAGGAGGTAGACGGAAAACTACATTTCCTCAATGTTAAAACTAATCTCCTTAATTTATTTCGCCCTTTCTAGCTATGTGGCCATTACGCCCAAACCCCATCGAGCAGAATGGCCACTCGGATAATTTTCACTCTAATGATTATCTAGATGCTCTCTCTTTACCAAACGAGACTGAAAAAAAAGAAAACCGGATAGGTAGGCGGATGGACTGGTGGAATAAACTTTGGTTCAAATGGTTCAAATGCCTCTGAGCACTATGGGACTTAACATCTGTGGTCATCAGTCCCCTAGAACTTAGAACTACTTCACCCTAACTAACTTAAGGACATCACACACATCCATTCCCGAGGCAGGATTCGAACCTGCGACCGTAGCGGTCACGCTGTTCCAGACTGAAGCGCCTAGAACCGAACGGCCCCACTGACCGTCGGAAGAGACTTTGATTTTTGAGTTTTTAGGTCGACTGAAGCATAGCTGAAAAAAATCGACAAATGCCGTTCTGCCCATCCTTCCCCTACATTCGATGAAGAGAGAGTCGCGTGTGTTACGGCGTATGGGATATTTCCATGCTACATTGAACTTGAAAGGTATGTGCTGTTTCGATCAGGATAGAGCCAGTGAAAAATGTCGATAGTTCCCAACCGCAAGGTTGGACGAGTTGTACATCTTCGAGTAGTAAGATCTTTGACAGCTAACAGAGCTAGGTGCACGCGGTAAAAGTTTTGAGTGGTGGTGAGGAGATGTGCTGAGACAGCAGACATGTTTAGAGTCGGAGCTAGATGCCTGCAGGAGGCAGCCGGGTCGTGACAGCATCAAAGTAAGAATTGGCGCTACGCACATAATAAGCTATATATTGAGAGAAACTCGGCATATACCTGGGGAAACTAGAAAGAATAATTAATAAAATAGGTTTTCTTTGGTTAAATAATGTCTAAAAGCTAGATAGAAATCCCATTGTTGATGCAATAAGCGTTTTGTGAAACTTTCTCGTAAATCCATGCTATAGAAGTTTTTATTTAGTTTTTCACATGTGCCTTAAAAGTTTGAACAATAAATATTTCTTAGATAAAATGAGAGTTTCATCTCACACCTTATGTCGTTCTCCGCATCCTGTGATTGCATTGAACCAAAAGGTACATTGAAGTAAAGTTCCCATGAGTAAAGCTAATAATTTCATTTATCAGAGTAAAATAATCTATATGCCATTGCACAGTTGGCAAACTATCCATATCAGGACAGAATATTTATTAACAAACAGGGCCAAAATGAGTAAAGTTATCTAGAATGACAATTTTATGCCATTGCACTACGGCTGAGTTGAATATATGTTTTATTATCGGCTAAACGGGAAGGAGTGCACGAGCTAAGTCACAGACGCAGTCAGATGCAGGTTGGTGACTTTCATTTATTTTTACCATTAAACTTTCATGCAGTCAGATGTGTATTTTGAGTGTGAATTTTCCAACAATATTTTCATGCAGTCAGATAAAGTTCAGTTCAGTTAAATACGCAGTCAGAAGCAAGTTTTATTAAGGACCAAAGCAGTCACATGCAGTTCAGTCTAGTTTAAATAGAGAATTTTTATTAACAACACTTTCACTTGGCGACATCCTCTGTGGTGACGTTCCTGGACATATTTTTTCCGTAACTGTGGACTTTGTTTTCGAGCATTCTTTTTTGCCACCATTGTTTCAGATGTGCGCAGCCTTGCTAGTTGCGTAATATTGCTTTGGCGGCTATGCTTGCGTGCTACAATTGCTAGTTGCGTAATATTGTGTTTGCTGCAACGCTTGTGAACATTCATTTCAGCTTGCTTTCTGCATTTTTTACAAATTTTGTGTGTCCATCCTAAGTAATTTTTCTTCTGTTTGTCTGTAAAATACCATCTTGTGACTTTCGTCCATTTTAAAATTGTTGTTAGCCATATTGTCTCTTTCAAGATGTCTGAAACAAATAGACAGGGCGATAAAGTAAAACTACGCAGTTGCTCCAAATCGCGTAAGCTACAACAACCGGACAATGACCCAGTTCTGCACCTTAATCTTCCTACGTCACAAACTGATCAGGAAGTTGCGAATAAAACTGCAGCTAGTAATGATGCAACAGCATCACAAATTTCTGAATCGGTTCCTCTTCTGTGTTCGGATTCTCAGAACACAGTAAGCCATGTAGAAACAGTTTCCCATGATTCGTTTTTGCTTAATCAGCCTGCACAAAGCAATGTAGTTGGCTCCAACAAACAATTTCTCTTGCAAAATCCTTCTACAGATAGAGAAATTGTTTTATCTGAGAGTTTTCAAACAGTCCTTAGTAACCCTAGCCAGCAATATCGGTTGCCACACTCAAATCCTGAGGTGACACCCCCAGTAACAAATGAAGATAAATTTGACCGTTATTTTCGACTACTACAGGAAAGTGACGCTTAGAGCGAAGAACAGAACGCAAAGCGCGACAAACAATTTGCGCAATTCCGTGCAGATATTGTGGAACATAACAAAACATTAATGGGACGATTAGATGCATTGTGTGCTGACAATGCTAAGCGTGCTCAGGAATTGACACACACTATTGAAACATACAAGGAAGCAAATGACAGGAAATTATTGACAAGTTGCAAAAAACTTCTGCTACTCATTCAGAGCAAATACAGGGCTATTACAAATGATTGAAGCGATTTCATAAATTCACTGTAGCTCCATTCATTGACATATGGTCACGACACACTACAGATACGTAGAAAAACTCATAAAGTTTTGTTCGGCTGAAGCCGCACTTCAAGTTTCTGCCGCCAGAGTGCTCGAGAGCGCAGTGAGACAAAATGGCGACAGGAGCCGAGAAAGCGTATGTCGTGCTTGAAATGCACTCACATCAGTCAGTCATAACAGTGCAACGACACTTCAGGACGAAGTTCAACAAAGATCCACCAACTGCTAACTCCATTCGGCGATGGTATGCGCAGTTTAAAGCTTCTGGATGCCTCTGTAAGGGGAAATCAACGGGTCGGCCTGCAGTGAGCGAAGAAACGGTTGAACGCGTGCGGGCAAGTTTCACGCGTAGCCCGCGGAAGTCGACGAATAAAGCAAGCAGGGAGCTAAACGTACCACAGCTGACAGTTTGGAAAATCTTACGGAAAAGGCTAAAGCAGATGCCTTACCGTTTACAATTGCTACAAGCCCTGACACCCGATGACAAAGTCAAACGCTTTGAATTTTCGGCGCGGTTGCAACAGCTCATGGAAGAGGATGCGTTCAGTGCGAAACTTGTTTTCAGTGATGAAGCAACATTTTTTCTTAATGGTGAATTGAACAGACACAATGTGCGAATCTGGGCGGTAGAGAATCCTCACGCATTCGTGCAGCAAATTCACAATTCCCCAAAAGTTAACGTGTTTTGTGCAATCTCACGGTTTAAAGTTTACGGCCCCTTTTTCTTCTGCGAAAAAAACGTTACAGGACACGTGTACCTGGACATGCTGGAAAATTGGCTCATGCCACAACTGGAGACCGACAGCGCCGACTTCATCTTTCAACAGGATGGTGCTCCACCGCACTTCCATCATGATGTTCGGCATTTCTTAAACAGGAGATTGGAAAACCGATGGATCGGTCGTGGTGGAGATCGTGATCAGCAATTCATGTCATGGCCTCCACGCTCTCCTGACTTAACCCCATTGGATTTCTTCCTGTGGGGTTATGTGAAAGATTCAGTGTTTAAACCTCCTCTACCAAGAAACGTGCCAGAACTGCGAGCTCGCATCAACAATGCTTTCGAACCCATTGATGGGGACATGCTGCGCCGAGTGTGGGAGGAACTTGATTATCGGCTTGATGTCTGCCGAATCACTAAAGGGGCACATATCGAACATTTGTGAATGCCTAAAAAACCTTTTTGAGTTTTTGTATGTGCGTGCAAAGCATTGTGAAAATATCTCAAATAATATAGTTATTGTAGAGCTGTGAAATCGCTTCAATCATTTGTAATAACCCTGTACAGGTCTTACAGTCATGTACAGAATACCTGACATCTGACGTCACTCAACTTGAAAGGTCAGTGAACAGGGTGAACAATTCCAATCACAGTTAGAAAACATAACCGAAAGAATAGCTGCTTTGGAAACGCATGCAGACAATGAATCAGACCATACAACCCCAGTTCATTTTTCAGAAACAACTGAATACCAAGCCCTGGCCAAATTTAAGAGCAAACAAGTCACTATTAACGAACAGCAAAAAAGAGAACTCAACTCAATTCGGAATACACTTTCTGATATTCAGCAACAATTGCAGGATGACAGTGCGCCTCGTAATTTTGTCCCAGAACACCAGGGAAATAATGGTGCTTATCTACAACAACAGCCCCCCTTCGTATCTTTACAGGCTCCATTTTCACAGGATTACCCTCAACATGATAGTACATTCCCAGGCAGTTTTTCCCTACCCCATGATGTTTCTTCATTTCCCCGCCAGGACAATGTCGATTACAAACACTTCCTTTCAATTAAGAAATTCAAAACGTTCCGGAATATCCCGAACGATTTACATCCGCTTGATTAGATTCAGCAATTTACTTTTGCGTTTACTCCGAATTGGCCAGTCGCACATCAGTTAGAACTTGTTTGTAGTTTCTTGGAGGGTGAACCTGCAACGAGGATGCGACACGTTGCACGACAATGCTTGTCTTTCCAATCATTCCAACAACAATTTCTGGATGCTTACTGGAATCCCACTTCACAGCGTGCTGTAAAAGATCTGTTGTTAAATATGCCACATTTCCATAACTCACAATTCCGCACCTTGACGCAATATTTTGATTACATGATCCAACAAAACCAACATCTCACAGAACCTTACAGTCCGTCTGGTCTCATTCAGCTCTGTATCTCCAAATTACCAAGATCATTGCGAGTTCCGTTGCTGACAGGGAGTCGCACGGAAAACTTGAACACTTTCCGTGACGTTTTACAGCTTCTTGAACTAGACGAAACTCGTAATTCACGATCTAGTCAACACTCTTTCGCGGAAACGCAACAGAATAGAGACAATCGTTTCCGTAATAACGGTAGGCAGTTTCCGAACAACAGACCCCAATATGGAAATGCAAGACAGTTTCTTCCACAATCCCAGTATCAGCAGAATGATGTGAATGCCTATTCATCAAGGAATCAAAATTATCACACCTCTCCCTCAATGTCATTCCGCAATGATACCCCACAAGATAATCGGCGGTACGGTAAGAGTCAGAGAGCCTGGGATAATCAACGGAATAATTCCAACTCTGCTTTTGTACAAAGAAACCAATTGTGGCACCAGAACCGCCACCAACCGTACGGAAACAATAATGACTATTAACGACGACAAACCCTTAACCATCCACCCAGTCAACAGAATTTCCCAAATCGTAATTATAATTATGCAAATCAGGACCGGAGACAAACCAGTGACAGCCGACACAATTACGGCAATGACGGACGTGTACCATTTCATCAACCAAATTCCCGGTTCCACCCCAGACAATCTACATCTACATGACTACTCTGCAATTCACATTTAAGTGCTTGGCAGAGGGTTCGTCGAACCACAATCATACTATATCTCTACCATTCCACTCCCGAACAGCGCGCGGGAAAAACGAACACCTAAACCTTTCTGTTCGAGCTCTGATTTCTCTTATTTTATTTTGATGATCATTCCCACCTATGTAGGTTGGGCTCAACAAAATATTTTCGCATTCGGAAGAGAAAGTTGGTGACTGAAATTTCGTAAATAAATCTCGCCGCGACGAAAAACGTCTTTGCTGTAATGACTTCCATCCCAATTCGCGTATCATATCTGCCACACTCTCTCCCCTACTACGTGATGATACAAAAAGAGCTGCCCTTTTTTGCACCCTTTCGATGTCCTCCGTCAATCCCACCTGGTAAGGATCCCACATCGCGCAGCAATATTCTAACAGATATCAACAATTCATCCGGTCGAACAGTACAGTTAGTAGAGGTTCGTCCACCAAACCCACGTAATAATGCAGATACGCAGCGTGAGACTGAATACCAACAATAGCAATTAACTGCTCCGCCTACTGAATGCTCTCCGCAGAGCGGGCGGTGTCATGATTCTTCAGAAAATTTAACGTCACACGTTATCCGTTGTGATGATATACGAGAGGATCTTCTGTTGGAAAAAACCGAATTGCGACCTATTGTTCATCATCCGGTCATTCATATTTAGATTGGCACACAAAAATTCTCTGCTGTACTTGATTCGGGTTCTCCCGTTTCTGTTATCAGTGAAGCCGCCTTTCAAAAATGCGCTGCTTTTTCTACCATTCCAACACTTCCGCTTACACATACCAAGACCAGTGGTGCTGTTCCTGGCAAGAGTATAGATATCAGACAACAATGTTATCTGGAATTTCAAGTTGACACACACCTTCTTTATGCAACATTTTTAATAGTTCCGCTCCTCACTACAGACGTCATTTTGGGGATCGATTTTTTGAACAAATATAAAGCCATTTTAGATTTTGAAGATAACGTCATTCGTCTCTGTGATGATGGAGTTTGCTTCTTTATGGAAGGAATTTCTTCATGATCATTGATTACTGCTGCAATTGAGCTGCATGACTTTTCTAAATTTGACATAACTAGTATGTAAGGAGATTGTATGAAATTTGTTAATCATTGGTGCAATTGAGCAGCATGACTTTCTTGCACTTCAATTGACATTGTATGCAAGAAGATTAGGTACAGTTTATTCCCACTATATTTGTGCAGGATCACTTTACTGCACTTTATCAAAAAATAGTATGCAAGCATGTTTTACTACATTTTAAAGGAATTTTTTTTGTACATACATTTTATTCAACTCAAGACTATTCTTGCTAGAGAGTTGGTAACATTAGTGTTATCTTAAAGATATGTAACACATTTTTATGCAGTAAATGCACTGCAGACAATTATTGTAAATTACTTTAAATATTAATTTCTTGTTACCTTAAAGATATATAACACATTCTTTATGCAGCAAATGTCCACTGTATACTGTTCTTGTATAATACTTTAAATATTAATTTCTTGTTAACTTAAATGTAGATAACACATTTTGCACTAAATGTCCACTGCCTATTGTATATTGCTTTTAATATTATAACAGAGACTAAATTGTCACCTGAAAGACTACTAGATGTAAGTTTAAGAAAATGTGACAAAAGCCAGTGTGGGCTACCTGTTCATGTCAAATGTCTACTACAAGTAATTGAAGTTAACAATGTTAAGAGTATGTCAGTGGGGACTGCCACCTGACATAACATGCCTTCTATGACTGATAATTGTAACTGAATGTCAGTAGGTATTGCCATCTTACTTGACATATATTTCACACTCGATACTACCAAGGCTCAGGGTTTGTAATCACCTGAGACCTCTGCTACAGGGTGAGTTATCCCCAGATTTAACAGGCAATCGGTTGCTCAGTGTGTCCCATCACCTGATGCCTTTTATTCTTCACATTTCTTGTACTACAGATCACTATTGGGGTCAGTGTGTTCTATCACCTGACGTTACAAGATAGTACAATGTACATTAGTAGTGGTTCAGTGTGTCCCATCACCTAAATTCTTCTCATTGCTTGTACTACAGCTCACTATTGGGGTCAGTGTGTTACATCACCTGATGTGACATGCTGTGTACGTGAACGTAATCGGTTTCTCAGTGTGTCCCATCGCCTAAGGCCACATATTTCTATTTTCTTGCACTACAGCTCAATAATAAGTCAGTGTGGTCTCCCACCTGATGTGACCTGTCCTGTACAATTGACCTAATTTAGGGCTCAGGTTGTCTGATCTCCCGAGGCCGTTTATTCACTATTATCAAAGACAGTCGACATGTATCTGAGGTTTACTCCAAGATAATGATGGTAACTGAAAGTCAGTTTATGCTGTCACATAACATGACAAGGACGTAATACTTAAGCCTACTGTTAATTAAAGTATCTTATTGCATATTTTATGTATTTTTTCTCATATTCTATATAACTATCAGTTAAATTTGGATATGATTTGAGGTATTTCTCCCTCATATTTCTATACTTCTATGTGGTAACATTCAAGTTTATATGATCTAACTATTAGGTAAACTTAGATATTTTTCGAGGTATTTTTCCTTATATTTCTATGTTTCCATTTTGTAACACTTAGTATTGTGTGACATTGATGATTCACTTGTATTTCGCTATTTTATGTATTTTTTCTCACATCCTACATAACTGTTAGGTAGAGTTTCATGTTATGTGAGGTATGTTCCCTCATATTTCTCTGCTTGTATTTGGTAACATTTGGTATTATGTAACAGGTAATTCACTTTTGTACATTTCGATGTTCTTTGAGTCACTGTGACTTGCAAACCTGGACTGTTGGTAAAGTTTGATTTGATACACCTCACTTAATACCCTATATGTCTGATGTTTTTGTCCTATATAGAGATGTTTTCGTTTTGTACATTTTGATGTTCTTTGTTTCACTGTGAATAGCAAGTCTCATGGTATTATACATTTTACTAAACATCCTAGGTTTATTGATCAATTTCATTGCTCTGTAATACTCTTTTCATGAGAATACAATGAATATTTTATACTGTATCTTCCATTGTATTTTTTTTTTTTTTTTTTTTTTACGAATGCTAACTGCACAGATCCCCCCACAAAATTCTGGTCCATTGGACCAGAGGGTTGTCAAAGGTATGAGCTGAGGTTCGATCAGGATAGAGCCAGTGAAAAATGTCGATAGTTCCCAACCGCAAGGTTGGACGAGTAGTACATCTTCGAGTAGTAAGATCTTTGACAGCTAACAGAGCTAGATGTACGTGGAAAAGGTTTTGAGTAGTGGTGAGGAGATGCACAGAGACAGCAGACACGTTTCGAGTCGGAGCTAGATGCCTGCAGGAGGCAGCCGGGTCATGACAGCATCAAAGTAAGAATTGGCGCTACGCACATAATAAGCTATATATTGAGCGAAACTCTGCACATACCTGGGGAAACTAGAAAGAATAATTAATAAAATAGGTTTTCTTTGGTTAAATAATGTCTAAAAGCTAGATAGAAATCCTATTGTTGATGCAATAAGCGTTTTGTGAAACTTTCTTGTAAATCCATGCTATAGAAGTTTTTATTTAGTTTTTCACATGTGCCTTAAAAGTTTGAACAATAAATATTTCTTAGATAAAATTAGAGTTTCATCTCACACCTTATGTCGTTCTCCGCATCCTGTGCTTGCATTGAACCAAAAGGTACATTAAAGTAAAGTTCCCATGAGTAAAGCTAATAATTTCATTTATCAGAGTAAAATAATCTATATGCCATTGCACAGTTGGCAAACTATTCAGATCAGGACAGAATATTTATTAACAAACAGGGCCAAAATGAGTAAAGTTATCTAGAATGTCAATTTTATGTCATTGCACTATGGCTGAGTTGAATATATGTTTTATTATCGGCTAAACGGGAAGGAGTGCACGAGCTAAGTCCACAGACGCAGTCAGATGCAGGTTGGTGACTTTCATTTATTTTTACCACTATAATTTCATGCAGTCAGATGTGTATTTTGAGTACTAATTTTCCAACAATATTTTCATGCAGTCAGATAAAGTTCAGTTCAGTTAAATACGCAGTCAGATGCTAGTTTTATTAAAGACTAAAGCAGTCACATGCAGTTCAGTCTAGTTTAAATAGAGAATTTTTATTAACAACACTTTCAAACTAACAGTTGGCAGAAAGTCGATGGGATAGAAGCTATATTTCAATTTGTTTGGTCCCAACGAAATCGTAGACGTCCGGAGCATAGCATAATGCACTTTGGAGATCGTGCAGGTACCCGACTTTAGACAACATTTGGCAAATTCGTCTAGGATGCGCTGTGTGTATATTCGGAGAAAATTAACTACTTCCGGTGTCAGAAGGCAGCTGCAACAAGGCACTGATGACTGGGGTTGCCAGTGAGTGTCTCGGAGCGATGGTCGGGTCGTGGTCCAGCAAGGAAGTCCCCAATCCAATTCTTGATAAAGGCAACAGGTAAAGACCCACTTCCTCAACGTAACGTACAGAAAATAATTGATATTCCCCTTTACGTCTACTCACATCGTGTCATAGACGTATGAAAACCATCAGTTGGCGCTTCAAAACTGGAATATGGTGAACTGATGTGTTGAGTCGAGATCGGTACACGCCGATCGCAGAGAACGTGTACGTCGTATGAGGAGATGTACCTCCCTTCAAAAAGGGGTGACAGTTCAAGAAGACGGTGGAGAATTCGTCCTGTGAGGGATTTGCAGATAAAACTTCCTGCACAGAACGTCTTTCGCGGGGATTTGTCTTACGACCGGGCCTCAAACTTTTAATTCTGTCAGGACCTCTCTTCCTGTTTCCGATTTACAAAGTACTCCAACATATATTACTGGGTAAGAGCTGGAACACAGATTCCAGGTATGAGTAGTGGTCCGGCACAGTTTTCACCTGTCATCAATGATCAAATTAGCTCAAACACCGCCGCAGAGTAAAAGGATTTTGTTTATATGAGGCTCCTGACACATTTATCATTGTCCACCTAACGGCACAGAAAACTACTTTCGAACGGTATGAATCCGTTTATTCTCCTGCAGCACTCTGAATATGATTCGCACTTACCGTAAGACGAGATGCGACTACATCGTTCAATTGAATAGTACTGTCTGACGTTACTACACGAACATTAGGATGCTTTAGTACTCTCCCTGTTGCCGTGGCCCATTATCCCGGTTCCCCAATCCTCCGTATCACTAGACTATTGTGTTCAACACGTCTGGTACGCCACTAGACGGGATGTTCAAAATCGTTCAAATGGCTCTGAGCACTATGGGACTTAACACCTATTGTCATTAGTCCCCTAGAACTTAGAACTACTTGAACCTAACTAACCTATGGACACCACACAACACCCAGTCACCACGAGGCAGAGAAAATCCCTGACCCCCGCCGGGAATCGAACCCGGGAACCCGGGCGTGGGAAGCGAGAACGCTACCGCACGACCACGAGCTGCGGACAGACGGGATGTGTGGAAGTTGAAGCAATCTGCCTTATTTGCAGGTGTCCTAGTAGTCCATTAATCCAGCAGAAATCACTAAACGCTGCTTAAACAACGGAAAAAGGAGATTTAAAGATTACGGTGCACCAGTACTGCATTGTTTACGTGCAGAAAGAAAATGGTTCAAATGGCTCTAAGCACTGTGGGACTTATCATCTGAGGTCATCAGTCCCATAGACTTAGAACTACTTAAACCTAACTAACATAAGGACATCACACACATCCATGCCAGAGGCAGGATTCGAACTTAAGACCGCAGCAGCAGCGCGGTTCCGGACTGAAACGCCTAGAACCGCTCGGCCACAGTGGCCGGCCGTGCAGAAAGATTAGTATAAACTAATAAAAGTGCAGAAATCTTATTCTTATATTATTAAAATGCAGCACATTACACACAGTTCCCAAAGTTATATTTGAATTAAGTATTTTGCAAGAGATCTATTCGACTATCGGCATGGTTTTGAGGACGATAAATATACAATTACTTAATACTTATCGATATATCCGTACAGTTAGCTACTACTGTGCTTTCAGGACCATTGTAGCAGTTTTCAGATATAATACACTGAACGATAGTAGGCTCCTCCCTTGCAGCTTTCATCTGTAACGAGATCTGAAAGAATCAAATAATTAATGCGAAGCAACAGAATGTGTATAGGAACACCGGGTCTGATAGTAGAGCAGCGAGGCAACAAAGTGATTCCCTTTCCGAGCTGCCGTCCTACAAAACACTCCCTGTCTGACAGTCTATTGCCGGTGGGGACCGAATATGGTTTCTTGCTCTGTGGCGGAGTTAATTGAAACTGTTTCCCCTCTCACGTTGTTCCGAGTATTTCTTGCCAAGGACAGGCGCGATCTGTTAAGGCGGACCGCGCACAGACTAGTGGCTTATGTTTTGCACGAAGCACTAATGTAGGATGGCCATTAATCTCACGGTGGCTATTCTGGAAATGAGCTCAGCGTACGAACTGTGTGTTAGACATTAACATTATTCTTAGCTACCACTTGAGAGTAGTTGCAAGGTTAAAAAACCAAAATTCCTTTAAACACAACGGTTGAAACTAACTAGATTATTAAAAGTACTTTACGGAGCTTCCCCAATGTAAACACATCAAAGAAAGTTTTGTATCACTCCGGTTCCAAGAAACACTGAAGATAGATGTTGACTGTGGATATTGTATCACAGTCCCACTGACTGTTCAGAGATTTCACTAAACCAGCCCAGAGATGTAAACTAACATGCATGGTCAGCGCCTATTAGACCGAGGGCGTCCGACAGCCATGCCTAGACGGTCTATACCGCGGTTCGATCGCGTCCGTATTATTACTGTGTGCCAGGAAGGGCTCTCAACGAGGGAAGTGTCCAGACGCCTCGGAGTGAACCAAAGCGAGATTATTCGGACGTAGAAGATATACAGCAAGACATGAACTGTCGATGACATGCCTCGCTCAGGCCGCCCAACGGCTGCTACTGCATTGGGTGACCACTATCTACGGATTACGGTGAGGAGGAACCCTGACAGCAACGCCATCATGTTGAATAATGATATTCGTGCAGCCACAGGACGTCGTGTTACGACTCAAACTGTGCGCAATAGGCCTCAAGATGCGCAAAATCACTCCCAACGACCATGGCGAGGTCTATCTTCGCATCCAAGACATATTCAGCACGGTACAGACGGGCCCAACAACATGCCGAAAGTACCGCTCAGGATTGGCATCACATTCTCTTCACTGATGAGTGTCGCATATGCTTTCAACCAGACAATCGTCGGAGACGTGTTTGGAGTCAACCCGGTCAGGCTGAACGCCTTAGGCACACTGTTCAGCGAGTGCAGCAAGGTGAAAGTTCCCTGCTGTTTTGGAGTGGCATTATGTGGGGCAGACGTACGCCGTTGGTGACCATGGAAGGCGCCGTAACGGCAGTACGACACGTGAATGCCATCCTCCGACCGATAGTGCAACCATATTGGCGCCATATTGACGAGGCACTCGCGTTCCCACCGTGCACATATTGTGATATGTGATCAGGACAACATCGCTCGACTAGGGTGGCCAGAATGTTCTCCAGACATGAACCCTATCGAAGATGCCTGGGATATATTAGAAAGGGCTGTTTATGGATGACGTGACCCGCCAACCACTCTGAAGGATCTACACCGAATCGCCGTTGAGGAGTAGAGCAATCTGGACTAACAGGCCTTGATGAACGTGTTGACATTATGGCACGACGAATACAGGCCTGCATCAATGCGAGGTGTTGCTGGGTATTAGATGTACCGGTGTGTACAGCAGTCAGGACCACCACCTCCGAAGGTCTCGCTGTATGGTGGTACAACATGCTATGTGTGGTTTTCATGAGCCATAAAAAGAGCTGAAATGATGTTTATGTTGATCTCTATTCCAATTTTCTGTATAGGTTCCGGAACTCTCGGAACCAAGGTGATGCAAAACTATTTTGATGTGTGTAGTTGTTCTTTATAACAGTCTTCCACCGGGCTACGATGAATTATATGACTTGATGGTATATACTGTTGTTGTTGTTGTGGTCTTCAGTCCTGAGACTGGTTTGATGCAGCTCTCCATGCTACTCTATCCTGTGCAAGCTTCTTCATCTCCCAGTACCTACTGCAACCTACATCCTTCTGAATCTGTTTAGTGTATTCATCTCTCGGTCTCCCTCTACGATTTTTACCCTCCACGCTGCCCTCCAATACTAAATTGGTGATCCCTTGATGCCTCAGAACATGTCCTACCAACCGATCCATTCTTCTAGTCAAGTTGTGCCACAAACTTCTCTTCTCCTCAATCCTATTCAATACCTCCTCATCAGTTACGTGATCTATCCACCTTATCTTCAGCATTCTTCTGTAGCACCACATTTCGAAAGCTTCTATTCTCTTCTTGTCCAAACTAGTTATCGTCCATGTTTCACTTCCATACATGGCTACACTCCATACAAATACTTTCAGAAACGACTTCCTGACACTTAAATCTATTCTCGATGTTAACAAATTTCTCTTCTTCAGAAACGATTTCCTTGCCATTGCCAGTCTACATTTTATACCCTCTCGACTTCGACCATCATCAGTTATTTTACTCCCTAAATAGCAAAACTCCTTTACTACTTTAAGTGTCTCATTTCCTAATCTAATTCCCTCAGCATCACCCGATTTAATTTGACTACATTCCATTATCCTCGTTTTGCTTTTGTTGATGTTCATTTTATATCCTTCTTTCAAGACACTGTCCATTCCGTTCAACTGCTCTTCCAAGTCGTTTGCTGTCTCTGACAGAATTACAATGTCATCGGCGACCCTCAAAGTTTTTACTTCTTCTCCATGAATTTTAATACCTACTCCAAATTTTTCTTTTGTTTCCTTTACTGCTTGCTCAATATACAGATTGAACAACATCAGGGAGAGGCTACAACCCTGTCTCACTCCTTTCCCAACCACAGCTTCCCTTTCATGCCCCTCGACTCTTATAACTGCCATCTGATTTCTGTACAAATTGTAAATAGCCTTTCGCTCCCTGTATTTTGTATCTGCCACATTCAGAATTTGAAAGAGAGTCTTCCCGTTAACATTGTCAAAAGCTTTCTCTAAGTCTACAAATGCTAGAAACGTAGGTTTGCCTTTTCTTAATCTTTCTTCTAAGATAAGTCGTAAGGTTAGTATTGCCTCACGTGTTCCAACATTTCTACGGAATCCAAACTGATTTTCCCCGAGGTCGGCTTCTACCAGTTTTTCCATTCGTCTGTAAAGAATTCGCGTTAGTATTTTGCACCTGTGACTTATTAAACTGATAGTTCGGTAATACTCACATCTGTCAATACCTGCTTTCTTTGGGATTGGAATTATTATATTCTTCTTGAAGTCTGAGGGTATTTCGCCTGTCTCATACATCTTGCTCACCAGATTGTAGAGTTCTGTCATGACTGGCTCTCCCAAGGCCATCAGTAGTTCTAATGGAATGTTGTCTACTCCCGGGGCCTTGTTTCGACTCAGGTCTTTCAGTGCTCTGTCAAACTCTTCACGCAGTATCTTATCTCCCATTTCGTCTTCATCTACATCCTCTGCCATTTCCATAATATTGTCCTCAAGCACATCGCCCTTGTATAAACCCTCTATATACTCCTTCCACCTTTCTGCCTTCCCTTCTTTGCTTAGAACTGGGTTTCCATCTGAGCTCTTGATATTCATACAAGTGGTTCTCTTCTCTCCAAAGGTCTCTTTAATTTTCCTGTAGGCAGTATCTATCTTACCCCTAGTGAGACAAGCCTCTACATCCTTACATTTGTCCTCTAGCCATCCCTGCTTAGCCATTTTGCACTTCCTGTCGATCTCATTTTTGAGACGTTTGTATTCCTTTTTGCCTGCTTCATTTACTGCATTTTTATATTTTCTCCTTTCATCAATTAAACTCAATATTTCTTCTGTTACCCAAGGATTTCTATTAGCCCTCGCCTTTTTACCTACTTGATCGTCTGCTGCCTTCACTACTTCATCTCTCAGAGCTACCCATTCTTCTTCTACTGTATTTCTTTCCCCCATTCCTGTCAATTGTTCCCTTATGCTCTCCCTGAAACTCTCTACAACCTCTGGTTCTTTCAGTTTATCCAGGTCCCATCTCCTTAGATTCCCACCTTTTTGCAGTTTCTTCAGTTTCAATCTGCAGTTCATAACCAATAGATTGTGGTCAGAATCCACATCTTCCCCTGGAAATGTCTTACAATTTAAAACCTGGTTCCTAAATCTCTGTCTTACCATTATATAATCTATCTGATACCTTTTAGTATCTCGAGGATTCTTCCAGGTATACAACCTTCTTTTATGATTCTTGAACCAAGTGTTAGCTATGATTAAGTTATGCTCTGTGCAAAATTCTACAAGGCGGCTTCCTCTTTCATTTCTTCCCCCCAATCCATATTCACCTACTATGTTTCATTCTCTCCCTTTTCCTACTGACGAATTCCAGTCACCCATGACTATTAAATTTTCGTCTCCCTTCACTACCTGAATAATTTCTTTTATCTCGTCATACATTTCATCTATTTCTTCATCATCTGCAGAGCTAGTTGGCATATAAACTTGTACTACTGTAGTAGGCATGGGCTTTGTGTCTATCTTGGCCACAATAATGCGTTCACTATCCAGCCTCTTGCCGCATTTCGAGAATCGTCGCTAAAGTTAGTAACTAAATAACTAAATACCAGTGAGGACACGTTGCACTTACTCAGGCTGACCCCAACTCTATCGTTGAACTTTCGGAGGTTGTTCAGGGATATTTTTCTGAGTGTTGTGGTACAAGGGACCAATTACCTGTTTCTGTTAAATTACCTTCACAACAGTAGAAATGCCTCAAGCACGAAAGTAATGCAACATCGCTCTGAGAAATTCAAATGTACTGTGTTACGGTTTCCGTGGCTGGATTAACAGGTTAGCATAGCGTCGTCATGCTGATGTTCCACGGCATTCATTGAACCCTTACAAGTGCATATCGGCCAACACAGCATCACAAAATCTATCCATGGTGTTATCTCAGGCGACGCACAGCATTACCGGAAAAATGAACCCGAGACACAACCGAGCAGTACCGAACGTAAACTTGAGAACCAAGAGTAAAATGCGCATTACAGTTATCAACAGGAAATAGCAGCCCGTGGTCTTGTCGTAAGCGTCACTGTCTTTAGAGCACAGGGTCCGGATTCGTTTCATTGCGGGGTTAAAGATTTTCTTAGCTCGTGGACCAGATGTACGTGTTTTACTACTCATTTCATCTCACCTTCGTCATTAAGACACCTAAGTCACCGAAGTGGTGTCAAATAGAAAGACAGGCGCCAGGCTTCCTGACAATCCCGGTCAATAAGGCCGTACGGTCACTTTCAATTGCCGTGATTGAATGGATCGAGTTTGTTTCCAGTCAAGTTACGCAGCATACACTACCGACAATTATAGTGTTGTATACATATTTTCAGCACAGAGTGTGCCTGCAGTTATGAAAATTACGAAGTCATAGATTGATGTTAAGTGCAGTGTGAACCAATAAGCAGATACGTATCTTGGTAATAGGAAAACACACACCCTGGAACCATTTAATCTACACAGGGATAGCAGATGAAGTGCATACTGGTCCACGAAACATGCCGTAATGAGGTAAAGAAGCTATCGCTTTGACATTGAAGGATGGTAAACTGTCAGCAAGAAAGCATTACAAGTTTCAATGTTTTGCTGCATCGAGAGTATGTTTAGGCAACAGTGGGCTTTAGGGATCATGACATAGTGAATAATGCTGTCACAAGACAAGAAAAGCAATTGACGATGGAACATCATTTTCCTACGCTAGTGAAATTAAGTACCTTGTCGGCGATATGCAATGGTTAAATTGTCATTGCAACGATTAATTGTACTGTCTCCCATGCCGTTTTGGTTTATCTTCTTTGGAACTGGTGACTTTTCCAGTAATTCGGTGCACTGAATCATCGTCGATTGCAAGCACATCGAAGTGTCTAGGGGTGTTACGAAGTAAGATAATTTTCCGAAGCAGTGCATTATATATTTATTAAATACGTCTCCTAAGATATAGGGGATAAAAATGTAACGCCCAACATCATTGAAATATTGATATTGGATTCAAAAGCTGTTGCTAGTACAACGCATTCACTACAGAACACGACTGTCAGATATCGCTTCGTGATTTTTGTTTCTGCTCTGTTACGATTACTGATGATTTGTTGTGTGAGCTTGGTACTCTAGCTGGGAGTGGAAACTTATTTGATTTTCGCCGGAAGGGAGTGAGTCTGGTGTGCTCGGCAACGTATTGTTAGGTCAGCAGAGGGCATGCACTGTGCTTCAAAAGCAGGGAAGGGCAGCCTTCTGGGAAGCGCCAGCTTTCGCGGAAAGGAACCGTTTCCCGAAATGTTATTGTGGTCATTTTTTTAAAGGACGTCATATTCGCCGTTGAGTACAGAAGTTATTTATTTTACAATTACAATTTCGGATTTTGGTCTATTTTCAAGTAGTACTGCAAACGATTTGCTTCACCACATACCAGACTTTAAAATTCTCTCACATAAAGTTCGATATATGGTGAAACAAGACCTTTATCAATATCATTTTGAAATGGCCCCGAAAGCCGAAGTTGCGGTTGTGAAGTAAGGAACTTCAGCAGTCAACAATGAATATGGTGTCCTTTAAAAAAATTTACACGACTGTCAATCCCGATCATGTGAAGTTAATGAGTTATTGTGGTCAGTTCCTGGTGCTAATCGGTTTCAGCAGACACAGAGCGCCGCACAGCGTCCTCCTGTAGGTACTTTGAGCGCGGGAGTTGCCTTTCTGTCCGCACACCGAAGGCTACCGCCTGTCAGTGCTACCCTGGCCGCGTGAGAAAATTTGTTGCTTTCGCTGCAGTCTATGGACTGTCCAATAGACAGTATCGCCCCCATCACCACATATCACAGGAACAGTGCCAATAAATGTATAAAGACTGTCTGGTGCCAGTACATACTGAACTGAAATATAGATTTTTGTGGGGCTTGAGTGGGAACTTTTCTGTTGCGTTCTCCTGTTTTTACTTGGATAAAGGCACATTTGTCTTTCATCAAGCTGGCAGCATCATTCAATCACGCCTCCAAGTGGAGTTGGAATTGTGAGAACTGGATTTTATATCCACTAGCTTTCAAGCTCTCGTGTCGTCATAACTGACAGCCCCTCGCTGTACTTGGAAAATTTTTCACTCAAGCTTAGAGCAATCGATCTTTCAAGGAGCTCGCAATCACTAATTCTGTTCCGCATCTTCTGTGCTCAATTCTTTGTATTTAATCTGTCTCATTTATGTTTTATTTGTGAACTGCCCAAATGAGGAAGTCTTATCCTTTCTCTTCCAGCAGTCTTCTGATTAAATGTAGTGTTCAGGGGCCAAGCATTAGATTCAAATACATGAAAAATGCAGCGACGGTAACTAGTCAACAGCGCTTTCATATTCCATAGCAGGAACAGTGTATGCACAAACTATTGATCCTTATTTCTATCTCTTCCAGGTAGGTTATTCTGCTAGTAATCGTATTAATTGCGTCATGCGCTACGTGACGGAACATTTGCATATTTTACATACACTTGATCGTAGCTAATTATCTGTTCTCTTTTATTAGTTATATAACCGCATAAATTATTTTATGACAGTTTGTATAGCGAAGCCCTTCACAGGAACTAACAAATTAATCTCCATGGCAGGCCTTTTGCGGAGAAATATTTAGAAAGAAACACGTAAATTTTCACAGTGTTACGGATCGTGCCGTAGAGTAGCCTGACGGGAAATTACCATAGTGTGACAGAACTTCTTTTCTTTCTGTATAAACTGAAATTATTCATTTATTAACCAAGCTCTTAGAATTTCTTGCTATTATTAATCATTTTATTAGTTGGACGCAGTTGTAGAATTACGGTGCAATCCACTTTGCACTATTTCGCCAACGGGCTTGTGATGCTCGTGACAACATGTAATGGAAAAACACTGGAAAGGTATGTATAGCCGCGCGGGATTAGCCGAGCGGTCTAGGGCATTGCAGTCATGGACAGCGCGGCTGGTCCCGGAGGAGGTTCGAGTCCTCCCTCGGGCACGGGTGTGTGTGTTTGTCCTTAGGATAATTTAGGTTAAGTAGTGTGAAGCTTAGGGACTGATGACCTTAGCAGTTAAGTCCCATAGGATTTCACACACATTTTTGGAAAGGTATTTATACAATGGGCACGTTTCAGTCGTCTGATGAAATGGACGTAAGTTCATTTATGTTAGAAATCTAAATAACTCGAGAATAACCATTTGTATCAAGAATGGAATATAATTCATGCCGATGGCGGAGTTTTGTTCCAGGAACTTACTGACCATTAGGATGACCTAGTCCGAGGAACTTAGTAGGACGGAAACTGTGCTGGTCTCGGCATACCTTCCGTATGCGGGCAGTACTCGTCCTTCCCAGGAAGTGAGTAGACTGGTCGACAGCTACTCATAGCAGAATGATCGCTGTGGGATGGCTGCGATGCTAATGCCCCCAACCTGGTGTGAGGAAGAAACGACACCAGCAGCAGAGGTGACTACTTAGCTGAATATCTACTCGAGAGAACCTATCTTCGGGAATCGAGGAAGTATAACTTTTGGAACCATTTTAACTGGTGTGGAATGTGACACTAGAGGCGTCCTTATGTGTGTGAAGTTTGAGGTTGGAATCGGTATTAAAATGTTGACAACGGTATTAACTAGACCATGGCCTGAAGGAATCCTTGGAAAACTGACTGATACTCGTAGGAAAGACCTAAACTCTGGCTTAACTGAAGTCAGAACTTCGATAGTAAATCCCGTAGATTTCGAAAAAATGGCTGACGCTCTGACATTCAGATCTTAGGTCCAAAGTAGAATAGATTGACGTTCCGTGAAACTTTTGCGAGAGCTCTTCCAGCGTTTGCGGACGATCGGTTTCAGTAATGATGATTTCGTTGATCTGAAGTGAATCCAACACAAGACGAAGTGAGCTATCTTTCTTGTTAACAATGTGAAGAGGGTTAATATGTTGATTAACAGCTGATTCAATTATACCCTGGTCTAACATAGCCTGAAGATATTGCTTGACTTGATCTCTGTAGATGAACAGAATGGAATAATGTTTTGCCTTAAATGTATCAGGCGGTTTTACTTGGAAATGATAAACAAAACTGGTCGTGGTTCCTGGTACACTATTAAGTACTTCACAGTGCTGTAAAAGAGTATTCTGTAACCGCAGGCGCTCATCGTCGGTCGAAGCTTTGCATTCATTTACCTTACTGTTGATCATCTGCACAACGTCGTAGCCAAATTCATCAGGCATATTATTACTACGGAAATACGTGTCTGTAAAATATGTTGTGTGCCAATTAGTATTCTTAGACGCTGAAATGACTTCAACTCAATGTCTTGCTCCTCACCTGACAAAGTATTCTGAAAAGTACAGCTAGTCGTTGCGTATCAAATTTCAAAATGAGCTTTGACTTCTTAAGTTGACAACAGCGTCGTGTTCGACAAGGAAATCCCAGCCAAGGATGACGTCGGCTGTTAAGAGGGGAATGATCCAGAAATTACCATCAAATGTGTGATCAACAAGTAGAAAAGATAGGTGGTTTTGCAGTTTCACATCTTCTCCCTTGTTTGAGATTGCGCCTCGAACTTCCGTTTTACCAAGTGGAGAAGTAGGACAGGTACTATAGGTGTTTCATTTATCACTTTACGGTGAACCTGAGTCGATCACTACAGAAAATGAATGCAGGCCAATTTTAATTTCAACTGTGGGATGAGAAATGGCCAGCCGCGGTGGCCGAGCGGTTCTAGGCGCTTCAGTCCGCAACCGCGTGACTGCTACGGGCGCAGGTTCGAATCGTGCCTTGGGCATGGATGTGTGTGGTGTCCTTAGGTTAGTTAAGTAGTTCTAAGTTCTAGGCGACTGATGACCTCAGATGTTAAGTCCCATAGTGCTCAGAGCCATTTGACCCATTTTTTGATGAGAAATGTTGAGTTTGGTGTCTCTCTTGTAATACTGTGTCCCTAATCTCGTCGAAATTTATAACGTTTTGTTGAACGGCATCATGAATAGCAGAATGACACTGTGCGTTTTCCGACTGAACAGCGTCGGTAGTTTGTAGTCATGCATTACTAGTGGGCTGCCTGGTGGCAGAAGATTGCGGTGATAGTTCAATTATTTGTACTGTACGATTGTTTTGGTCTACTGAATGCTGCGGTGGATTGAACCGAACTTTAGTTTCATTATGAACTATCTGAGACTGCTGAGGCTGATTCTGATGAAAGTTGCTGTTGCCGAAATTACTGCCGGCCGCTGTGGATGAGCGGTTCTAGGCGCTTCACTCCGGAACCGCGCTGCTGCTATGGTCGCAGGTTCGACTCCTGCCTCGGGCATGGATGTATGTGATGTCCTCAGGTTAGTTAGGATTAAGTAGGTCTAAGTCTAGGGGGTTGATCGATATTAAGTCCCATAGTGCTTAGAGCCATTTGAACCATTTGATACAAAATTACCCTTAACGCTTTTGCGTTTGTGATATTAAGTCCCATAGTGCTTAGAGCCATTTGAACCATTTGATACAAAATTACCCTTAACGCTTTTGCGTTTGTGGTGAAAATTACTTCGCTCTTGATCGTTTCGATGTGACTGCGACCATTGGCTTTTGTGGGGAGAAAGCATTCCCTTGCGGTTGTGTAAAATTATCAGACTGGGCTGTACGGGAAAGGCTGGGCGGCGGCACGTTGACGTTGGGTTGAGCTTGTGGACCGAATTGTTGTTGAATCTTTCCGGACTGCTGAGGCAAGAATTGCGACTGGGAACTGTGGCTGTTGGCGTCGAAATTCTTATATTGTAGCTTCTGCTGATTACACAGGTTGTCAAAATATTGTCTCTTATTAAAATGTACATGAAAATCTTTTATTTCTCTTGTCACGGAATGGGCGGAATCGCTCGTTGTAACCGAATGAGTTGTTACCTTGACTGCCATTATTAATGTTCTTGTAGACGAATAAGTTGTCCGACTGCTGAATTTACAATAATTATAATAAGTCCCTGAAAGATGAAATACTATCCTTTTGCTGTCCAGTGACAAGTGAAATTCGTAGTGAGCGCGGACGTTTTGAGATTTATAATTGTATGAGCGCAGATTGGCTATATGGTTCGGTTAGGTACTGGTTTTGGTGGACCATATACTCAAAAAACTGGGTGATAATATAAAAAATGGAGTGTTCAAAATTGGGAAAACCGATTAGCTGGCCTTTAATGCCTCGCTGAGTCGTTTCCGACTAATACGTGGATAGAAATGCATTTTGGAACTCTTCGACGTTGCCTTGCTATGGTTCTCATACGCATCGAAACGCAATCAAGGAGATGCAGTTTATTCAGCAGCATTACTGTGTTACACTATGTGATCAAAAGCATCCGGACACCTCCAAAATCATCCGTTTTTCATATTAGGTGCATTGTACTGCCACCTACTGCCAGTTATTCCATATCAGCGACCTCAGTAGTCATTAGACATCGTGAGGGAGCAAAATGGGGTGCTCCGCAGAACTCACGAACTTCGGACGTGGTCAGGTAAAAATATAAATGAGCGTATGACATCGTTGGCCGGGAGGCCCCATTCAGGGAAGTTCGGCTGCCAAGTGCAAGTTTTATTTTAGTCGACGCCACACTGAGCGCCGGTGATGAGGGCGATCAGGACAACATAACACCCCGTCCCCGTCTCCAACACGGCCGGGAATCGAACCCGGGACCGCTTGCATGGGAGGCGAGCACATTACAGCCTGGCTAAGCAGGCGGACACGTGGTCAGATGATTGAGTGTTACTTGTGTCATCCGTCTGTACGCGAGATTTCCACGCACCTAAACATCCCTATGTCCACTGTTTACGATGTAATAGTGAAGAGGAAACGTGAAGGGACACGCACAGCACAAAAGCATACAGGCCGACGTCGTCTGTTGACTGAAAGAGACCGCTGACAGTTGAAGAGGTTCATAATGTGTAATAGGCTGACATCTATCCAGACCATCACACAGGAATTCCAAACTGCAGCAGTATCCACTGCAAGTACTATGACAGTTCAGCGTGAGGTGAGAAGGATTTCATGGTCGAGGGGCTCCTCATAAGCCACACATCACGTCGGTAAGTGCCTCGCTTGGCGTTAGGAGCGTAAACATTGGACGATTGAACAGGGGAAAAACGTTCTGTGGAGTGACGAATGCCGGTACATTATGTGGCGATCGGGTGGCAGGGTGCGGGTATGGCGAATGCCCGGTGAACGTCATCTGCCAGCGTGTGTAGTGCCAACAGTAAAATTCGGAGGCGGTGGTGTTATGATGTGGTCGTGTTTTTCATGGAGGGGGCTTGTACCCCTTGTTGTTTTGCGTGGCACTATCACAGCACAGGCCCACTTTGATGTTTTAAGCACCTTCTTACTTACCACTGATGAAAAGCAGTTCGTGGATGGCGACTGCATATTTCAACAAGATCGAGCACCTGTTCATAATGCACGGACTGTGGCGGATGGGTTACACGACAATAACATCCGTGTAATGGACTGACATGCACAGAGTACTGGCCTGAGTCCTATAGAACACCTTTAGGATGTTTTGGATCTCCTTCTTCGTGCCAGGCCTCACCAACAGACATCGGCACTTCTCAGTGCAGCACTCCGTAAAACATGGATTGCCAATTCCCTAGCACCTGACTGAACGTATGCCTGCGAGCCTGGGAGCTGTCATCAGCGCTAAGGGTGGAGCAATGCCATAGTGAATTCCAGCATCACCGATGGAGGGCGCCACGAACTTGTAAGTCACTTTCAGCCAGGTGTCCGGGTACTTTTGATCACATAATGTATTTGTAAACACCTTGAATTCCTTTACAGATAGGAAATGTTTATAGTCGAATCCTTCAATGACGAGAAAAAACTGAACGTGTAATGACTGGGTTTCATATCAATGTCACGTGTTCTTTGTAGTCGGCTCATATTATTGTGAGGCTGAGAACTAATGACTATTGCTGTTGCTTGTAAGGCATATTAATGTGAAATTGATTACATGGAGAAAAATTTCTGATATTGGCTACTGTTACGTTCACCAAGCTGGTTTAATGTTTGCTGCATGGACCGATATTACTGAGATTCAGTAAATGGAATGGGAACTGTTCGAATCAAATGGCTCTGAGCACTATGGGACTTAAATTCTGAGGTCATCAGTCGCCTGGAACTTAGAACTACTTAAACGTAACTAACCTAAGGATATCACACACCCATGCCCAATTCAAGATTCGAACCTGCGACAGTAGCGGTCGCGCGGTTCCAGACTGTAGCGCCTAGAACCGCTCGGCCAGCGCGGCCGGCTAGCGGGAACTGTGTCGTCCGATTTATTTTCGGTGTGGTTTTCAAGTGTTTGTAATCTTGATGATAGCTCATCACATCTTTCCGCGAGCGTAAGAATGTGTGTGGAATTATTTGAATCTAATGCATCGACTTGCTTCTGTAGTTTGCGTATCGTTTTGTTCATCTTTTTCTAAGCTGCTTTAATTGTGTCAAGGTCCTGCACCAGCTCTCTTTTTTCAAGACGAGAGCTTAACAATCAATGTTATCTGTGAACTTTTCGTAAACTTTCTGGATTCGTGTGTTGACGGTGGCTTTGAAGTGAGTTACATATGTCTATATTTGATTCTGTAATTGTTTTATTCTGTTAATCTTGTGTGTAACGGAATTTATACTAGCGTCAACATGAGTTGTAAGACTAGTGAGCAACATCTGTTTTACTTCCTGTCTCTGTACTGCAATTGATACTGCAATTGGCGGAATTTTTGTTTTGTTTTTTTTTTTTTTTTGTTTTTCGTCTGTCGTCAATTCTTTGTATCGCTTTTCTGAAGTCCCAGAGTGATCTTTAAGACATGGGTCTAACCGAGTGTTTTGTTGATCTGTTCTTTCACTAACTAATTGGGTTTCATATGTAAGCTTTTTATAGATTTCACCACATTGATATCTTAAAGCATTAATGTCATCTCTCAAAGGTTTCGTGCTATCTGAGCATTGCCTGGCTATGGCTTCGGTTTTATCGCAAAGACGATTTTCTCTGGCCTTAATATCTGTATCTATAAGTTTAACACGGTTATGTCATTTCTGTGTACAATTAAAGCTCGTCCCGTATGCTGGAAAATTGTTAATGAGTTTTGTTATCCTGTTTAACCATCATCTACATGAGATTTTGAAGCATCGCTTCCATATTCCTTTGAACTGATGGGTCGCGTGTCACCCGTGTTGCGCTTTGTGATGTGGAGGCATCATCTACAACCATGACGGCTCTTTTGTTGCATTATCTGAATAATTACCGCTAATGGAATCTGATAGATTTTTTAAAACAGACTGAGTACTTAGCACTAATGTGTCCTCTGACACACTATTGGCATTCTGATTGACTGTACAAGAATTGGGAAGTTCATTGACCTGATTCCGTAAAAAAATCCTGTCCTGACATCTTCGTATAGCAATATACCTCAGCTTCGTTCGGAATCGACACTTTGAGCAGATGGTAAACTAGGTGACTGTCAGCAAACTGTACATTATTTTGGTAAGCGGAACTCACGTTTTCTGTGGTGCTTTGTAACTGTTGCACCGCAGAGTGGTTACTGTCATTCTCAAATTTGTTGTCAATAATCGGGAAGTCGTCCATTTTGTCATCTTTAACTGTCCGATTACGCGCCAGATCCTTACCACTTTTGCGCGTCATCGTAAACCGCATACACAGTACAAGCAAAAGACAAAAAAAAAATCAACAATCAAATCAAGGAAAAACAATGCGGAGCATAAGAATGACGATGAACTGTGAAAAAAATTTTGTACAAGTTAGTAAATTGCGTTGAGCCAAAACCTTCGAACTACTATTATCACCACAGAGTGGTTGAGAGTACAGAATATATATAGCTGATTATTTTAATATCAAATATTTCACATATCGAACGACTGGCAGAGCTGTCGCTAAGTGTAACTTTCTTTAAGTATTAATCTTTGAGGTACTTCAGTGAGTGCCTCAAGTGAAGGAATGGATACAAAACTGGAGTTATCGTGTTATGTGTTGTAATTACAAGTTCTGTGCTTACTCTGTGTTGTGGCTAGCAAAATCTTTACACGAACTGATGGGCAATGCAACTCCCAATACCAATAAAGAGACACAATCATTGCAAAATACATTCAGCCCCTTAGGTACTAAATCCTTTGGCTCTATTCAAAACTGATAACTTTGGCCACTGTGCACATAGCAAAACAAGTAAATTGTCTTACCTCTAAAGCAGCAGAGTGGAAAGGGGTTATTTAGGTCTCTCACGAAAAAAAAAAAAAAAAAAAAAAGGATGCTAGCTACAGGCTCAGCGGTGTATAATACTCGCTTTAATACTTTGAAATGTTCTTGAAATTCTTTTGGCTGATGAATGAAAACTTTTAAGAAAAATCCAACTAATTTGAGAAACGTGTGACCTGGACAGGGAGGCGGTACTGATTGTTATGAATTACTAACACTGACCTTGTATTCCAAGTTAAGTCTGACCTTCCAAACTTCTGACTACTGAAATTACGCCACTCAGAAAAATTACATCATTTTCACTAACTGATTCACAAACAATGAGATTTATATAGGAACTATTATCTAACCACACTAAAAAGGCATAAATACAAATTATCAAATTACCTATACCCATGTTGACAAATATTAGAAACATTACAAATGAGTGATATCTAGCTAGCCTTTACCTCAAATCTGTTTATGTACCATCTGAGGACACTCAACACTTGACAATTATCAGCCAACTCATCTACACTAGCGAGTCGGAAAAACTAAAGTCATAATTATTTAACATCTTTCGTGAAGACTTCTGCTTCCCCGTTTATATTTCCATTAATACATATACTTATAGTTCCTACATTATAACCTAACACTCCGTGGCTTCACAGCGTACACCACAAAAAATGCCTACTCCATACTCTTTCGTTCACAGCCAGCTACCCACTACTGTGCACCAAGCGCTCTCTTCTTCCAACACTACAATCAGTATCTTTGGCCCTGTGGTCGTGCACAGTCATCGATCCGCATATAAAGCCTATCAGAGACATACATCGTTTATAATATAATAGTTTCATTTTAGTTTACATTGGTATTATTATCATATTCGGGTGCCACATGCTAGTGTGCCCCAGCAGACTGCTTTCAATGGAAATGAACAGGCTGATAGTCTGGCCAGGACAGGTGTGATGGCAACTATTTACTGGACCGGAATCTATAAAGGCACATTTGCATGCCGAGCGTGAGTTTCCTCGAAAACGCGAAATATTAATTAAATAAATAATCAGTGACAAATAAATAAAGCCTATGGCACACAACTGCAGCGCTGTGTCGCTGATAAAACAAAAGCACAATTACGTTACTCTTATGTTTGATTAAGAAAGAGAGAGCTCTGGTTGAAGTGGTGCGAGAAGCACGTATTTTATTTTATTGTCTGGCACACCGCCATATTTCATGTTATAGAAGAATACTGCGAGTTGCAACCACACTAGGCACTCGATTCTGTAAAGAATTTATATTTATAAAAGTAAGTAGGATTATGAACTGTAGGCTTATTCATTGAATATATCTGATTTAACTAACTGTGTAACTTTTTTATGTTTAGTAGACAATCACCTCTGTACGACGTATTGGCATGGCTGGCAAATTATTGTAATATTGAGATTTAGATTATGAGTCCGCACCTACCGCAGCAGTCTTTGGAAACGATTTAATTACGAAGTCCGATTATTCAGTTTTATTTCACGGTCAACTACGAGTAACATTGCCTTTACGAAAAAGCCATTGTCAAGCGTCTGATACCGAATAATTAAACGTCCACGTTCCAGATAAGCAAATACAATTGCAATCACAATCACCATCATACAGATAGAATAATTAACATATTTAAAATAACATTTTTTATTTAATTTTATTTATTTTATATTGGCGACTGCGTGTCGGACTTGTTATTTTGTCATTTGTTACATTGTTCTCTTTGTTTCATGTAAAAAATCAACTTTCTGGACCTGGACGTCAATGTATGAGAGATAACAAAATCTGAAGATATTTTCCAATTCTGAAATTTTGCGGGAAGACGCAATGAAACTTCCAGCAAAATAAGGTAAGACGCAGCATCTTTGGATTGGTAGGCTTGACCAGACGTATAATTCAGTGTATTAGCTTTTCAGTAAATTCTGTAGTGTTTCTTTTCTGCATAACAGTTTCAGTGATAAATTTCATTCTCAGTACTTTTCCCTAAACAATAACGTATGCAACAATACCAATACACGAGTGTACAATATGGCCGACTTCTGTACGATATCATGTAACATGGCCAGCAGCCATTACCAATAATCTCAAATTCAGTTTATATTTTTAAATTAACAGACAGCCATTGTTGCTACGAGCGATTCATGCTCAACTACATTTTATTTTAAAATCAGTGTCAAAAATTTTCTTGAAACATATATCACGTGTGGCATGGTAATAACTAGAAAACAATACGCAAAAATGGAACAGCAAGAACGTACTATTCAGACGCAATCCGACTCGGACGTGAGACAAGTGTTAGAAAATGACTTTACGACAGCAACCGGTAGTGACGATTCATCAAACATTGACGCAAGTGTTGACGAAAATTTTGACGATAGGCCGTCCACTACAAAAATTTCAAAATCTCAATCAGAGCCCATGTTAATGCATGACGTCACGTCTAATGACGCGGCGGGGGCAGAGACCTTGCAAACGGTAAACATTGCCGACATGTTACAAATGCTAATGAAACAAAACGCCGAAAACATGGCAACCTTAAAGGCACAATTAGAGACACAAAATGAACAGTTAAAAACACAAAATGACGAAATCAAATCTGATCTCATAGCAATCAAGATAGGTAATGACACTTTATGTAAGCGTGTGGAACTTATAGACGCCACACTGACCAAACAGATGACCGAACTCAGTACTAAATTTTCCCAGCTCAATACGAGACAAGAAAAGACTACAACTGACGTAGCACTTTTACAGACACAAGTAAAAAACCTTAATGTCACGTGTGAAGTTCTTACTCAACAAATTCAAACATATCCTTCAGTACATGACAATCTTGAAAAACGAATTACTGACGTACAGCATAAATTTGACAATGTTGAACAACACCTGACTGACATCTTACAACCAGATGCCACAGCTCATTTTCAAAATATTAATAAAGAATTTCATGATTGGGTTGAGAACAAAGACAAACATTTTGATAGATGCTTACGTGAAAATTTACCAACAATTGTGCACGACTCCGTAGCGCAATACATTACTAATAACAAACAGCTGATCAGTGACGCAGTACAATCCGTCACTGCACCCATGAGACAATTCACCGATCAACTACAGTCTGAATGTAACGAAAATATCAGTCAAAATGTACAGTTCAGAAACCAATATACATTCGAGTATGATACACACATTCCGCACACGACAAATACACAAGAACAAAACACACCACGACTACAACACATACCACGATGTGGAAACACAAACACAAGCTATTATCATGGTAAACCACAGCAACATTATCGTAATTACTCGCCAGCTGAACATACCAGTAATTACAGTGGAATAAATCCATATCACAATGCGAAGGAAGATGAAAGCTTAATGAAACACAGGCAATTTCAGATTTTTATCCCAGAAAAACGAACCATTCATCCGGTGATTTTTCTTAAATCTTTTAGTAACGCATTTCCACGCACTTGGAGTGACCGGAAAAAGATTTCATATATTGTCGGTTACATCCAAGGCGATGCAGCTGTCTGGGCATACAGTCAAGCTGACGTATGTACCACGTACAGTGAGTTTGAGCGTGCTTTTCTGAATAAATTCTGGTCGCAATCCGTCCAGGAGCGACTCAGAAGACAAATTTTAGAACCTGAAACTTTTAACAGTAAAAATGGTAACTTACGCAGATATTTTGAAAAATACTTGAACATGGGACATTTTTTAGACGAACCAGTCGCAACGCGTGATATACTCAGAGCGTTGAAGGCCAAATTGTCTTTCAACATTAAGGAAAAACTTCTACATATCCCGGATGACGATTCAGATTATTTGTTAACAGCTTTAGATTCGGTTGACATGTTACTTGAAGATCAGCGCTTCGCGCGGCAAAACAGCAGCCACAATGTTTACACTAGTG
This sequence comes from Schistocerca piceifrons, assembly GCF_021461385.2. Classification (NCBI taxonomy): domain Eukaryota; kingdom Metazoa; phylum Arthropoda; class Insecta; order Orthoptera; family Acrididae; genus Schistocerca; species Schistocerca piceifrons. The sequence continues at coordinate 140,522,665 of NC_060138.1, read as the reverse complement.
GTATGCAAAACATGCAGGCTTGCCAACACAATTCTGGCGCGCCCACAGTTGGATACGCGGTACAACAAAAACAGCAAACTCACATGCCTTCTCAGTACGGAAATCAAAATCAACACGCGTATTCCAATACAAACAATAGTTACAACAGTAATAACATTTCATGCGGCAATCCATACAAAAGGCACCGCGGTAATAACTACAACGGTAACAACGGATGCAAAGGTAATAACAAAAACACAAACAGAAATAGAAATAATAATAACTACGAGCCAAGACAGCATCAAGGTTGGACTCGTAACGATCAGTACTTTCATTCAAACTCTGCTTTACCACAGCAGCCACCAGGACAAAATTGGAGCATACCTTACGACCGACAGGTAAGTTATAATGCGCAACAGCAACAACAACCGCAAAAGTTTGGAGATCATAATAGGCAATATCCGAATGTGAATATAATAGAAATGACACCTGATGCACAACCTCAATCTGTGTCAGTACCTAGTACAAATGATAATCCAACAAACTAGAAACAGTCACTACTTTGCCCCAGGTCGTGGCTGAAGAATTCTTGGGGGGCGACTTCAATGTTAATCAGTTATTTGACACCACACTTGAACAACAGAATAATGATATGCCGAGTAATTCTAAACAAAAACTACCTGTTTTATTTATAAGATACAACCACAATAACAATATATCAGATGAACTTTTACAAGACAGTACACAATGTCGTTTAAACACAAATGAAATTGTTTTAGCATCTACTACTGGTGTAGTAGGTGGGATTCCAACTACTATTATCCTAGATACAGGTGCAGCTGTGAGCGTTTTGTCTTTTAATTTCTATAAAAAGATGTGTGAATTGGAACCTGTGCCTGAGTTTCCTGCCCAAAACTGTAAAATAACTACTGCACTAGGTAATAAGTCATGTAGGGTTACGAAGCAAGTTTTTGTAAACGTTAAAATAGGTAATGGAACCGTACAATGGCCATTCCTGGTTGTACAAAACCTTGTGACAAATTGCATATTAGGAATAGATATTATGAGCGAGAAGGACTGCATTATAGACTTCTCCAAAGGTAAATGTATTTTAAATGATAAAGGCAGTGTAATTATTATTGATTTGGACAGGATAACTCTAAAGCATGACAAACACTGTACAGGGTACAAGGTTCAGTTAGTACTTGACAATGACATTCAAGACATGCAAACACACTCATCTGACACAGAGCTAATGGACTTGAAAACATTGCTTGATCATAAGATAAGTGAAGCTACAGCTCTCAGTGTACATGAACGTATAAAACTACAGGAAGTGTTATCCAAATATTTACAAGTTTTTACCAAACGATTAGGTGTTATCAACACGTATGTGTACAAGATTGAAGTTAAGCCTCACAAGATCTTCTACCATAAGACATATAACGTACCGTTATCTCAACGACCTGCTGTGTGGCAAGAATAAAAACAAATGTTAGACTGGAAGGTCATTGAACCATCCACCTTACCTTATTGTAGTCCTCTACTTGTTGTCAAAAAATCAAATGGAAGCATTAGGTTAGTGTTAGACGCACGAGCTATTAATGAAATAATTTTACCGGTTCACACAAAACCTGAAAATTTAGAAGAGCAATTACAGAAATTTCTAGATGCAAAATATTTTTCCACAATAGATCTCGCTAATTCGTTTTGGCAGGTGGGTATCACTCCTGATTCTCGGAAATATACTGCATTTATGTTCGGGGGGCGAACCTATCAGTTTTGTGTTCTACCCTTCGGACTGAATGTCAGCTCTGGGGTATTCATTACAGCCCTGGATACCGTGCTTGGCGACGATTTAGTTGAGACAGTCACACACTATGTAGATGATATACTGATAGCTACACAATCTTGGAATGAACACGTTGACACTCTTCAAAGAATTTTAGAAAAATTTGCACAAGCTGGAGTCACAGCCAACCTAAGAAAATCAAAATTTGGTTGCAGTGAGATAAAGTATTTAGGACATATCATTAATTCACAGGGCATTCGTCCGGATCCCAGTAAATTAGATGCTATCAGAAACTTTCCTAGCCCTCGAACTAAAAAGCAGTTAAAATCATTCCTTGGGCTATGTTCATTTTTCAGACGTTTTTTGCCACAACCACTTTTGAACAGTAAACATCTGCTAAATCTACTCAGAAAGAATCAAGTTTGGATCCGGTCGGAACAGTGCCAGAATGACTTTAATACAATTAAACATGCTTTAGTGAATGCTAACATATTGAGCCATCCAGATTTCAATTTAGATTTTTGTATGACTTGTGACGCTTCACGTACTGGCTTGGGCTGTTGCTTATTTCAAGTTGTAAAGAATAAAGAGGAGGAACAGATAAGAATTATTGGGTTTGCGAGTCGCACACTAACTGAATGTGAGCGTACATACTCCACTACTGAGTTAGAAACACTTTCCATAGTATGGGCATTCAAGAAATTCAATTATTATTTATTTGGAAAACATACGGTAATTTACACCGATCACCAGGCCCTGACATTTTTGTTAACTTGTAAACTTGTACATCCTAGACTATCACGATGGGCAGTTACACTTCAGAACTACTCTTTTGAAATTAAGTACATAAGAGGTAAGGACAACACCATTGCAGACACTTTGTCTAGACTTCCACAAGGTATGAATGATACCAACAGTGACTTAGAAAATATAAATGACTACAGGATTCTCTTAATGCAAGACAAGCAGTATCACCAATATTATATTGATATGTGCAGAAACATAAGAGGTAAGGACAACACCATTGCAGACACTTTGTCTAGACTTCCACAAGGTATGAATGATACCAACAGTGACTTAGAAAATATAAATGACTACAGGATTCTCTTAATGCAAGACAAGCAGTATCACCAATATTATATTGATATGTGCAGAAACATGGCTGAATTACAAAAATCTGATCCTCACTGGTATAAGATAATAACATTACTGGTAGAAAAACACAATCATCCTTTGACTAAGTATTACAAGTTACACAATGATGTGTTATTTTACCGCCGACATCCAAATGCTACTAACTGGTGTGTATGCATTCCCAAAGAGTCTGAACGTAATCTAATTTGGCACACACACTTAGTTTGGGGTCATTATGGGACGAAAAAGTGTTTGGCAAAGCTCAGTACATACTGTTATTTTAGCAATATGAGAAGAAAAATTTACAGGGAACTAAAAACATGTGTCATATGTCAAAAATCAAAACCTCAAAATTTATCCACAAAAACAGATTTACATTCTATTTTACCTAGTAAACCCCTGGAAATTCTGTGTACTGACATCAGTGGACCGCATCCAGCAAGCTCTGGAGGCGTCAAATATATCTTAGCTTTTTACGATATATTTTCTAAACATGTAAAACTTTATGCTTTAAAATCCGCCACTGCAAATGCTATAATACGAAGATTCTCAAGTGATTACCTGACGCACGTGGGAAAACCTAAAGCAATTCTATCAGATAATGCAGCATACTACTCTGGGTACAAATGGAGAAATTTCTTGAAGGACAATAACATTAAAAGTATATTTATTTCGAGGTTTAGTCCACAATGTAACGCGACTGAGAGACTTTTCCGAGAATTAAATCGATTCATGAGGACCTATATTTCATCAAAACATACTAATTGGGTGTCCTACCTAAGTCTTTTCGAAGACGTACACAATAACTTAAATATTTACGATACGAATTACACACCTAACAAGATCATGTTCAATTGCAAACAGAACGATCAGTGGATAGAACCATTACCTAAGTTGTCAGACAAGGAAATCACACCTGAACAGAAAATAAAAGAAGTATTGACTACATTGACACATCACGCACAAATACGAAACAAACATCACAGAAACATAATAAAAAGAAAACAAAAATTCGAGGTAGGAATGCTTGTACTACTTCGTACTCATCATAAATCTGTAGCACTCAAACGACGCAACGCTAAGTGGCGTCTGCTATATGAAGGACCTTATATAATTGTTAACATACCGCATCCTGGTGCGTATCTGTTACAACATCCTAGAACTAACAAAATTATTGGGCTATACGCACACCGAGATCTTAGAGCATTTCATGCTGAATAATGTCAAAGTCATACCCATCAAAATATTGCTAAGCAACTCGAAAAACTCTGTTGTTACAACACAGATAATAAGTAGTATAGAAATTTTCATTTCAGCGGTTCCAGTGACGCAGTTGAAGACAGAAGAACTCTTCTTTCAGCGCGCGCCTCCACCTGAAAGACGGAATATTAAAGTAAAATTTATGATTACGTAGCAGTGGATGACATATTAATTTTTCACGGAACATTTGTTACTGAAGGTACCACTGACTTGGTGTGACACCTGACGGACTGACAGACGTCATCTGTGAAGCGATCTTTTACTTTGAGAAATAGATTAGACGCACATCTCTCAACACGAAAAGCATCTATCAGTAGTCAAGGCCACACAGACACTCTACACACACGCACAAAACGCGAGGAATCGAACATTTTCTCTCTCTTACTATTTTGAATATTTATTGAGTAGTGAAAACGCCTGGTCTTGCCTACTGATGTAATGAATGTTGTGTCTAACCTATCTTAATTTCAGATGACATCACAAAAAACATCGATAATATCCCAGCAAAACCGCTAAAGAGGATGTAAATATCTGCAATTCATGTAATCAAATGTGACACAATGTAATAACCTATAGCGATGTAATGATGATGTAAACATGTTTATGTGCAACTATATTATGTTTATGCTAAGAAAATATGTGATGTGTGTATGTATAATTACTTATTTTTTTAACTGATGTATAGTGTAACTGTTACTATGTAAAAATTTGAACAAAACGAGTGCCAAAAAGACATTGCATAGTGAACCACTGTTCACGGACATTAACGAACATTACTAACTCTGCAACTACGCGGAAACCTATGTGAAAGAAACTGTTAATGCCATTCATTATGCAGCGTATCTATGTGAACGCGATGAACGATTTCCTTGATTAATAACTACGAACATTTAGGTGAACTATATTCAGCAAAAAACTGAAAATGTGAAGTGCATAATTCGTGCATCGTCTAGTGATATTACTACAGTACCCAACTTCAAGATGTTAACTGGATTAAATGGACACAAAGTGCCTGTCCAGAAAACAACACGACGGGTGGAAGAATTTTGGTTGGAACTTCAGGGAATGAAATGTTCTCGAAATGTGACAGACACTCTTACCTGGACTGTCCAAGGATCGACGCCAGCTATGTGCCGTCCGAGGTTCTGCAACCAAGCTTCCACGGAATGTAAAAAACGAACTGCACGTGGACCAATTACTCGACGGGTCACGTCTGATCTGTAATAAGCAATGCTTTTAGTCACAACGAACTGCATCACTACGACTATAATGGAAATGAGAAATGGACATGCTTATGTATTAATCACGTTGTTATACAACGATGTTACTGTGATCAAAAAACTTTACCACGACGATACTAACCTGTAAAAAATTATTGTGCAGCGGATGAATATGAACTGTAATAACGACACGATGTGTATAGGTCAACGCACCTGAAAAATACGGACATTTTTCTTTGAAGTATTTCAAAACAATACTATGTAACTAAGAACATTCAACAATCTAAGTTGTATTGTGTTATAACAAATATTGTAAATTTAAAACTAAGTTACCTGTCATAGAATGTAGTCTTCATATGTAATCTTGGTTGAATATTTTCTTTGTGCAACGACTGAAAAACGCGCGCACACGAACAATATGATCTGCAATACTGTGCTGCGTGATCTAACTGTACGATATAACGGCAGTGCCGCAGTTACACAGACGCTTCTGCGCATGCGCGCACTCTATCTGCCAACATTAGAACTTTTACGGCGCACCCGCGTCATTCAAATTTTGTATATAATGTGTATAATGTGTAATGTAAGTCATGTAAATAGTTGTAGATAACTTAGATTTTCTTGTGCCTTTAGGTGAATTGCTCGCCTGCAGGTGTGTCCTTTCGCCTCGCAATTCAGGGGGCAATATAAAGGCACATTTGCATGCCGAGCGTGAGTTTCCTCGGAAACGCGAAATATTAATTAAATAAATAATCAGTGACAAATAAATAAAGCCTATGGCACACAACTGCAGCGCTGTGTCGCTGATAAAACAAAAGCACAATTACGTTACTCTTATGTTTGATTAAGAAAGAGAGAGCTCTGGTTGAAGTGGTGCGAGAAGCACGTATTTTATTTTATTGTCTGGCACACCGCCATATTTCATGTTATAGAAGAATACTGCGAGTTGCAACCACACTAGGCACTCGATTCTGTAAAGAATTTATATTTATAAAAGTAAGTAGGATTATGAACTGTAGGCTTATTCATTGAATATATCTGATTTAACTAACTGTGTAACTTTTTTATGTTTAGTAGACAATCACCTCTGTACGACGTATTGGCATGGCTGGCAAATTATTGTAATATTGAGATTTAGATTATGAGTCCGCACCTACCGCAGCAGTCTTTGGAAACGATTTAATTACGAAGTCCGATTATTCAGTTTTATTTCACGGTCAACTACGAGTAACATTGCCTTTACGAAAAAGCCATTGTCAAGCGTCTGATACCAAATAATTAAACGTCCACGTTCCAGATAAGCAAATACAATTGCAATCACAATCACCATCATACAGATAGAATAATTAACATATTTAAAATAACATTTTTTATTTATTTTATTTATTTTATAAATCTTTCCTATAAATCACCAAGGCAATGGTAAAATCAAAACCACGTAGCTAGATCAGGAGGCAGCACGTATAATATTGGACTACAATCCATAAAAAAAGAAAGAATGTATCAAACTAGTTACGCCACAACTACGTTTAAAGAGGAGACAGATTAAACTCATGGTGTGAACAAAAACTGGACATGGAAAGTCTAAGATACATTTACACAGGATGCGTATAAAGAAAGGAGTCCCTAAGTGTAAACTATGTGGTGATGGGGATGGAACTTCACCACAGCCTAATCTTCCAATGCGAGGCGTCAGTAGTCAAAACACACAGAATATTCGGATCATTAAATCCTGAAGTAATCGTGCATAGCGTGTAACGAGTAAGAGGTCTCCTAGTACTATTTAAGGGTACTGGTTGACTTTACAAGAGCGAAACTGCAAAATGAACTCAGTTCGGTGCAGGCAATAGTGGACTAAGACGGCTGTTGTGTCTGTCTCCCAGCGCAAATCAAATCAAGTTTCAAGAATCACCTTTTAAGTGGCGAATCTAAGAATATATTATCTATATACTACAGCTCTCTACGTGTCGCTTCCTTAGGCATCGTGTGGACAGGATTATAATTACAACGCACAGAGGCCTTTAATCAATGAATCTTCTCCCAGTTTTTAAGTGATTCGAACAGGAACAAGCCCAAATAACTGGTACAACAGAAGTTACCATAGCGTTCTCGTATTAAATAAAATAAAGATCATTCGCTATTTATCGTTCATATCTAACAAAGTAAAGTGTAACTTGTGATTTTTAGTAAACAAAAGGACATTACTTACGTAATCAAGGAAGAAAAAATTATTAGTGCATGATTTGTTGTCTTCTTTCCTATAAGAACGTAGAAGGATTACTTTTGGTCTGTCTGCGATCGAAGCTAGTCGTACTCTATATAAACTCATGTTCAAGATCTGGCATTTACAAAATACTCCGAAAAATGTGTTAAATATTAGCTTGTATTCATTTAAGTAATAATAGCGTCCTCCTCCATGTCAATTACTTAAGTCTTTCTAAAGCATCGCTGGTGTCGTGCATTCAGAACGTCACAATACGCCGCCGTTACGTGGCCACTTCAGATTTCCTTAAGTATAGAAATAATAGTTCATTTCATATGAAAGAAACGTGGTAATTTAGATTTGCATTATCTTTTTGAGTAACAGTAAAGCCCTTTAAGATGAGAAGCTAATAAATGCCCTTGGCTTTGGCCTTTACTGAATTAACGAAAGAAAATTGCGCGACATCAATTTTTACTCATCAAGCAATTAAATGAAATTCAGAGATATTGTCTCAAAAGGGAGGCTCTCGCGATTTAATACTAATATTTGAAGGTCAACATCGGAAGAGATGCTATGTTCCCTTCCCAAACACATGACATTCGTTTGCATTTATTTGTAAATCCCCTCCTCCTCATGATTATGTGAGCTACAAATGATTCTGCTGCTTGCCTTTTCTTACGATACCAATCTGGAATGTGCCCTTAGGAACGTTTCTATAACATTTTAAAGTACAGGTTGTTTCTGAAAACTTTGTCCGATTTCACAAGACTATATCTTCTACATGTATGAAGGTAGATTCTTTCCGTGTATTTTAAATATGTGCAGGACACAGAATTTTCATCTGCAAAAGAACTCTTCGGTTTCACAAGGGTACAGCTTTTACATGCATGCGTATATAATGTTGGGGTACTTTTTACAATTAAGATTAGGGTCTCAATTTTCATTCACGTTTGATAAATGCTCAGTTTACCGTCCCCCATAAAAACATCCAACGACAATTAAACTTGTCCCATACTTTTACGAGTATGTTTCGAGCTTCTGCATTCTCTGCACTTGGTATGTTGGGTGACTTTTGAGCCCAATAATGCAACATGAGAGTTATACAACCCTTCTCCTTCTACGCATTGTTGAAGAAGCTCATTGCTAACAAATGCAAGTGACAGTGTACAGAGTTTCGTCTTATTGAAAGTTTTGAGACACAGATTTTATTTTTGATGCGTAAGTCAAACATTACCACATGTTTGTAACTTCATTCAGGTGGAGGATATAGTCTTATGAAAACGGTTGAATCTTTTTGAAACGCCCTGTGCTGTATGAAACGAAAAAGAGCGAATTGTATTACAAAAATGGGAGTTGTCGTACGATCACGAAGCAGAAGAAGTACTGGTGGATTCTGTTCTTATTTTAGTGAAGAACAATGCTCTAGAGATAACGTGGTGCGATTAATAAACTCTACAATTGTCTCGGTTTAGGTATATTATAGACAGCAATTCCGTGCAGAATACATATTGTATAACATGCCGTCTCTCTATAAAATCTGTCGATTTAGGTCTCTGACATCATTTGCTAGTGAAACGGATATCAGCTGCGTGGTTTAATGCCGTGCTCGGCGTATCTCGCCAGTTGGAGGATCCCATTTCCCCTCTGAGCGATGTGATTTGTAGGCGTAATGGATTTGGAGCACGCTTCACTTGCCACAGAAGACGTTTATATGCAAAACTGTCTCCGCTGGCGAGCACCGGTTACCGCACATCTGGCTGGGTTTCAATCGAAACGGGCGGCCCAGCTCGGTGTGAAGCCCCCCCCCCACCCTTCCACAAATGGTGATGAGTTACGCCCCCACACCGTCCCAAATGAACCCCTCTTTATTTCATTCCGCTACCCGGGCGACGATCGGAAATTTTGGAGGATGAAAGCGAGCGTTAAGGACCTGGCACCGCCACAAGAAGAGCGATAAGATGTGGTGGGTGCCAGGCAAAAACGACGACACTTGCGAATTTTGAGAGGGTGAACATTACTTTTTTTTGAACTGAATAACAGGTTTTTATTCGACCAGATAGATATTTACTTATGCTGCCAAGTAACCAAGAGTTACACTGCGGACTACTACTATATCCCGCTTGTTGTTGTTGTTGTGGTCCTCAGCGCAGAGACTGGTTTGATACAGCTCTCCATGCTGCTCTATCCTGTGCAAGCTTCTTCATCTCCCAGTACCTACTGCAACCTACATCCTTCTGAATCTGTTTAGTGTATTCATCTTCTGGTCTCCTTCTACGATTTTTACCCTCCACACTCCCCTCCAATACTAAATTGGACCCGCGTCCGGCCATCCTGATTTAGGTTTTCCGTGATTTCCCTAAATCGCTCCAGGCCAGGATGGTTCTTCTGAAAGGGCACGGCCGACTTCCTTCCCTGTCCTTCCATACTCCGATGAGACCGATGACCTCGCTGTTTGGTCTCTTTCCCCCAAGACCAACCAACCAACCAACCAACTAAATTGGAGATCGCTTGATGCCTCAGAATATGTCCTACATATCCCGATTAAGACCTCATATCTTTTCGTTATTGTTTCATCCAATAAACGCTATATTTTCTTCGCGGACACCAGAAAAGATGAGAATTTGGTGTTATTGGAAGATAATGAAAAGTAAGTCTGCTATTAAGACAAGAAATGTGAAGATTCTTCACAGACTCGGAGAGAACAGGAACGTACGGGAAACTTTGGTAAGGAGGAACAGGATGACAGGACGTATGTTAAGACACAGAGAATAATTGCCATGGTACTACAGGGAGCGGTAAAAGGCCACGGCTAAAGTGAAGACAGAGTCGAAATATATTCAAAAAATATAGCGGGGAAAATAATGATGCCTATTGTTTTATTGTCAATTCTGCACATATCAAGAAACAAAACTGATTTTGTTCTGTCAGGTGTAGTTATAAGGGAAAAAAGTAAAAAGATAAACACATTTCCCCTTGATGAGCACAGACAAGGAAACAAAAGCAAACCCTTACAAAAGATTCCACAGCAGACACTATAGTTACTTCCCCCCTTCATCTCACATAATAGTTGGAGGCGCCATATCACTAATCGTGCGGCCCCTCCCGCCGGAGGTTCGAGTCCTCCCTCGGGCATGCGTGTGAGTGTTGTCCTTAGCGTTAAGTTAGTTTGAGTAGTGTGTAAGTCTAGGGACCGATGACCTCAGCAGTTTTGTCCCTTAGGAATTTACGCATATTTGAACATTTGCATAATAGTTTAGGAACCAGTTAGCGCTCTTAGTAACTGGAGACCCTTTTAAATGGGCTTAAGTATATTCGATGCCAAATTGTCCAGATAACAGTGTCGAGTATTGTCCCATTCCTCCACAGCAGCCTCTGTGATGCTCTGTAAGGTCCGTGGTGGGACAGGACGATTGTAAAATGTTCCTTTTACAACGGCCCTTGCATTTTCGGTGCAGATGAGATGTAGAGTATTGGTGGCCATTCTGTCTGACTGAATCTGTGTTCCAATAGGAAAGTGTTCACTAGACTGTAGCTATAGCGGTGTGCATTGTCGTCTATCAGGGTGGACCTCTCTCCAGTATGTTCACCAAATGGAGGCACACTGTGTGTGAGGATGCTGTCCCAAACCTTCACACTAGTCATCCGCCAATGTAGAGGCACATCAGGTGCCTGCAGCCATACATGAGGCCACTCCAAAACATGACAGCACCACTTTGACAAGGGTGAAGGGTTTCGATACAGTTACTGTATAACCGTTATCCTCGCAACCCTCCACACATGAGTATTTTCAGTATGGTAACAGTTACTGGTCTCATCAGAAAAGAACGTTGTGTCCCATTGCTGCCTAGCCCACAAATAGTGGCTTTGTACTTATGCGACACGATCCCCTCTCTTATCCTAATTTAGAGCAGGATCACTGAAAAGTCTTTTGGCCCGTAAACCCTGGTTATGGAGCCTATTTTGTATCGTTTGTGTAGACACCTGCACTTACGTAGCTATTTGGATCTACCGCCGTAAACATGTAGCATTGTCTTGAGGATTCCAGTTTGCTTTTATATGCACGTATCATACCAACAGCTTGTACCCCCTATTAGCTTCAAGCTATATGTATTTCAACTACTGACGCAAACTGTCTGTACATACGTATATTGAAAGCATTAAACAATTATTACATGTAACAAATACAATCCAAAAAACCACTGCTTTGAAAGTTTGCTCTCATCCAAGCACTCCTTCCACCCTCTCTCTCCCTCTCACTTTCTCGTTCTTTTCCTCTCGCCTTGCGTTTCATTTCTGTCTGGGCATCCCAACCAAAATTGTTATTTGCGTACAATTTTAACACAGTAGCCAACATAATTATTGTACTTAAAGGCCGTGACGTGTCACTTTATTTTATAAACGAGTGTAAAGTTTAAGCTATATTAATTTGACAAAATCGGATTTATGTACGACCTGAAATATTTATTACAATACATATATTCAACATCTCAAAACAAAGATCTCCAAAAATTCTTTAAAATTTATTCTGTAATGTCACTTAAAATTTATTCTGGAATAATGTTGTATTTTGTGATAATATGTCTCTTCTGCTATACGATCCTTGTACCTAAAAGTTTTCCTGCGACACATTTGTTTATAAAATATAACAGTATACATGTGACGTATTACGAAAGTGAAAGGAACCTGTGACCATTGGAGGTACTCTATTTTACTTACTTTATTTTTGCCGTTAACTATACATTTAGTTTTTTGTCAAAAGAAACCCAAAACCGTGTTCTGAAATAGTGTTTTGTTTCTCCCACTAGACAATGCCACAAGTTCCTCCAAAAAATTGCAACACAACACACAGACACATGTAATGCTAACAAAGGTAAATCCGCCTGACGATGGAGGTTCAAACCATTGAAACGTGCCGTGGAGATAAATAAACAGTGACTGTTAACAGTAAACTTGTTGTTTCATTTAACCTCATTAACAGTCATGGTAAAGCCTAAACAAGAATGTTCACATTTAAAGGGGTTAACAAAATCTAGAACTTGTTGGAAACGGTCTTAAGGTGTTTCGTATCGATCGGTTTGCTGCTGTGAATGTCGTCCCACCTTGCAACATTGGTGAGCTGTGCAAGCTTGTGTCCACAATCTACAGTCTCCTTTCACATTCGGGCAAACGAAAAGGTCAGTAACTTCTTTAGTCATCGTTTCTACTTCAGCTGTGACAGTCCATGAAAGCTGTCAAAATACACTGAAGTGCCAAAGAAACTGGTGTAGGCATGCGTATTTAAATAGAGAGATACTTAAACAGGCAGAACACGGCGCTGCGGTCGGCAATGCCTATGTGTCTGGTGCAGCTCTTAGATCGCTTACTGCTTCTACAATGGAAGGTTATCAAGATTTAAGCGAGTTTGAACGTAGTGCTGTAGTTGGCGCACGAGCGATGGGACACAGCATCTCCGAGGTAGTGATGAGATTCTTGTACGACCATTTCATGAGTGTAGTGTGAATATAGCATTGGCGGCCGAAGACTTCCGGCATAAGAAGTCAAGCCTCATTCTGCCAACGGCCTTGTCAAAGAGGGCTGAGGAGCGGATAGAGGTTCAGGGCACTCTCTAGTCCTAGGGGTGGGAAATTGCCCCTAAAGGCGGAAGAATCAGCAATGATCAACGACATGAGGGTGCAGAAGGCAATGGAAACCACTGCATTAAAGACACGTAACGTGTATACACAGGACATGTGGCCTGTAATTGAAGAAGTGTCATGATGATCTCTCCATTGGCAAAAGATTCCGAAATAGTCCCCCATTCGGATCTCCGGGAGGGGACTGCCAAGGGGGAGGTTACTATGAGAAAAAGATTGAATAATCAACGAAAGGATAACGTTCTACGAGTCGGGGCGTGGAATGTCAAAAGCTTGAACGTGGTAGGGAAACTAGAAAATCTGAAAAGTGAAATGAAAAGGCTCAATCTAGATATAGTAGGGGTCAGTGAAGTGAAGTGGAAGGAAGACAAGGATTTCTGGTCAGATGAGTATCGAGTAATATCAACAGCAGCAGAAATTGGTATAACAGGTGTAGGATTCGTTATGAATAGGAAGGTAGGGCAGAGGGTGTGTTACTGTGAACAGTTCAGTGACCGGGTTGTTCTAATCAGAATCGACAGCAGACCAACACCGACAACGATAGTTCAGGTATACATGCCGACGTCGCAAGCTGAAGATGAACAGATAGAGAAAGTGTATAAGGATATTGAAAGGGTAATGCAGTATGTAAAGGGGGACGAAAATCTAATAGTCATGGGCGACTGGAATGCAGTTGTAGGGGAAGGAGTAGAAGGAAAGGTTACAGGAGAATATGGGCTTGGGACAAGGAAGAAAGAGGAAAAAGACTAATTCAGTTCTGTAACAAGTTTCAGCTAGTAATAGCGAATAGCCTGTTCAAGAATCACAAGAGGAGGAGATATACTTGAAAAAGGCCGGGAGATACGGGAAGATTTCAATTAGATTACATCATCGTCAGACAGAGATTCCGAAATCAGATACTGGATTGTAAGGCGTACCCAGGAGCAGATATATACTCAGATCACAATATAGTAGTGATGAAGAGTAGGATGAAGGTCAAGACATTAGTCAGGAAGAATCAATACGCAAAGAAGTGGGATACGGAAGTACTACGGAATGACGAGATACGTTTGAAGTTCTCTAACGCTATAGATACAGCAATAAGGAATAGCGCAGTAGGCAGTACAGTTGAAGAGGAATGGACATCTCTAAAAAGGGCCATCACAGAAGTTGGGAAGGAAAATGTAGGTACAAAGAAGGTAGCTGCGAAGAAACCATGGGTAACAGAAGAAATACTTCAGTTGATTGATGAAAGGAGGAAGTAGAAACTTTGTTCCGGGAAAATTAGGAATACAGAAATACAAGTCGCTGAGGAATGAAATAAATAGGAAGTGCAGGGAAGCTAAGACGAAATGGCTGCAGGAAAAATGTGAAGACATCGAAAAAGATATGATTGTCGGAAGGACAGACTCAGCATACAGGAAAGTCAAAACAACCTTTGGTGACATTAAAAGCAACGGTGGTAACATTAAGAGTGCAACGGGAACTCCACTGTTAAATGCAGAGGAGAGAGCAGATAGGTGGAAAGAATACATTGAAAGCCTCTATGAGGGTGAAGATTTGTCTGATGTGATAGAAGAATAAACAGGAGTCGATTAAGAAGAGATAGGGGATCCAGTATTAGAATCGGAATTTAAAAGTGCTTTGGAGGACTTACGGTCAAATAAGGCAGAAGGGATAGATAACATTCCATCAGAATTTCTAAAATCATTGGGGGAAGTGGCAACAAAACGACTATTCACGTTGGTGTGTAGAATATATGAGTCTGAGGATATAGCATCTGACTTTCGGAAAAGCATCATCCACACAATTCCGAAGACGGCAAGAGCTGACAAGTGCGAGAATTATCGCACAATCAGCTTAACAGCTCATGCATCGAAGCTGCTTACAAGAAAAATATACAGAAAAATGGAAAAGAAAATTGAGAATGCGCTAGGTGACGATCAGTTTGGCTTTAGGAAAAGTAAAGGGACGAGAGAGGCAATTCTGACGTTACGGCTAATGATGGAAGCAAGGCTAAAGAAAAATCAAGACACTTTCATAGGATTTGTCGGCCTGGAAAAAGCATTCGACAATATAAAATGGCGCAAGCTGTTCGAGATTCTGAAAAAAGTAGGGGTAAACTATAGGTAGAGACGCGTCATATACAATGTGTACAACAACCAAGAGGGAATAATAAGAGTGGACGATCAAGAACGAAGTGCTCGTATTAAGAAGGGTGTAAGACAAGGCTGTAGCCTTTCGCCCCTACTCTTCAATGTGTACATCGAGGAAGCAACGATGGAAATAAAAGAAAGGTTCAGGAGTGGAATTAAAATACAAGGTGAAAGGATATCAATGATACGATTCGCTAATGACATTGCTATCCTGAGTGAAAGTGAAGAAGAATTAAATGATCTGCTGAAATGAATGAACAGTCTGATGAGTACACAGTATGGTTTGAGAGTAAATCGGAGAAAGACGAAGGTAATGAGAAGTGGTAGAAATGAGAACAGCGAGAAACTTAACATCAGGATTGATGGTCACGAAGTCAATGAAGTTATGGAATTCTGCTACCTAGGCAGTAAAATAACCAATGACGGACGGAGCAAGGAGGACATCAAAAGCAGACTCGCTATGGCCAAGAGAAGTCTACTAATATCAAATACCGGCCTTAATTTGAGGAAGAAATTTCTGAGGATGTACGTCTGGAGTACAGCATTGAATGGTAGTGAAACATGGACTGTGGGAAAACCGGAACAGAAGAGAATCGAAGCATTTGAGATGTGGTGCTATAGACGAATGTTGAAAATTAGGTGGACTGATAAGGTAAGGAATGAGGAGGTTCTACGCAGAATCGGAGAGGAAAGGAATATGTGGAACACACTGATATGGAGAAGGGACAGGATGATAGGACATCTGCTAAGACATGGGGGAATGATTTCCACGGTACAAGAGGGAGCTGTAGACGGCAAAAACTGTAGAAGAAGACAGAGATTGGAATACGTCAAGCAAATAATTGAGAACGTAGGTTGCAAGTGCTACTCTGAGATGAAGAGGTTAGCACAGGAAAGGAATTCGTGGCGGGCCGCATCAAACCAGTCATTAGACCGATGAAGAAAAAAAAAAAAAGTGTGAATATCAAGAATCCGGTGAAACATCAAATCCCTACCAAATGCCACACGCCAGTCCTGGGCGGTTATGCGTGCAGCACACGAAGGACGCAAGTGTAATCAGAGAAAAATTCAGCGTACTGAGATCAGTTGCTGGTGGGTCGTGCATTGTAATCTGTTGCAGGTGTATGTGTGCCTCTGCTGCCGACGCTGTGATTGTTGCTTCTCACTTTCAAGCTAGTGGAAATCAAAACGTAGATAATAGTTAAGAGATCCGGAACTCGGAGTCTACAGCTGACACTGAATGTCTGGGCAAAACTGATCTGACCTACGTGGCTGAGCTGGTTGCATGGCGTGGAGCAGTGAAGCGCTTTGTCTCCTTAGTGACTATGGAACCAATATAGCCAGTATCGCATCATCAGAATGTTGTCACAAGGCCTAGGCGTGTTTGTTGTGGGTGGTGGAAGGTCAGCGACCTTGTGGTGGAGAAGTGGCAACACTCTCATGAGTGGCTGGAGTCACTCAGATAGCGTTGGCTGCTAGCGACTGCCGGCAGTGTCTCACGCTAGTGACGTCACTGCTGTGCGAGTCCTGAACCGTTCGGAGCGTAGTGGCAACCCATGGCTGTTGCCGAAATTGTGCTTCAGGATTGAACTGGTGGCATCCAGTGTTGTCCGATACATTCATGTATTGGTTTTGTTGCAGTACCACAAAACGTCTCTGTCGCACTGTTTCATTTTCATGCAAGATCATTGCCATCGGCGCGCGGAGCTGTCGGGCGGTTAGAGGCGCCATGTCACAAATTGCGCAGCCCCTCCCGCCGGAGGTTTGAGTTCTCCCTCGGGCATGGGTGTGTGTGTTGCCCATAGAGCAAGTTAGTTTCAGTTAGTTTAAGTAATGTGTAAATCTAGGGAGCGATGACCTCAGCCTCTTAGGAGTTCACGCACACACACACACACACACACACACACACACACACACTGCCATCCGGATCCGCGGCAGAGTTCGATGAGTCATTACGTCTAAGGTATAATTTCTGACAGAGTGAGACGAGATAGATATACAGAGATGGACCCAAAGCAGAGATGGCGCGCTGTTGTCTAATGTGTCCCAGTAAATTACCTGTCGCTACTGTTCCTCCTGTGGTTTTGAGAGCTAGTGGAGCAATGCCTGTTTGGCGACGTCGAATTTGCCGTTAACCGGTGATGATATTATGACGTCCCTGATAATATGGGCGCGCTCTCCTATGTTGTTCAATAAGGCGACTGATTTGTAAGTGTCACTGGAGATATCGTTGCTCTAGAACGAAGTTGCCTACTATATTGTCTGGTGTTCCAGTTGGAATGTCGGTAGCTTGGGTTGCAAACTTTTCAGTAGGCTACATACGCCCTGCAAAAACGTTTTTGAGGTGCTGGTCTGAGGGAGGCAGTGGATGAGATTCGTGTGACCACGCGTGGTACTTGTGGTAATGTCCTAAAAGATTGTTCTTTTAGTCATAACATTCAATATGATTAGTTTATTTATTCAAGTCCTTGAAATCTTCTCAAGTGGCCCAGCCGGCTGGACCCCACATGGGGTTTCGAGTAGGTGCAACTGAAAAGTGATATAGCTGGACCAAAAGAAGATCTGACGACACAAAGTTGCGTAGACCAAAAATAGTCTGTGGGACATTGTCTTGTTGTTGGAGTGTTCAATACAATCAACGCCGAATTCAACAAGGAGATCAAAACTCGTCGCTGGTCGTTCATACACCGGTAGATCATTGTTGCAGTCAACAGCGTGACACAGAAGAACACCATTTTCGTGTTTCACAATAATGTTGGTTGATCTGTACGGTGGAAAACGCCATACGAAGCACCGTGTGAGTCACTTCTCCTTACCTGTTGTGCGTACAAGTGTCGATCGTGAGATGCCTTAATTCTCGTACAAAGATATTTTGCGAAATACACCGACAAGTTGAAGTAGCTCCGGCTGTTCGTTGCGTGGTCACAACTGAGGAATTTCCTGGAGTAAATGCTTGCAGTGAACTGTAGAATGCTAATTCTGGCTGTTGTAACTCAGTTTATTACGAGACGAAGGTACAACATGAACACGTGTGCACCAAACAATTGTTCACAGCGAAGTGAAAATACCAAGACAGTCTCCGCGTACTAACTCAACCGCTGACCAAAGAGTCCAAAATCACCTAAAACCTGCTCCGCAATGTATTTTTCTGCAACAGTACACGTTTTTAATTGGAACAATGCCTACTGACATAAACAAACTAAAGTAGAGTAAATTAGAATGTCGATGGTGTTTGTTACAGGATTCTAGTGCGAGTCTTTATGAGATATCGTATTTTGAAAAGTTACCGCACCGACACTTGTTTGCACCATTCAACCTGCGGAGCTGCTAGGTACGACATTGTTATGTTTGCTTACAGTGTGCTTCTCTGTTCCTGGAGCGCGTTGCTATTTGCTAGTCATTTAGTGTGTGACAGTCAAAGCATTAGGTCGTGTGTGGACGATGGCATTTACCAATGCAGTAAATGTCGACATATTTAAGGTGTATGGAGAATGTTGGAATAATGTAGTTCTTCCTGTACGGTATATGCGGCAAGATATCGTAATAGGCGGCAACCAGTTTCGCTGTTATTTATCATCCTCTTAAACTAGTTACATGAAAGTGGTAGTGTAACAGTTAAACGACGCAACAAAAGTAAACGACGATAGAAGAAGGTGAAATTAATGTTATAACTGTTTATGCAGTTGATCTGCACATTAGCTCCCACGCAATGCATGAGGAAGTGGCATGAGTCAGGCAAGTGTCCTACACATTCTCCATCGAGATAGGTTCTATTCCTATCACATCTGTCTCCATTAACAACTCCATGGAAACGATTAAGAGAACCGTGTTAACTTCTCTACAATTACCAATCATGGTCAGGTAAACCGTGGAAACATGCGCTATTGGTCTGTTGACAATACCCGTTGGCTTCGTGAAGTGGAACGTCAGCGCCTATGGAGTGTGAACGTGTGTTGTGGAACAGTGAATCATCAACTCAGAGGTCCGTCTTTCTTAGACGAAACACAGAACGCGCACATGTATTGCAGCCTCCTAACACACCATCTTCCACGGATACTAGAAGACCTTCCTCTGTAGTGTAGGAGGAACCTGTGATACCAACACCATGGCCGTCCTGCCTATACCGCACAAAGTACTACAGCAAATCTTCACGAATACTTTCCCAATCGTTGGATCGAACGCAGAGCACTGTACCTTAGCCAGTCCGTTCCCAGAACTTGACGTCTGTAGACTCTATTCTGTGCAGAAAGATGAAAGTAGCTGTCTACATGGGAATACTAACTACACCCGGTGATACACAAGGACGTATTACTGCATCGAGCACTGGCGTCTCTTCTGAAACGCTAGCACGTGTGCAACAGTCGTTCCATACCAGACTCGAAGTGTGTCTTGCCGCTGCCAATGCTCATTTTGTACAAAAGCTCTGATGGTCACTTGTCTCGTTACTGGCTAGAATCCGCCCAAGTTAGGTATGCACTTGTGTTGTTTTTGTTGTGCCGGCCGGAGTGGCCGAGCGGTTCTAGGCGCTTCAGTCTGGAACCGCGGGATCGCTACGGTGGCAGGTTCGAATCCTGCTTCGGGCGTGGATGTGTGTGAGGTCCTTAGGTTGGTTAGGTTTAAGTAGTTCTAAGTTCTAGGGGACTGATGACCTAAGATGTTAAGCTCCATAGTGCTCAGAGCCATTTGAACCATTTTTTTTTGTTATTGTTGTGTGCTACCATAGCTATTGCGCAAATGTCGGTGTGGGAACTTTACAAAATACAGTAAATCTTAACGATTCACACTAGAATCCTGCAACAAACACGACTTTCTGATTTACCTTCCTTATAGTTTCTTAATGTCAATAGGTACTGTTCCATTAAAAAAAAGTGTGTGTTCCCACGAAAACTACGCTTTCTGAGTATCATTACAATCTGTTGATTGGCTAACAATACGAGCCCCTGACTACCAATCCATTCTGTGAAAACCGCACGTCAGTAGCACTCAGTTTCCGCAGTATTTGAGATGCAAGTCTTAGGTGATGAAAATCTTGAACATGGCATCCGAGTGTGTTGTGGGCTGCATAAAACCCAGTCGTAGGGGCAGCTGAACCACCATTATCTTCTAACCATAGTTTCTAAATGTTAAGCATTCGTATTATATAAAATGTTTTTAAAGATTCTTTTGTTACCTCAAGTTACTGACTCACAAGCCGATGTCTTTATGTATACGAACTTTTTTCTTCAGTCTAGAATGTTCTCTCACTCTGTTGCCACCATTGCTGTTAACTTTACATTCATCTAACTCCATTGAATACTTAATTCCTGAGCGCTTTGTGTTCCCATACCAAGTGTATTTGATTTAACAGCAGACAAGACATTCTGGAACCTTGTTTTTCACTTCAAGCCCTCAATTTTCAGAAGTGAAGTATTTGTTCTGTTCTTCGTTACAATAATTAGGAAAATCTTAAGCTTCACAAGTCATCACATTTACATAACTCTCAACACCGCCAGTCACATAGACTTAAAGCTTATTTTCAATAGCAGCTGTTTGAGTTCTCAAGGCACTGGTTTTATGATTTCACCTGGCTCTTCAGTGGTATGTCTTTTCCTTCAGGAATATCATCCAACTCATGGTGACAAAATAATAACAGGATATAACAGTAAAGGTATTTATCCTTTAATCAGCACGTAGATCACTTCCCTTTTATGATCTCTAACGAAAATGAAGTTTTGTGCCGCACGTGTCGTAGTCTTGGAAAAACTGGTGTTTGCTTGAGCTCAACGAATATCATGGTTGTTCATTGGAATACAACTTATATAGCCGGGGTTTGGGATAAACGTTTCTGTGAACTAAAAAATGCAGCTGACAGTAAATCTGACGCTGTCTCTACCACTGATTCTAGTAACAGTGGCTGCTACTGCTACGACTGTTACTACATCTACATCTACATGGTTACTATGCAATTCACAGTTAAGTGCCTGGCAGAGGGTTCACCGAACTATCTTCTACTTTTCTACCGTTCCAGTCGCGAACACCGCGCGCGAAATACGAACACTTAAATTTTTCCCTGCGAGCTTTGACTTGTCTTATTTTGTTGTAATAATCATTTCCCCTTATGTAGGTTGTCGCCAAGAAAGTATTTTCACACTCTAACGAGAAATTTCGTGATTGAAATATCATGAGAAGGTCCTGCCGCAGCGGAAAAAGTCTTTGTTTTAATGATGGCCACCCCAATTCGTGTATCTTATCCGTGGCACTCCCTTCCTTATTTCGCGGTAATACGAAAGGAGTTGCTCTTCTTTGAACTTTTTCCATGTCCCATCTGATGTGGATCTCACAAAGCACGCCAATGCACTGGAAGAGGACGGACAAGCGTAGTGTAAGCAGCCCCTTTTGTAGACCTGTTACATCTTCTAAGTGTCCTGACAATAAGTCGCATTCTTCGGTTAGCTTTCTCCACAACTTTATCTGTATGAAAGTTCCAATTTAGGTTATTCGAGTCTGTTATCCGAAGCTGTAATCCCTAAGTATTTAATTGAGTCTACAGCTTTTGTATTTGTGTGGCGTAACGTGTAACTGAAATTTAGTGAATTCCTTTTTGTATAGGTATGGATGACTTCACATTTTTGATTATAGAGTCACTTGCCACTTTTTGTATGATACGGATATTTTGTCTAACTCATTTTTCAGTTAGTTTTGATCATCTGATGTCTTTACAAGGAGGTAAATTGTAACATAATATGCAAAGAGCCTAAGTGAATTGCTCAGATTGTCACCCTAATCGTACATGTAGATCAGAAACAACAGAAGGCCTGTAACATTTCCCTAGAGAACTCCAGATATTGATTCTGTTTTACTCGGTGACTTTCCATCATTTATTACGAAGTGTAACCTTTCTGACATGAAATCACGAAACCAGCCACGCGTCCACTGGTACGCAATTTAATTAGAAATCGCTTGTGAGAACTGTGTCAAAAGCCTTCTTTAAATCTAAAAATATAGACTCAGGTTCACGTCCTCTGTCGATAGGACTCATTATCTCGCGAGAGTAAAGAGCTAGTTGTGTTTCACAAAAATGATATATTCTTAAACCCTGTTGCTTGTTTGTCAACGAATCATTTCCTTCGAGGTGATTCATAATGTTAGAGCACAGTATATGTTCCAAAATCTCGCTGTAAATTGACTTTAGCGATATGGGTCTGTAATTCAGTGGATTACTATATCCTTCCTTTGATTTTGCTGTGACGTGTGCAACTTTCCAGTCTTTGGGTACAGGTCATTCTACGAACGAGTGACTGTATATGTATGCTAAGTGTGGACCTATCGAATCAGCTTATTCGGAAAGGAACATGACTGGTATACAATGTGGGCCGGAGGCCCTGCCTTTCTTAAGTGCTTTAAGCTGTTTCGCTAAAACGAGAATAGGACTTCTGAGTTACTCGTGTTCCAAGCTGTTCTTTGTTCTAATTCTGAAATATTTACTTCTTTCGCGAAGAAATTTCGGAAAACCGTGTTTAGTAATTCTGCTTTAGTGGAACTATTATCAGTAAAAGCAAAATTGTTATCGTGCAGTGAAGGTATTGACTGCGTTTTGTCACTGCTATACTTTACATACGGCCAGAATATCTTTGGGTTTTCTACCAGGTTTCGAGTTTCGTTGTAGAAACTGTTAAAAGCATCTCGGATTGAAGTTCGCGCAAAATTTCGAGTTTCGGTAAAACTTCATCAACCTTGGGGATTTCGCGTTGTTGTAAATTTGACATGTTGTTTTCGTTTTTCTGCAACAGTGTTCTGGCTTGTATTAATTTATTTGGTATATATCTCTCAACTGCCATTGATAATATTTCTTTGAATTCATACCACATCTGATCTGCGCTTACATAGTCACAATAAAAGGATTCTCTCTCTTAGGAAGGTTTCAAGAGAATTTTTATCAGCTTTGTATTAAATAGATGTATTTTGCGTTCGTTTTTGGTAAGTGTGGATGTTACAGTACTCGATCTAGTTACAACAACCTGGTGGTCACTAATCACTGTATCTTTCATGATGCTCCTTATTTGGTAAGAATTATTTGTTGCTAAGAAGTGAAGCATGTTTTCGCACCCATTTACAATACGAGTGGGATCCTGAACTACGAGGGCGAGTCAAATGAAAACCTTAAATTTGTAATAACAAATCGAAATTTCGCCCCGTTACCCCGTAAGTTGGTAAGCGTGCTACAAACAGCGTGCGGAATGGCCTGGAGGAGGCAGCATAATGCAGATGCACACATACCGTAGCAGCATCATTATGAAGATGGCGGCCCGACTTGCGGCTTGCACCACGGAAGAACAGCGTTCAGTTATTCGGTTTTTGCGTACTGAAGGTGTGAAACCTATCGAAATTCATCGACGAATGAAGGTTCAGTACAGTGGTTCATATTTGTCACAGCAGCAAGTCTACAAATGGAGTAGGAAGTTCGCAAATGGTGTAACTTCAGTGGAAGATGCTCCTCTTCCAGGTCAGGTACAACGAGTTGTGAGTCCACAGAAGATTGTAGCAGTTGAAGCCATAACGAAGGAAAACCGCCGAGTGACATTGAATGACATTGCAGTATGTTTACAGATTAGTCATTTGTGACCACACCACATTGTGCATGATGTGTTCCAGTTTCACAAAGTGTATGCGAGATGAGTGCCACGGCAGCTGACTCCTGAAATAAGAGAACGACGTGTTGATGCTTGTGAAGAACTTCTTCGGCGATTTGAACGAGAAGGTGATGGCTTCCTTGCAAGAATCGTTACTGGGGACGAAACCTGGATTCACTTCCACAAACCGGAAACGAAAAGAGAGAGAGTAACGAATGGCGCCGTTCCTCATCACCAAAAGCAAAGAAGTTTCGAACAGAACTATCAGTAGGTAAAGCTATGCTGACTCTCTTTTGGGACGAAAAAGGCGTCATTTTGGAGCTTTACATGCCTAGAGGGACCACTGTCACCAGTGCATCATACACAGATCTCCTAAAAATCATCTTCGGCCTGCGTCAAATCAAAGCGACGAGAATTGCTGTCAGCAGGTGTCCTTTTGCAACATGACACTGCAAGGCCTCACGCTGCCCGTACTACAGTTGCAACAATCACAGACCTGCATTTCGAGCGTCTTCCTTATCCACCATACTCACCAGACTTTGCCCCAAGTGATTTCCATATATTTGGACCACTCAAAGACGCAGTGGGTGGAAAGAAGTTCCGTTCTGATGAAGAGGTACGCCATGAGGTAATTGACTGGTTGCGCGGACTACCAAAAGAATTTTTTGTAAAGGAATTTAAGCACTTTGTGAGTGCTGGAGGACTTGCATTGAGCTTGGGGGAGATTACGTTGAAAAGTGATACAGCTTTGTATCACTTCTGCACAATAAATAATATTTAAAAAAATATTTAAGGTTTTCATTTGACTCACCCTCGTATTTTATCAAAATAATTGCCTGAGAAGGCCCTCAGTACGATTTCAAACGACGTTTTACGCCTACCACCGACTTTAAACATGTATTTTGACCGACATACTGATGGTAGATTGAAGCAAGCACCAGCTATAGTTTGCGGGGTAGCAATTGGAAATGACACTCAGCATTTCTTCGAAATGTTCAGCAACAGCAACATCTGAGTTGGGAGGGGGAGATGGGAGGTCGGTAAAAGGAACCAATTATTAATTTACTCCTGTTGCCAGTATTGTAACAAGGACGGTCCCATTCCAAAATACCATTATCCATGATGGCGGCCTTGACGTCAGAGACATTATGAACTGTTTTGATAACACCGCAACCATTCCAAAGCATTGTTATTCGACAACAACAAGGTCGCACGCAGTGTATCCGCCACGTGTTGCCTCTCTAGTCTTTATTACCACCACCAGAGTAATCTGTAATCAAGTCAGCTGATGGTGTTGTGGGGTGGTGGAAATGGCTGCATCCAATACGATCCCTTAATTGAGCCACATGTTCGACTTCTACCAATAGGATTCAACTATCCTATGACCTCATTGTAGGACATATATAGGTTAAGTTCCGGGACCTCAGTCTTGGTCACTCAGTCAGCGGGAGACTAAGAATAACAATCATGAAGCACCAGTCGAACTCCAGTGCAGTCACTCAGAACAGGATCAAACGGAAAAGTAAGTATCATATTTCGCATTATTCTATCTCGTTCATTATCCTTATTATTCAATGTTTTCACTTATTCGCTAATATCTAATCATTCATCTTCTTTTTTCAACAGAGTCAAGCGCCACCATGCTTAGCTCCGCAGACGCGTCCGAACCTGCATCATCATTAGCTTCGTTAACCATCTCATCCGGACCTACACCAGCGACAGCCGACTCATCTGATCCAGTAGCAACCACGTGGGATCCCGTAGCCCACCTAGCTCACATGTTGGAGCAGGACAAGGAGTTGCTGCTCTCCGTCCCACTCAGCAACTTGTGTGATGAAGACGCTCGATCTGCTCACCACACAACGACTTCAACCACTGGTGGTGTTAAAGATCAACTAAATGGTGGTCAGTACTGGATGCCTACATATAACTCATCACAATCGAACACTCCCGTGATAGTGCAACCACCGAGTTTAGATACTGTAAATAAAAAGAATACGTCTAGTGCGGCTACGCTTTTCACCACGACATATAATTTAACCTCCAGTGGTTCCAAACGTGTGAACATTGCTATAGACGTCCATCATGTCTGGGGGATCCAAGCTATATTGGAGATTGAAAATATTTCCAAAAGTGTTAAAGTCCCGATTTCCGAGTTCGACTGGGCAGGGATCTGTCATGCAGGGCGCTACATCAATCAACAAATGACCACTGAATACGATCCAACTCATTCCCCACCAGAAATTCGTCTTGCCGATGTCACACTTTCCATTACTACTGTATATGATGACTGCGCCTTATGCATTAAATCAGGTGTCGACAGCGTCTATCTAAGGCATCCGTCAGTTATCAAATTATTCAACCTAGACTCCTCTATACGGTTTGCTCTCGAGAGACTGAATCGTTGGGTTCCTAGCTTAGAGGCAGCATATAATGATGTTAAAAACTCTCTACGTGTTAATAATATACATATTGACGATTTTGAGCAGCATCTTCGTTCGCATATGGCCATTAAAACTACAGACTTCCAATTTAAATGCGTGTGTCAAAAACCAGAGTACTCAGAGTCACCTATCGGATTGCGTGAGATACGTGCAGAATTTATTGCCAACCAAAGAGAATTATTTGGTATATATTGTACAGGTTCTAAGAAGAAACGTGCAGATTATGATAACACCCCAGAAATAGTACATCCAATGTATGATTTTTAAATAAATAATTTATATCTAATCTTATCGCCTGTTTCTCTTTTATTTCAGACCACCACTCCTATTATAATCAAATTGATCCAATAATTTTTTAATTCTACTCAAATTATGACCATCTTACTCTTCATACATGTGTTCCTCGTGTAGGCAGTATAGCTCAATCGGTTAATTGATCGAACTATACTGGCTACACACAAATATTATTATTATCCTCTCAGTTATATTTTCTATATATGTCAAGTACTTGTTTGTACATGTCTCATTTACTATCATGGCTGGCTGAGTGAAGCACCCTCGTCACAAGGACTTTGTTGTCGGTGACTGGTCATGTGAAGATTCAAGTGATGAGCAGAAGAAGAAGAAGAACAAGAAAAACGGAATTCTCCTTCCCGATAATATAAGAGCAATTATTGTAGGCCCATCCAACTGCGGCAAGACTAATGTCCTCATGACGCTGCTAACTCATGTGCAAGGTGTCCGATTTGAACATGTCTGTCTATTCTCAAAAACACTCTTTCAACCCAAGTATCAGCTATTGCATGAGATATTTCGAGGTGTAGATGGCGTTACATACACAACATTCAGTGAAAGCTCTGATATCCCCCCACCTGAAGAAACAAAACCAAACACAGTATTCATATTTGACGATGTTGCAGTAGAAAACCAAGACCAAATTCGAAAATATTTCTCTTTCGGTCGCCATATGGGTGCTGACGCATTTTATCTAAGTCAAACATATTCCAGAATCCCCAAACAACTTGTTAGGGATAACGCAAATCTCATTATAGCCTTCAAGCAAGACAATCTTAATTTAAGACACATTTACCAAGCACATGTGGGGACGGATATGTCGTTCAATGATTTCTTAAAGATATGTGCAGACTGTTGGAACCATTCACAGTATGGGTTTCTCGTTATTGATAAAACAAGAAAACTGTATGATGGTAGATACAGACGAAACTTTCAAGAATTTTTGCATATATAAGAAGGTAATAGACGTTAGCACATCAGTCTACGTCATACCATGGACAAATTCGCGCTTATGTCCACCTCTCAACCTGAGATGATTGGTGTACACAGACAGAACATTCGCTTGTACATGGATGCGAAAATTCAAGCTATGGCTCTTAAAGTTGCAAGTATGCGCAAGGAACTAGAGACCTATTACCAAACCCTTCTGAGAATTGTGAATGCGTTAAATGAGCTAGTTAATCAAGTCAGTAAGGAAGTAACCGACTTAACTGAAAAGGTCGATCATATTCAGGGAAAAATAGATGTAGACCTGATTGTTGTCGATAAGGGCGATTATGATCATACTAAGAAGCTGAAGAAAATGAATGCATATATAAAGCCTCATGTCGCAGAGACGTCTGATTAGTATACGTTGAGATGTCGACGACCAAACAGAAAGTCATTCAAGCGCGTAAAGCAGTCCGAGAGAAATTACGGTTGCTTAGGTTAGGGCATATTGATCGTCAGCAAACACTAAGAGAGACCTTTAAGCCCGTTACTGAGTCTCTCCGACAGCTCTCACCAAAAACAAAAACGACCCAAAACGACAGTCAAGCCATTGATGAATTCATTATTAGTCACGCACCAGGCCAGATAGATAGAACATTCGGCGTTAGCCCGGGAAGACCGTACATGTTGGGCGCGCATCCCATAACTGTAACAGAAGACAAAATACAAATAGCTGATAGACAGTTTGACCGAACACCAGGCTTAATGAACCTTATTTTCCTAAGACCAACTAAAAAACCTATAAATTATTCAGTTAGTGATAAGGACACGTACCGTCAAATACTACACATGACTGGTGTACACAAGATCACCAAAAGCCTAACCAACAGGAAGTATAAAACCATTATAAAACCAATACTTGAAGACCAAAACAACAACAACGGTGCCAGCAGCGGAGATGGTATTGACATTGGTCTTAAGACAGTGAACAATCGAGTCCCTCAGTATATATATTATGACGACCCCAACGAACTAATAGATTGACTACGTCTGCTCATGGCATCAGCTGCTGCAGGTAATACAGCTCATTCGAATGAAGTTATCTCCATAATCTCTGAGCTTCGCGAGAGAGGTATCATCGAATAAGTATGGAGACCGTAGTTCGAGAACTACACAAACCAGCACGCAAAACATACCCGCGCAGGCATGTCATGATTAAAGGGATGGATGACTTGTGGCAAGCTGATCTTGTAGATATGCGACAATATTCACATGAGAATAATGGCTTCAAATACATTTTAATTGTTATTGATACATACTCCAAATTTGCATGGGCAGTACCAGTCAAGACAAAAACCGGACCAAATGTCGCTGATGCTTTTGAAAGCTTGCTACAGATAGGAACCAATCGATGCCCGGACAATCTCCAAACCGATCATGGTGGTCAGTTCTACAATAGGTACTTCAAGACAGTGATGCAGCGGTATGGAATACATCACTACTCGACATTCACTCACCTGAAGACAAGTATCGTAGAGCGCTTGAACAGAACAATAAAAGGCAGAATGTGGATGCGGTTTAACCTTCGTGGCTCATACAAATGGACAGATATTCTCCCAGAACTAATTGCTCAATATAATAGAACCAAACATAGCACAATAAAAATGCGGCCAATTGATGTTCGTGATAACACACTCATGGATAGGGTATACTTTCACATTAAGATACTGGATCCACGCAAACAGAAATTTAATGTAGGGGATTTGGTGCGTATCTCAAGACACAAGACCGCATTTGAGAAATCATACCTACCGAACTGGTCAACTGAGATATTTACAGTTTCAAATGTGCAGCGAACGAATCCTAGAACTTATTTATTGAAAGACAGTAAAGGTGAAGAAATTG
This sequence comes from Schistocerca piceifrons, assembly GCF_021461385.2. Lineage (NCBI taxonomy): Eukaryota > Metazoa > Arthropoda > Insecta > Orthoptera > Acrididae > Schistocerca > Schistocerca piceifrons. The sequence continues at coordinate 140,493,127 of NC_060138.1, read as the reverse complement.
CAGGCTCCTTCTACACTGAGGAGATGCAGAAGAGCTCACAACCAGATCTTTTTCTCGTGGAGAGAGTCATAAGACGACTTGGAAATAAAGCCCTAGTCAAATGGCTTGGTTTTCCTGCTACACAAAACAGTTGGATTGATGCCAGGGATTTGCTATATAATGAACATTCATCGTCCACAACCACCACAGTAGCCTGACATGCGCGATCGAAGGCACATTAGAGGAGGCGGTGGTGTTCTGGACAAACTACCTTTGGAATTACACATCCCGGGATATAACTACTGCGGACCTGGGACAAAGCTTCAGAAACGCTTGGCGCGAGGTGATAAGGGAGTGAATCTGCTTGTCGAAGCGTGCATGGAACACGACATTGCATACGAAGCAAATAAAGATCTACCAAGTCGTCACATTGCAGATAGGATTTTAGCTGATAAAGCTAAGGCGATACGGAAAAGAAAAGATATTGGTATAGGTCAACGCATCGCGGTATTCGCAGTTGATAAAACCATGCGCGGAAAAATCAAGTTAGGATTAGGAGTGATGAATTTCAAGCGCGTTATGAACGCTGCACATCGCGCACTAAACATGAAGAACAAGAAGGGTTGTTTGAAGAACTGTATCCTGACAGCGATGTATGCAGCTAAAAACGCAATGAAGGACAAAGAATCACCAATGAGAAGATCCGTTAAAGCACCTCGCATTCTATCAATACCCAAGACATCCGGCGGTTTTATTCCTTTTCTCATCCCAGCCCTCTCCACGCTCTCAGCGGTAGGTTCGCTCGCCGGTGCGGCTGCAGCTATCGCTCGAACAGCCAAGAATGCGCAAAACTCGCAAACCCAGTTAGAAGAGACGAGAAGACATAACCGCATGATGGAAGCAGCAGTCATTGGAAAAGGCCTATACTTGAAACCGTACAGGAAGGGTCTTGGTCTATTCATAAATAAAAAAAAAGCCCAATAGCGGTCCTACCAGATCGACCACTCACAAATACAGACCTTCTTAAGTTTGTTAGACATAAATTCAAGATACCAAGATTCCGTGGTGTGTTTATGAGGGATACATTACCTAAGACTATGTGGAAAACTGGTGAATGCGGTATTGTGAATTTAGATGTTGTCGGAGGTCCTGGCACCCACTGGGTGGCGTACGTTATGAAAGACGCTGGGGTAGTCTACTATTTCGACTCTTTTGGTGACCTGCAACCACCCGAAGAATTACAGCAATACTTCACTCACAGAAGACATGTACTATACAATTATCAACGGTATCAGGACTTTAATACATACCTCTGCGGGCATCTTTGCATCATCTTTCTCTTGACGTTCACAAAGAAGAAGAATAAGAACAAGAACTAACGTATATAAGCAGGATGTTCAAACCTTCATTCATCAGTTGACGATCAGATGCAATGTCGTACACTTTGACGTTGAAAGGACGGTCATCTGTATTGCGTGCAAATTACTTCCCACCAATTGATTTGAGTGCAGGTCAATGGAGTGTTGCATTGATTGGACTGGAGACGTACAACAGCATCCCGAATATCACCAACACTAACAATAAACTGCATCTCGATATTAATCGTGAAAAAGATATTCTTGAAATAGAATCTGGTGCATACGATATTGACGATTTAAACGAACTCTTAAAACTGTCTGGAAAAGGTATTCAACTACGTGCAAACATCAATACACTTAAATCTGAAATAAGGACTCTAAATGCAACGATTGACTTAAGCCAGAAACATTCAATAGGACCCCTGCTTGGATTCACAAAAGGGCAGATTTTGAAGAAAGATCCAACTAAATTTTACAAGTCCAATCAGTCTGTGGATATACTCCCAGTCAGCACAATACGTGTCGAGTGTAACATTGCTACGAATTCCTATCTCAACGATACTCTCATTCACACTATTTACGGATTCTTCCCCTCAGTTGCAGCGGGGTATAAGATTGTTGAGACACCTGCCAATGCAATATACCTTCCAGTGACTGCTCAGACATTGGGCTATTTGGAGCTGCGTATTATGGATCAGAATAATAAACTTGTCGACTTTCGCGGTGAGGAAATCATTATACGATTACATCTAAAACAAGATGGGCTTGCGGTATAAAACAAGTGCACGCAATACACAGCGCGCCACTTCGCTACTGAACAGGAAACTGATAACACCTGTGAACTACGAATTTCTTAAATCAGTTGGTCTCAAACCCTGCAATGACGTCATCACTCAATATAACCAATCCAATAGAGTATGATGACAGAATTATACGTCAAGAATACTTCTCTCATAAATCTTATGCTTCAACCACGTTTAACAAGAATGATGAAATCAGGATTGTCATACAGCACCAGGACACACTCACTCTTCCGTGCAAGAGTTTCATATATCTCGAGGGGTCATTCAAGAAAACTGATGGCACCGATACAGTTGGGTCCAAGCTGACACGCAACGCATTGGCATTCCTCTTCCAAGAGATTCGCTATGAACTGAATGGTTCTGAGATTGATCGTACACGCAATGTTGGTCTAACATCGACCCTTAAAACATACGTCTCGGCATCACCAGCAGATCTGCACAGTTTAGAAAATGCTGGATGGTTCATAGACGATGCGGAGGGTAGAACACCCCAGGAGTACAAGCGATTTACTGCATGCATACCTCTAAAAATACTTATGGGATATTTTGAGGATATGAGACAGATTATTATGAACGCTAAACAGGAACTTATTCTCGTGCGGAGTGCGACAGACAATAACTCGTACATTCAAGGAGCTCAAGAAGAGAATAGGATCACAATCAACAAATTAATATGGAAAATGCCTCACGTCAGTGTATCCGACGAGGAACGATTGAAGCTTTTGAAAGTGTTGAATTCAGGTACATTTCTGTCACTGACCTTCCGCTCATGGGAGATCTTTGAGTATCCAGTGTTACCGACCGCGAGCAGACAAACATGGGCTATTAAGACCTCCAGTCATATCGAGACACCCAGATTCATTATACTTGCGTTTCAGACTGATAGAAGAGCAAATACATCAAACGATTCCACCGTGTTCGATAACTGCAAGTTAACTAACGCCAAAGTCTACCTCAATTCAGAATTCTACCCATATGACAATCTACATCTGCAATGGAATGAAAATGTATACAGCCTCGCGTATGACATGTATGCAAGGTTTCGTCCTTCTTACTATGAAATTGCTGAAGGAGAGGGAGGGGGGTGTCTACTGAGTCCTCGTAAGTTCAAAGAGCTTTCACCGATCATTGTAATAGACTGCTCTAAACAGAATGAGATAATTAAGTCTGGACCTATAGACGTTCGAATTGAATTTGAATCATCGACAAATTTCCCAGAACACACCGCTGCATATGCATTAGTCCTACACGACAGAATAATCAATTACTCTCCGCTCACAGGTGTTGTGCAACGAGCTGTATAAATGAAAATGTGCTGTCCTGTGCATTGATCATTTGACGATGGCAACTCAGCCTGTGAAGATCATTGCAGATGTTCAAGGATTCCATGATGGAGAGCGAAGACAGTTCGTATTTAAACAAGTTGCTTTTGTGACCTACACACAAGACGCAGGAATAATTGAAACCTTCTCCGCAAATATTCGATCACCAAGACCGTTCGCGCAAGTGAAATCTTGTAAAACACGGACCAGTGCATTGTGGTTAACTAATTTTTATCATGGAATTCACTGGGATGATCCCGGCATACCCTATAAAGATGTGGTGATCGCACTTAAGTTATTCGATCACAAGGACACCATCGTTTACGTGAAGGGAAAGGACAAAACCTCCTGGATGCGTCAAATATTTAAATTTGCATCTATTCAAGACCTTGAATGGTACGGATGTCCGTCCATCCATCGACTGAAGAACAATTACCAAAAAAGTGCTTTTGTATCTGCATATGAGAATGTAAAATTACTTTTCACTTTTATTAGAAATAAATAATAATTTATAAGATTGAGTGTTTTTTCTTTCTATGACATCCAACGTCCCCAGTATTGTAAGTTTATTCTTTTTATATTGTATATGAAGGGAACTCCACTGGAACTGTCCGAGAGAGACGTGGCATGAGCCTACTGTCATAGTTAGGCGCGGATGCGTCAGATGCCGATCTCGCGGCCTCCGTCGAAATCGACAGACACGCGCAGCCGCTGACGCTTGGTAGGGGGTTGCACCAGTTGCCGGCCTCGCGGCCGCTGTGGAAAGCGATGCGTCAGATTACGATCTCTAAAGTATCTGTTGACGTAGGACTGTAAGAGATAGCGCTGCAGTGGGCTGTGTGTGTTCGTGACAACTAGCAGAAGTCCGGCACTTGTGATTAAAAGCAGGAAACCTTATAACTTTATGCAGTGCGATGTGGCTGTATGTACGTATTCTGCATACACACATAAATAAATTTATAATATTTTTAATAAAAAGAATAATCATTATTAGGGTATCAAATAATAACAACATTTTTTTAGAATGAAATAACTGAGTTTATTATTGAATTCAGAATTTAACATTTTTCACATTATATATAAATATGAGTTTACAGATATAAGATTGGTTTTTAACCAAAAATATGAAATTCCACAACTTTTTAGATAATGTTTTTTTTAACAATTTTAGATAATTAAGAAATATATATAAGCATTCTCTTCAGATAAATTATATATATAATTTTAAAGCTAATGCAGAGGTACTACCCTATCTTACAAAGTAACTAATATCGCTAATGAAGTTCCACCAGAAAAACAAAGCACTTTTAGTTAATACCAAACCTATTTGTTTCAAGTCAATGGCTCTAAACATTTTCGAAAAGAACAACAACAAATTGAATATATATTTTTTTCCAAGTAAGTCGATTTAAAGATTTTCAACTACAAGAACAAGGTGAACATATATATTTTTCTTTAAAGTGGACGTCTAGAAACATTTTCCGCTGGAACAAGCAATTGAACATATAGAAAGAATTTAATTAGTGGAACTCATACACTTAAAAACTAGTTCTGACTGGATGGCTAGCGGTAGGTGAAACTTACAAACTAAAATCTAAGCTCTATAATGACTAGAAGTGATGCATATATTACGTGAGAAAATTTTATTATTTTTTTTTGTTCATACAGAAGTTAATTGGCTAAATTTATAGCCTTTTCATATACATATACACACACACACACATATATATATATATATATATATATATATATATATATATATATATATATTAATAATGGTCAGCAATATGTAGATATAAAGACTTTTTAAATAAGTTTTTTTTTTAATTTTATTTATTATGATTTTCTTTGAAAAAATAATGATTATATTTACATACACACACAGTTAACACAAGTTCGCGCTCATTCGCACACTCAGACATGCATGGAAGCACGCAAACTGATACACGCAACAAAACACTCTCATCAACTATTTACACTATGATAAAAGAGCCATACTATTTCCACGCATAGCCCACATTCGTAACATTCACACGCTCATTCCCTCTCTATCACTCAACCAGAGTACCCCACCCCTACTTTCGTTTCAAGTAAATAGTGTGAGTATGGGAGGGTTCCCACCCCATCCTCACAAATGACTCTTTTATCGTCATGAGGAGACAGTCCGACTTTAGACTGCAGCACAGTGTACACCTCGTGAGCTCGTGATCGAATGCTAGTTTGTTGAACCATGTGTGGATGAGCGCCTTCGACGCACTGCAAGTAGTCCTCGACCGTAAGCGCACGAGACGCGATCCGTCTAACACCCTTTGCCCGTCTCAGAGTGCTCCCGTCTGCTGTGCGATATGCATACATTTTCGATCTCAGTCCCACAAACTCTACAATTGGTAAACCATTCGACTCGTCTTTCATGAGACCGATAACCTTCTTGTTCTGTGGAACAATACCATAAGGATTATTGACTTCATAAGAAGAGGTGTCGAATTCTTTACCATTGCACCTAATTACTTCATATGGATCACAGTTCTTGATCCAGTAGATAAAGCTGTCTGTATCCATATAAAGGAATTTTGGATCTACGAAATGAGGTTTCGCACACTCATAGTGGAATCGGTACATGTAGAATTTGGAGATATCGAGTATACACATCCCCAAATAGATGGGTTTCATAAACTCTACTGCAGTCTTCGACATCTCCTCAGCAACAAAGTTTTCATTGAAGATGGTGGCACGCTTAAAATTTGGCCTGGCTATACATTTTCTCACGCCGTAACGCCCTGCCCATGCGGTTCTAATAACAATATCGCGTTCATTTCTTACATTTTGCATAGTTTTCCCGAAAATGGACTTATTCATTAATTTATAGAAGTCTTTTTCAAAATAATTACTCGCGACCGCCCTCTTTTCGGTATTTAGTTCAATATACTCCTTCAACCAGGGGGATTGCTTGAAGGAGATTGCCCGGGTGATTTTAATGAGCTCCATTCCTAATCTGAGACACTGCTGGAGGTTACGATAATGAATAATATACCTCTGCTTATCCCCAACAGTGGCCATCAGTTTAGGGATGGTGCTTCCTCGTGGAATTTGTTGCTCTGGACATAACGGCAAGTCGCTTGTCTCTCCATGCAAATTATTAGGGTACGCGATGTCTGCCTCAAGCACATACCCTACATCAGAATCGGCCGCAAGACCCATTATCTGTCCACCTAATCCCTTCAATTCGTCTTCAGGCACCCATTGGAACCCGGCAACCGGCAGCGGTTGCTTCATAGCATGCCCATATAAATTGTTAACATCTAAGTACAAAATGTAACTAGAATCAAGGGATGCGTTGTACTCGACACCCATCCGCGGATTATTTGCCCTGGCGTGTCTGTGAACACATTGACAAAGTCCTCCGCGGATCCCTCGCTCAAAAAATAGAAGCATTGAAGCATCAGTCAAAAGTTCAATGTTGCAATCCGTTTTTTTGAGCATAGCGACCCAGGACAACCCAGGTGCCGTGTAATAAAAGGCAGGGTCCAGAGAGTACGTGGTCATACATACACTCCGGAACTTTTCGAAAACATCTGCAAGCAAACAAACGTCCGTGTCCATGTATAACCTTGCATATTCTCCCAAATTGGGGATGTTGAATTCCTGCCAGACATTAATGGCATGCTCATAATCTGTGATAGTTATGGTATCGCCAGTGAGAGTACTGGTAAAAGAAGTTATGTCGGGAAGCCTGGTTTCATTGAGTTTTGCCATACTATCAAGATACTCGTACGGGAAAACTCCTTTCCTCGTCGCAAGTTGAAACTTTTCCTCATCGGTAAATGCAGATCGAGTGATATGCATATCATTCCGAGGTAAAGTCTCAACCAGTTTCTGAAGCGAAGTTTGCATAAATCGTAGAGAGTCAAGGAAGCGGAGCGTAATTTTCGGCGTCATTCGTTTTGAAAAAGAAATGTACTTTTCAACACTTTCAGGCAGGATATTGACCTGATCATTCTTCATACCGAACTTAGCCAAGTGCTCAACGAGAAAATGAGCGTCATACCCGCTCAGATTATGAAAAAAGACGGGTATGTGTGTAGGTAACTGATACTTCAAGTTGCATGCTTTGTGGGCTGCACCGCGGAACTTACCCGTAAGATGACAATGGTCTCTACGAGAAGTCTCCGCTTTTCTATGTAAGACCAGCCCGCAAATATGACAATTAACAGCCTTTTCATACAAGTCATCATTTTCCTTTGATTTGGTCATGGGAATATTGATGCTGTAGAGCTTGTGAACTTGCGAAGAAAGTTTTTCAAGCTCTGTGAGAAGCCAAACCGCCGGGTCGTTCCCTACATAAGACTGATAGCTATTAAGTTTACAATCATATGCGCATACAACTTGGAACGCAGCCGCATAAGGTACGTGTTTTTGTGTGAAGGTTGTGTGTGAGGCTAAGGGGTTCCCTTCACAACGAGTAATAGGAGCCAGCAAGCATTCAAAATCGGCGTACACAACAAAAGGACAACGCTGCTGGTGGTGAGCATTTTTAAATTTAATGAAGTTATTTTCCTCAGTGGGCATAACAACACGTACCGGGTCCTTGCATGCACAATCTAATAGATGTGTCGCTAATAACTCTTGAGATGAAAAATAATTCAAACACCTTATACAAATATGTTGTTTACGATCATTTTTACTTAACTGGGAGGAAATGAGTCGGGACATGTCTTTGATCCAGACGTAGTGATAATTATCACGTTCGGAGAAGAGCAGCATGTTGACATGCAACTCTCGCTCACCTGCAAATTTTGAGAAATGGAGGGGGCCTACTACTGTATGCTTGTTCTGCTCATCTGACTTGCTTTTCTTCTCCAGGCCATAAACGTGGACCGATATTGCGGTATTCTGAGCCTCAAACTTAGGTATGTCCTGGATTCTTAAAGGGAACTCTATTCCGTCAATGTTATACTGTCTCTTAATATCTTTGACTTTGTAACTGCTGGGACGCTCGGGATGATGTTTGTAATTGTAATTTCTCTCGCAAGCCAGGACTGACCATGCAAAACACGCATTATCATACTTATTTTGAACATTAATGTATGCTTGCTTTTTCTCAATATCTATAGGGAGTTTAATATAACTGGACCCTCCATTCATTGGATCATAGACATGTATATGGATGTCGAGGTGTGGTATACTGCTGAGCGCTTTAGCGGATCCACGTACTTCCATCTCGGAAAATCGGGCCATAATAGCGCTCAAGGTGGATTCTCGATACCACTCAGCAATCGATGTGCTCCGAGAAATAACGCCATTGTCACCCCATATATAATGCAGAATAGCCGTCTCCGCGTCACCTTGATGTTTAGGGGGGTGACTCAGTTCACAGCATAACACAGCACTGCATTTAAAGGCGTTAAATTCCGGATCTTCTAAGAGTTTGAGGAGCTCGGTCTCCAAGACGGGGAGGCACGCCTCCAAAAACCTTACAGGATCGCGATACCTCCCGCCTGGATTCTCAATTCTGGTGAAAGAGATTCGCCCCTCAAACGCTCTAGCAACTGCTGAGTATTCTAAGGGAGTCATTACGCCGTTATTCTGATCGAATTCGTTATCGATAGGACGGGGGAGAGAACTACCGCTACCCATAAGGAAATTACTATTATTACTGTTGCTACAACTAGGAGTCCACCCGATAGATGAATGGGCTGGTGATGGGTGATCGTGATCATCATCATTTGCGGGGAGAGGTATACGTCTCGGAACGCATATCTTGCGTGGGCGGCGGCGGCGAGCTGCTGCTTCTAGAGGAGGAGGGGGTGACAGCCGGTTTGAAGGGCCAGGCTGTGGCGACGGCGGACGGGCTGCGCTGCTGCCTCTACCTGCCGGTGGCGTGGGGGCTTGGTGTTGTTGTTTTTCGCAGCCAAACGGTTGCGACAGCGCTGGGGGAGGAGCTGGCGCGTGTTCTGCATCCGCCTCCCGCGAAGCCCTTATAGGGGCTACGCAAGGCGCGGCGTGTCTTTGCGGTTCGGTGCGCCCGAGTCCCGCCCCCGCAACCACCGCTCTAGGAACACGGCCTACGCCGTGTGATATACCTGTAAGATAAATAAGGAAAAAAAATTAATTTAGTGATTTATATTTAAAAGAGCGATAAATAATAACAATAAGAGTAGATAATGGTGGTTATGTGAAGGAATGTTAATGTTCAAAATTATTCACCTTCTCCCCTCTGACTCCATGGTTTGAGCAACTCATTGCCAAAATCAAGTAGATCTTCAAACCACTCTGGTAGGTTGATCACCTCCTCAAACGGGTCAGGCAGGTTGGTCTCCTCCTCCTCTAAAGACTGAGTGTCCTGTGTGGCGGGCGCCGTTTGAACGCTACCGCCGCCTCCTTGAACGTTTTGGGTGGTAGAACCGAATGCTGAATTAGGCGCATCTACAAAGAAAAGACAAGCTTATGAGGACTAAATGTATACAATCAGGAAACGGGTATATATTAGATGAAATTATTTAAGTTTAAGAAGTATGATTGTATTATAAATGTACTTACATTCGAGCTGCGCTTGAGCCCTTTCCATCTCGATCTGATTGTCTAGATCAGCCATGATTTGCTGGAAGAAATCTAGAAAGATGGAGAAGACTGAATATAATATCGCATATGGAAAGGGAAGTGTGCTTTCAGTTAAGTGATAGAGAAATAAGCGGCCCAGCAAATTTAAAAAAAAAAAAAAAAGGAAAGAAATGAAATATTTACAAAGAGCACTGCACAACGAATATAACAGATACACAACACGTGGAAGCTCTATCTTTATAGCGGATACGGTAAATTAATTATAACACATACAACATATGGAAAGTCATTCTTTACATAGAGATATCCAAAACGGATATAAGACTTAACACATACACAAACATAGAATCCGGTAAAAGACTTAGTAAACTTTACAGAGAGAGATCGAAAACGGGTATAACACGTAACATACAACACGTGGATGAACAATATTTATAGAGAGCAGTACAAAACAAATGTAACAATTAAAATAAAAGATTCAGACACCCAAGTTAGAGGTAAAAAAAAATTCGTGGATAAGCAATTTTTATAGAGAGAGAGATTCAAAAGGGTAAAAAACGTAAGCCGGAACACACACAGAACAAGTGGAGGAGCGATCTATATAGAGAGCATTATAAAAGATATGTAGCACTCATACACAGAGTTAAAGGGTGTAGATATCAGAATACTGAAAATGTACTTACCAGGGAATGGAACTTCGTCCACATGAGCACGTTTGCTGCTGCTGCTGTCACTGGCGGTTCGTGATCCTTTCATTTTTACACGTTTAATTACGAAGACGTGACAAGTATTGGATGGATGAAGTATACAAGCAGTGTGAGAGTGAGGTAGGCCGTGCATTGATTTATATAGGTCCTGCCTAGCGCGTGTATGTATGCGCGGGGTTGTGACATAGAGAGAGATAGCGCTAACTCTCTCTCTCTCTCTCTCTCTCACACCCCGCTACGGTAATAAAGACTAGAGAGGCAACACTTGCCGGATACACTGCGTGCGACCTTGTTGTTGTCGAATAACGATGCTTTGGAATGGTTGCGGTGTTATCAAAACAGTTCATAATGTCTCTGACGTCAAGGCCGCTATCATGGATAATGGTATTTTGGAATGGGACTGGCCTTGTTACAATACTACTGCCATGTAAAACCTCTAACCATACTAATTTGCAGGAAGTATTTACCTGAATTTCAGTGCAAGGTAAACTACTTCTGACAGCAATAAACATTCCACTACCAACTGTATTTAATCTATCCTTTCTGAACACTGTTAGGTTCTTTGTAAAAGAGTTATAGCCAACTAGGCCAATATATAGGGTCATAAGATAAGTGAATATGTCAATTCTAGAAAAATCCGGGTAATACAGGTAAACATAGTAGATCCAGATTCTTTCGAATGAGCAATGAGCCGGTACCAAAACAAAATGTTGAGAATCGCCCAGCAGAGAAAGAGAAATTTGAGTAGACCAAAGGAGAGGTGATTTGATGGGGTGGAACAGGTTTAGAAGCCCATCCTGCCAAGAAGAAGATGATAACGAACCTTATCCAATTACTGTTAACTGATATCATATACAGAAGCTTCTCTACTCCATTACATTTGCAGAAAAAAAACCGTGGAGAAAAGCATCAAGCCGATATGTATCACAGAAAAAGAAACCAATCTGTCAGAAAATTAACGGGGATGGACATTGAGGGTGTAATAAACCAACTACTGCTAGTACCTTACATCACAGTTTATGAGATATTTACTAACGTACATGACACCTGCGTTGCTGATCGCATGATTTTAGGTAAATCGAAGCACAATTTTTCGTTATTCATTCCACAAGCAAGTTGAGATAGTTTTCGACTAAGGTCAAGCATATGAAAACGGGTGAGAGGCTTGATGCATTTATATAGCTCACAAATACATTATTCGGCGTTTGCGTGAGCGTGGTTCCCTTCAGAGCGAGAAAGGAACCATAAGATATCGAGACGTCAAACGCATTATCTGCACTTGCACCTAAGACGCAAAAAAGTAGTTTCCTGGGAGGGGGGAGAGGGGGCGTCTTCTGTTCCTTTCCCGGACATAAACAAAAAATATCATGGATTTACTAAGAAGCTTACTCAGCTGTATGACAAATATGCTCACATAAAGACCGGAAAAATAACAAAACCACTTGCACTTTGGCTTACTGAACAATAAAAGCAGCCCGTGAATATCAGAGACCCTGCTTGTCGAGTTTACAAGCTGCACCCTACGCCTGAAAAGCATACTGCTTACAAGCAGAAGAGGAACAGAATCAATTTAGCAGTGGGAAATCTAAACTCAGGCATGTCTACACAGTAACCGACAGCAGAAAGAGACCAGCTGTCATACGAAATAACCTTCGTGGTCTCGGTATAGGCAACGCAAAAACTGCAGTGGATCCGTTGTCCTGGTCGAAGAACTGAACAGGTACTTCACGTTACCTAGAACCTCAACTGAACCACAAATGAAACAAAGACTCATCGATTACTTCATCGGGGTGAACGACTGTGACCACGAAAATTGCTATTTAAAGCACGTTACATGCAATAGCGCCATTGAAGCCATCATGCGTACCAGATCAGCATATACAGGATACGATGGCAGTGCATTCCAAATTATGAAGCTTATTATTGACCCACTACTGCCCACTATAATACATATTTTCAACCACTTCTTACCCGCAACTGTTTTCCCTCAGTTCCGGAAACGAGAGCTATCTCTCTCACTGTCCAAGGCCTCAGAATATTAGTCCGCGACCAACTAACAAACTACCTAACTACAGACTACCTACTAGACGATTACGAATGAGATTTCAGTAAAGTTCGCAGCACAAAATTTGCCTTTAGTAAAGGTAACAGATGACCTGGCGCTTGCAATGGATGCACAAGAGACCCCTCTCATCATGTGATTCATGCTCTGCAGCAAAGCCTCTGACATTTTATTTGACAAACGTGGCAGCCGAAAGTTCTTGCCAAGTACAGCGCAACGGTTTCGCTTATACCTGAATTCTCGCCAACAGTGTGGCACGTCCGGCTCTATAAATTCACAATGGCGGCAGGTAGTGTCAGGAGTCACCAGGGGTTCGATATTAGATCTTATATTCTTTTCATTGCATGGCAATAGTGTATCATCAGTCTTGACCTACTGAATATACCACATGTACGCTGAAGACCTCTAGTTGTATCTAAGCGCAAAACCAGTAAACCTGAAGACAGCTACCGAGAATCTCAGTACCGACCTGCCAGCGTTCAGTATCAGAATGCGTGTAGAACACAGTGTTGAAGCTCAACCTACCCAAAATCCAAACGATACTTGTTGGTCATTGTACGCTGATTAGCCCGAAATATCGGGAATACCCATCACGTTTAACAGTAAGTAGTACGAATATCAACTTGTTTTACTCAACAAAGAGGCTAGGAGTAATAATAGATGAAAATCTAAATTGGACTGAGCATGTAACTGCAAGTTCAAGAAGACATCAGCATTTCTGCATGCACTACAAAAATATGAAAAAGCTGTTCACTGCTGACATGAAAAAAACTTGTAGAAACACTTATTCTTCTAATTATTGATTACAGTGATGTTATCCTGCAAGGTATTTCTCAGGAAAACTCATGACGCCTGCAAATAGTTACGAGTGACGGTGTCAACAAACTGGTCTCTGGTTGTGCATAATTTGTTCGCGATGACTATGTAAGAAATAAATATGCAGACATTAAGAATAAAGATGCAGAAGGTCGTCAAAGTTTGTTTTAATTGAAAAGCTTTAAAAACTTCCCCACAAAAAATTCAGAGGCATTACTTTTCAGCACGCTCTCTTGGATCTCCTGCAGAAGACTCAGCCTTTTTTTCTCGAGAATGCCCCTTAAGCAGCACGATGCTGATGCATAATGGATCATCAGGGTATTTCCACATCATTGTTGGTCTATACTTCAGCAGTATCTTCGCTAGAAGATGGATAGGACGAGAAGGTCCTTGTGCCTGGTTACCTCGATAGCCAGACTTAAATCCAGTTTATTATCACTTGCAGCGGTATCTGACTGTTTTGTGCGAGTTGAATCAATTGCTGATCAGCTTATCCTCAAACAGAATGTGCATGAATCCTGTGCACTGTTCGGCTACAGCCTGGCATATTTGAGAGAGATAGTGATGTGAATTATGGCCAATTTAAATATCTTTTGTACAATAGAAGAGGCTAATACCATATAACGTACAATGTGAAGTGCTAGTACAATTGCATTACTGCAGACACATCGTCCATTTCTGCAAGCACGCTGATATAGGCTGAATTTAAAGTCTCTGAGGCGATGTTGGCCCAAAAGCTATATCTAAAACTAAACTCCTCCTAAACACGCCATGAAGCCCCAACGGTACCGACCGGCCGCCGTGTCATCCTCGGCCCAAAGGCGTCACTGGATGTGGAGATGGAGGGGCATGTGGTCAGCACACCGCTCTCCCGGCCGTATGTCAGTTTCCGAGACCGAAGCCGCTGAGTGCACCCCGCTTGCTAATAGCGCTCGGCAGACTGGATGGTCACCCACCCAAGTGCTAACTCAGCCCGACAGCGCTTAACATCGGTGATTTGACGGGAACCGATGTTACCACTGCGGCAAGGCCGTTGGCCAAAGCTATATCACAATATATTTTTCAGTAATGCGTTCTTTTCTGGGTCTTCAGTCTCCTGACTAGTTATATCCGGGCCGACACGAATTCCTCTCTTGTGTCAGCTCCTCCAATCACACTAGCACCTTACGTCCCCAGTTATATGCAGGATATAGTCAAATTTCTGTCTTCCATTACAGTTTTTTCCAATCTGCAGCTCCCTCTAGTTGTTCTTTGATGACATAATCTTAACAAATATACTGTCACTTTGCTCCTTCGTCTTGGCTGTGTCTTCCATATCCTCCTTTCTTCGTCAATTCTGTGCAGAATCTCATCATCCGTCATAGCCAACTTTTTCAGGTCTTTGATGACAAAGGATGTTCATCATAGCAGCTCCATCACGGACTAAGAAAGGAGGACATAAAAAACAAATTAGCACAGGCAAAGAGAGCATTTATGGCCTAAATAACTACTGGTATCACACACACCTTAATTCGTGGAAGAACCTTCAGAGAATGTACGTTTGGATCACAGCATTGGACGGTAGTGAGTCATGGACTGTGGGAAAACCGAAACAGAAGAGAATCGAAGAGTCTGATATGTAGTGCTACAGAAGAATGTTAACAATTTGGTCGACTGATAAGGTAAGGAGTGAGGACGTTCTTCGCAGAATCGGCGAAGAAAGGAACGCATGGAAGATGGTAACAAGAAGAAGGGACAGGTTGATATGACATGTGTTAGGACATCCATCATATTAGAGGAAACTGCATAAGGTAAAAACTCCAGGTGAAGACAGAGATTGGAATACACGAAACAAATAATTGGGGACATAGTACTACTCTGAGGTGGCAATCAGACCAGTCAGAAGACTAATGACTAAAAAAAAGTGAGAGAGAAAGAAAGAGCTTAAGGTTGTACCTTGAAATATCGCTTGGCTACATGTAAAAACTACATTCCTCCCGAACAGGCCATGAAGGTCCAACGGTACTACCGGCCGCCGTGTCATCCTCAGCCCACAGGCGTCATGTGGATATGGAGGGGCAGGTGGTCAGCAGACCGCTCTCCCGGCTGTATGTCAGTTTCCGAGACCCTAGCTACATGTAGCAAAGCTCTGTAAGACTCAAGTATTTGCTGAGCCTAAGTCAGACGTACCAGTCTCCACCTGAGTGTCACGTTCCGCTGCGTACAATGAATGACAACCAATGGTGGCAGAACCTTTAATCTTGAATCCCATTCTCTGTATCTTTCTATACACGTCGGCGCGTCACTGATTGTCATTTAATGTTAACAATCTTTAAAAGACACTGTTTTTGTTTTTGGTCTTTGCAGTCGTGAGGCCACGTCAATGATGTAAATATCTCGATAGAATGCACTACACGGCATCTCGTGGTCGTGCGGTAGCGTTCTCGCTTCCCACGCCCGGGTTCCCGGGTTCGATTCCCGGCGGGGTCAGGGATTTTCTCTGCCTCGCGATGGCTGGGTGTTGTGTGATGTCCTTAGGTTAGTTAGGTTTAATTAGTTCTAAGTTCTAGGGGACTGATGACCATAGGTGTTAAGTCCCATAGTGCTCAGAGCCATTTGAGCCAGAATGCACTACAATACGGTAGCTTGTCATCACCTTGCGAGAGTTTCACGTAAGATTATATGAAACAAGGGCACGAAGTATGAGTGGTTTCAGTTGCTAAAAGATCCTTGCTCGCTAACGACGTTTGTTTGATTAAGGGCGTTGTTTATACATAACTTTTACTGCCACTGAGATGCATAACAACGAGTGTGTTGGACAGAACTTCGAGCCTTCTCCTTTGTAGAAACCACGAAATGCGGCTGTGTTCAATTGAACTTCTTTGTTCCTTTTCCTGTCGGGAATCGGCTCCTGAAACTTGTCCTCTTCCATACTGGACATGTACGATACGCACTATATAACTTAGCATTTCGTGCGGGAAATTTTGGGATCGCTTTACGGGTGGTTCCGGTATCCCATGCGTGGATTGCCAAATTACGTTGTGCGTATTGTAGTTGTTGGACTTCACTGTTCGCCTTTCTGGACATGTATATTGATAGTAATTACGATAACTACTTTTTTTTAAATTCTTGTTGACCAGCGGTCGCTTGTTAAGCGAATTATATCATCTAGGAACTATGAAGCTTGTAGCGGTGTGCCGATAGGGAGATATATGTAATAACATGATCTTACATTTGTGGCCCAAACTAATGCCCTCCAAATCCCGGCCGCATGAGAACTTTAAAGCCCAAAGCAGATGCGGACGCCAGCCAAAGTCTTAACGCGAGTTTCTGTTAAGCTGTTGTAACTGACTAAAATCCTACATGACAGCGAATCATGAGGAGTTTAAGGCACTGCGCGGAATTACAGTGTTTCCTGGTCCCAGATATCATATAAATTTCTAAAAACAACTAACTCGTTCTCCTTCGTAGTTATTTATCCACTTTGACTTCAATAAAATGTTCAGGGGTAGACTTTAGTAAACAATCGCTGCAAAGTTATGTCAACTCAATAAAAGCACACTACAAATTGCAACGTTACTAACCGCTGTAACTCAAGGAACGTAAGTGTAGTAAATGAATGAATTTTGTGTTCCTGGCTGTCTTTGAGTTTGAAGTGATTGCGTACCCCATGTAAAACGTGATAAAGACGTCAAATGTTTATGCTGCACAGTATGAGCACTGACGCATGTTTATTTTTTTGCTTTGTACAGTAATTCCTTGGCTTTGTCTTTCGATGTTTTCCGGGGCTGTTGTGTGTTCCTGTAAGTTACGTTATTAAATGTTGCCAATAAAGTGAACATTTTAAAACCGTAACATTTTTGGTGACCCCGACGTGATAACCGGCGTTAATCGACGCGTCGTACAGTGCCAATTCGAACATCAAACACGAAAAAACCGCACCAACCACGCCGTGCGCCTTCCGCACTGAACTGTAATTTTGGAGTGCAGTACCCGCCACCGTCTGTTGGCGTACCTACGAGGGTACTAATTAACCGTGGCACGGTCAGACTACCACCATTCTGACAACAAAATCCAGTCTTGTGGTCTCCAAAACTTGAAACAGTTTGAGCCAGCTCACGTGACTGCCGATGACAGTAAATACAGTTACTTTGTCACTGCATTGGAGAAGAAATGTCTATGGAGACACAGGACATTTTGGCTACACTGCCAAGCATCGATTGATACTCGCCTTAATCATGCGCCTGTTACAGTCCGAAAGAAAACACCAAAGAAAGTTACCTCACATTGAGGAGTTAGATGACCGCACCCCCTCGCAGTTACTGCGTCGCCTGCTGACTCGAGCAAGTAAAGCTATCAACGAAGACAGTCCACAGAATATATGTCTGTCGTGCCTGCCACCAGATATGCAGAAGATACAGGGTGTTTCAAAAATGACCGGTATATTTGAAACGGCAATAAAAACTAAATGAGCAGCGATAGAAATACACCGTTTGTTGCAATATGCTTGGGACAACAGTACATTTTCAGGCAGACAAACTTTCGAAATTACAGTAGTTACAATTTTCAACAACAGACGGCGCTGCAAGTGATGTGAAAGATATAGAAGACAAGCAGTCTGTGGGTGCGCCATTCTATACGCCGTCTTTCTGCTGTAAGCGTGTGCTGTTCACAACGTGCAAGTGTGCTGTAGACAACAAGGTTTATTCCTTAGAACAGAGGATTTTTCTGGTGTTGGAATTCCACCGCCTAGAACACAGTGTTGTTGCAACAAGACGAAGTTTTCAACGGAGGTTTAATGTAACCAAAGGACCGAAAAGCGATACAATAAAGGATCTGTTTGAAAAATTTCAACGGACTGGGAACGTGACGGATGAACGTGCTGGAAAGGTAGGGCGACTGCATACGGCAACCACAGAGGGCAACGTGCAGCTAGTGCAGCAGGTGATCCAACAGCGGCCTCGGGTTTCTGTTCGCCGTGTTGCAGCTGCGGTCCAAATGACGCCAACGTCCACGTATCGTCTCATGCGCCAGAGTTTACACCTCTATCCATACAAAATTCAAACGCGGCAACCCCTCAGCGCCGCTACCATTGCTGCACGAGAGACATTCGCTAATGATATAGTGCACAGGATTGATGACGGCGATATGCATGTGGGCAGCATTCGGTTTACTGACGAAGCTTATTTTTACCTGGATGGCTTCGTCAATAAACAGAACTGGCGCATATGGGGAACCGAAAAGCCCCATGTTGCAGTCCCATCATCCCTGCATCCTCAAAAAGTACTGGTCTGGCCCGCCATTTCTTCCAAAGGAATCATTGGCCCATTTTTCAGATCCGAAACGATTACTGCATCACGCTATCTGGACATTCTTCGTAAATTTGTGGCGGTACAAACTGCCTTAGACGACACTGCGAACACCTCGTGGTTTATGCAAGATGGTGCCCGGCCACATCGCACGGCCGACGTCTTTAATTCCCTGAATGAATATTTCGATGATCGTGTGATTGCTTTGGGCTATCCGAAACATACAGGAGGCGGCGTGGATTGGCCTCCCTATTCGCCAGACATGAACCCCTGTGACTTCTTTCTGTGGGGACGCTTGAATGACCAGGTGTACCGCCAGAATCCAGAAACAATTGAATAGCTGAAGCAGTACATCTCATCTGCATGTGAAGCCATTCCGCCAGACACGTTGTCAAAGGTTTCGGGTAATTTCATTCAGAGACTACGCCATATTATTGCTACGCATGGTGGATATGTGGAAAATATCGTACTATAGAGTTTCCCAGACCGCAGCGCCATCTGTTGTTGAAAATTGTAACTACTGTAATTTCGAAAGTTTGTCTGCCTGAAAATGTACTGTTATCCCAAGCATACTGCAACAAACGGTGTATTTCTATCGCTGCTCGTTTAGTTTTTATTGCCGTTTCAAATATACCGGTCATTTTTGAAACACCCTGTATTTACAGTATGCGCTGGCGATGATGACGCACTTGCACAAACTGCAGACCGTACGGCAGAGATGTACTTGTCTTCAAATGTAGCAAGTATTTGCCGCCGTCCGTTGTGGCCGAGCGGTTCTAGGCGCTTCAGTCTGGAACCGTGCGATCCCTACGGTCGTAGGTTCGAATGCTGCCTTGGGCATGGATGTGTGTGATGTCCTTAGGTTAGTTGGGTTTAATTATTTCTAAGTTCTAGGGGACTGATGACCTCAGATGTTCAGTCCCATAGTGCCCAAAGCCAATTGAACCATTTTGAACTATTTGCCCACAGTCGCATCAGTGCAAGCACAAATCGCTGAACTTACTGCGCAAGTCGCTGCTCTGTGAACACAGCATTCCAGGCGCTAGTCGCATTGCCACCGCTCACCGAGAAAACACAGCAGATCGTCTTCAGCTGCAAAAGTTTGTCGTCACCACAGGTGGTTTGGCTCTAATTCGCGGGAATGCAATCCATTTTCTGAGAAGGGAAAGGTGCCCAAAAGTCATTAATGTCGGCGACTGGCTCTCCAAACAGCAGTCGCCAACTATTTGTCACAGAGCATCACATAAAACAGCTACTAGTGGACACAGGTACCGACGTACCAGCGTCCAGTCATCCCGTCTGTCTCGCCGCAACTGTCGTGACTGTCACCTCTTTGCTGTGAACAGTTCAACAAGCCACGTGTACGATCGTGTGATACTGTCACTAAACTTATGCCTCCATCGCAAGGTGACAGATATGGTAGACGCTATCCTCGGGGCAGACATTTTATTGTTCTACGGACCGCTACTAGGCTTTCACCATCGTCGCTCCTAGACACCATCACTCAATTATGGAGCAACTGACGTTTATGCTATGTTGATGAACGAAAGATCGCTGGTGATTCCCGGTAATTAGAGCTCCTAAAGCAGTTCCGTTAGTTACACACGCCAGTGCCGGAACAGCATTCCACGTAGTACCCACACCAGGACCTCCCATTCACGGTTGGGCTCTTCGCTTTACACCGCATACATTAAGCGGCGAAGCAAGAGCTTTCCTTCAGGTTCACTCAAAGAATATGCCACCCGTCAAGCAGTAACTGGGCTCCGCTTCTCCGTGTAATTCTGAAGGAGACCAACAGGTGGCGCTCATCCGGCGATTTCCGACACCTTAATGCTAGAACTATTCATAATCGTTACCCGGTTCCGCACGTTGAAGATTTTGCATTTAAAATCCACGGAAAACATTAAACTCACAAGGGGAGGCCACGACTTCGGGATCACAGATTTACTTCAAAGAGTGTAGGCCATTAAAACAACGTAATGTGCAAGTAGAAAGGTGCACTGCTCTGGTAATTCCGAGAAGATCGCAAGAGGAGTTATACGCGACTATTACGTAACTGACGTATCTGGGCAAAGAGGTTGGCTGTAAGAAATCATTTTGGGATTCTCCTGTGGCCATTCACCCCTTCCATACCTTTCTCTTCGGCGATGGAGATACCGTGGCCAGGCCTCGCAAAATTACCCCTCCCCGAGGCCATTCCTTCTATTCCTTTACCCTATGATAAAAAAAGGCGGTTAGCGTTTGCGCTTCGCAAGAGGGTTCTGAACGAGGCGACGGTTCACATCTCACTTATTTAGATGTCATTTGAAAGGTAATACAATGAAAGAAAAAAACCAAATCCATTTCAATGAGGTTGTAGCGAATTTCATATGTTATTCGACTGTTTACTATTTAAATTTTTAAGAACAAGGGATAATCCAACTCATACCTCAATAAATAATGACGCGAATGACGCTACTCAGTAAAAGAGTAAGTCACAGTGCGTCAGACCACAAGAGTAGTGTACAATTGCTCATCGGATGTGCTCTCTACATCACACGTTGAGGATGGTATTTGTTACACAGACACGGAAAACATAAACTGAAATGACATAGACTACATCGAATGAAGTCAGTTTTTCCGCATTTACACGGAATTTTCATACTTTCTAAGCGAAAACACACCTCGTTGACATTTTGGAAAATTTCTCTTTCTTCCGATAGTACAGACTAAAATTTAAGCGTGAGCGGGAGGCGAACCGACGCCTCACACACGTTCATCTAACGCAGTTCTTACTTTTTTATCTCACTTTTTTCTACATTGTTCGTTATATTCGCTCGGGGCGGACATCCTTCGAGGCTTGTTCGAGTCCATCATTCATACATTAACTCAGTTTTTTTTTATTACAGAGGGTAGTTATCCCTCTGACCGAACATGCTGAGCTACCGGGCCGACGCCGCTCGAACGCTAGCCACTTGACCACCATGAACTCTAACGTCTGTCAGTGATTCACGATTCATCAGTTACATAAAAGACGCGTAAGCCTTCTTGGGCGATTTTCACGGAAATGCCAGAACAGTGCACCTTAATACTAACACATTACGTTATTTTAATGGCCTACTAAAGGTGAACAAAGTTTGAAGTAAATCGGCAATCCCATTGTCGTGGGTTCCCCTTGTTAGTACATGTGTTTTATCAAATGCCCGTTGCTCCGGAAGACATAGTTAAAACCGCTATCTGGACTTCATTCGGTCCCATCGAAGCTACTAGGATGGCTTTTGGACTGTGGTATGCTGTGCGGACTTTGCAGTGCTATATGGACGCGAGATCTAGATTTCTGATATGTCTATATTGATAATGTCTTGGTGACGTCCAGCATTGAAACGAAACATTTGTAACATACACGTCAAATCTTTCCTCGCCACCGTCAGCATGAATTACTCATAAATCTGTCACAGTGTGTATTTATAGTAGCAGAAGTCCAGTTTCGGGGATATACTGTCAATGGCCTAGGAATATGGACACCACAGGAAAAAAAAAAAAAAAATAGAAGCTGTAACCAACTTCCCATGGTCTGTAAACGTTCGTGAGTTGAGAGATTCCTGGGCATCGCCGCTGCATTGAACAAACTCTTAGGAGTTCCATCGAAACTGCCGTTGACTAGCGACGATGAGACGACCTTCATAAAAGTATAGACGGGGAATCTTCATAACACGAATTATAGCAAGTAGCAACTACAGCCAGCTAAATAATAAGATACTACTATAGACTCTAACTACTAGTAGGCATTTGGTTGGTTAAAGAAAGATTTTGTTGAAGAGCAAACAATTTATTTAGAAAATTTTACCTTATTCATGCCACATCCAGTTCCAAAAATTATGAATTAGTCAGTGATTCCACTGCCCAAACAGTAGCAACCAAACATCTATCTTTACACATTTCCTTGCGTATTTTCTAATAAACACATCTTTTCATCTCACTTTACACTGCTTGTTCTACCAACACAGTGTGTCCACTAAGAATATTATATTCATACAGTTCCCTATTCACTCGCTAACTGCTAGTCCGTCCAACCAAAAAAATCTCTTGCCGAGGGCGCAGAGCGCTGTCAGCGATATTAACACAGTCTATAGCGCTGCCAACATACTAACAGGCTACTTACACAGGTAGTCTGTGTAAACCTGTTGTAGATGTTGGCCACTGAAGCATCGTGTGTACGGATGGTGTTAACCCCTTCAGTAATAGTTAAGGCCTGAAGATGGTGCACTGAAGCACTGAAACGACATCAGAGGGACGGGTGCAGGCGTTTCGTTTTCTTACAAAAGTGAACGACCGAGGTCCCAAACCACCGATCACAAGGATGGACATACAAAAATTCTCACTTTAATGGCTGATGCGTCTGCGACTGCAATAGATGCTACAATTCAGCAATGAGTAGACAAACATTGACAGCCATTACCGTCATTCAACAAGAAGTTATGTCCTAGTCGCAGAACAGCTGGTTGACATATAGGTGCGAGTTGCGTGTGGCCAGAAATTACGCCATATGCTAAAAGGTCAACAGTTTACGCTGGTCCCTGACCTCAAGCCACTGACGTATGTTTACCGTCAGAGACCAAACAAACTATCACCACACCAGATGAGCCACTTGTGCTACATAGCGCAATTCACGACTCTGATAGTCCAAGTCGAGGGAGAACTGAATATACCAGTGGAAGACCTGTCTTGTGTAGAAGCAATTACACGTGCAGTTGACTGGGAAGCACTCACCTTACCACAGTAATTTGAATTCGAGCTACGAGATTTACCAGCACAGCCATCTGGTCTACAGCTCCATCGTATCCAGCTGCCGCCGACAAACGTATTGTTGTTTTGTGACGTTTCTGTATTGAAGGCATGACCATTCGTGACAATTAACTTTGGACAGCAGGCAATCTCGTTTTTGCATGATTTGTCTCGCCTGATGTCTGTGGATCGACGAGCCTGGTTAAGCGAGTTTTTGTCCACCTGGGCCTTCGAACGTCCATCAAGGAAGATCTAAAGCTACAGCATGAGATCTCGTCCAGAGTCAGCCGATTTTTATCGAGGTATCAGACTTTGTCCACAAACTGCCCTCGCAAATCCGGCAGCTACGACCTGTTGCACAGAGCGATCAACAGATTCTCCACCATTTTATCTTCACTGACATTTGGGAATGTGACAAAGACTTTGATTGACACGACGCTGAGTGCAAGCCTCTGCAGCCACAGTCCTCAGCAGGCATGGGGAAACGTTTAAGTTGATGTTGTGGGTACACCGGCGATAATCTCCACTGACCGCCTCAGCCAAAGGTGGCCTGGAGCATTAGTGTTGCCAGAATACAACGCAGTGGTCAGCATAGAAGTAACAGTAATGGTTTTCTCAAAGTCTTCAGTATTTGGCTTGTCGAAGGTCTTTGACGGCCGGGATTGCAGCCCTACCATCACTGCTCTCACATCTAGTTAACGACTGCTATATTTTGCGAGGCTCGCTCTAATACTCGACATCTGTAACATGGCGTTCCTCTCAATTGTACTCCGTCTAGACATACTCCAGGCAGCCATACTTTTTGTTGTTGTTGTTGTGGTCGTCAGTCCTGAGACTAGTTTGATGCAGCTCTCCATGCTACTTTATCCAGTGCAAGCTTCTTCATCTCCCAGTACCTACTGCAACCTACATCCTTCTGAATTTGCTTAGTGTATTCATCTCTTGGTCTCCCTCTACGATTTTTACCCTCCACGCTGCCCTCCAATACTAAATTGGTGATACCTTGATGCCTCAGAACATGTCCTACCAACCGATCCCTTCTTCTAGTCAAGTTGTGCCACAAACTTCTCTTCTCCCCAATCCTATTGAATACCTCCTTATTTGTTATATGATCTACCCATCTGATCTTCAGCATTCTTCTGTAGCACCACATTTCGAAAGCTTCTATTCTCTTGGTCCAAACTAGTTATCGTCCATGTTTCACTTCCACACATGGCTACACTCCATACAAATACTTTCAGAAACGACTTCCTTACACTTAAATCTATACTCGATGTTAACAAACTTCTCTTCTTCAGAAACGCTTTCCTTGCCATTGCCAGTCTACATTTTATATCCTCTCTACTTCGACCATCATCAATTATTTTGCTCGCCAAATAGCAAAACTCATTTACTACGTAATTCGACTACATTCCATTATCCTCGTTTTGCTTTTGTTGATGTTCATCTTATATCCTCCTTTCAAGACACTGTCCATTCCGTTCAACTGCCTTCCAAGTCCTTTGCTGTCTCTGACAGAATTACAATGTCATCGGCGAACCTCAAAGTTTTTATTTCTTCTCCATGGATTTTAATACCTACTCCGAATTTTTCTTTTGTTTCCTTCAATGCTTGCTCAATATGCAGATTGAATAACATCGGGGAGAGGCTACAGCCCTG
The DNA here is from genome assembly GCF_021461385.2 of Schistocerca piceifrons. NCBI lineage: Eukaryota > Metazoa > Arthropoda > Insecta > Orthoptera > Acrididae > Schistocerca > Schistocerca piceifrons. The sequence continues at coordinate 140,467,811 of NC_060138.1, read as the reverse complement.
TCTCACTCCCTTCCGAACCACTGCTTCCCTTTCATGTCCCTCGACTCTTATTACTGCCATCTGGCTTCTGTACATTAGTAAATAGCCTTTCGCTCCCTGTATTTTACCCCTACCACCTTCAGAATTTGAAAGAGAGTATTCCAGTCAACATTGTCAAAAGCTTTCTCTAATTCTACAAATGTTAGAAACGTAGGTTTGCCTTTCCTTAATCTTTTTTCTAAGGTAAGTCGTAGGGTCAGTATTGCCTCACCTGGTCCAACATTTCTACGGAATCCAAACTGATATTCCCCGAGGTCGGCTTCTATCAGTATTTCCATTCGTCTGTAAAGTATTTGTGGTGTCACCGCCAGACACCACACTTGCTAGGTGGTAGGCTTTAAATCGGCCGCGGTCCATTAGTATACGTCGGACCCGCGTGTCGCCACTATCAGTGATTGCAGACCGAGCGCCGCCACACGGCAGGTCTAGAGAGACTTACTAGCACTCGCCCCAGTTGTACAGCCGACGTTAATAGCAATGATTCACTGACAATTACGCTCTCATTTGCCGAGACGATAGTTAGCATAGCCTTTAGCTACGTCATTTGCTACGACCTAGCAAGGCGCCATTATTCTTTGCTATGTATCTAATGAAGCATGTACAGTAACGAGAGATGTTCACCAATTGTGGATTAAAGTCAAGTATTCTACCAGTTACCTTCTGTTTTGCTAGTCTTATTTCTCTGACCTGTTCCACACGTCACGACAGTTTGCGTGAGCTTTAACGCGTGCTTTTCGGCTACCTTACGGTGGCTTGGCTGTCTAGACACGCCACTACAGAATTCACATTAGTAATTTGCAGCTGTGACTTATTAAACTGATAGTTTGTTAATTTTCACGTATGTCAACACCTGCTTTCTTTGGGATTGGAATTATTATATTCTTCTTGAAGTCTGAGGGTATTTCGCCTGTCTCATACATCTTGCTCACCAGATGGTAGAGTTTTGTCAGGACTGGCTCTCCCAAGGCTGTCAGTAGTTCTAATGGGATGTTGTCTACTCCCGGGCCTTGTTTCGACTCAGGTCTTTCAGTGCTCTGTCAAACTCTTCACGCAGTACCGTATCTCCCATTTCATCTTCATCTACACCCTCTTCCATTTCCATAATATTGTCCTCAAGTACATCACCCTCGTATAGACCCTCTATATACTCCGTCCACCTTTCTGCTTTCCCTTCTTTGCTTAGAACTCGGTTTCCGTCTGAGCTCGTGATATTCATACACGTGGTTCTCTTTTCTCCAAAGGTCTCTTTAATTTTCCTGTAGGCAGTATCTATCTTACCCCTAGTGAGATAAGCCTCTACATCCTTACATTTGTCCTATAGCCATCCCTGCTTAGCCATTTTGCACTTCCTGTCGATCTCATTTTTGAGACGTTTGTATTCCATTTTGCCTGCTCCATTTACTGCATTTTTATATTTTCTCCTTTCATCAATTAAATTTAATATTTCTTCTGTTACCCAAGGATTTCTACTAGCCCTCGTCTTATTACCTATTTGATCCTCTGCTGCCTTCACTACTTCATCCCTCAAAGCTACCCATTCTTCTTCTACTGTATTTATATCCCTCAATCGTGTCAATTGTTCCCTTATGCTCTACCTGAAACTCTGTACAACCTCTGGTTCTTTCAGTTTATCCAGGTCCCATCTCCTTAAATTCCCACCCACTTATTAAAAGCTCCTAATTCCACTATATAATCGAGGATTAAAACTGAGTGTTGACAGTCGCATTAGACTAAGTGGACTGCCACGGGCTCGCCATAGTTCGCCTGTCGACCTCGCTGCTGGTGTCCTCTGGGGCTTCCCTCACCCCAAACAGCCCAAGTTTTGCACCCTCCCGCCACCCACCCGCCAAGGACGGCCTACATATTTTATGCGCTGACTCCTCTGTGCGGAACGGGCGGAGGCGACCGAAAATGTATCCCGGAATCAAAACAAACTCCTTTCACAGTCTGCTGCGCTTCCCTCGCGGACGGAATTTTTTTCCACGAAGCAGGTCTGGTACTAAGAATATTTGATCAAACTTGGCCATAACTCGAATTCTGTCCTATCGCGGAAGAAAATGTGGCACGACTCCAGCGACGTTTCTCTATCTGGGGAGATATTCTGTTTACTTACGTGGGATCCTGCCTCGCTTACTTTGTTAAAAAATTATGATTTATTGCTTTTAACGTAAATAACTTTCTCATATTGTGTCCTTGTGTCAGAACAGTTTCTCATGTAAGCTTGAACTTTAACTCATTCATCTGTCGTATTGCAAAAATGCCATGATGAAAGACATTGGGCGTGTTAAGTGCGTGAAATAATAAATTAAATGGCAGAAGCAGACAATGAATCATTGTGTGAGGTATACTAACAGATAATTCGACTACTGTTTATCTACTCCTGGAATTATTTGTAGATTGTTTTATTTCCATGTGAAAAACAGCTATTTCGAAGAAAAAGAAAGAGAAGAGGCAACTGCTTTTCTTACGCAATTCACATAATACTTCACAGCTATCATCTATGCAACTTTGTACAGAGAACTGTTAGTTGCCTATACAGTGGGAAGATTATGACCTGATTAATGTGAATATCAGTGATTACAGTAATTTATACCAAATCTCAATAACAACTAATATGACACGTTCTACTTGGATTGTTATATTTGGGAATTTCTAAATTCTGCTCCATATGTTCCGATAACCTGTTGATGACTTACGCTCCACACTCTCTGTGGAAATAAATTTTACTATTACTGTTGTGGATGTAAATTTAAGTTAGTCTTAAATTTACGTCCATCACTAATTACAAATATCATTAGGGAATTCTAAGGGTACCTATCAAGTTTTATTACGTCGTAATTATTCATTTCACAAGATGCGACATGTCGCGGATTAAAACAGTGATCCAGGAAGTGCAGAATGATTTTTTTTTTAAATTTCCGCCTGTCATCACAAAACTTTTGATCCTTAAACTACCGTTTTCGGTCAGCATGGACCGTCTTCGAACCTGCAGCAAAACATGGGAAATGAAATACAACTAGTGAACAGATTACGCCTTAGAACAATAAAATAAGCCATAACGAAAAAATGTTGCTGTAATGGACGTGAAAACATGCGCTTAAAACATGACGAGGCATGCCAGTTTTATAACATGTCCAAATATAATAAAGACATATTGACATCGTCACAAAATATACAAAAAAAAATCATTCTAGCAACTTCGCACATATTTAAAATGTGGTGTAAACCAGGCCACAGTGTTGGTAGAGTCATACTGTCTCTTTCGCTACTAGTCATATTTCAAAACAAATTGCTTTACATTAGCCACAACGTAAGTTTGTACCGTAAGCTCGTTAGAAGTCGCTCTTGTAAGTCTACACATATTCGTCAATTATAAAATTGTACAGTTCGCAATAAATGAAGAGTATAGTGGGTAAAGTCTATAGCGGGTTTGCTAAAAGCGCAAGCTATTACCGTGATCAAGTGTAAAAATTAAAACACGAATAAAGTTAAATTTAAAATTGCTAAAAGGAAACGGTTAAGAGATGCTGTTTTGGTCATTTTAGATACAAATAATTAGTTAGACAGGAACAAGTTTATAGAGCTACTAAAATAACATTACGTTGATATAATATATGGTGATAGAAGTGAAAACGATGAAAACGAAAGACTAGAATGAATAATACGAGAGAGAAGCGAATCTGAAATTCAACGATTCACTAAGTTATGTGCTAATGGCCTTATAAAATTTATAGGCACATGTATTAGAAGATAAAATAAAACAAACAGATACTATCCATTCAATTCTGGTAACCTTTAGTATATTTGTTTCTTTAACTTGAAATCCAAATTTTCCCAACAAAAGCCTTGCTGAATGATGTTTTCCGCTCTGTCTCAAAGTATAAGCTACAGACTTGATAGAACAAGTAGTGCACTTTAGAAACAATTGAGCTTAGATTGTAAACTTTCATGCATTTACTTTCAGATCAACAGATATATGAAGTCATTTTCAGAAGCGGTTCTGAGAAAAAAAATAGCGTGTTGAAATATACACCAAACTGTACCTATCTTGGACAAAAACTTAAAGTGCATGCTATGGATCGATGTTAAGCAATTTCAAATTAGAATTATGGACGGTATGGCCAAGGAGAATTTAGATTCAGCCACTATGCCTGGAGTCCTCGTCTCGTTCAGGGTACTTTTGAGAGAACAGAATAAAGAGAATTACACAAAATTTTTAATTAATCAGCTGTGATGTTAGGTGGATGGCGAAAGTTGCTTATTGGTTGAAAACGTTTACAACCCGCGATGAATTCGCATAATCACTAGAAGAGGAGAATGTAGTTTCTGATATGTGTATTTTCACTGCGTATGTCGAAGCATGGATATGTGCAGCACCTGAAGCCAAGCAACAGAATTTAGATTTCAGTATTCTTTCAAACTTTCTAGCGAGTGTATCCATCAAAACTGAAAATCGTTTCTAGTACCTGTTTAATGCCCTGGCAAGCTTTGATCCTAATTAGCCTACCGAATCAGTGAAAATGGTTAATGCATTGTATCATGAATCAGAGCCAACATCAAAAATACAAGGATCTAAAAAGAAACCATGTGACTGAAGAATCTGTTTTTAATAAAATAGAAATATACTTTTCACGTTTGGTCTGTGTGATGTGTTCCTTAAGACAGAACTTTGCTGCTGTATAAAAGAGAAAATTTCGATAACATTCTACAGCTAGATACAAAACTGAAAGTTTTTCTGAGAGAGGCGTCAAGTTCATATAAATCTGCATAAATAGTTCAAAAATACTAAAAACGGAAGCAGTACTTACTTCAGGTTGTAACATAGTATTGTCAAAAGTTTCCTGGGCATGAAATACTACTCATATAAAAAAATAGATTTTTTGAAAGAAAATTTGATTTTTCTTATTACATTCGCTTCAGAAAAGTTGTACACAGTAGCTTTATAGATCCTATTAGTGTAGTTAACATGAGAATGTTGATAAATAAGTTGAAATTAAGAAAGATATTGCCCACAGCTGCTACCGAACAATGTTTCCTAAGATAAACAAGACACTAACTGCTTGTTTAACTTTTTTCAAATTTAGGGCTCATAAGGTACCCTTTCCGTTTTGGGCCCAGATTACGCATAACTGTTTTCTGTGAGTAATGGAACCGAACTAGGTGTCACGCGAAAAAAAATCAGACGTGTAAATTAAGAGCCACCCTACGTGGACCTAGATGATTCGCTGGGTCTCTCTGGTAACATTCTGCTTGCTCCTACCCCTGACGCACACGGACGTGAACAGCGCCCACAACATCAGAAAAATCACTATCCATTAGAGCTAAATATGAGAGGCCGCTGGTAATACGTGTGTGATCAAAAAAACTCACGCAGAGTTTGGCGACGGCTCGATATCCATTACTGAAGCTGGATGAAAATATTCGATATTAAAAAACTTTTTTCATAAAGGTATTTTCTGAAGCTATGCCCCAAAAACCGCACATTTTTAATCACCGCCATAAAAAGAATTCTGGTAACCTCTCTGTAACGCACGTACGAGAAAATACGTCGTTAATATGTTTCGTATCTTGTAGATACTGTAAAATTTTTATATGTACTTATGGAATTCTGAATATTCGTTTTTATTAGCTGTTTATAATCAATCACACACTTTTGTTGTACATGTCAAACTTTAAATACAAAGATATGATGTTACAGCTAAACATAAAAGCATACAGCTTAGTATCTCAGTCCCTGGAACATTTTGATAACATAAAGAACAGTATTAGTTGACACAGAAAATTATTTAACGCAATATTGTTTATATCATCCTTGGCTTAAGAACGCTTTAATAAAGTCAGTCTATTTTAATTTTTTAGCTACGCCATATTGTGTCCATTTAGTATAAGAAGTATTTTAAAGGCTTTCTACGTTTGCAATCTTGTGTCCTGTGTTATATACAGGGTGGTTTATGAATAGTGAACGAGCCAAATTTCTCACGAATTTAGCGTCAAACGAAAACACTACAAAGAACGAAACTTGTTTAGCCTGAAGGGGGAAACCACATGGCGCTATCGTTGGCACGCTAGATGGCGCTGCCATAGGTCAAACGGATATCAACTGTGGTTTTTAAAGTAGGAACCCCGATTATTTCTTACATATTCGTGTAGTACGTAAAGAAATATAAACGTTTTAGTTGGACCACTTTTTTCGCATTATGATTATTACAGTGCCATCTATCATAAACATATGACTCACAATTTTAGACGAACAGTTGGTAATAGGTAGGTTTTTTAAATTAAAATACAGAACGTAGGTACGTTTAAACATTTTATTTCGGTTGTTCAAATGTGATACATGTACCTTTGTGAACTTACCATATCTGAGAACGCATGCTGTTACAGCTTGATTACCTGTAAAAATCACAGTAATGCAACAAATGCGCAAAATGATGTCCGTCAACCTCAATGCATTTGGCAATACGTGTAACGACATTTCTCTCAACAGCGAGTAGTTCGCCTTCCGTAATGTTCGCACGTGCATAGACAATGCGCTGACGCATGTTGTCAGGCGTTATCGGTGGATCACGATAGCAAATATTCTTCAACTTTCCCCACAGAAATAAATCCGGGGTCGTCAGATCCGGTGAACGTGCGGGCCATGGTATGCTGTTTCGGCGACCAATCCACCTGTCATGAAATATGCTATTCAATATCGCTTCAAACGATCACGAGCTATGTGCCGGACATCCATCATGTTGGAAGTACATCGCAATGAAATATCTTGTAGTAACATCGGTAGAACATTACATAGGAAATCAGCATTCATTGCAACATTTAGATTGCCATGGATAAAATGGAAACAATTATCCTTCCTCCCTTAATGCCGCACCATACATTAACCCGCCAAGGTCGCTGATGTTCCACTTGTCGCAGCCATCGTGGATTTTCCGTTGCCCAATAGTGCATATTATGCCGGTTTACGTTACCACTGTTGGTGAAGCTTCGTCGCTAAATAGAACGCGTGCAAAAAGTTGTCATCGTCCCGTAATAACTGTACACGACGTTTAAAGTCGTCGCCATGCAATTCCTGGTGCACAGAAATATGGTACGGGTGTAATCGTAGCATTCTCAACACCGACGTTTTTGAGATTCTCGATTCTCGCGCAATTTGTCTGCTACTGATGTGCGAATTAGCCGCGACAGCAGCTAAAACACCTACTTGTGCATCATCATTTGTTGCAGGTCGTGGTTGACGTTTCACATGTTGAGTATTCTTATTTAAAATAAAAACGCAATTGATGTCCGTTTGACCTATGGCAGCGCCATCTAGCGGGCCAACCATGGTGCCATCTGGTTTCCCCCTTCAAGCCAGACGAATTTCGTTTTTTGTAGTTTTTTCTTTTGATGCTTATTTCGTGAGATATTTTGCCCGGTCACGATCAATAGACCACCCTCTCTCTCTCTCTTTCTCTCTCTCTCTCTCTCTCTCTCTCTCTCTCTCTCTCTCTCTCTCTCTCTCTCTCTATATATATATATATATATATATATATATATATATATATATATAGTGTTACAAAAAGGTACGGCCAAACTTTCAGGAAACATTCCTCACACAGAAATAAAGAAAAGATGTTATGTGGGCATGTGTCCGCAAACGCTTAATTTCCATGTTAGAGCTCATTTTAGTTTCGTCAGTATGTACTGTACTTCCTCGATTCACCGTCAGTTGGCCCAATTGAAGGAAGGTAATGTTGATTTCGGTGCTTGTGGTGACATGCGACTCATTGCTCTACGGTACTATCATCAAGCACATCAGTACGTAGCATCATCAGGTTAGTGTTCATCACGAACGTGGTTTTGTAGTCAGTGCAATGTTTACAAATGCGGAGTTCGCAGATGCCCATTTGATGTATGGATTAGCACGGGGCAATAGCCGTGGCGCGGTACGTTTGTATCGAGACAGATTTCCAGAACGAAGGTGTCCCGACAGGAAAACTTTCGAAGCAATTGATCAGCGTCTTAGGGAGCACGGAACGTTCCAGCCTATGACTCGCCACTGGGGAAGACCTAGAACGACGACGACACCTGCAATGGACGAGGCAATTTTTCGTGCAGTTGTCAATAGCCCTAATGTCGGCGTCAGAGACGTTGCTGCTGTACAAGGTAACGTTGACCACGTCACTGTATGGAGAGTGCTACGGGAGAACCAGTTGTTTCCGTACCATGTACAGCGTGTACATGCACTATCAGCATCTGACTTGCCTCCACGGGTACACTTCTGCGAATGGTTCATCCAACAATGTGTCAATCCTCACTTCAGTGCCAATGTTCTCTTTGCGGATGAGGCTTTATTCCAACGTAGTCAAATTGTAAATTTTCTCAATCAACATGTGTGGGCTGACGAGAATCCGCACGCAATTGTGCAATCACGTCATCAACACAGATTTTCTGTGAACGTTTGGGCAAGCATTGCTGGTGATGTCTTGATTGGGCCCCATAATCTTCCACCTACGCTCAATGGAGCACGTTATCATGATTTCATGCGGGATACTCTACCTGTGCTGCTAGAACATGTGCATTTACAAGTACGACACAACATATGGTTCATGCACGACGGAGCTCCTGCACATTTCAGTCGAAGTGTTCGTACGCTTCTCAACAACAGATTCGGTGACCGATGGATTGGTAGAGGCGGACCAATTCCATGGCCTCTACGCTCTCCTGACCTCAACCCTCTTGAGTTTCATTTATGGGGGCATTTGAAAGCTCTTGTCTACGCAACCCCGGTACCAAATGTAGAGACTCTTCGTGCTCGTATTGCGGAAGGTTGTGATACAATACGCCATTCTCCAGGGCTGCATCAGCGCATCAGGGATTCCATGCGACGGCGAGTGGATACATGTAACTTCGCTAACGGAGGACATTTTGAACATTTCCTGTAAGAAAGTATTTGAAGTCACGCTGGTACGTTCTGTTGCTGTGTGTTTCCATTCCATGATTAATGTGATTTGAAGAGAAGTAATAAAATGAGCTCTAACATGGAAAGTAAGCGTTTCCGGACACATGTTCACATAACATTTTCTTTCTTTGTGTGTGAGGAATGTTTCCTGAAAGTTTGGCCGTGCCTTTTTGTAACACCATATATATATATATATATATATATATATATATATATATATATATATATATAGATGGGGCTATTTCCGAGCTCTACATCTCCTATCGGTGAGAGCAATGCTGACTGATAGGTATTGAAGTTCTGGCCTTTTCTTCCTAGATAAATTAAGAAACACAACAGCCAACTAATTTTGTGAACTCCAACAGTCTTAAAATCTGACACGTTCACACTTTCCACTGTGTGTGGCCTTTTTTCTGTTTGGAAATCCTACTTCTGTCGTTTCTCTTTTTGCATAAGTTTCAAATCGTTTGTGATGTAATGACAATGTATATGACGCTATATACATAGAAATGTTTTCCTCGCCCTTTAGTATATAGTTTGTACCTGTTTATTCTCGATTACTTCAGTACTGTAACAACTACAGAAATGTGGAAATTGCGGCTGCTGAAACCTATCTTTGTATCTAATTGCGTGTTCTCTTTGCTCAAACGTATTTTCGCTCCCGTCTGAAGTATTAATTTATCTTCTGCTTGTTCTGAATGTTAGGTGACATGAAGTCCCACAGAATGCGATATGTATGTTCCACAACTCCTCCTACATCAATGAACCTATTTCAACCAACCTTGTAACACACTGAATCCCTTTCGGGGTACGTACAAGCCACTTACCCATCAAAGTGGTGCAATTGAGGGTGGAAAAGAAGTGTAGCCCATGATGCGCGAATAGCCAAACTACATTCAACGAGTATCTGAGAATGAAAGCACTTAGAGACTTAACAACCAACTTAACACACAATTTCGTTTACAAAACTTTTCCTCGCTGTCGCCCCTACCCCACCTCCCCACCCCCACTTACCCACCCCTCCCGTCACAAAATGATGGAAAGGAAAGAAGCTTATCGCTTACTTCATTTTCGTTGTCATATAATAAAACTGCAGCATCAGGCATGGAATTTTAATTTATTACTTTTTTACTGATAACTATATTCGCAACACATTTTGCAGATAGTAATTACACACACAGAAGAGTCAAAACATTAGGACCACCTTCTTAATAGTGTGTTGGTCCCCCTCCAGAACGTTAGCACAGTAGCGTTTCTGCGGAGCACGTAGTCGAAAAGTCCTTGGTACGTTTCTGGAGGTATAAGGGGTTAGATGTTTACATACAGGTCACGCAATTCCCATAAATTACGGTCTGATGGTTTGCGGGCGCGGACCTAGCATTCCCAGATGTGTAGCATCACGTTTAGATCAAGGAGACATGATGGAGAAGACGTCAACGTGAATTCACTGTCATGTTCCTCAAACCACTGCAATATGATTCTCACCTTGTTACGTCGACAGTTATCCTGCTGGTTGCCATCCACTTCGGAGAAGACCAAAGCATGAAGTGATAGAAGTGTCGGCAGTAATGTTCACGCACCTCTCAGCTGTCATAGTGCATTTTATTACCTCTTAGGGCCCATGGAAGCCCGTGTGAATGTCCCTGACAGCATAGTATAGCGTCTACCGGCCTATGTCCTCGCGTAGTGCACATCTCTAGCATGCATTAGTATGGATGACGGCCTTTATTGACACGAACGTCGAGTTAGTGCAACAAGAAACATGATCCATTCGACCAGGCGACACGATTTCATTGCTCTACGGCTCAAACTCAATGGTGTTGTTAGGTCAGAATGGGAACACGATGCGATCGCTGCTGCAAAGCACCTTGTTTAACCATGTGCAACGAACGGTGTGTTCTGAACGCTTGTGACTGCGTCAGAATTGCATTCTGTCAGCAAATCCGCCGCGACCGTGCTTTTAAGAGGAGGAAAGCCTCCGAACTTCCCGTTTTGTGCTGAGACGTGGACTTCCAAAACATTGTCACTTGCCTGTGGATTCAGCGTCCTTTAACTGCTTTCTGTAGCTGCTCACGGCAGTAGCACGTGAACAGTTGACTAAATTTGACATTTGAAATGCTAATTTCCGGGCGCCAGGCTACAATAATCTGTCCTTTGTCAAAGTCGCTTATATCGGCTGATTTCCCAGTTTTCGGCCCGTGTCGTCGCTATTATGATATTTCCCACTCACCTATTGTCCATTAATAAACCTTCCTTACACCGCCACTAGGCGAAATTAAATCTTGCGGTGCGCAGTGGTCGTAATCTTTTGGCTCATCAATGTATACCGCTGAATGTAGCAGAAAAATTAAATCATAGCATGACAATTAGTTCAGAGGATATGACATCATAAATACTGAGATGCAAAAAAAAAAACTATTGCCTCAATATGGCGCTTAAATTTATGAATTTCTTGCCACTAACTCCACTTGCAACACGCAGACGTATCCACACATACGACTAGATGTATCTGTACAATCATATATATATATATATATATATATTCATGATAGGTACCCTCATACACATTGAGCTGCATGTAAACGAAGCTAGCGATACAGGTGAAATATCTATAGAGATGGGTATGAAATACGCTGCGTACATGCAAAATTTGCGAATGTAAGGCAGCGGTAAAAAGCTCTTCCTGAATGATCCTGATCGATTTCAACCACACTTTTTACCCAAATTACCCACTTTCTTGAAAGAAATACTGCGGGGTGACAACCAGTAAACCTCCTACTGTGGTGGGGGTGATAACGTGGAGAGAGAAAGGGAAAGGAAAGGATGGACACATATAGGGGAGGGGGGAGAGAAATGGACAGAGAGAGGAAAGACGAAGAGATGGGCAGAGAGAGACTGGAGAGGGAGATGGACAAAGAGACAAAGGAGAAGGAGATGAACTAAGATGGTGTGAGGGGAAGATAGATGGGGAATTGTGAGATGAACTTTGAGGGGAGCGGGAAGAAATATAGAAAGAAAAGGAGCAGATGGACAGAAGGCAGAGAAGCAATGGACAGACAAAAGGGCAGGAGATGTTGGACAGAGAGTGTGTCGTGGAGGAGGTAAACAGAGATACAGGGTGGCGGAGATGGACAGAGAAAGAAAGAAGGAAGAGATGGACTAATAGAAGACTGGAATAAATACATGCCTGGACAACTTTGCGTCTCAGGTAGTAGTGTGATATGTAAACTGAAATCTATTTTTTTGTTATGTAGACAATTCAATGTCAGGTATCATACCATTTGGATCTGCTTCCGAATACAACTGTGTAAACCATGCTGAGGTGGTGAATTTCTTCCCACGGCAATCGAGTACAGGAAGCAGGAAGATTCACTACTTGAATACCTTGATGCGTGCTGCAATCAGTCTAATTTTGTCTTCACGGGCCTGTGGCAATAATATATAGGGAGCTAAAGAAAGTTACATTCTTCACTTAATCCTCGTTTTTGATACAACTAGGCTTTTACAGCACAACTGGCGTGTGTCTACAAATGCATGCCAATTCACTTTCTTCAGCGTTTTCGTGACACTGTCATGTCACGATCAGCAGTATGCAGAGTGGTCAGAAAAAGACTGAAAAGTATGGAAGGGTACTGCAGGATGTCTTGTGCTAAGAAATAATTATTATGAAAAAAAAAAAATTCGAGACGTTGCACCGTTTCCGAATTAATTACCACTGAAGGTAGCTAATCAGGCAGCTGCGCGAGCAAATTCAAGCGGTCAGCTAGATACAGTTATCAGCGCGATTTGTTCTCATAGCGTACATGATAGAACAAGGGACTGCTCAGCCTTTGACTCGTGTTCGATCCGTAGAACCACCCCATGTCGAGTTTTTGTTTTGTTCTCTTGTTCAATTTCAGGAAAACAAACGAAGAACACTTTTGGGGACACTGTCTCTGTCGGGCAGATTAGATTTGCGAGCGAAACGGCTTGACTGACTAATTTCATACTAATTAACACGGAAACGGCGATAAGTATCGAATTTTTTTTCTTAACAACTATTTCTCAGCATGAACTACTTTGCAACATCCTTACAAGCTTCTCAGACTGTTTCTGTCCAACCTGTATGCTGCAGGTCTTGAAAACTGCAACACTTGTAACTTGCGTACCAAGTATGATTTGTCTATTATTCATTAATAGTTAGGCTAAGTCCTGGCTGATTGAAGCTATGCTCTGTTACATGAATTAAATATGTGAATGTGTTATAGTTTATGTGCATATACGTGTGCATGTGTATGCGGGCGTGTATGTGTGTGTGTGTGTGTGTGTGTGTGTGTGTGTGTGTGTGTAAGTAATTACTGAATCCAATCTCTCTCTCTTTTTCTCTCTTTGTCTCTCTTACATAAAACTATATCATATTCACACATTAAAAAAAAGCACTCTCACAATGGATGGTACTTTCACCCATAACTAAACACACACACACGCAAGCACACACACAAACAAAAACACACCCACACAAACAAACAAACACACAAACACACACACACACACACACACACACACACACACACACACACACACATCACAAATGAAAATATCATACTACACACAACACAAACAAAAGACGAAATGTACACACTACATATTGTAAACATACATACGCTGGCACACAACGAAAATTGCAGGTGAAGTATTGTAATAAATGTGGGTGAAAAAATGTCAGATATAAGCCATTTGGAGTATGCGGACCGAATGAATATATCTCCAGGACCACACGCATGGACAAGGACTTGGAATTTTGGAAATCATAACACCAAAAAATAATTCACCTTACGAAACCTGTGCACATAAAAGTTGTTTCTAATCTGACAAACAAGAGAAAAACATGAGAAAACTTAACATAGTAACATTTTTGTAACTACTACTTAATGCGTTTATTATATAAGGGATGAGCGTTAGTAAACCCGACAGACTGCAGGGACGGATACCTTACTTTAATGGAGGAAAAAAGGTCCTGTGAACATGACATGATATGCATCGTTGCCATGACAGATGGCGCTGACGAACGAAGTTCCTCTGACTCGTGTCGTGTCTCTAGCCCACGATGACAATTATTCAGAGTGATGAAGGCAGTTCTGGTAAAGGTTCGTTCGATGGTAAAGAGGACTGATGGCAGAAATCCTGTGGTTGTGATAGTCTTGTGCAAAAACCATCGACAAAATCCTTCCAGTACGGGAAAATCCGCTGCTGATAATCCTTTCATACGCGGCAGATGATAGGGTTTCTAGCAGTTGTCATGCATGGTTACACATAATCGAACTTTGGCTTAAACGGTGTTGATGGGCCACTTGCCTGGAGATTATTCTTCGGCTCAATATCCTGTAGAACTCGAGCCTGCATATAGGGTGAACGCACAGTCTCCCGCCTCCAAGCACGTTCGTCAGTCTGAAAGGACCCATATAACATAAACGCCAAAAAAGGACTTGAACAGTTGTGTGATGTCGTTGGTGCTGTGGTCTTCTCCACCAGACATCACGGCACCTAGAGTATCAGCAACCAAACTGACAGCCTGCAGCCACGGGTTGCCCGCTTCGCAGGCACACCGAAGCACTACACAACTGACAGGCAATATTGATGAACGACCACAACAACAACAACAACACAGCAAAGCTACCAGTTGCCACCAGGGGCCACTACTGGCCCACATAAACATAAGGAAGACGTCGCTGCAGATCCCGGAACTATTTTCACACATCAAACCATGTGATGGAAAATAGTTCCGAGGTACTCATCCGCTGAAGCGCTATAAAGGCCGGCGCTCGGCCGCACATCGGCAGTTCATCGACCGCCAGCAGACGTGGATAGCTGCCGCCCCGGGCAGCCCGGCTTGGATCTTCTCGCTGATCTCTGGATTATGCTTCGTATATCGGAGAAGTCTCTGGTGGAGACTAGTACCAATTTATTTAAATTGTTTTCTGTATTATTCTTGTATGTGGTTGTGATCCGAAGATGGATCACTGTTTTGTGTTGGTGTTATACTTGCCGGCCGGGTTGGCCGAGCGGTTCTAGGCGCTACAGTCTGGAACCGAGCGACCGCTACAGTCGCAGGTTCGAATCCTCCCCCGGGCATGGGTGTGTATGATGTCCTTAGGTTAGTTAAGTTTAAGTAGTTCTAAGTCCTAGGGGACTGATGACCTCAGTAGTTAAGTCCCATAGTGCTCAGAGCCATTTTTTTTGTAATATTTGGAGAATTTGTTTAGGTTAATTGAACAGTCCAATAAATTGTTTTTGGATTTTGATCGTTAGTTTCTTCTGCTTACGCAGACATATCAGTTGGTGTCTTTGTGGGTCAGAGGAACTTTCATTCCTCAACTCCATCTACCGTCGCAACGATGTATTCCCGTACACACGGTCATGGAACCTTTTTTTCCTCCATTTACAGTCAGAAATCCGTCCCTGCAGCGGTTTTGTTAATGTTCACCCGATATATAGAAACAGGCATGAATTGCAGTCACTGAAGGTGCTTCATAAGTAAAAGAAGCGAAACGCAGGTGGCAAAAGACAAACTGCGTTTCATTTAGTTGCAAACAGGTGACATACATGTAATCACAATACTCTAATCGGAAAATGATCTAACATAGAAAATACTTCACTAAAGTGAATGGATAAAGGCGTACTCCAAGGACAAATCTGCACATACTATCGCAAAACTGAAGGCTTTACTACCACATTCAGAACAAATTACTGCATTAGTACATAATACAAAAGTCGGCCACAGCAAAGTTCTGTTCCAATACCATCGGCGAAACGCATCCTCCAAACTTTAAAATTAAACGTGCAGAGAGCGAAATATTTAGTGCTAATTCGTGGGAGAAACTGTGTCTGACTGAACCATGTCAGTATCTGTCCCATTGATAATTAGTGAAGTCAAAAAGGGAATATTGGCGGCAGGTATCGCCAAGACGGCGTCGACAACATGTGCTTCAGTATTATGCATGAAAATGAGCTGTACCTGAGCTGAGCAACAAATGAGTAACCCCAGTGCTTGATTAACACTCCTTATTAACCACAAAATTGTCAAATAGTTGATATACACCACGTCCATATGAACGGAATTTCCATCAATGACAGAAACACAAATTTTCTGTACATGTATTCCAACAGTGCATTAAATAACTTGAAAGACAGGAGAGAATCACTAAAATGGGTGCGTAACGCAATAGATTGAATATCGGTCCTGTAATCAGTTTCCAGCTCACGAAAAGTAGTCGACCTCGGCCTAGTTGTAATACAGTTTGACAGAAAGAATGTCCAGTCTCGCAATTTATCACGAAACCAGCACGAAAAAAAAAAAAAAAGAAAAAGAAAAGCAAATTAACAGTGCTGATACTAATATCTCACGACTGAAATGTATTACACATTGCGTATTAGTAACTGCTACACTGAAGCGCCAAAGAAACTGGCGAAGGTAAGCGTATTGGAAAACAGATATACGCAAACAGGCAGAATACGATGCTGCGGTCGGTAACGTCTGCATAAGACAACAAGTGTCTGGTGCAGCTGTTAGATCGGTTACAGATGCTACGATGGTAGGTTATCAAGATTTAAGTGAGTTTGAATGTGGTGTTATAGTCGGCTCACGAGCTATGGGACACAGCAACTCCGAGGATTTTCCTGTACGATCATTTCACGAGTGTACCGTGAATATCGAGACTCCGATAAAACATAAACTCTCCGACATCGCTGCGGCTTGAAAAAGATCCTGTAAAAACGAGATCAACGACGACTGCAGAGACGTTCAACGTGACTGAAGTGTAACCCTTCCGCAAATTGCTGCAAATTTCAATGCTGGGCAATCAACAAATGTCAGAATGCGAACCATTCAACAAAAGATCATCGATATGGGCTTTCGGAGCCAAATATCGGGTTATCCCTGATGAATGCATGACACAAAGCTTTACGCCGCGCCTGGGCGCGTCAACACCGTCATTGGACCGTTGATTGGAAACATCCTGCCTGCTCGGACGAGTCACGTTTCAAATTGTATCGAGTGGACAGATGTGCATGGGTATAGAGACAACGTCATGAACCCATGGACACTGCATGTTAGCAAAGAACTGTTGAAGCAAGTGGAGGCTTTGTAATGGTGTGGGGCGTGTATATTAGGAGTGATATGGGAACTCCGAAACGTCTCGATACGACTCTGCCAGCTGACATGCACGTAAGCGTCTTGTCTGATCACCTACATCCATTCATTTCCATTATGAGTTCGGACGGACTTGGGCAATTCTAGCAGACCAATGAGATACCCCGCACGTCCAGAATTGCTTCAGAATGACTCCAGGAACACTCTCCTTGGTTTAAACACTTCCGCTGGCTATCGAACTCTCCAGACATGAACATTATTGAGCATACCTGGGATGCCTTGCAACGTGCTATTCAGAAGAGATCTCTTCCGGATTTATGGACAGCCCTACAGGATTCATGGTGTCAGTTCCCTCCTGCACTAGTTCAGACATTAGTTGAGTCCATAACGCGTCGTGTTGCAGCACTTCTGCGTGGTCGCTGGGGCCCTACATGATATCAGGCATGTGGCCGTGCTGTTCTAGGCAGTTCAGTCTGGAACCGCGTGACCGCTACGGTCGCAGGTTCGAATCCTGCCTCGGGCATGTATGTGTGTGATGTCCTTAGGTTAGTTAGGTTTAAATAGTTCTAAGTTCTAGGGGACTGATGACCATAGATGTTAAGTCCCATAGTGCTCAGAGCCATTTGAACCATTTGATATGAGGCAGGCGTACCAGTTTCTTCTCTTCAGTGTATAAATAACTCTAAATATCTCAGGAAATCTCCAATTTCAGCGGCCCCAGTCAGCTTACAAATCATGACCGCCGCGTCCAGAATACCAGTCTAGTGCATTCAAACTTTGTCGGTTTCGTGGTCCACTGAAAGAGACTTGTGCTTAATTGGGCGAACCAACCGAAACATGCAAAGGTGAAAAGTTTAGCTACGGCAAAATTTGACAAAGAGTTTACATGGGCTGTCGATTTCGATGACAGGGTATGTCTGCAAAATGAATGCAAATATGATTTCAAGAGTCAAAGTAAACGAAACTGCTAGAGAAATGAAAGTACAGCAACTTTCGCACTAAGAAGACGACATATAATGTACTATTAGATGCAGAAATGATTAGACTTTGGGTATTTTTACAGAGAGAAAATAGGAGCAACGCCATTCTGTACGTAAGGAAAGTCTTTTGAGCTCGCTTCATATTCAGAAATTGTATTTGAAGGTAGTTTAAAAATAAATAACAACAGCCTTGATCGCGTTTTCAAACTGTTTTTTTTTTTATATGTTATCGAACGGTTTCGGCCCGCTCCTCAGATCCTCTTCAGGCTTATCTCCGCCACCAGCAGCCATATGACGGTGATGAGCCTGAAGATGGTTTGAGAAATGGCCGAACTGGTTGATAACAAATAAAAAAAATGGGGAACGCGCTCGAGACTGTTTTTATTTATTTTTAACGCTTTATACCGATCGCTGTGCTCCAATCAAGAACGCTTTCTACAATTTATAATGTTTTTGTGAAAGCGGAGATTGCGTTATGCGTTGTGCCTAGAGCAGAAACGTTCGCTAGTACGTGTCGGAGCTCAACAGCGTCAGAATCATGACTATAGAGACGGCTGTCTAATGTTCCGCGAGTTTACTACTCGCGATAGAGTCCTGCGTTCATCACCCGAATATGGAATTTTTGGATTCAGAACGACCATAAGAATCTCAACACGCGCACGCAACAGGATCCGAGAGGATAGACCTTTTCCCTCGTCCATACAGGATCGCAAGGCCATATTTCATACTACTTTTTAGGCAGACGAGTATGAACACGGAAAATTTGAAGATGCCGGACTGTCAGCACAACGGCCAATATTGTGGTCTCCCTTGACGCGACAGAAGACACAGAGAAAACATGTCGAGAGAGAGACCGCGGTACAGGACACAGGTATGGTTCTATAATGTGCCACGAATTACACAGACAGAATATCACATCCGTTTATATGCTGCTTGTCATATCAGTGGTAATACTCATAAAGAAATCCTACTTTTCAACGTCTTATCTTACTGTTTTACGAGCACAATATTAACACGAATTCTTTGACGAAGAATGGAATATAGACAGATAGAAGCCAATACCGGGGAAGATCAGTTTGGATTCCGGAGAAATGTAGGAACTCGGGACACAAAAATGACCCTAATATTTCTCATAGAAGATAGGTTAAAGAAAGCTTCTGATAATGTTGACTGGAATACTCTCTTTCAAATTCTGCTGGTGGCAGGGATAAAAGAAAAGGAGCGAATGGCTATTTACCATTTGTGCAGAAAGCAGGTGGCACTTATAACACTGCAGAGGAATGAAAGAGAAGCAGTGGTTGAAAAGTGAGTGAGACAGAGTTGTAGCCTATCCCCGATGTTATTCAGCCTGTATATTCAGCAAGCCGTAAAGGAATCAAAGAAAAGATTTGGAATAGGAATTAAAGTGCAGGGAGAAACATAAAAGCTTTCAGGTTTGCCGATGACAGCAAAGGACTTGTAAGAGCAATTGAACGGAATGGACAGTGTCTTGAAAGGAGGATAAAATATGAACACTAACAAAAACAAAACGAGAATAACGGAATATAGACGAATTAAATCAGGCTCAGACGGTTCTGAGACCGTGTAGGCTGCAGATTACTCGACTTGCGCCAAAGGATGGTTGGGTTTTGGGTTTCGCTGGATAGGTCAGGTGTCCACTATACGCAGGAAGCACCTACACGGGTAGCAGGGTGTATGTGGCGTGCACGGGGCGGTTTTTTAGGTTAGAGGGACTCGGGAAAACACAAGAAGGGTTCAAATGGCTCTAAGCACTATGGGACTTAACATCTAAGGTCATCAGTCCCCTAGACTTAGAATTACTTAAACCTAACTAACCTAAGGACATCACACACGTCCATGCCCGAAGCAGGATTCGAACCTGCGACCGTAGCAGCCTCGTGGTTCCGGACTGAGGCACCTAGAACCGCTCGACCACAGAGGCCGGCCCACAAGAAGGGCTGCAGTCACAAAGAGTGCAGGCTGAACACAGGAAGAACGTAGTATAACAGTTGTAAAATGTCATAGCTGTGTTGGGAAAGTACCAGGGCTCCAAGCGCTAATGGAAAGCACTGATGCTCAAATCGTTATAGGCACTGAAAGCTGGCTAAAGCTGGATGTAAGCTCACTCGAAATTTTTGCGAAGAACCCAACGGTGTTCCGAAAGGCTAGGCTACACACGGTTGGCGGTGGCGTGTTTGTTGCTGTCAGAAGTAGTTTAACTTGTGAAATGAAGTAGATACTTCCTGTAAGTTAGTATGGGCGGAGGTCATTGTTGGTAACCGCAATAAAATAATAATTGCATCCTTTTATCGACCTCCTAATTTAGATGATACAGTTGCTGAATGGTTCAAAGGGTGGTTCCACGAACCCTCTGCCAGGCACTTAAATGTGATTTACAAAGTATCCATGTAGATGTAGATGTAGGTGACGCTCAGGGAATTAGATTAGAAAATGAGACACTAAAAGTTGTAGACGAATTTTACTATAAACATCAAAAACAGTTTTGCATCACCCCAGTTCCCAGAACTCATGAAGATAGATGTTGATTGTGGATATTGTATCACAGACACAATCCCTTTGATTGTTTACAGATGTCACTAAGCCCGTCCAAAAATGTAAACAACCATTAATGAGCAGCGCCTATTAGACGGAGGGAGTCCGGCAGCTGATCAGTTCCAGTCATTCCACCGGGAAGGAGATACACGGCTCGTGTTGTCTGTAGTTCAACAATTCTCAGACGGCCAATACCGCGGTTCGATCGTGTCCGCATTGTTACTTCGTTCCAGGAACGGCTCTCAATAAGGGAAGTGTGCAGGCGTCTCGGAGTGAACCAGAGCGATGTTTCTAGAATGCCAGACGAGGTACTGGCAGAAGTAAAGCTGTTAGGACGGGGCGTGAGTCGTGCTTGGGTAGCTCAGTTGGTAGAGCACTTGCCCGCGAAAGGCAAAGGTCCCGAGTTCGAGTCTCGGTCCGGCACGCACTTTTAATCTGCCAGGAAGTTTCAGAGCGATGTTGTTCGGACATGAAGAAGATACAGAGGGGCAGGAACTGTCGATGACATGCCTTCCTCAAGCCGCCCAAGGGCGCTACCTACGGAGTATGGCTTGGACTTTTTCCAATTGCTACACTTCATTAATTAATTACTAACGTTTTATAATGATGATCAGGTTATATGAAATCATGTACTGAGACATTTACGTTCACCTAAATGCATCCACGCAAATGTAAACGATACCGTATCAGAACCTTTTCGTATGCTGTTGCTTGCTTGACCAATCGAGACAGACCGGGGTTCTTGAAACATGAATAATATTTCATTTTTCTACCATTGTTCTAGTTAGTCGTAAGGAATAGTGCACGAAACCCTTAATTCTTGCGCATATACTGTCTTTGTATTTCTGCTTTCACACCAGTAGAGACGAAAACTGCGAGAAGTACGCTCTCTCAACCTGAATCATTATATCGTCCTGCAGTGTCGAGAAACTCTCTTTGCAACGTGAATAAATATGATACTATTCTATTCCGCTCTCTTTTACAGATGGTGTAGTGGGACGAAATTAAGCGTCACCCATCCACCAAAGTCAGCCCAGTTTGCAGGTGACTATAAGTTTAATTTAGTTTTGTTTATGTGTTTTCTTATTATTTGTAATAAATGTGAATTATCTAAAAGTTTGTATTTTTTTTATGTGTTTCATGTACGGAGAGATCGGCGCAACGAACGGGGACAGCATCTTCGTTGCCGCGACCAGAGAGGAAATTGCTGGCCGCTATACGTCGCGGGTCGACAGCCAAGGAGCAACAGAAGATCCTGGAACCGAGTTGTTGCGTCGTGTTTCTAAAAATTAAAAATGAATTTTTATACTCTTTTTGTACAACAATGACAAAAAGATAGAGTTTGATCTTATTGAAATGTTAGTCACTGTCTGTCAACGCTCAAGTTCACATCTGTATGTGTAGGAAGCTAATAAAATAGTGTATGCTACTAAAGTTGAAACACGTGTCTTGAAGATTTATTTATGAAGAGTTATGTGAACGGATTAATAATATATTTGACAAGATTATTGATTCAGACAGCGTTGGCCGGAACTTTGAATCTAAAAAGTTTATTTAATGTGTGATTCTGATATCGATTAGATCAAGATAACGTGTGTCGATATAATTTTCTGAGGAGAAACAAACGAAATTTAAATTCGAAAAAGTTACGAAAACCAATTGGCCCAAGTGATGTAATTCTCCGCACACGACTCAACTGATGTTTTACAGTTTCGTTCAAGAACCATTCTATGACAATTTAAAAAGAATATGAATCATTTTTGAAGTGGGTTGTAACTGACGTAGGTGACGAAGTCTGCACATGGTCATACATATATCAAACGAAAACCTACTACGTCGTTACACCGCACCGTGGCGACCTTAGAAACAGGACTTGTGTGCAACTAAGGCACACAGGTACGAAACAAAGCATCAAGAGTCCTTCGGAAGTCAACGCGAGTTTCTTGGAGCCTTCACCAGCCAGCGGCGACTTCGCGGGTGTGGGCATCTGACGGAGTGCAGCCAAGCAGTACGGTCACGCAGTTGTTCCACGAGAAGGCGCATCTGTTGGGCAGCAGCTGAACGCTGCAAACCTCGACAACCCTTTTTCTCCCTAAACTAATAGGCCCAGTACGTCAGCTGCGGGGCGTTCCTCCGGCTGGTATTAGAGGTGTTGCTGAGGGCTTCGCCTGTCTACGGCGGTGCCGGGCGTGGTTGCAGCTAGCGACGTTTCCGGTGTTTGACTCAGCGTCCTGCCGGTTGCGGAAGCGGGGTCGCAGCATCTCTTCGGCTGCATCGACAGCTGTTTCTTCTGCAGCCCCATAGCAGCACTCTGATCATCGAGAACTACAAATTACAATATTAAGTGTCCGGTGAGTTTGTTTCAAGTTGGAAGTGGAGTGTTGTATATAGGGAGTGTGCTTTTATAGGATTGTTGATTCCAAGTCTGCGTGTGTAAATAGTTAATATCTTACAATAATGTCGGGAAGTGAAATGTCAGACGAAGAGCAATCTATGTCCGATAGGAGCATGAGATCCCTTTTTAAGGCGATCGCTAAATTAAAACAATCTAACGGGGATTTTCTAGCTGAATTAAAACAGTCTAACGAAGAATCTGCTGCTAGATTAAAAGAGGAACTAAAACAGGAATTAAAACAGTCTAACGAAGAATCTACTGCTAGATTAAAACAGTCTAACGAAGAATCTATGGCTAGATTAAAACAGTCTAACGAGGAATCTACTGCTAGATTGAAACAGGAACTAAAACAGGAATTAAAACAGTCTAACGAGGAATCTACTGCTAGACTTAAAGGGGAGCTAACAAAATCAACAGACAGGTTGCAGGAATATCTTAATGAAACCAGTCGAGAATTAAGTGGTAAAATAGAGTCTTCTAAAGTTGAAATGCAGGAAAAATTAGTAGGACTTAGTAATAAGATTGCTGATAATTGTAAAAGGTTAGAAGAACATATCCAGGAATCGCGCGAGGAAAAAGCTCGCATGCGACACGATATTACTGACTTATCCGAGAGACTAGATAGTGTCAATATCTTAGTTGTAGATGAAATACAGAAAAATAACGATATGTTACGAGATGAATTTTCTATGCAAACAGAAACTGTTCGCAGAGAATTATTGAAATCTATTAAAGAGGTCTCTACCAAACCTGTAGAGATTTCTTCAATAGATAATGTAGAATTAGAGACATTAACTCATCAAGTAGAAAAGGACCATACCGAAATCGAAAACATGAAATTTTTAATTACTGAAATATGCAGTAATCTTGAGACTGCCAAAGATAATAATATTGACGAAGGTACAGAGCGTTCACATCGTGAACACAGTGAAGAGTCGATATTAGCTAATCGCGTATCCAATACAGAAATGCGGATACAGGAAATTGCTAAACGGTTGTCGGAATTAGATAATAACGAGAACATTTCAGGTAGCAGAGGTAATAACATAATCAGAGACAACAGTCGCATCGAATTTGCTAGCTCGGACGACAACAATATGAATAAAGCAATCACGGCAAGCCAATCCGATGCAGCTCCGTCTCTGCAATCTAAACAAAATCCGACTATTTCTCTCGCAGAATGTCTGTATGACATAACGACAAATTCAAATGTAGCAAGTCGATTTCCTGTATTCAAACCAGGAGGCGAACTGCACCCTATAATCTTTATAAAAGCTTTTGAAACATCATTATCTCCTAAATGGAGTAATGAAAAACGCATTCAATTTGTAATAGGACATTTAGAAGCAGAAGCTGCGGAGTGGGCAGTACTGCATAGAACTGAATTCAGGGATTGGGATGATTTTGTTAAGCAGTTTAAACAAAATTATTGGTCAAGACGAAAACAACAACACTTAACTTTAGAGTTGTTAGCCCCTCCTCCATATTCTAAACGGTGGAGAGGTTATAGGAATTATTTTGAATGGAATTTAAACCGTGCTAAATTAATTGAAAGTCATCTAATGCGAGTCCTAATTAGTGGATTACCGTATTACATAAAGGAAAGAAAAATGTTATTCTACGAATTATACAAAACCTTAATAATGGGGACGAAACAGTTAACACCCGGGGTGTGTGGTTATATTTTAACGACTTGTTGTATTGGAAAGCACAGAGGGAACACCAGAGATGGAAAATCTGCATTCCGAAAACTGTTGTGGACGAGTTAATTACTTATATTCATGAAGGTTACGGGCATTTTGGAATTCATAAATGTATTAAACATCTAATGAAGTATTATTATTTCAAAAATATGTCACGTATTGTGAGAAGTATTATTATGGCTTGTGAAACCTGTCAAAAGGTTAAAGTTAATACCAAATCTAAGCGTTATAAATTATATGCTGTAATTCCTCGAGGTTTGTGGGATCTACTGTCATTAGATTTTTTCGGCCATATGCCTCGGAGTTCAGGAGGATTAACATATGTGTTTGTTGTAATGGAATGTTGGTCCAAACATGTGAAACTGTATACTTTGAAACGAGCGAATACAGCAAGCGTTATACGCTGCCTCACCCGAAATTACTTGGTTAACTGGGGCATTCCTAAACGACTTATGTCTGACAACGGTAGTGCCTTTATTAGTCAAAGATTTCAAGATATGATAAGACAATATGGAATCAAACATATCTTAATTTCGAAATATCACCCTCAAAGTAATTTAGTAGAAAGAGTCATGAAAGAATTAGGACGATTATGTAGAACTTATTGTGCACATAAACATACTCGGTGGGCCAAACTAATGCCTGAATTCGAAAAGATATTAAATGAATTGCCTCACCTAACGACGGGATTATCACCTATAGAAATTTTAGGCAAACGAATTATAGGTGAGCCTTTACTAGCTGCTTTACCTTGGCCACCAGTAAATGAGATCCAACAATGCATTCCAGACGAAAAAGTTTGCGAACAGATTGTAAAAAATGCCGAACGGAGAATTAAAAGTTATAATCAACAGGCTATAGAACCCTCATTTCAGGTAGGAGATCTTGTGTTAGTACGATCTCATCCTAAAAGTTCTAAGATCGGTAAGGAATGTAGAAAATTCTTCTTGATCTTTGAAGGTCCATATGTTGTACATAAGATTGTACATCCCAAAGCATTACTTCTTATGGAACCTTCATCAGGTGTAATTAAAGGATTATATAGTGTTGATCAAATGAAACCCTTCATTCCTAAATAAGTTAATATTTAGTATATGTTACACACGGAAGAGCGTTCATAGTTTATTCATGTGAAGTTTTTCGTGATAGTTACGTGTTATTTTAAATAAATGACAGAAAGCTTAAACATGTGTTCTACAATAATCTACTGGTACTTCAAAAAGAGAAAGATAACCAAAAGGGGGATTTATATGGAGGAAACTTTGCTCTTAGGTCTAAAGGAATTTTGCGTATTTTAAATTTACTCGGATAGTAGGAACCAAAGGGGATGGTTAATAGTTTTAGGGACCATGGGCGTCCAGAGCTATATGGCTCACGAGAACATAGCAGAGTGCCTTTAATAGAGGTTTGTAATAGTGTTAATATAGAACACACCAAATGGGGCTCTCTCGCTTGTTTCTCCTAAATAAATGGCCATTACCCAACAAGGTGTCCGAAGGTAAAGAAAGCCGTGCCGAGATTCCAAAGAAAGTTTTGCTTGATTTCTTCTTGACCTCAGGCATAAATAAGGCATTAGGGAAGAGGATGACGTAAAGTGAATAGTACTATTAGTTATTGTGAGAAACTTATTAGTAATATACATTCTTGAAAAGAATAACTCTAGTAAATAAATGAAACTGAAACTAATCTATCACAATTTGAACGCTCTGTCCTAATGTACAACGTTAAAGAACGTACTAAATTAGTATTTATTAGCAACTATTAACTGAAGAGGAGCAATCTCCCTATATTCGGTTACGAATTACCATAAGAGCACAATTAAGAGTAAATGACAAATAGTCACAACGATATCGTATTAAAAGGATTAAATCTATCTAATAGCAAGGACTCTAGGTTACGTAAAATGTGAGGAAAATGTATTAACAGTTAAATATTGTATATTGAACAGTTTTAATTCCGGTTAAAACCTGACAAACTGAGCTTGTGGGTGGGGTATGTAGTGGGACGAAATTAAGCGTCACCCATCCACCAAAGTCAGCCCAGTTTGCAGGTGACTATAAGTTTAATTTAGTTTTGTTTATGTGTTTTCTTATTATTTGTAATAAATGTGAATTATCTAAAAGTTTGTATTTTTTTATGTGTTTCATGTACGGAGAGGTCGGCGCAACGAACGGGGACAGCATCTTCGTTGCCGCGACCAGAGAGGAAATTGCTGGCCGCTATACATCGCGGGTCGACAGCCAAGGAGCAACAGAAGATCCTGGAACCGAGCTGTTGCGTCGTGCTTCTAAAAATTAAAAATGAAGTTTTATACTCTTTTTGTACAACAATGACATCATATAGATCTTAATCTTATTGAAATGTTAGTCACTGTCTGTCAACGCTCAAGTTCACATCTGTATGTGTAGGAAGCTAATAAACTAGTGGATGCTACTAAAGTGGAAATACGTGTTCCGAGGATTTATTTATGAAAAATTATGTGAATGAATTAATAATATATTTGACAAGATTATTGAATTTTGACAGCGTTCATCGCGACTTTGAATCTCAAAAAGTTTATTCAATGTGGTTCTAATATCGATTAAATCAGATAACGTGTATCAATATAATTTCTGAGGAGAAACAAACGATATCTAAAATTGAAAAAGTTTACGAAAACCAATTGGCCCAAGTGATGTAATTCTTTGCATACGACTCAACGGATGTTTTACAGTTTCGTTCAAGAACCATCCTATGACAATTTAAAAGAATATGAATCATTTTTGAAAGTGGGTTGTAACTGACGTAGGTGACGAAGTCTGCACATGGTCATACATATATCAAACGAAAACCTAAGGCGTCGTTACACTACAATGGAACTGTATTTTCAGTAGGGACAAGATTTTTTCTTGACTAAGAATAGATTTTGAGGATAAGCTTGTCACGAAGTACATTTCCTTTTCGTTTGTTAGGTGGCGAACGTGTTGTTATAAAGAAAAATTTTGTTTGTTACTTCGTTCAGTTTGAAGCAGCACTTGCTTTTGTGTTATCGCTTTGTATTCTACTCATGAGGCTGAATTTATTTTTCTATCTGGGGTATATTTGTTACTTATGCCCTCTCATCCGGGCCTGTTCCACGGAAAACGCGGCAAAACCAAAAATCCTGTAACCTCATGAGGGATTTACTGTACAATGAACGATTTTCGTCTAAAATATTCACTAAAAATTATTCCAGACTTTTGCTTCTGAAATTTCTGTTTACAACCAAGTTATTTCGTTCTGGTAAAAGCCTTGTGCCACTGTAGTTAGAAATTCACAAGTATTATCATGCTCCATAGGCTACTGTTTGAATGTCACGTGTTACAAGTGGCTGGGTGGCTCATTCACCAAGAATTTCACAAAATTTATTCGTTTTAACAGTGGATCTGTTGTTACATTAGTTTTAACGGTAATTTGCTTTCTATTTTCTTTTATGTTTGGTAAATATATCTTCATGTAAGCTTGATCGGAGGCCAGTTTAAGATGTCAGAGAGAGCAGTCAGTTGCCGCATCCGCCAGCCCCAAGACTGACGAACTCTGTCGTACGGCTGAAGCATCAAAGAATGAGACACCTGTACCTATCATCAAGGCTCAGTTGGAGACAATGCTTAGCCAGATTGGAGCTGCAGTTACTGCTGGAGGTGGTAGCTCTCTGCACCGACTTTCTCTCTACGTATAACCCAAATAGGTACAAACTTAATTACATATTCATCCTATGTTGTGTAAGTAGAATAAGTAAATTTTCATTATTTGTGAGCCTTCTTGGCGCGGAAGTTTTAATCATCAGCAGAGTAAATGCAAATATGAAGAATTAAATGAAATTGTCAGTCGATTGCACAGTCTTTACGATGTTGGTCACCTGCCGTCTAAGAACCTGAAAAGTAAGCAGTATACTGTCCATTTACGTGATTGTCTTAGCCCTTTACTTATACATAACTGTGTTGAATGTCTCTCTCCCTCTCTCTCTCTCTCTCTCTCTCTCTCTCTCTCTCTCTCACACACACACACACACACACACACACACACACACACACACACACACGCACACACAATTTTCCTCTCGTGTTTGAAGTTCATTCTACCATCTTTTCAATCACTTTCATCGGTTGGTCGGTGGTCTAAAATGTTTTTTGGCTTCCCTATTTCCTTTTAGAACCGCAACAAGTCTGGTTTATGGACAATGTAAGTAATTTCTTCTTCTAGCATGATATTTATGAATGTTAATGTTATTTTCGAAATGTAATACATAGATGGAAACGAACTTCATAACGGAACAAATGTGAGGTGAGGCACATGTCATTACACCCAACTGTTTAAACATTTGTCTTCAAGAACTTATAGTGTGGAACACAAATTATACACGTTACATGCTTCCGCGCAACAAACACTGTTTTCTTGAACGACGAACTATTCCAGAATATGATGGCATAAAACTTCAGTGAATGAAAGTAGAAGAAGTAAGTCACATGTTAGACATTAGTAACTGCAAAATGCGATATTATCCGATACGCTAAAGTTGCAGTGTGCAGACATGTAAAGTATCTTACATGTCGGTTTGAGGCAAGATTCCCGTCAATAGGTACAGCTACGAAGTTAGAATGTTTGCTTTCGTTTATTGGTTTACGTTAATGCACGGTGTGATCAGCCTTTGTGCAGCATTGAATTCCATGTAACGTATTTTCTCTGAGCTCAGTGACGGCTTATTTTATAATAAACGGTCATCTATTTTCAAGAAAAATTTATTTATATGTTTATGTGTTGAAGTGTCTCCAGTAAGCTTCTTTGTAATCGTAGCATCATCAACAACCAGAATTGATACTTCTTCCTGTGTATATGATGGCAGACCGTTTGTATATAACAATAATAAGAGTGGATCTAATATCGACTCCTGTGATAAATATGCAGTTACTATTCTTCATTTCTGAGAGGATGCAACGTTGTGCACACTCCATATGCACATTAAAGCGACACTCTGCATCCATTTAGTTAGAAGGAAAATCATATGTCGAACACCATTATATATTTCTCTAGGTGAATACAGTAAGCCAGTACTTTTGACAAGTCACAAAATAAACAGATATTTTGCCACATAATAGTATCACAAACTTTGAATTTTACATATCATTTTAATAAAAGATACTAGCTGTTATTGAAAGCTGAAACAGAGCACTTCTGTACCTGTAGATTTTAAATATGAATACGTGGCGTTACTGAAAGAGGAAATAAACTAGCATTTAACTATATGTGATAGATCGACGCATATGTGGTGACAGAGAACTGCATATAAGTCTAATAGTGACAACATAGTCCTAAAAAAAATCAGAAATGAAAAGGGAACAGGATACCGTTAAAGAAGAATCAATGGAAAGGGTTGACCACTCGCAACATTTATTTGGTTTTACATGTGTTTCATTAACTTAGGACTTACCTTTACTATTCATATTTGACATGTATTCCGATGTTGTGAAACTATTACAACTCAACCATTCACGGGAAAAATGTGGCAGCTTTATTGTTTTGTAATTACTATCATTCATCCACTACCCAATACTTTCTTCTACTACAGTGGATTACCAACTGGGTACCTACCTCTTCTATCGTTCATACCCCATCATTAATTCATCGCAGCACGTGTCGTAACCGTATAAAGCCGTTACGTCATCCGGCCGTAACCATTCCAGTGCCGGAGCACGTTTCCAACTACAGCGCCGTGTAGCAACGAGACGGACCGCGAGTGATAATCTGAGCTTGGTTGGAGCGGTGCGCTATTTGCATTGTTATGGTAATGGCGCCGCTATTAGTGTGCCTCTCGATGCTAATAGTCGTCCATTCATCACCTACGGGAATTAAATTCTAATCACTTTCGAACGTGTTCGACCCACAGAATATCGCACATCCAGATACGTTTCTAGCACTGACGCGAGTAATGTACATTCTACTGCACATTTAGGCGAAAGTTAGTAGTATTTAACTACACTCAAAGCTTATATATTTAAACAAATGTAAATCAACATTTGACTGGTCCCTTTGTAAAAATCTGAAGTGACAAAACTGGACCGCCAGTTGCATAGAAACTGAATACGACATAGTCCTCAAACGATGTTTCATGCTGTGTTTCACATTCATTATCCCATTAACATCTTTCTCGGTGCATATACCAGATGTCACCAAATCACATGCCAGTTCTGTGGAACTGTTTTTAAGAGATTTCAGCTATCGTTTAATCTTCAAGAAAAAGCACGTATTGGTTTCAAGTGGCGAAGGTAATCGAGGTTCTTTAACGCAAGATGTATTTGCACACTGGATTTGTCGCATCAAAACTGCACGTAAATCGCTAAAGCTTAGCATACAATGGTGCAGGAGTGATAAAGAAAAGGACTAATGCCCAAATGTAAAGTTACAAGCGATTGCCTCTTCCCATAATGATGGGGGCACATAGTAGAAAAATAAGAAATAGCAGTGACCTTTACCAATAAAATTTGCTAGGACACTTCTTAATTCTTCTTAATAAATTATTTATTTCGTATTTTATCTGATTATGTTTTGCAGTAGTTACGTGAGCAGTATAAATTCTTAATATTAGGGATACAAATAATTTATATACATAGAAAGGTACATTATTGTTTAAAAAAATGTGAGATTTGGCACTCTGAACCTTTGATGTTTCCACTCTTCAATTATGTACAGCATGTCGCATCCAGTTTGAACGTTTTGAGATACTTAATCGAAATTGACAGAAATTAAATAGATTTTTACACGGTTGGTTTATATAAATGGAATTCATAATAGAAAAAAAGGTTCTTTTTTAAAAGATTACAACTCATTGTTATAGCTTGATTGAAAATAAATAAACAGTTATGATCTACGTCCATTACTCAGCAGAAAGAGGAGTATTTTCCATCTTTACTTCTTTATACTAATATTCCTTTCAAACTGTACCTTGCATATTACAGTGAAAGACACCTTATCTGAAACGCCGCTTATGCTGGTAATGTTTGTCATTAGTAACAATAACATAAAACAATATTTTCTCTGTCGAAAATGTGGTTCTTACTAAATTTAGAGATGCTTTGCCAAACTGAGCAGGAGACTTGCGATAGCGACAGATAACACCAGGAATTTACATCGTAAGGTGTCAGACAAATGACATATCTTACATTGAACTCCTGGAACAGTTCCGGTTAACTCGGTATTTCACATGACATTGTTGTTGTTGTTGTTGTGGTCTTCAGTCCTGAGACTGGTTTGATGCAGCTCTCCATGCTACTCTATCCTGTGCAAGCTTTTTCATCTCCCAGTACCTACTGCAACCTACATCCTTCTGAATCTGCTTAGTGTATTCATCTCTTGGTCTCCCTCTACGATTTTTACCCTCCACGCTGCCCTCCAATACTAAATTGGTGATCCCTTGATGCCTCAGAACATGTCCTACCAACCGATCCCTTCTTCTGGTCAAGTTGTGCCACAAACTTCTCTTCTCCCCAATTCTATTCAATACTTCCTCATTAGTTATGTGATCTACCCATCTAATCTTCAGCATTCTTCTGTAGCACCACATTTCAAAAGCTTCTATTCTCTTCTTGTCCAAACTATTTATCGTCCATGTTTCACTTCCATACATGGCTACACTCCATACGAATACTTTCAGAAATGACTTCCTGACACTTAAATCTATACTCGATGTTAACAAATTTCTCTTCTTCAGAAATGCTTTCCTTGCCATTGCCAGCCTACATTTTATATCCTCTCTACTTCGACCATCATCAGTTATTTTGCTCCCCAAATAGCAAAACTCCTTTACTATTTTAAGTGCCTCATTTCCTAATCTAATTCCCTCAGCATCACCCGACTTAATTAGACTACATTCCATTATCCTTGTTTTGCTTTTGTTGATGTTCATCTTATATCCTCCTTTCAAGACACTGTCCATTCCATTCAACTGCTCTTCCAAGTCCTTTGCTGTCTCTGACAGAATTACAATGTCATCGGCGAACCTCAAAGTTTTTATTTCTTCTCCATGAATTCTAATACCTACTCCGAATTTTTCTTTTGTTTCCTTTACTGCTTGCTCAATATACAGATTGAACAACATCGGGGAGAGGCTACAACCCTGTCTTACTCCCTTCCCAACCACTGCTTCCCTTTCATGTCCCTCGACTCTTATAACTGCCATCTGGTTTCTGTACAAATTGTAAATAGTCTTTCGTTCCCTGTATTTTACCCCTGCCGCCTTTAGAATTTGAAAGAGAGTATTCCAGTCAACATTGTCAAAAGCTTTCTCTAAGTCTACAAATGCTAGAAACGTAGGTTTGCCTTTCCTT
This sequence comes from Schistocerca piceifrons, assembly GCF_021461385.2. NCBI lineage: Eukaryota > Metazoa > Arthropoda > Insecta > Orthoptera > Acrididae > Schistocerca > Schistocerca piceifrons. Next base: position 140,434,733 of record NC_060138.1, on the reverse strand, counting down.
AATCTTTCTTCTAAGATAAGTCGTAAGGTCAGTATTGCCTCACGTGTTCCAGTGTTTCTACGGAATCCAAACTGATCTTCCCCGAGGTTGGCTTCTACTAGTTTTTCCATTCGTCTGTAAAGAATTCGTGTTAGTATTTTGCAGCTGTGACTTATTAAGCTGATAGTTCGGTAATTTTCACATCTGTCAATACCTGCTTTATTTGGGATTGGAATTATTATATTCTTCTTGAAGTCTGAGGGTATTTCGCCTGTTTCATACATCTTGCTCACCAGATGGTAGAGTTTTGTCAGGACTGGCTCTCCCAAGGCCGTCAGTAGTTCCAATGGAATATTGTCTACTCCGGGGGCCTTGTTTCGACTCAGGTCTTTCAGTGCTCTGTCAAACTCTTCACGCAGTATCATATCTCCCATTTCATCTTCATCTACATCCTCTTCCATTTCCATAATATTGTCCTCAAGTACATCGCCCTTGTATAGACCCTCTATATACTCCTTCCACCTTTCTGCTTTCCCTTCTTTGCTTAGAACTGGGTTTCCATCTGAGCTCTTCATATTCATACAAGTCGTTCTCTTATCTCCAAAGGCCTCTTTAATTTTCCTGTAGGCGGTATCTATCTTACCCCTAGTGAGATAGGCCTCTACATCCTTACATTTGTCCTCTAGCCATCCCTGCTTAGCCATTTTGCACTTCCTGTCGATCTCATTTTTGAGACGTTTGTATTCCTTTTTGCCTGTTTCACTTACTGCATTTTTATATTTTCTCCTTTCATCAATTAAATTCAGTATTTCTTCTGTTACCCAAGGATTTCTACTAGCCCTCGTCTTTTTACCTACTTGATCCTCTGCTGCCTTCACTACTTCATCCCTCAAAGCTACCCATTCTTCTTCTACTGTATTTATTTCCCCCATTCCTGTCAATTGCTCCCTTATGCTCTCCCTGAATCTCTGTACAACCTCTGGTTCTTTTAGTTTATCCAGGTCCCATCTCCTTAAATTCCCACCTTTTTGCAGTTTCTTCAGTTTTAATCTACAGGTCATAACCAATAGATTGTGGTCAGAGTCCACATCTGCCCCTGGAAATGTCTTACAATTTAAAACCTGGTTCCTAAATCTCTGTCTTACCATTATATAATCTATCTGATACCTTTTAGTATCTCCAGGGTTCTTCCATGTATACAACCTTCTTTCATGATTCTTAAACCAAGTGTTAGTTATGATTATGTTGTGCTCTGTGCAAAATTCTACAAGGCGGCTTCCTCTTTCATTTCTGTCCCCCAATCCATATTCACCTACTATGTTTCCTTCTCTCCCTTTTCCTACACTCGAATTCCAGTCACCCATGACTATTAAATTTTCGTCTCCCTTCACAATCTGAATAATTTCTTTTATTTCATCATACATTTCTTCAATTTCTTCGTCATCTGCAGAGCTAGTTGGCATATAAACTTGTACTACTGTAGTAGGTGTGGGCTTCGTATCTATCTTGGCCACAATAATGCGTTCACTATGCTGTTTGTAGTAGCTTACCCGCATTCCTATTTTCCTATTCATTATTAAACCTACTCCTGCATTACCCCTATTTGATTTTGTGTTTATAACCCTGTAGTCACCTGACCAGAAGTCTTGTTCCTCCTGCCACCGAACTTCACTAATTCCCACTATATCTAACTTCAACCTATCCATTTCCCTTTTTAAATTTTCTAACCTACCTGCCCGATTAAGGGATCTGACATTCCACGCTCCGATCCGTAGAACGCCAGTTTTCTTTCTCCTGATAACGACATCCTCTTGAGTAGTCCCCGCCCGGAGATCCGAATGGGGGACTATTTTACCTCCGGAATATTTTACCCAAGAGGACGCCATCATCATGTAATCATACAGTAAAGCTGCATGCCCTCGGGAAAAATTACGGCTGTAGTTTCCCCTTGCTTTCAGCCGTTCGCAGTACCAGCACAGCAAGGCCGTTTTGGTTATTGTTACAAGGCCAGATCAGTCAATCATCCAGACTGTTGCCCTTGCAACTACTGAAAAGGCTGCTGCCCCTCTTCAGGAACCACACGTTTGTCTGGCCTCTCAACAGATACCCCTCCGTTGTGGTTGCACCTACGGTACGGCTATCTGTATCGCTGAGGCACGCAAGCCTCCCCACCAACGGCAAGGTCCATGGTTCATGGGGGTTATGTGAAAACGTACGAATCTTATTGATAGGCAACGTAAAGCATGTAAACAAACCGATATTTCGTGAATATAAACGACTAATACTCACCCTAGTAAATGCAAGCAAGTAATTTCGCCGATCCAAGCTGAAAGACGCAGTTCTGAGGGAATGGAGAATTTTACGATGGCACACCACCCGCGCAGCTGGAAACCTCGCCATGGAGAATACCTAATTCACATAATGAGATGCTACAGCCACTGCATAGGCCACTGGCAATAGTAGCCCCTGTCCCTACTTTCAACGACAACCCTTCGGAAAGCCTTTCTGCACGAACATGGTCGGAGATTGCAGATAAATGTCTGAAGAAACCCAACTCAAAACATTTGTGACTCACTGTAGCCACCTGCGTTAAAGACTTGCACGGAAGAAAAAGCTGTTTATCTCATTATTACATAGCAGAGGTTAAACTCTGCCCTACGAAAGAAACGACACCTGTGGTAGACTACAGAAACTCTAATGGTGGGAGATGTAACAAGTACAAATGCCCTGATTGGCCAGGAAGAAAACGTATGGCCACGAGCCTTGATATTGGCAAATTGCATACAGAGCAATAGGTTTCTTTGTCGAGTGTTTGAGTGAGGCGAACGCGCCATGCTGTGACGATTGCGAGAGTCATTATGTGAACACCTGTCCACAGGCTCCTCTTAACTCATAAGGACCTAAACTGCACAGTCCCCTAGTACAAAGAATCGCACCGAGCACTGACAGTTAACGCTTGTGAGCGATTTGAGGGCAATGATGTACACGCTGTTCCAGCCAAATAGCGTGTACCATGGTTCAAATGGCTCTGAGCACTATGGGACTCAAATGCTGAGGTCATTAGTCCCCTAGAACTTAGAACTAGTTAAACCTAACTAACCTAAGGACATCACAAACATCCATGCCCGAGGCAGGATTCGAACCTGCGACCGTAGCGGTCTTGCGGTTCCAGACTGCAGCGCCTTTAACCGCACGGCCACTTCGGCCGGCCAGCGTGTACCATGCCAGTTAACTTAACTAGAGAATAAATAGGATTCTCGGTTTCACCAAAGATGTAGAAAATGTATCAGACTTGTGTTTAACACTCGAGAGAGGTTTAGAATAGATTCTCAGATTCACAGCTCTCTCCGACAGCCGCCACTGCCGACGTCAGCATAAGGTAAACCACACGCACTCTCGCTACACCGGCAAGTGATATTCCATTGACACTCAAAACTGCAGTCGTCTCTGTCTCTCCTGATTTTTGCATTCAACCATAGCCTATAGTTAAAAATAATCACAACTGTCGGGCTTAACTGAAGCAGAAACGCGAGATGACCGATCTAACAAAAAGCACTGTAGAGTTATGAATTGTCTTAATTGTGTACTTCCTTTTGATTGCTCTTTACTGACCCCATTCAAGTTTGGATATTTTCATTGTGCGTTCTAGGGTAATAGATATCTCTGGCCTCAATTGTATTTCATTTGTTTGTATTTCTATCGACCCACAGTTTCACTAACGATATTACCATTAAAGAACTGTATAATAGTCAGGAATTTCGCTTTACAACTGTGAACATCCAGTGTAAGACGTCGTGGTCTCCTGACCTTCATTGCTTACATATTCCGCCCTCACAATCATATTCAGCACATCATGACGCTTCATTCGAACCCAAACTCGATAAGATAAAGTCAATGTTGTATGAATTCATGTAAACGATATGCAAATAACTAATAAATCGCAAGTGCGCACTGTGGTTGAAATACTCGAGGCTGACGTACACACATACATTCCAGACACGACGGTCACAGGAGTTTATAGTTTGAGGGAGGCAACCGCATGCCAGGAGGCCGGTCCCAACCCTTCTAAGTCGGCCGGTGGCCGCCCGTGGAGCGGGCAGCATTTGCCCGAGGGAAAGGAGGAATGACCCCATGTTCGGCTTAAAAGTAAATTCCGCTACATTGTGTGGGAGCGGCCAGCCTATGCATTCTTTACACATAGCATGCAGTTTCAGAGATTTTCACAGAGAGACAGCAAACGCCAAACGCCGATACTACAGATTTCCGGATTGGTCACCTTAAACGAAACGTCATTCTCCAGTTTTAGAAGAGCAATGCTGATTGGCAGACGATATTTCTGACGCCTTGAGCTGAAGGAGTAATGGAAGAGACCGAAAGATATACCCCTTCACGTCTGGTGTGGAGAGGAACCGTTTCGTTGTCGCTCTTGGAGCGAGGAACAAGTCTCTCCTCAGTACTTCACTGGGAGAGCACCTCTGTCGAGGGCGAATCAAAGTGTGACTCTACATTGAGTCTTTGCGATTAAGCGTTGTTCACTGTGGTGGCCGACACACTTATTGTGCGGTGTGAATGGACAGAGTTATAGTTAAACGCCTGCAAGCGAATTTTTGAGTGGCATCACAGTGGACTGGTTATCTGACCGGTGTACCACGCCAATAGACTAGCGAATAGGAGTCGTTGGCTTCATCAAGGCATAGGGAGAGTTTGATTGGAGAAGGTCAATCCAGATACAACGAGAGTTATCTTATTTGTCAGCAGCGAGCAGCGCAGACAGCAGTCATCGCAGCTTACGGTATTGTGCGCTACAGCTCTTGCGAGCCCCATATTTCCTCCACAACAGTACACATCACTGCATTTCACACACGACAGCCTCGACCGTACCTAGCAACATTCTAATGGATAATTATTCAAGTTGAGTAGGCGTGGCTCTCAGCCATTCTGCCAAGTCAATAACAATCTTAAACTCTGTATAGAAATTTCATTAGGGAATCCTATCCATAAGAGGTAACTTCACATTCCGGAAAGAACCTGGAAATAACTTGTTCAGATCATAACTAAAGGTGCCATTTGTAACGTTCCCTGGCAGCACACACACTATTAATAAAATGAAATGACATTTAATTATACTATGTACGCCGCTATGAAGCAATTCGTATGTACTGTAATTGTTTAACAAAAAACATTATTTAATTTTGTATAAAGGACGTTGGTTATAATTGTAATATTTTCTGTAATAATATTCTCGATGTATTTATGATTGTAATATACTCATAATGTGATAACGAAATATGTTAATATCTGCGATGAAGAAAATGTAAAATATAGTCACAGAGGAGAATAATGTTGTAGGATTACAAAGAGATGTTAATGGTCAGCAATAATATAAATAGCACTGCATGGTGTGCGTTCTTTGTTGTCTTTCTCGAGAGCTGAAAGAGAGAGGAACCTGGGACGTAGCATTATATGAATGGGTAGACTTCTTTTGTCTGTATCTATCTTTAGCCGCCATTAGAGGAGAAATTATAAAGGTACGTAATTTTAATTATTGTTATGGTCTAAATACATTATAATTTATCAAAATTGTGTATTACTAATGCAAATTAGCTTGCCCATGTCATCTATAATATTTCTTTAAAGAATTATCAGCATTTTTAGCGATTATCGTTGGTGTTGCTGGGCTGTGCCGCGACCGAACGATTTGCAGCGGCGGCACATTTAAAAATTTGTTCCGCTATAAAATTAACCAAATCCGTAAATCGGGAACAGGTAAAATTAGCAGTGAATTACGAAATATTTTTCTTTTACAGCGATCCTGAGGCTAACTGAATTTATTACTGGTTTTACATTTGTGCATTCATAGGCGGATAATTAACGTTGAAGTTGTTAATCTGTTGCTTCTTTCAATTTCTAAAGCAAATAACTTAAACGTATAGTGAAGTGTGTTTTGTCAATGATAATAAAACGTTCGGGTCGGCTTGGCAACATTTAACCATTTTATGCTAACAGAGACAGTCTTGTGTTCCATAGCTAATGCCGGGAAAGAATTCTGTAAATATTTAAAAACCCACTGCATCTAGAAAATATGTGCCAAGCCAAAATACATAAAAAAATTAATTTAAATAATTTTCAAAGTCATAAATGTCATTAATCAGTTAGTTTGAATTTATCAGCATGAGACGGTTACTAAAGTTCACGTAATTTTAAATGTGCTTAATTCTGTCTAAATGAATTTGTATTACCACACGTAAAAAAAGGGGTTCTACAACAAAGTTCGTACTGAAAGTGTAAATAACAAAAATATTTAAAGCCATTTCTTCCCCATTGTCATCCATTCATTTTTACATAATAAATATTTTTTTCTCACTAAGCATTGTGATTTCTCAGAATTTTAACAAAATAACTAATAATTTTCGTTAGTTTCATGTTTTTCTTACACTAACTAGCACTACTCCAGTACCCAAGTATCCCACTAGTTACGTAAGAAATTTTGTGAATTTTTGTGTCATTTTCTTACAGCGGACGCCTCAAGAAGATATTTATTGCTGAAAGTTTTTCAGGCATTTCTCTTTAGAACGTTAGGAGCGTCTGTCTGACCTCTGTAGTAGTGTGGGGGTGGAAATTGCATCTTGCAGGTGCCACAGGGTAAAGGGCACATCTCAGATTAATCCATTGCGCAGAATGACAGAATAGCAAATCCCTGCCACTCATACCAATATCAATATTTTACCATCCTGTACGTAATTTTGCTAACTTTGCTATGTCATGAAGTCATACATAGAGTAATATTAAACCTTAATAACAAAAATTAAAGATGTTCATATTTTGCTAACATATAGTTACACCTGAACACATACACTAATTTCTGTTATCAATAACGTTTCCTTTACAGGGAGTGTTGTGGAACTGACATTACGATCATTGTCTGATTACACCACTGACTGTACCGCTGCACTCTTGTGAACTCTGCATGCATGAGATGGTATCTTCGTACCTTGCAGGCTGTAGGCTCAACACCAAATTCCTAAAACACTCACAGAGCGTCCTTGAGCAAGTGTGGTAGAAAGATAGATGAGAGCCAGTCTCACACATGTTAGAACATTGATAATGAAAATGGACGAAGCTTAGTTTGAACAGTCATATTGTTTCTACTTCACAGTGGTCTTGATTGTAAGTTAGTAAACACTGAGGAAAAAAACCTAGTTACCCACCCCAATGGATGACAGTGGATACCACACTGAGAGACAACCTTTTCATATTAACTGAGTAGGCTTTTGCATATTTTTGTGTTATCAAAGGACCAGTTAACGTATTAAACCGTCTCTCACGTGTGTTGTACATTTTTTTCCACAGCCTGGTCACTACGCATGCCAAGAGAAAACTTAACTACTTCTGTATGTAGATGTACTTTTGCTAACTGTTTTTGGATCACCGTTTTTATCTAATGATGATGTTATATGTCGAAATATATTTGAATATTTAATAATTTGAGCAAGTTAACAAAAATTGCGATTGCTAGTGGTCTATGAAAAAGCTTTCATAAATTCTAACAAACAGTTAAGTTTGAGCAACAGGTAAAGTGATTTTATGTTGTATTGGTTGCAATTCCTAATACCAGCCCCCACCTGCACTGGACCACTTTATTAGTTGTCACTGGCTGTTTGCCGCTATACCATGTTAAGATGTGTGGCTGAATTGTCATCAGATAAAGTGAAGGCATTATGGAATAACATTTCATCTTCACATGTGTAGATACTGCAGTGGCTCTCTGCAGTCGCGGTAATGGAACACAAACAAGAGAACGCTGCACAGCCGACAAGTTCCCTCAATTGGATGACAGACTCGGCAGGCTGTCAGTTGCTTGCTTGTTAAGACAGTGATGGAAATGGGAAAGGGGTAAGACGAGTGTGCACAATCGTATGATTGGAAACAGACAAATTAAACCAACAGCGACAGGCTGCTGTCTAATTCAAACGGAATAGTGAACACTTGCAACAAGAACTTGAAGTTTTACGTGTTAGTTACCATACATTATTAGGTGTTCATACTGTTAAATTCCGCATTCCTTTCGTGAAGCTCTAAAATTACATGCATATAACCACGCCATTTAAGTTGATCTCCATTGCATGTGAAAGACAAGACGCGCGGTGTATTATCTGTAGCGACAACTTTCCAGTGTTACATTACTGAGGTTGGTTAAGTGACTAATAACCTGTGGTCTCCATTGCCTTAATACTATTTTGCAGCCGATGCGATAGACTCATAACACATGTTTGTGTGATCCATCTCTCCAGATATACTACTTAGGCGATCAGTTGCACGTTTTACTACATTGATATCCTAGTTACTAAACTCCATTCTCAGATGTCGAAACAGTTGTCCAAATCGATGGTCCATGGAGTACATCGACGACTACAAATAATGCACACAAAGAAGAATGTCCACTGTTGCACTGTGCAAGCCATCCTTAGAAGGACGTTTATGTTTTTTATTTATTATTTTTTCCATGTTCAGTGGAGGACATTTGCGTCAGCTCGCGATGACATGGGACGTGTCAGTAGCTTTATAAATATGACATACCTTCTACGTGGAAACGTGACTACATGTTGGCCATTTACGAAACTCGATTTCTTAATCTTAATCCATAACGAAATTTGTTAATATAACCCAACCAAATACATACTACCTACTCGAAAATAAATCTGTTGAGTAGAAGGAGAGTTAAAATTTTCTCTGTCAGACCCTTTGTTATAGGACGCTGCACACTTTGCTCCTATCTGTGCAACAGCAAGTTTATCGTGTGGATAGTAGAGACTATATTTTTACCTTGAGTTAGATTTACAAATGCTACATTATTATGAAATTGTGCTTGACTGTTCACAACATACTTAAGAAGAGAGTAAACATATTGTCTGGTTGTTGTTAATTGGGCTAAGTTTTTTTTTAAAACAGATGCCAACACGAAGTTAATTTTCTTTACAGAAACTTTCCGTATAGGGAATACTTTCTGTTTATGAGTGGAAATGCTGCAGAAAAAGAATCTAGTTTATATTTTCCGTCTCCCTTGTGCTGTTCTTAATAGTTCAAGAAGACAATGGCAATAGTTACACAGAGGACAGAATAATTGATATTAGCAACGATGGAGAATGCAGTAGTTAATGTTATAGTAAATAGTTCGGTTATATTTTTGTTAGTTATATTCCATATTATTTCGACCGAATTTAGTTCTCACGGAAAAGTATGGAATAGCAAACAAGAAAATATCTTTCCTTTTAAAATCATGACAATGGTATATATTGACTTAAGATTTTTCCTTCACAATTGCAAGTAGTTCTCGTTCGGCCAATTATTCTGTCACTGCCCTTAATCATAGCAATATAGTACCATCGTGCGAAGCCTGTGAGAGCTGTAATTTTTTTGAACTGTATGATATGGACCGTTGTCTGGTACAATAATTCTTCTGTCTTAGGATTTAGAGTTGTTATTCTCAGCCAATTAACACCATTTCCATCATTCATCTCATCAGCTTCCTAGAAATAAATAGTGAGTTTGAAAGCCTTCTTTCATCTTCCAGAATTACGCTAAATGTTCGATTAAACTTTCTGAACAAGTTTTACCCTGATTGTCTGTCAACTCAGTTATATTCAGGCATGGTTCACTGATACCGCAATCTGGTACGGAAATTTAATAACGACGGCTGTACTTTCGCATGTGCAACGGAAAATTCATTGACATGTTTCCGAAAGGACCAGTTTAGTAACTTTTAAGGTGAAATGCTGTTGCATTAATGAAACGATGTATAGTAAACCTTATGTTGTAGACGAAACTCATGCAAGGCAATGCACTTGCCGTCTGTACGAACTGAAAGACAACGACAAGAAGTTTCGAATCCTAACAAATAGTAAGGAAACTTCTATTTTTTTTCTTAGCGTATGGTTATAGAATTATAGTTTGCAAGTATATACCTTAAACTGATAAAAGGTAAATTAAGATGATGTGAAACACTGTGTGCGTGCGTGTGTGTGTGTGTGTGTGTGTGTGTGTGTGTGTGTGTGTGTGCGTGTGTGTGTGTAGGAAATAACAAAAGCTGGAGAACCGACAGTAGCTAAAAGAGGCTCAGGTAACCAATTCCCATCACAACTGGATTTACGTTTGACTGCCGGAAGTGTTGCGACTTTAAAGTCCTTCCAGATACCCGTGATTTTCCTCTTGAGCAGCCAAGCAAAATATGTTCCAGTGTTTCTTCCGATATTGTAAAGTCGCACTGAATGTCATCCGCGATTTCTCATATATGTAGCGTTACTTTGGTCACAGTGTGGCCGTTCTGACATTAATGACGGAGCTCAATACGAAACTTATCTGGAAAAGACTGGTTCACGACATCGCTTCTCCAAACCGGGTACATCAGCCAAATGTATGACATAGCCTTAACTGTTAGCCTTAACTGTTAGTCGTAAATGTTACAAAAGACCCCAGAAGAGTGTGTGGTGAAGCAGAGCAAGTGCATTTCTTATCGAAACAAAACAACTACCGTGAGGAAACCGATAAACAAGAGACGGAAAAAAAGAAAAAGTAAACCTTTCAATGCAGTGAAAAGACGAACGCAGATCGTGTAGAAAGATACTATAAAACATAACTTACAGGACAGAGAACAGCACGCGGCCACTACAATTAGTTTCAAATACCTCACAGTAATCATCATTCGCGTGTAATTATTTTAAAGTCTAAAAAATAATACAGTGAAACCGTTGTTGGTATTTTTTATCACGGAAGAGAGAGGGAGGGGTGGGAGATTTGAATGTCAGCAGTGTTCTCATGTGTGTTAGTTACAAATGGATATCGCCATCTCCTTGGCCACATGTCTCACGTTGTCCTCGATGGCGAGTGTTCATCGGAGGTGAGGGTAACATCTGGAGTGCCCCAGGGAAGTGTGGTAGGTCCGCTGTTGTTTTCTATCTACATATATTATCTGTTGGATAGGGTGGATAGCAATGTGCGGCTGTTTGCTGATGATGCTGTGGTGTAAGGGAAGGTGTCGTCGTTGAGTGACTGTAGGAGGATACAGGATGACAGACAGGATTTGTGATTGGTGTAAAGAATGGCAGCTAACTCTAAATGTAGATAAATGTAAATTAATGCAGATGAATAGGAAAAAGAATCCCGTAATATTTGAATACTCCATCAGTAGTGTAGCGCTTGACACAGTCACGTCGATTAAATATTTGGGCATAACATTGCAGAGCGATATGAAGTGGGACAAGCATGTAATGGCAGTTGTGGGGAAGGCGGATAGCCGTCATTGGTAGAATTTTGGGAAGATGTGGTTCATCTGTAAGGGAGACCGCTTATAAAACACTCATACGACCTATTCTTGAGTACTCCTCGAGCGTTTGGGATCCCTATCAGGTCAGATTGAGGGAGGACATAGACGCAATTCGGAAGGGGGCTGCTAGATTTGTTACTGGTATGTTTGATCATCACGCGAATATTACGGAAATGCTTCAGGAACTCGGATGGGAGTCTCTGGAGGAAAGGAGGCGTTCTTTTCGTGAATCGCTACTGAGGAAATTTAGAGAACCAGCATCTGAGCCTAACTGCAGTACAATTTTACTGCCCCCAACTTATATTTCGCGGAAAGACCACAAAGATAAGACAAGAGAGATTAGGGCTCGTACAGAGGCATATAGGCAGTCATTTTTCCCTCGTTCTGTTTGGGAGTGGAACAGGGAGAGAAGATGCTAGTTGTGGTACGAGGTACCCTCCGCCACGCACCGTATGGTGGATTGCGGAGTATGTATGTAGATGTAGCTCTAGATGTAGAAATGATCACAAAAGAATGCTAATTGTCGTTATAATCTGAACAAACACCAACCCGGTGTGTACACTGTAGTAGGGGTAGGTCAGCTAAGTTGGTGGAATTAAGGAATATTATGATTTTTCTGGCTTATACTTTTGAAGTTAAATAGTTTATTTGGAAAAACTATTACTTCATGTATCCCTTTCAGATTCAAGGTCTTAAACATTTCTTAAATGCAAAGATTTTTAGGTTCATTCATCGAAATAGCCCAAAGGAAGGGAAAGAAGACTTCGGGATATGGGTAAGATGACGAAATGAACGCTTCGTTTAGGAAAGAAAGATATTTTATTAATGAATTTCTGTTTATTACAACAGTTAGAATTATAGCATTTCTCCTTTGCTTTCCTGTAATTTAAGCCCCTTGCACAGATCATGAGCCCACTATTGGCATCTAGAACACTGATACCACATTTATGTCTTTCCGGCCTCACCACAAGGGACGTGGTCTCTTTCACCGAAATAATGGGCATCACTGTCGCCATACTTAGTTACGATGGATCAGTTTGAAGATGAGTCGCCGAAGTTTGTTGTAGGATCCTTTTTATGTTTCATTAAAAAAAAATGCCTAAATGCAAGTACACGTTTAGGACTGCAGTTTTTTTGTCGTTCGCATTTTCATTTGCCAGTTTGCTTTTTCTTTCTTCCAGAGCTACTTCCAAGGATGTGCTGGCTATGTGTAGAGATGGCAAGATATTTCTTCGTTTTCTTGGGCCTCCTACAGTTGCAGCTTGAGGTGACGAAGGTAAAGCAGAGCAGATGCGCAATTAGACGAAGGCACTGGTAGTGCATCAAGTTTTGCAACTTGGTCTGATGATATCCCAAGCAGAGCACCTGTTTCCGACGAAATTTCATTGATTGCATTGTCCGTTGTTAGTGATAGTGTGATGTCTTCATACATTCCTGTGTCTACAGAGACCTTGATCGCATTGCTTGAAGAGGCAGCTTGCTGAAGGCTGTTGAACAACCTTGCAATGACCTGTACTGTTTTAGCTTGGTTGGATGATTAGCAAGATAGTACAGTCGTTGCAATAGGCAGTCTTCAGAAGCCCGTAAAATGACACATCCAACGATGGCAATCTGTGGCTTGTAGTAGGTGGCAAATCTAGAAGATTTATGAAATTACCTCTGCAGAGAATAAAGGCTTCCTAAGAGAGATGGCTGCTTGGTGAGAAGAAGCATGAATACACACAGGGGAATATGACGGGAAAATTATACCTGTACATGTAGATTATTTTGGCGTTGATGAGGAAAGCTGCCCAAGGGATTGTTGATACCTAAACTGAATATCCTAGAAGATTATGACTTGGACACTGAAAGTTTGCAACGTAATCAGGCGCACTCAGTCGCTAAAACTGAATCTAGTAAGAGGGTAGAGCATCTGAAAGGAATACAGAGTGGAAATGGAAAATTGTTACTACAGTTTCCTCAAGGCCCATTTCCAGCAAAGCCTGTGACACAACACTGAATTCCTACGGGTAATGAAGCACTCGTACATCGTGAAACATATCATATACCTTGGTATTTACAGGCGATAATGAAAGATTTTATCAATCAACAATTAACAGATGCCAACAGCCACGCCACAGCGGATACACCAGTTCCAGTCAGATCACTGAAGTATACTATCGGTCATGGGTGGGTGACAATCTGAGCCGGATGCATTGTTGGCCTTGTGGTGTCATTTCAGTAGCAGCGGCTCCATATAATGAAAAATGACAATGGCTAGCAGAGAGGTGTGCTTACCCCAAACCGATGACACCAGTCAGCTGGGGATTAGCGTCCGGTCAGTATAGTAGGAATTTTTGAGTCCTATTGGGACGGAGGTTAGAATTAGAAGGTGGAATAACGGACGAGAGCTGTTGACAATGGGGAACATTCCATGGTGGTTGTGCCAAAGATGTCACCAAATGGTGAAATATTGGTTCTGCTGTGACTCTAGACATCTTAACAATAAGACAGTAACAGACACATTCCCTACACCTACTATTGCTGAACTATCGACAGTTTGGGACAGTGTAAGTATTTCTCTGCCATAGCTCTGACAAGGGAGTGTCGCCAGTTAGAGGTATTTCCTAAAGACTGAACAAGACAGAATTCTCGGTCCCCAGGCATCAGTATCAAAGCATGTCATTTTGGATGGAAAAAAATGCACCAGCAATACATCAGCGGTTATAGGACGAGGTACTAAAAGGACAAAAAGCTGTGAAATGTACGGTATACCTCCATCATATAACCATTTTCCCGAAAGATACGAAGGAGCATACATAGCGGAAAAAATTTGGGTAAGGTGTTATGGGACCTAAGTGCTGAGGACATCCATCGGTCCCTAACCTTACACACTACTTAATCTAACTTAAACTAACTTACCCTAAGGACGACACGCACCCACCCATGCCCGAGGGGACTAGAACCTCCGACGGGGGAAGCCGCGCGGACCGTGACAAGACATATACAACGGAAACTAGATGTTTTTAAAAGGTTATGTGCGGCACATTTGATGCTAAGAAATGAGAAGTTACGTATTTCGGGCACGTAACTAGCATGGAGGGGACAGACGCCACGTTGATACAGAGACTGCAAGAATTTCCAGTTCCTAGGAATAGTAAAGAGTAACAACCGTTTTTGGTTTTGTCTAAAATTTGGCGGCGTAGGCGGAAACTGAACGTCGGCGACGAATAAGGTTTGCGAGGCCCTTCCCTCTTTCCAGTCAGGAAGAAAATGTTAAATTAAATGAGCTAAATTATACACTAATAATAATTATACACAAATTTTATTTTTGTAACATACAAGGATTTTTGCAATGACAAAAATTACATTAAACGAACACACGTTGAAATAAACGAAACTTCCGGCTTTTCGCCTCACTGTGTGTTTTTAAGATTATGTCGTAGTTAGCACCAGGCGCTATTTCCGCTTCAGTTGGTAGTACTGACAACGTAGATAGTCTTCCTTGTCACATCGTCCATCTTAAGTGAGTCTTAACAATTTTAACTTTGAGAAACTTCTCTCGGCAGAAGCTGTACTGACCGGAATTGTGAGCATTGTTCTGATTGTCATTTAAAGATTTGGATATACTTCTTCCAAATTTTTTCTAATATGTAGTGAATAAGTTGATTTGCATCTTCCATTGAGCTCTGTATGTGGGATTTTAAAAGTAGGAGTTCCTCATAAAGTTCGAAAGGCTGTATGTCGCTATTTTCGCCATCTCGAAGTATTATACTTAAATCATTACATGTGCACAAAGGTCGTCGTTGGATAAAAATTTCAAATAATTCATATCGTAAGTAAAACCAAATCGTTCAAAATTTTCGTTGAGCGCTTTCAATCGACATTCAGTGTCGACTATTATAGCGTCTATCATGGTGTTCATAAAGTTAATTCAGTACTGCATTTCAGCAGATTGTATAGGTTCATCAGTTTTTTCTGTGCTATTCTTTTTCTGTGCTATTCTTTTTTTAAAACTGAGACACAATTTCGTAAATACTTTTTTCTACGAACAAATGAGCTTCTGCAACGCTTGTTTCAAATCCCGTGTTACGAAGTTCTTGAATCCAGTCATGAAATGACCGTAAAGTATCAATAGTTACTTTCAAGTTCACTTATCATAATTTACTTATAAGTTAATATTTCCTTCAAGACTGCTTCACAGTTGCTAAGAGTTTTGGAATCATCAGTTCAATTTTTGAGGTCACTCACACTTTTGATGATATCATCAAATTGCAAAAATATCGCTTTTACAGCTCTGATTCTATTTTCCCATCGTTATTCAGACAGATGTACCATTGGCAATTTCAGTTTAGCTTTTATAAGATCACTACGCTTGCTTGAATTTGTAAGAAGCACATCAACTTTATTGATGACACCGAAAAACGTTTTAGCTGTTGCAGAAATGTTAGCGGTATCTTGCAAAAGCAAATTCCAACAATGCCATTCGCACGTCGTGAAGAAAGCTCGTGGATTAATATTGAGTATTCTTGTTCTAATTCCTTTATTAATGCCAACTACATTGGCACCGTTATCATATCCCTCTTCTCGACAGTTCTGGATGTCTAGGCCACTATTTTCTAGTTGCTTAAAAATGGCATTTGTTACATACTCATCCGTTGTTTCTGCGACGGCAATAAACCCAAAGAAATGTTCCTCTGTTTATCCAGTCGAGGAATAACAAGACCTCAATGTTATTGACATTTGTTTCACACGGCTCGAATCGCTGGTACAACCGAGCATGAAGGCATAATATTTTGCTTGTTTGACTCCGTTTATAATTCCGTTGATAACAGATTTGGACATTAATGTAATTAATCATTTTGTGTGTCGTATTCTGACAATGTTGCTTTTCGTTAATATGTTGCAAATCCACTGTTGGTGTTAGGTCATATCTGAATAACAGTTTAAATAGGTCTATAAAATTTCCATTGCTTCCGCTAACGTTCAGGTTAAGGGATTCTCGGTGCCCTCTAAAGACCAGATTGTATGAAGCTATGTATTTTATAATATTGGTCAATCTTTCAAACAAGTTATACCAATACATTTGTGTTTCCTTAATCAGTCTCTCGTTTTCCTCATCTATTGTTTTTTCCGTATTTGATTCCTTTACAGAATTTCCTCCGTCTAATCATGCACTACATGTGCCCTTGACTTTGTTCATGCCTTTGCAGCATCCTACTTAGATCTTTCTAGTCACGACATCCATCTTTTACCATCTGTGTCTGAAAATGCGAAAAAAGTCGACATGGAAAGCAATAAACGTTGTGGTGAGATATGAAGTAAGCTAACCATCTGCGATGTTGCTTTTCACCGTTATTCAATTTTCTGGTAAAATGAAATTTAGTGAAACGTATTTTATTTGCGTCTGTCGGGTAACTTTCATTAGGTTTCTCTAGGTTTTACTGGGGACCGTTTTGAATTGAATCATGACCTGCAAATCTGTCTTGATTATCACTTTTTGTGTCTTTATTCGGTTCACAATCCCGGATCACAGCACTTGCACCTAACTCTGATGCTGTGCAGGAAGAGTAACAGATTTATTCGACCCTGAAACTGGTTCTGTTTTGCAAAATAAAGCCGCTTGAATAAGAGCTTCATCGAAGGCCTCTGGAACAGTAAAATCTGAAATTTTCTTAAGAAAACTCGTCATACTCGAACTCATATCTTGATTGGATATAATCGTCTCAGCCTTTCTTTTTCTTTGTGGTGCACCGGATTCCCATTTTCTCCCTATGTCTCTGTCTCTTGAGAGTCGTCCAGACATGATGCTCTAAAAAAAAATTTGTGATCAGTACATTGATAAGTGCAGTAGGGTACTTAAAGTGCTCATTGTCATAGTATAAAGTGAATAGATTTGGCGATTATCATACATGGCACAATATATTTTTTGATTCTGTCATGAATGATAGCAGCCAAATAAAAACGCCAAGAAATGTATTTGTATACTGACTTTCAATAGCATGGGGTTTCTTTAGTATGTATGGCTGAAATTGGTACAACCACACCTTTAGAGATAAAAGACCCGTTCACTTGTACCAGTTCAATAACTTGAAAAAGAGTGAAGTGTCACTTGGTAGGATTGGTTTCAGAGAACCGGCACTGCTGGTCAAGTCAATGCTCCTGCCTGTTTTGTCTCTTCCACAGAGCATTGTTGCATTTGCTTGTTGTTGGATAGAAGTGTCAGTTCGGAAAAACTGTGCGTACCAAGCGGCTGTGAATATGGTATAAAGAAAAGTAAGTGTATTTTCCGTTTAACATGCATCTTTCTTTAATATGGCGATCAGCTTCCTCTCTAAGTAGGCAATTTGATAATTTATTTTATAAAATTTTACAACTTTACAACAAAACAGTTTCTTTCGTGTTCCATGCGTTACTGCTGTCCAACGAGCATGCGCTGATTCACTGTAGATATATCCCGCGCAGAATCGTGTAACGTAACTTGCCTACGAGAATCAGTCTGCAGTCCCAAACTTGTAAGCTTCGCGCGCTGCCGCATAGGTGTACACTTTAGATGCATCTTGTTACGAGGCTTAGCTGCCATAATGTTGCCAGGCAGCCCTACATAAATACTGCTACAGTCATACATAAATAAAGACGGACAACTAAGCAGCTAAAATTGTAACAGGTTCAACAACTTTTTTGCGAGGCCCCCACAGGCGCGAGTCCGTAAGAGGTCGCCGATGTCGCGGACTCCTAACGCCGCCACTGAATGTCAGGACACGTTTGAGGAACTGGGGAGAGCACAGACATCGAGTACAATGTTACTTTGCCTGGACGACAAGAAACAGTTTGCGCTTTCATGTGTCTCTTCTAAACAGGCACTGGAGTATGTTAAGTCAAGTGTTAAACAGTGAAGAATTTCCTGTAGTATACACTTCTCCACAACTGAATAGAGCACAGAGGAACTACGCAACAGGAAAATAAATTCTCAGTTTTATATATGGGATTACATATTTTCCGTGTTATTTATGTAGGAAGAACTTTATGATTGTAAACGATGATGCATCTCTTAAATGGTTGTTAGCGCTAATGGACCCTTTCAGTATCTTTCTAACATTCTGCGTGGTGTCTGTTTGTTCTATATCGTGTCTCCCTACCACTTTCGCGCAACGACGCTCTGAGAAGAGTTCAGTGAGACTAGCGATGATATAACCAAATACTTAATGATTTCAGCGTCAGCTCCACTGCACTCCCTGTGAAAGAATCTTAATACTAACTAAATTTAGTGGAAGGGGTTCAAGACTTTCCTATTTTTAGTTAGCTGGTAAAATAACGTCGAAAAAGCAGTTATGTTTACCATTGGAAATTTTATTCTACTCACAAAACATTGTTTATAAATTGCACTATTGATAAAAGGAAATGTTTTAATACAGGATGGTAAAAACCAACTGCGTTCAACAAAAACGTGAATGAATATTCCCTGAATGGGTTTCCAAGTTCTACAATGGATCGAAGGATGACCTATGCCATATCACATCTATAATCTAGGTTTAAATTAAGTTTCACAAAAGAGAAAACTATCAAAATGGTCTACAGTGACCCTCAATTATCTTTAATTACTTATCTAACTTGTCGTAAATTACAGTGGCTGATGTGGCTTCTCAATAACTATATAACAGAAATATCATCGCGTTTCAGATTTTTACTTCAAGTGGCAAATGTGAACACCATGAGCTTTAATTGACGATCGACACTAGTATTACGCAGAAAGGGGGTGTAACAAATGAGACTTCTGCAGTTCTGAGTGAAGCTTTATGCGGTGTTATGCAGCATCACGTGCGTTCATTACCTTGTCGGTGTTCGTCAGGGGGCGGCAGCCGGCGCAGCTCCGTCCAGCTCGCCCTCTCGGAAGCAACTCCTCTCCTAACTTCTGCTTACTACAATTTACCGAAGTTGGTTTAAAAAAAACTATCTGGCTGTGTTTTCATCTGACCAATCAGGGTCTCAATGTTAACCTTTAGCTCCACCTACAAAAATTCTATCTATCCAATGTGAAACGTTATACTTTTCGTGGTGGGGTAATGTTTTTAAAGTTTGCAACGTAACAGAGACGCGAAAAAGTCTCTCGCTAAAACTTGCAGCTGGTGTGGTCCTTTTAGCGTTATCGTAAGATCTATACTGTTCTTCTGGAGGGCTCTATCTTTTAACATGGGCTAGGGGGTGGTCCTGACGTAACAGAGACGCGAAAAAGTCTCACGCTAAAACTTGCGGGTGGTGTGGCCCTTTCAGTGTTATCGTAAGATCTATACTGTTCTTCTGGAGGGCTCTAGCTTTTAACATGGGCTGGGGGGGTGGTCTGACGTAACAGAGACGCGAAAAAGTCTCACGCTAAAACTTGCGGCTGGGGTGTGGTCCTAGCGGTTAGCTGGCGACGTGGGTGTCCGTCCCTTATCGTAGGGCCTTCTAACTTAACACGGTTCTGCTCTCGGCTTCTGTTCTCGTTTCTCCCCTCGGAACTGCGTCTGTCTCACGGTGGGAAGGTATGACATGCATTTAGGCATTCTTGTGTTAGTCTGTGGTATTCCATTTGCTCACTCGTTACTTGTATTAATTTGGTTAATTTAATGTCACGATTTATTCGGGGCTATGTGACATACTACTAGATTTGCTTATCATGTCAGGGTTGTCATGGAAGTGTTGGATTTGCCTGACACCTTACATCTTGACAAGATGGGGATTAAGATAGACCGAGTTCGAATATGAAGATGTACGTAAGACTGATAAACATGAGTAATATAGGCACTGGGTCATCGGCTTGCACAGTGGCAAGCAGAGCTGTGTGCTGAGACCGTCTGCTAGCTCTATATGATGCAGCTGCAGTTAGTTGTAGTAAGAAAGCCTATTACGTAAGAGAACTAGGTTGGGGCACACATGGCAGGCTCAAACAAGATGAGTGAACAAATTCCGAAAGAATCACATGACCATATTCTGGCTTTGTGTGGAGGCCATAGAACAGCAAACAGGACACTAACAGAGCACTACTGATTGTGGGTTGCTCAAATTTGGTGTGCTGGAAGCCATGATCACGGACCAAGAGACGAATTTTATGTCGGATTTGCCAACTATGCCAACTATAACATTTGTTACAGTTTCAGAGATTGGGCAGTAGTCCTTGGCATCTGATAGTTAATGGTACAACCGAGTGCGTGCCTGATACTATTGATCCCGAAGGGTTAGACGAAAATGTTTGTTCCAGATACCAGGGATTATATTAAGTAAATAAAACAGAGTCACTAGTTGACGTAAAAATGCAATTAGCGACTTGTACAATACTAGCCCACGCTGGGTGCCTGCGACTGTTTTGAGGCACTCTCATGCCCTGGTACAAGTATCGCCATCCACCAAGAAGAAAGTGTGGGGTAGTAGAAAGAAGGGTGAGCGGAGAAGTCTTGTACGACCTGTGCATGAAATTCCATATGGGCTGACGTCAAGAAAGTAAGAAAGCATATTTAATATTGTGTTGCATGTCAGGAAGCTAATGTGTGGTTATGTGGCAGAATTTAGTTACGATGTTTTGGGCGATTCGTTTTATTTTTGTGTGTGTGTCATGAGCGCAGTATTGAAGTTTTGTGTTCGATCTATATTTTTTAAGTATTTAAGCGTTTCTCTCTGTGTCATCTGCACGGCAGACTTTACCTGATTCTAGAGGGGTAATGATCGCAGCTCTCTGTTCCCAAGTTGCCACATGCTATGGGTAGAAAGATGAGAGGATCCTAGTTGTGGCGAGTCTTTATCTTCTCACCAAGAATGGAGTGGGGATGTTGCAAGTACAACTATTACTACACAGACTGCTTTAAGCTAGAAAATAGGATTTGGTTATCATGTGACTTTGACGGACGCTGGAACGCATGGATGAAGTGTAACCAGGTGAGGAGTTTGGAATACACATTTGTGGAGTTGCAGCAAGGTGCAGAGAGCAAGAATGTGTTTAAAGAGGCATAGAGTGAGTGTTGTCTGTTGTCCTATGAGTGGTTATTGAGGCAGATGCAGCTGACAATGGAAGTAGTTCCGTATATCTTGTGTCACAACAAGAGATGTTAGTTAGATGCTGGATGGGTGAAAACAATGTTTGGGACTGATGTTGATGACATTCTGGAACTAAATATTATCATGAGAGAGAGAGATGCCACGAAGTAATAAATCAGTCTTAGAATGGCACACTATGTAGTTTTCTGGTTAGGAGCAAGGAGTACTGTATAACACACGCACATTACGAAGTTAACTACAGAGGTTTTCAAATATGACAGTGGACTCAGTGAACCAGGACGTGGGAGTTATAGACCCCTGGTGGGTGCGTTGGACAGAAGTTAGATGTCGCATGGCTGATACAGTCGATAGCCTACAGTGTAAGGATTTCGTGAATAGTGGTGTCAGGTTGACAAGAAGCCATTCTCCATGCTGTGCACGAACAGCTGAGTCCAGCATTGTTAGCATCAGACCCATTCCTGTAAAGCTTACTCAGGAACACAGGGAGTTTCCGCCGGAGTTGGAACTGATTGCAGAGCCCAGCAAGCACAATTTACCCTTGTACTAACAGATATCAACAGTTGACGCTAAGACAGGTCAAGCAGGCCTTTAGGCATTGATTCAATTTCCAGTTACCAATGGTCAAACATGGTTAAAGTACTAGCAGCCACCCTTATCTCTTTAGCTGGAGACCTTAAAGAAGTTCGTTCAGGTTAAAACAAAGGATCGAGGTAGATACTCAGTGATGTCATTGCTTGAACTCCAGCCCTGTCAGAGGGAAAGGTTTACAATCTGCATTTACCAGGTAATCCAGGGTGGCACAGATAGATGGGAAATTCAATTGTACCTAGGCAAGACGAATGGCCATGATTGTCTGTGTGGCATCCTACAGCTACAACCCTGCTTCCTACAAGCAGAGCTGTACTGGGTTTATTCCGTGGATAACAGCGTACTGGTATTAGCTAACAGCTGCTAACGAGCCAGGTAGGCTTGCAGGCGTTACATGGCGGGTTAATGATTAACGGAACAATATGCGACGTAACAGAGCCTGTCAGCCACTTTAGAGGAGAGACCAAGTTAAAGATTATGCAGCCACAGTTGCAATGTCCAAAAAAGGACCTAAGTTGCCCCCAATGCAAAAAGTGAACTTCTGCATGAAACATTAGACCCTGACCTAATCCTTTCCTTTAATCAGTTGACACGAGATTTAAATGAATTTCGAGAGAGAGAATGGTTTAACATGTGCAGCAATACCGGGAGGAGCAACAGTCTACAGTGGTGACCACGAGTGTCTCAGTAACAGGCAGCGTGTTATTTTTGACTCTGTTTTGTGCAACCTTCATCCACATTAGACGAAGTGTTGCTCGTCATTGTGTCTCTCCAGTGTATCAAATACTACTAGACTGATTAATTATCCGTACGTAGACTATGGGGTGGAGTATAAAAATTAGGTGCAATTCAAAATAATAAGGTATGTCTATTCCAGCATTCAGAATGTGCGAAACCCAAGAGGGCAGAGTATGAATATCTAAATTGATTGCTTGAATGAGAATTGTTGTTGAGAAATGATGTGGTATGTTTCTAAGATTTTTAATGCATATTTGATGGATACTAATGAGAGAGTAAGTTCGACATAATAATTATGTGCAAGAATGCATGAGAATGGATGGAAAAAAGGAGCCACTGAGACAGAACTGTGGAGTGACTGTAAGGCATCTGAACCTTGGGGTTCAAGTTAAATGGTATTAAGGAGGAGTGTAAGTAAAGTATTTTGTGCCAATTTATGTGGAGTTTTTTGTTGCAGACTGGTCATGGGTTGAGACGTCATGGCTATCTCTTCCCTGAAGAAGAGGTCTTCAGCGGTGGCGCTATTTTTTGTGCACTACAGGGGGATAACAGTCCTGCCACGGCTGTTTAAAAGCCATTGACAGCAGATGGGCACTGAGGGATTGGTATGTCCCGATTTCATCAACATCGCTCTTTAGCCACCATGAGGTGGGCTAGACCGTACCTCATAATCCTAGTGATGTAGCAGAAGTGCCTCACAGCTGGGGGCAGGCCAGGGGTTTAGCACATCCTTGGGCCACGGAGATGTTGATGTGTACGTGACTTGAAGCACTGCATAGGCATATCAGACGTTCCATTACCTATATACTAGTTGATTGAGGGGGAGATATGATCAGGCTGACAGCATCCACAACGATGGCAGGCTCACCATCTCCGCCAGACCTGTTCGCAGTATTAAAACCACTATCTGGGGAATTGGTGCTGTGATGAACGAGCCGCTTTCAGGTTTTCTTTCTTAGAGGGCAGTGCTTCGTGTATGGGGCAGTGCGGCCATCTGCACACCATCATCAGGGCGAACACTCCAGATCCCGTCACTGTCATCCACAGAGGCGTGATCTCCTTCTGGCTCCTGAAGCACTCCACGAGAATTCTTGCAGCCGAGTACTCTGCTGGCACGTGTGACACATTTCGCCACACTGTACAAACTGGGGCATGAATTGCTGAGCGGGCTAAACAAGTGTCAGAATTGCTGGCAGGAGACATCACAGCCAGCCACGCCGCTGGCAGCCAGCTTCTGCAGCTGTAAGCAGGACCATGCCGCACACATGAAGTAGCGTGTCTGTAGCTCACAGCACATGTTATAGCACAAGTTGAATAAAAGTGTCTTCTCTTCCAGCTGTGTTTTCGTAGCCACCATCGGCCAGCACCATAATCTGCATACCCACTACACCTCAACCCCTATACCAATGTACCGGCAAAATTCAATATTCTTCGTGGAGACGTGCGTGGAACATGCCTGACTGCCTTGGTATTCAATGGGCGTCTACCAACAAGTTCGCGGGACGCGGAGGCCATTTTGTATGTTTTGCCAGGAGGGCGTTTTCTTTTATTCCTTTCAATTCCCTTTTTATTTTGGGTGGTGTGCGTACTGTAAGACCTTCGGTACACACACCATCAGATTATTTGACTTCTCGCTCTAACGAAGTAGGCAAGTGTCAGCAATATGTCTCGTGATCTTATCGTGGCGTGTTTATCTTCTGCCGTTAGGTCAGACGATAGAAATGCCACTGTCACGCTTAGAGTAGCAGATTGACGGTTACCAACTTTGAACAGAACTTGATTAATTTTCACACACATTTATTAAAATAATAATAAGCATAAACATTACTTAACTTGATTCTGGATGCTATTTACAACTGACAATGTGAAGTTCCTTTGGTCTTGGTACGTTAATCTTATTCTCACATATCTCTGGTACTTGACAAAGTGTCTATTCATTTATGGGCTCTGAGCACTATGGGACTCAACTTCTTATGTCATAAGTCCTCTAGAACTTAGAACTACTTAAACCTAACTAACCTAAGGACACCACACACATCCATGCCCGAGGCAGGATTCGAACCTGCAACCGTAGCGGTCGCGCGGCTCCAGACTGTAGCGCCTAGAACCGCTCGGCCACCGCGGCCGGCTGTGTATTCATTTATCTTCATGGCTATGTACAGGAATATGGTAATCTTATTAGGCGCAAACTGAAACTTGACTATAGACTGGTACAGACTAATGCAGACTGGTGTAGACAAATGCGGGCTAATGCAGACTACTGCAGATTGATGTAGACTGACTAATCGGAGGTCTGTACACTCGCTGTAATACCTCGCGCGTTCAGGTATCGCTGCGCGAATGTGATCCGCGAGGAGACAAGGTTCTACGTTGGCAGCAATCTCATTGGCTGCATTACATATTAATACGCGGATCGGCGGAAGCAGAATTTGGTCCGTCTTTATGGCAGCGCCATCTCGTAGAGCGGAGACGGACGAGCGCTGCGCCTGCGCTGTTGAGCTTTAGCGGGGCGCGCTCTAGTGGGAAAGTTGTGTACTCGCTGACTACGCGGAACTATGTACACAACATTTTGTTTGTTATTGGTGGTAATTACACATCATTATTTCTCGCGTGGAGGGTGTTCATTGTGATCTCAACAAATATAAAAAAAATAAAAATAAATTAGTATGATACATGATCTGAAAAAAACCTGATATCGAAAAAGTATAGTTATTTACATTTTCAAAAATTATTTTTTTATTTTGTAAAGAAAGCTGTCATTTATTTTAGAATACCAGAGAATTTAAAAAATAGAAGAATTCTTCATATTCGCAGCTGCGAATACATCATGCATAAAATGAATTTTGTCGATTGCAGCGCCTTCTACCACAAATGGTACAAAAATATTTCTTGTAAACTCTTGATATTTTTTGGTGTAGAGCCCGAATCGGCGATGAAAAAGTATGAGGGATACCATCTGAACCTTTTTTGAGATATTTAATTATTTTAGTATTTTTTAATCCCTATTCATACAGGGTGAACGAAAGTTGCTGCACTTGAAGGCCGCCATGCGATTCCTCATCCAGATTGAAGACAAAAGTTTTGTTACCAAAATCATATCGGGTGAATTTTGGAAATACATGTATGAAAATGAGGCGCTGATAACACTGTCACTCCCATCGTACAGCACATCGGAATCTACAGAGGAAGGCGTAGCACCCCACATTACCATACCTATCGTCGTAGGTTAACGAATAGACTGCTGGGACTTCAAACTTATATCAGCAACGGTGCGATTGTTCAAATTCTCGTCAGTTACCTTTTCTTTCTGTTGTATTTTAGATGTCTGTTCACTAGTTGTTTATAAGCAGGACAGCATTTTGTCACATGACAGTACCCTACCACATGGCTGTGGGATATATTAAACTGCACGCATGTGTGTACTAACTGTACAGTGCACATCCATTACTGGTGCTGTCAAGTTAATTTAGGGCGGCTTCCCCATGGAGTACACAAACGATGAATACGTCTATATGCTTTTGATGCTGGGTGCATCCGATAACCAAGCTGCCATTGCTACTCGTACGTATATTCTTAAGAATATTTTCCATCGCCTGGAGCGACTCCTTCGGGAAACAGGTAATCCTCAGGACACAATTCCTGAAGCCATTCACCAGTCATCTCGGTGATGTTCCTGTGATATTGCGAGAAAGCTCCAGACATCTCAACGATTGGTTGTCGAAATGTTGCACGACAGTGGACCGCTTTCAACGAGTACATTTTTGTGATTGGCTTTTGCACCGAGTGGATGTTAACGAGCATTGTATACAAAGTAATTAACGTGATGAGGACTGAGGAATCTAGCTTCAGTTGTGAAGGTACTTTCATTCTCCACAATTGTCATTATTGGTCGGAACAAACTTCACATGTCACCTGTCAACATGGTATTAAGGCACACTTTGACATAAACCTGTGGTTTCGAATTGTGGGAAGAGTGCTTTTGGCCATTATCTACTGCCAGACATTGAATGCTCATCTGTATCGTACATTTCTTTGCAATATCTTGCTTGACGCATTAGATAACGTTCCACTTGGTTGTTCGGCGCCAGCTACGGTTTCAGCATGATGGAGCACCGCCACACTTTTTAATGTATTTGCGTAACAAATTAAATGAGGCGATCCCAGAGGAACTGATTGGTTATGGAGGTATAATGTTCTGGCCTTCTCGTTCGCTGGACCTGGAGAACATGGTGCCATACAGACTGAAAAATACGGTAGTAAGAAAATGCTATGGTGCATTGTGTGGAGTCTGTAAAGTCGATACCTAAGTAACGAAGTGTGGTGTCGCCTGGGAAGGGGGCTGGCGCCACAACCTGGAGCCCATCTCCCACATGCAACATCATCGACTTGTGGGAATTAAGGATGCTGCCTGAAATATGTTCGTACTACTGTACCCAGTGGATGGCGTCATGGACGTCCTGTAGGTAAGCAGGACATCATCTGCATATGTCATGCACTCATAGGTATGATCATGCATGGTGAGACCCTGTTGGCGAGTAGTAAGATTGGCGCTGAGGGGGCTCCAGTGCAATGGCATACAGTAGCGTGAGTATGGGGCATCCTTGACGCACAGAGCGGCGTATAGAAACTGGTCCAACAAGTGTCTCGTTGACTCGGACCACGGAGGTGGCGGGAAGTAATGGAAGCAATAGCCGGCGAATGGCATCCTCAAAGAATGGCGTGAACCTCATGCTCATCTCGACTTTGAGGAGGAACGGATGTCAAAAATGATCGGAGGCTTTTGTAAAAGCTGCATGGAGCCAAGAGATGGCAGCTATCGAGATGAGATCATGGCATTCTCTTAAAGCACACCCACGTGCAGTCTGTTCTGTTGGAAGGACCGCAGGTAAGACTGTGCGCATGCGCCCTGCTACTACACGTGCGTAGATTTTATAATCCGCGTTCATTAATGTAATGGGACAGTATGTGCAGTCATTTGTTCCTCCTGACGTATTTGGATGGTATCGGACGTTTTTGGATGGTATCGGACAGGACGAATTAAAGAATTTCTGAAGCCTCTCTGTCCAGCGAGAGGGCATTAAGGTAGTGAATACCCGGTAGAGTTCCGCTGAAGACCTTCTGGTGCTGTCGATTTGTTCTGCCCCCTTCGCCAATTGCACCCGCCACCTCGTCCGCGGCGATTGTAGGCATCATTGGTGTCGACTCTGTAGTGGTGATGGTCTGGAGCGGAGCCGAAGCCATCTGGAGTTATATACGAAGACAGTAACTTGTTCCCGAAAGAACAGTTACTGTTGATGACCGTGCAGCTTTTCCCTGGAATAATGGATGACTAACTGAAAACCTCAGCTGCCGACAGGTGTTGTTGATATACCTCGATGTGGACAGCTGAATATGTGTGCCCCGACCGGGACTCGAACCCGGGATCTCCTGCTCACATGGCAGACACTCTATCCATCTGAGCCACTGAGAACAAAGATGAATAGGGCGACTGCAGGGACTTATCTCTTGCACGCTTCCCGTGAGACTCACATTCCCAACTGTCGACAATTCTACGTATGTATTGTACCTTATAGACGTTTGCCCAACCACTCATTACTCGCACACGCTTTGGCGATTCCCGTAAGAGTTTGGGCAACCTGTGCGCATTCGCACAGACGAAGGTCAATGGCTGGGTAGCCTTTAACTATATATACGAAGACAGTAACTTGTTCCCGAAAGAACAGTTACTGGTGATGACCGTGCAGGTTTTCCCTGGAATAAATGATGACTAACTGAAAACCTTAACTGCCGACAGGTGTTGTTGATATACCTTCCCGCGTGCAAGAGATAAGTGCCTGCAGTCGCGCTATTCATCTGTGTTCTCAGTGGCTCAGATGGACAGAGCGTCTGCCATGTGAGCAGGAGATCCCGGGTTCGAGTCCCGGTCGGGGCACACATTTTCAGCTGTCCACATCAAGGTATATCAACAACACCTTGCGGCAGCTGAGGTTTTCAGTTAGTCATCATTTATTCCATCTGGAATTATCGCCGCCGTCTTATCGTCGTCGTAAATGGTGGCAATGGTCAGTGAAGGCAAACACCACAACTACTTGTGTTGTTGTGCGAGTACCATCGGAGGTGGTGAAGGCAGAGACGAAAAGGCGACGGCGGCGACGACGGCGTGGACTGTGAAGCGTGATTCCTCATTTAGAAGGTCCTGGAACATCCTCCAAGCTGTGGCTAATCTATGTCTTCGCAATATCTTTCAGGAGTGCTAGTTCTGCAAGGTTCGCAGGAAAGCTTCTGTAAAGCTGGGAAGGTAGGAGACGAGGTACTGACAGAAGTAGAGCTGCGAGGACGGGGCGTGAGTCGTGCTTAGGTAGCTCAGTTGGTAGAGCACTTGCCCGCGAAAGGCAAAGGTCCCGAGTTCGAGTCTCGGTCCGGCACACAGTGTCAATCTGCCAGGAAGTTTCATATCAGCGCACACTCAGCTGCAGAGTGAAAATGTCATTCTGGTGATGCTCTTTGTTTGTAAGCGCTGGACGAAACGGTCGTTGACGGCGTGTGGGTAACGTCGATGAAAGTCTCAAGTTTAAAAGAGTCTGATTTTGCGGGCGGAGAAGACATTTGATACAGGCAGTACACTGTGGTAACCGCGTGTTTAGCAACAGGTGTACTGTTCCAGTGACGCTCGTACCGGTCCCCAGGCGTGCAGCTGTGAACGCCGGTCTTGTCGCGCTACGTCACGCTGCGACATCTGGGCGCCCTCTCGCCCCCGGGCCTGCTGGTAGCGCGCTGGTGATGGATGGAGCCACCCCTCCCCCTTCCCCTCCCGCCCTCAGTCCGCCAGCCGCACCACCCCCTTCCCCCGGCCGCCCGTGATTGATTGTCGCGGCGCGCGCGCGCCATCCCTGTAATTGAATCTGCCCGCACTGCAAGGCACAGCACGCGCTCCGAGCCACCGCACACGCTGGCTGGCCGAGCCTGCTCCCCCTTTGTCGCGCGCTGTTGTTGTCGGCCAATTGGGGAGGCCGCCATGCAGGTGTGTCTCCAGACCGAGCTGGGGTGCCGCGCCGCTGCCACGCAAAGCAGAACACAGGATTGCATTCCATTATCTTTAGTGCGCGCGTTCAGGACAACAATACTTCCCATTAATCTTAAAGCCATCTTCAACGCGAGATGGTGATGAAGATGTAAGCATCAGTACATTCCTCTTTATACGTTGACATGCTAAAACCATGACATTCAAAGTTATACTGTGCAGGATCATCTAACAGATGTTAGATGACAACCAGTTTCGATTTCGGAAAGGTAGTGGTACAGGGAGGTAGTTATAACTTTAAGATTGTTAACTAAATCAAGGCTTAACAAAAATCAAGGCACTTTCGTATGATTTGTCGACTCGGGAAAAGTGTTTGACGACATTAAATGGTATAAGATTTAGCAATTTTTCAGAAAAATTGGTGTGAGTTACAGGGAAACATGAGTAATATACAAGCCGCGCGGGATTAGTCGAGCGGTCTAGGGCGCTGCAGTCACGGATTGTGCGGCTGGTCCCGGCGGAGGTTCGAGTCGTCCCTCGGGCATGGGTGTGTGTGTTTGTCCTTAGGATAATTTACGTTAAGTAGTGTGTAACCTTAGGGACTGATGACCTTAGCAGTTAAGTCCCATAAGATTTCACACACACACAGTAATATACAATACGTACAAGAGCCATTGCATCCGTTGTCTAGTGGTTGCGTCTCTGATTGGTTATCAAAACTTCATCAGTCTCGGGTTAGAAATCCGCCACCGCTTAAACTATGACACACAATATGTATCCACAGGATATGTGGCCTGTAAATATCCCGCCAAAAGATTCCGGATTAATCAACCACTCAGAACTCCAGGAGAAAACTGACAACGGGAAGGTGACCATGACAAAAGGTTGATTAACCAACGAAAGGATAACGTTCTGCGATCCGGGAAGTGGAAAGCCAGAAGCTTGAACGCGGTAGGGAAGCAAGAAAAGCTGAAGAGAGAAATGTTAAGGATCTGTCTAGATATAATAGGGGCCAGTGAAGTGAAATGGAAAGAAAATAAGATTTTCTGGTCCTATGAGTATAAGAAAACATCAACAGCAGCAGCAAATGGTATAATGGGAGTAGGATTCGTTATGAACAGACAGGTAGGGCAGAGAATGTGTTACTGTGAACGGTTCAGTGATTGGGTCGTTCATATTAGAATCGATAGCAGGCTAACACCGACAACGGTAATTCAGATACACATGCTGACGTAGGGAGCTGAAGATTAGGAGACAGAGACAGTAAAGGGAGATGAAATTCTAATAATCATCGGGGCCAGAAATGCGTTTCCAGGGAAAAGAATAGAAGAAACGGTTACCCAAGAATATGGACTTGGGACAAGGAATGAGAGAGGGGAAATACTAATAGAGTTCTGCAATAAATTTTAACTAGTAATAGGGAATAATCTGTTCAACAATCACAAGAGCAGGAGCTGTACACAGAAAAGGTCGGGTGTTACGGAAAGATTTCAGTTTGATTAGATCATGGTCAGACAGAGATTTCGAAATCAGATACTAGATTGTAGGGTGTACCCAGTGGCAGATATAGACTCAGGTCACAATGTAGTAGTGATGAAGAGTAGAGTGAAGTTTAGGAGATTGGTTAAGTGGAATTAATTCGCAAAGAAGTGGGATACGGAAGTACTAAAGAATGATGAGATACCCATGACGTTCTCTAAAGCTATAGATACCACAGTAAGGAATAGCTCAGAAGACAGTACAATTGGAAGAGGAATGGACATCTTTAAAACGGGCTATCACAAAAGTTGGAAAGAAAACCATAGGTACAAAGAAGTTAACTGCAAAGAAGATGGGTAACAGAAGAAATAATTCAGTAGATCGATGAAGGACGGAAGAACACAAATGTTCGGGGAAATAGAATAATACGTAAATACAAGTCGCTGAGAAATGAAATAAATGGGAAGTTGATACAAGCTAAGATGAAAAGATTGCATGAAAAATATGAAGAAATCGAAAACGAAATGATTGTCGGACGGACTGACTCAGAATTCGGGAAAGTCAAAACAACCGTCGGTGAAATTACATGCAAGAGTGGTAACATTAATTGTGCAACTGGTATTCTACTGTTAAATGAAGAGGAGAGGAGTGGATAGGTGGAAAAAGTACATTGAAGACCTCTATGAGGAGCAAAATTTTTCTGATGTGATTAAAGAAAGAATTGGAGTCGATTTACAAGAGATAGGGCATCCACTATTAGAATCAGAATTTAAGGGAGCTTTGGCGGACTTACGACCAAATAAGGCAGAAGGGATGGATAAATCTAATTTCTAACATCAGTGGGGGAAATGGCAACAAAACGACTATTCACGCCGGAGTGATGAATGTGTAACTTCCGGAAAAATATCATCCACACAGTTCCGAAGACTGCAAGAGCTGGCAAGAGTGAGAATTATCGCACAGTCAGCTTAACAGCTCATGCATCCAAGTTGCTCACAAGAATAGTATACAGAAGAATGGAACAGATAACTGAGGATGTGTTAGATGACTTTCAGTTCGGCTTCAGGAAAGGTAAAGGCAAGACCAAAGAAATGTCAAGGATTTTACGACGTGGAAAAAGCGTTCGACAATGTAAAATGGTGCGATATGATCAAAATACTGAGAAGAATAGGGGTAAGATAGGGAGAGACTGGTAATATAAAATACGTAAATCTATTTTTTTTGTAAGATCTTATGGGACCAAACTGCTGAGGTCATTGGTACCTAAGCTTACACGTTACTTAATCTAACTTAAACTAACTCACGCTAAGGACGACACACACCGATGCCCGAGGGAGGACTCGAATCTCCGACGGAGGGAGCCGCGCGGACCGTGACAAGGGGCCCTTAGACCGAGTGGCTACCCCGCGCGACTGTAAAGCATGTACAAGGGCCAAGCGGGAATAATAAAAGTGGACGACCAAGAACGAAGTGCTCGGGTTAAAAAGGGTGTAAGACCATGATGTAGCTTTCTGCCCCCACTATTCACTGTGTACATCGTGGAAGTAATTATGGAAATAAAAGAACGGTTCAAGAGTGGAATTAAAATTCAATGTTAATGGATATCAATGATGCGATTCGCTGATGATATTGTTATCCTGAGTGAAAGTGAATAAGGAATACACGATCTGCTGAGTGGAATGAACAGTTTAATGAGTAGAGAATTCAGTTTGAGAGTAAATAGAAAAAAAGACGGAAGTACTGAGACGTAGTAGAAATGAGAACAGCGAGGGACTTAACATCAAGACTGATGGTCATTAAGTAGATGAAGTTAAGTAGTTCTGGTACCTAGGCAACAAAATAATCAATGACGGACGGAGCAAGTAGGATATCAAAAGGAGACTAGCACTGCCAAAAAGGGCGTTCCTGGACAAGACAGCCCGCATCTCGTGGTCGTGCGGTAGCGTTCTCGCTTCCCACGCCCGCGTTCCCGGGTTCGATTCCCCGCGGGGTCAGGGATTTTCTCTGCCTCGTGATGGCTGGGTGTTGTGTGCTGTCCTTAGGTTAGTTAGGTTTAAGTAGTTCTAAGTTCTAGGGGACTGATGACCATAGATGTCAAGTCCCATAGTGCTCAGAGCCATTTGAACCATCTTTTTGGACAAGACAAATCTACTAGTATCAAACACAGACCTTAAGTTGAAGAAGAAATTTCTGAGAATGTACGTTTGGTAGTGAAGCACTTACAGTAGGAAAACTGTAACCGAGAGAATCGTAGCATTTGAAATGTGGTGCTACAGACGAATGTTGAAAATTAGGTGGACTGATAAGGTAAGGAATGAAGAGGTTCTGCGCACAATCGGAGAGGAAAGGAGCGTAAGGAAAACACAGACAAGGAGAAGGGAGAGGATGATAGGACATCTATTAAGACATCAGTGAAGCTGATGAGGGCAAAACCTGCGGGAGAAGACAGATTGGAATATATACAGAAAATAATTGAGGAAGTAGGTTGCAAGTGCTGCTCTAAAGTGAAGAGATTGGCACAGGAGAGGAATTCGTGGCGGGCCGCATCAAAACACTCAGGGAGACTTCTGACATCAAAAAACCAAGGAAGAACAATAAGAATGGTAGACGAATAACGAAGATAAAAAAGGACGTGGACTAGAAAGTAGTCATTCGCAACTGCTGTTCAAGCTGTACGTTGAACATAAAATGACGACAAGAAGTGAAATGTTCAACAGTAGGATTGAAATTCACGTTGAAAAACTTTCAAGGTTCGTTGTTGAGCGCGACGCATTCGCTGATGACATTGCTATCCTCAGTGAAAGTTGAGACAGGACATCTTGAATGGAATGACGAGTCCAATGATTACAGAAAATGGGTTGGGAGTAAACCGAAGGAATGAAGTAATGAAGAGTAGCAGAAATGAGATAAGTGATGTACTTAAACTCAAAATTGGGGGACCACATAGTACACAAAGCACTACCGTCGAAACAAAATAGCACAAGACGGGTGCAGCAAGGAGGACTAGTAGCATAGGCAAAGCTTCCAATTCTAGCCGAAATAAAACTAATAGTATGAAACAGCGGCCATAATATGAGGAACAAATTTCTGAGAATGTACTTTTAGAGTCCCAACATCGTATGCTTATGAATGATGATATGGTGATGTTGGCGCACTACAGGAAGGTCTTCCGCGCCGGGAGTGTAGTGAGCATCCACGAACAACTAGAAGAGTGGAAAACCAGAAAAGAAGAGAATCAAAGCGTTTGAGATATGGAAATATGCAAAAAAATAAAGTGGAATGACGGGATTCTGTACAGAATCGGCGAGGAAAGGAACATATGGACGAAACTGACATGAAGAGGGGATAGGGTTATAGCACATGTCTTAAAACATTAGGGAACAGCTTCCGTCCAACCGAGGAAGGAGCTACAGGGGGCAGAAACTGTAGGGTAAGACAGAGGTTGGAAGAGATTCAACAAATAATTGAAGAAATAAGGTGCGAAAGTGGCACAGAGAGGAATTCGTGACGTTTGCATCAAACAGACAGCTGCAGCAACACAACCACCAGAGCAGCAGGAGACGAGGTAGTCTGAATTCGGCTGCAGTGCATTGATGACGATAGTGGTATGGTGGTGTGGGTGGACGATAGTTCACTGAGAATCGACCAGGAGCGAAATTGGTAGCTGCTATTGCGACCGTTATATATTTTTCAAGTGGTCTCGCAGCAACCTTAATGAAGCAACGTTGTCACCTGGACGCAGATTGCAAGATTGATTGTGACGGCCTTTTTGGTGAGCAAGTAAAAGTTTGGACAATAAATTATTGTGTAACAAACACTGGTTTCATTTCAACAAAAAATATGGTTTTAGTCATAGATTTACTGCCGTTTCACTTTACAATAATCTTTTCCGACAATTTTCCATCACGTTCAACAATTAAAGAAACGGGAACTCTGTTGATCCCTTGTCTTAATAATTATCTCACTACTGATTTCTCACGTAGTATGGGACAAACAGAACAGCGTCAGGCATAATATGGGAGAGTTTCAGTGCCTGTAATTAGCGGTTTGCTGACGCCGAGTACCTGCGCTTGGGCATCGACGGGCATCATGTCCCAGGTGGTTGGCATTGCAGAACTTGTGGGATGACAGTGATCCGACTACGCACAATGGCTGTATCGCTATGGTCAGTCACAGGCTGGCAGTGACGCCGATGATGGTTGTTTGCTCACCAGAATCTGAGTATTGAGCGACTTCCGAGCAGTTGTTGATGTGGGAACATATAGCCTAGAAGGAATGCCTCTCACTTTACGGGGGACTGGATGTTTGTGTTGTCCTCATAATTTCATCATCATCATCATTCGTGACAGTGGCTGGATTGGACTGTGTAAAAGTTAGAACTTTGTACGGGTGCTGATGACGGCGTAGTTGAGCGCTCCAGAAACCAAATATCATCATCAGCTCACATTAGGAGTATTAATCTTCTCCGGTGTTTGAAATATTTTGTCCCTGGTCGTGTGCCTACATCTGCCGTTCCCACCAATCAAAGCATTTATTTTACTTAAAGTGAGATTCTATCTTTTGGAGAAAAGCCTCCATCAGTTGTTGGACGATAGATTCTTTTCTTTCCGTGTACGTTGCACTGATTTTAAAAATGAAACTTTTCTTTTCCTCACAAAACCATCAACCTTTTTCAGTGAATTGGTTACAAGAGTAAACCGTCGAGTTAATCAGCAATCTTACATGGCACGTCACAGGTCAATATTATCAGCAAAATCTATGCCCTTTTGAGTCAACGATTTGTCAGGTCTCTTCGACTAGTGCGTTACTTGGCATATTTCTACATGTTCGCAGTCCCACAACGTATACAGGGTACCTGTACAAGCCTAAATTATCCCGTGAGGATCATCCACTTCCCCATCTCTCCAGGCGGTGTGGATCCCCGTGTACAGATTCATCACAACATCACTCCATCGACACTCGATTTTAGAATACTTTATAAAGGAATGAGACCGCCATCTGTTGTATGTTTTAACGCCTTCGCACGTCGGCATTTGTATCATCTTTTGACCTTAATATCGACAAATGGTATGAAATGGAAACCGAGACGTACTTGATTTGGTATATTTTATATGGATGAAGCATTGCAAGTAGAGAAAAGATAGTTCGATGCTAACAGGAGTAGCATAGCGAGCAGAAGCTTATTCTCAAAGAGAAGTGAGTTTCTTGTTAAGTAATATTGCTTAGGTTCGAGTTCTTGTCTGCCGCACATACTTAAACAGCTGTATTACCTGTGCCACTGTGCAAACCAAAGTATTTGTGCTACCACCGCAAAAAACATTTACTTAGAACACTGCACAGGTATGCGGTCAGCATATCATCGTGCCATTAAAGTCGCATTGTGAAGACAGAGCCGCTGTTTTTACTCCAGCTACCTCTTCAGAAGTCTTCACGGCCCTGGCTGCAGGCCATTGTACTCCACTCATTGAATCATGAACATTGTTGTGACAGTTAATAAACACTGTAAGATGACAATTTTGCAGAAGAATTGCTCGAAGTTCTGCGAAAGTCACTTGTTCGGTCACAGACATTCAGCCACGCGTCGCCTCTTTCTGCTGGAGCGAGGTATCTTTCCTAAGACCAAGATGTAGAAGCGTAAGCTACTGCAAGTCGAGAACGTTAGGCTGCAGAACTGGGTTCTGTTGCACCACGCTCAGCCAGGCGATACTCGTCGCCCGGCAAAGCACGCTGTAGCAGACAATTTGACACACATTTATCGAATATAAATATGAACACATTCGACTAGAAAATGACGGTGTAATAGTGAGGATGCAACTATCCACAAACCTTTCATTTGACTGGGAACTATGATAGAAGCCATGTTGAATAAAGATGTATCTTTGAGTGTATTTTTACGTGAAGGTTTCACATGCAAGGTATCGGGTCTTTGTTCACATTTCTGTTCATTCATAACATGTAGTGATCTGAATCAAAATGGCTCTGAGCACTATGGGACTCAACTGCTGTGGTCATAAGTCCCCTAGCACTTAGAACTACTTAAACCTAACTAACCTAAGGACATCACACACATCCATGCCCGAGGCAGGATTCGAACCTGCGACCGTAGCGCCTTTAACCGCTCGGCCACTGCGGCCGGCGTGTAGTGATCTGAATCCATGGCTGTGATGGACACCTGTAAATCGAAGTGACTTACAATTTCTTGTCTTGAAAAAGATTTCCTGCAAGTAAGATAAGTTGGTAACGGTACAGTGGGATTACGCAAATGCAACACACATACTAAATATCTGGAGGTTGTCAGGTAAACAAGGTAACAAAAGACACAGGTGAAACTTCGTGGCAGATTAAAACTGTGTGCCGGATCGAGACTCGAACTCGCGACCTTTGTCTTTCGCGGGCAAGTGCTCTACCGTCTGAGATACCCAAGCACGACTCAAGCCCCCTCCTCACAGCTCCACTTCTGCCAGTACCTCGTCTCCTACCTTCCAAACTTTACAGAAGCTCTCGCGCAAACCTTGCGGAACTAGCACTCCTGAAAGAATGGATATTGCGGAGACATGGCTTAGCCACAGCCTGGGGGATGTTTCCAGAATGAGATTTTCACTCTGCAGCGGAGTGTGCGCTGATATGAAACGTCCTGGCAGATTAAAACTGTGTGCCAGACCGAGACTCGAAGTCGGGACCTTTGCCTTTCGCGGGCGAGTGCTCTACCATCTGAGCTACCAAAGCACGACTCACGCCCTGTCCTCACAGTTCGAGTCTCGGTCTGGCACACAGTTTTAATCTGCCAGGAAGTTTCATATCAGCGGACATTCCACTGCAGAGTGAAAATCTCATTCTAAAAGACAAACAAAAGGAACATAATTCAAAACTGACATAATTCAAAACTAAACACGTACTTGAAACTGTTAAGTACATACTACAAAATGTTCATATGTATTAAATCCATTTCATGGATCTGATTTGTGCAAAGGCCTTTCTGATCGCAGGTTTGGCACATTTGAGCCACCAATGGAACGTGGATGTGTACTGCGGAAGGCGTCTTTCGCAAGACGCCCATGTAGTGGCAATACATTGTCGGCAGTGTGGATCATTAAGGAGGGAGGTATTAAGCTTCCAGTAACCACTGCTGCGCCACACTGACTGAGGTGGCAGAGACAGGGAGCAAATGACGGCGCAATGGTCCGAAAATGCAAGGGGCCATCGTTCAGCTTGGGCGACTTCATTGCCGAGGTGAGCAGAGACATAAAACCGGTCCAGTCTGCTCGCAGAATGTGCTGTATAATGGGTAAAACCGGGGGTATTGCCATGAATTTTCTCCCAAACGTCCACTAGATGAAAATCTTCGATTAAGGTGAGCAGCGCCGGGCATGGCGAATAACCAGGTACTTGGTCCTGCGGATGGAGGACACAGTTGAAATCGCCTCCCATGGTAAGGCGATCATCGCGTCCAGAAAACAGGGGCGCCACGTCATGTCCGGAGAAAGTGGACCGCTGCCGACGGTTCGTGGAGCCAGACGGAGCGTAGATATTGATGACGCGCGTGTCGGAGATGGTAACAGCCATGCCTCTTCCACAGGGAAGGATTGTCGTGTCCGTCAGTGGGATTCCTTCGCGTATGTAGAAAGCCACTCCACGCCCTGATTGATCACATGTGGACGTGTATGAGTCGTAGCCGTTGACTGGTGGTAGTGTGGCAACGCGTACTTCCTGAAGAAGGGCGACGTCGACGTCAGAGGCCCGAAGCATGTCACATAGGAGTTGCAGCTTGGGTGCAGTGCCGATCATGTTGATGTTCAGTGTGGCAAACCTGTATGTTCGTTTCAGTGGTGGTGGACGCGCATCTACCATCACCAAGGGAAGTAAGAGGAGGGCACCGACAGGAATTCCCGTCCCATCAGCTGCAATGCCTCGCTTTTGATGTTAACAGGCAGCCTCGTCCGGCGGAGGCAACTCATCCGGAGGAGGGGGCGTACCTTCCTCAATGTCGTCGGCCCATGCTCCTGTGCCGTGGGTCTGTCCAATGTCCATGGGAATTGCGTTGTGGTGAGAGAGATCTGGAGTTGTCGGTGGGGAGACAGGCGTCTCAACCGGCGCACCGATCGTTACATTGTGCGTGGCGACCTCCATAGTGGTCCCGTCCTGCGAAACGTCTTGTTCATCGTGAAAGTTGTTCGCCGACCTCTGCGTGGAATTGTCGGCTGATTGGGTGTCGTCTTCGTCGTCGCGGGTGGCAACGCTCTGAGAGCACGTGGGTGAACGGCGACGGCGTTTGCGCCTACGTGGCGAGCGTTGTTTGCGCACGTGTTCCTCAGTGTCGGACGACGGCAAGGAGGAGCGTCGACCTGGTTCGAAGGCGTCGGTGGGTACAATGAAATTGTCAAACAGGTGTTGTGAAGATGTACTGGTCTCCTCAGCGTCCGGTGCGGGAGCCTGTTCGGCGGCAAGGTTGTCAGGTGGGACGTCTGTACCGTCCGTTGGTGACTGGGACGGTGGGACGTGCCGATCGGATGGACCGGGCGACGGACTGGACGAAACTGTAGACGTGGCAAGAGCCGCTGCGTAAGTGACCGGTAGGGCGGTCATCGTGGGTGTGACGGACGCTTCCGACAACGGGAGCTGCGCGACACGTCGTTGAATGCATTCAGACCGTAGGTGACCTTCTTTCCCGCAACCGGAACAGGTCCGAGGTTGGCCGTCGTACATTATAATGGCACGGCAGCCTCCGATACGTAGATAGGAAGGCACGTGTTTCTGCAACTGGATGCGGACCTGTCTAACACCGTTTAAAACTGTATAGGTCTGAAATTGGACCCATCGTTCGGCAACATGTTCCAGAACGTTGCCATAGGGACGGAGCGCCTCGATGACGACGTCTGCAGGTAGTTCGAACGGCAGTTCGAAGATCCTTATCGTCCGTGTGCCGAGACCTGCGTGATCGACGGTAACGGGTCCGACGTTGCCGTCGGAATGACAGAAGCGCAGTCCACGTTTTGCCTCTTGAAGCACCTTGTCGCACGCCGCATCGTTGATCATTTTGACGTAGACGGTACTGCTAACTATGGACAAGAGGATACCAATTAGATCCGTTGGTGGTATTTTAACTTCATCGCGTATAAATCGTTCTACCTCCAGGGCCTTGGGTCGGGCGAAGTCGGAACAAAAGTTGAAACGTAATGTCTTCTTCCGATAGTTGTGCGCCATGGTGGTCTAGAAGGAAAACGGCACTTACAGCGGCCGAAGTAAACACAAACACAACGTGCGCACCTCGCCCGCAGCGCTCTGGCGCGTGACCGCCTCGCAGCACTGCCGGCGACAGACTGTACCAACTGAGCTACCCAAGCACAACTTATGCTCCGTCCTCACAGCTTTACTGCTGCGAATACCTCGTCTCCTACCTTCCAAACTTTACAGAAGCTCTCCTCCGAACCTAGCAGAAGCAAATCTCATTCTTGATTTGACATTGTTGTTGTGGTCATCAGGCCGAAAACTAAATGGACGCAACCCCCTGTATTTTTCTTCTCTGCATAACGATTGCAACCTACATGCACACGAACCTGCTTACCGTGGGAAAACTGTGCTCTCCTTCTACACTCCCCCATACACCCTCTCCCCCTCCCCCCCCCCCCCCAAACACACATACTTACTGCGATAACCAAATAAACCATTCCTTAACGATTTAAGATGTGTCCCAGCAACACATCACCTTTTTGGACAAGTTGTGCCGTATACATTTTTCCATCCACACTGTTCGCGGCAGTATTATCCAATACACCGTTCTAGCCTTTAGCGTTCTTCTTACCGCCACATTTCCAAAGCAATATTTCTAATTTCTGTGCTGTTCATTGTCTACGTTTTACTTCTTTATATGGCTCCAGGCCTAACAAATATTCCACATTTGTTTGTTTGAGAAAAGTTTTCTTCGGTATTGCCCTTCTGGATTTTGTATCTTCTTTACCTACGCAATTGTCTCTGCCCCAGAAGCAAAACTTCTCTACTACAGCGTAATACTTCGTAACCTGATTTTCCCATCATCACTTAATTTGATTATCTCATTTCTCCTCGTTTCACATTCATCCCATATCCTCTTGTCAAGACATAGAAGCTGTTCAACTGATTTTGTATATATTTTTCCGCCTTTGACAGAATTACAATGTCACCCAATAATTTCTTCAGACTGAACTTTAATTGCTTTTTCCAAACTTTTCGTTGATTTCTGGTACAACTTGCTCTTTGTACAGATTTAATAAAACCGGGGACAGAATACATTACCGTCTCCCTTTTCTGCTTCTGCTTCCCACTGTTGTCGTTCAACTGTCCTAACTGCAGCTCCTTTCTATAGTATAGAGACTGTATTTTATCTCTGGTAACTTTAGAATTCCAAGGTGTAGTCCAGCCAACGTTGACAAGGGCAGATAGATATGAACAAATTTAGTCTACAGATCTGGTCGTTTCCCTAGTTTTCTAAATGCAATATTTTGCATAACTATTTCCTGTAATAGATGTTTAAATGACTTTAAGAAGAGCCATAATCCTAAATTTCACCTGACGGAATTAGGGTTTTTGTGTGATCCTTATAAACTCTCATATTCCTGCTTCTTCTCGGCCCCTGCACAGATCTCTGTTAACATAATAAGGTGACATTAATTGAGCAGAATTGGGCGATCATAAAATGCGCTTGTATTGCATTCTCTGTTTAAAATTCTTGTCATGAAATGATGCCATCAGATCCAAATAAAACTAACTTTCATGAATGCTTTCCTCTTGGACGATACTCCCTACTTGTAGACTACTATTCGCTATAATTAAAGGCACTTGAGAGAATCATTCCGCCAGAAACGCGACCGTAAATAGAAGTGCGCCACTCGTCTGTCGATTCATTCAACGGTTCCACTCGACTGCCGCTCTGCGCGTACTCACAACGCAGCAATACCGAAACACATTGTCGAGCACAAAGATACTAAAGCACTCCTTGTCGCAGCTCGCTGTTGCCGTAGTTGTTATTGAATCGCTCACATCGTTCTGTAGATCGACATGCAGAAACGGTGCCCTCACAGTTCTCAGGTTTGACGGCACACAGTGAATTAAATTACAGTATCCAAAGTACACGATTACTAAATAACACAATAACAATAATAATAAATACAGTATTGAATATTCGATATTTCACAAACATCAATCTTCTATTCATTGCTTTAAGCACTTTTTTCATTATATTCTTGTCCAATCCGGTGAACATCATCAAATTCAAAATAATGGTAACAGTATTGAAGACATCAAAGCTCAAGAGCAAGTTGAGTGTCAGAGCAACAGCAAGACGTAATACATTAACGTCAGATGAAATAGTGGAAGAAAGAAAGAAGAGGTAGGTAGTAATGAAGGAAATATAGACAGTGCTGAAAAAGTGTAAGATATGCTTGTTTTGTTGTTGGCCACAAAGAAGAGAATAAAGTTATGCCGAGATTTAAACTACGCCATCTCTAACGGGCATAGGTCCAATTTCCTGTTTAAAGACGAATAATTTTGGATAATACGCACGCATAGCGCAGGTTGCTCCAGAATCGTGTGTCTGAAACGAAGAAGTCGAAGAAAAAACATATATAACGTGTTTCACAATTCATGTTACACATTTCTAGACGTCATAGTGTCGACTTAGTAGATCAAATTTTACATAGGAATCTATGTCCGGAAAAGTCATCCAACGACGTTACACTGAGTCATAGTTATAGGAGACGACGCCTTTAAATTTATGTACTCTGAAGCGCCAAATAAACTGGTGCACATGCCTAATATCGTGTAGGGCCCCCACGAGCAAGCAGAAGTGCCGCAACACGGCGTCGCATGGACTCGACTAATGTTTGAAGTAGTGCTGGAGGGAACTGACACCCTAAATCCTGCAGGGCTGTCCATAAATCCTTAAGAGTACGAGGGGGTGCAGATCTGACAGCACGTTGCTAGGCGTCCTAGATATGCTTAATAATGTTCTTCGGAGTTTGGTGGCCAGCGGAAGTGTTTAAACTCAGAAGAGTGTTCCTGGAGCCACTCTGTAGCAATTCTGGACGTATGGGTTACCGTATTGTCCTGCCGAAATTGCCCAAGTCCTTCCGAATGCACGATGGACATGAATGCGTACAGGTGATCAGACAGGATGCTTACGCACGTGTCACCTGTCACAGCCTTATCTAGACGCATCTGAGGTCCCATATTACTCCAACTGCACGCGTCACACACCATTACAGAGCCTCCACCAGCGCACACTTGTTGATTGCCCAGCATTGAAATCAGCACCAGTTTGCGGAAGGGCTGCACTTCTTTCACGCTGAACTATTCTCTTTAGTCATCGTTGCTCACGTTCTTGCAGGATCTTTTTCCGGCCGCAGCCAGTCGGGATTTGATGGTTTACCGGATTCCTGATATTCACGATAGATTCGTGAAATGGTCGAACTGGAAAATCGCCAATTCATCGCTACCTTGAAAATGCTCTGTCGCATTGATCGTGGGCTGACTAACACCACGTTCAAACTCAATCTTGCCATTGTAGGAGCAGTAACCGACCTAACAACTCAGCCATACACTTGTCGTATGCAGACGTTGCCGACCGCAGTACCGTATTCTGCCTGTTTACATATTTCTGTATTTGAGTAAGCAGCATATTCCGGTATCTTTGGCCCTTCAGTGTAGAAACAAAGTGATTTCATGATGATGTTACAAGCTTTCTAGTATGGTGGAGAACGATAAACGTATCGGTATGTATCAGTTTGAGGTAAGGATCCCTGTATAGGAAACGAACGAGTTGAGAATTAGAAAGAAGCGAAAACGGTTCTGATACCTCTGACAGTGGAAAGCATGTACAGGTTCTGTTGTTGCGAAAACTGTAGGGTAGGCAACTTTACGAGGTGGCAGTATGGACCAAAACAAGGTAGAAATGCCCAGTAAACAAAGGCTCTGAAATGGTACCTGAGGGAGCTATGAGTACTTGTTCAATAGAGTAGCGAAGATTAACAAGTGCACGTAGCTGCTCAAGTTTGCATTTTAGAGCCCTTGTTTACTGGATATTTCTCCTCGTTTTGGTTCGTACTATCACTTCTGACAGTTTCCTACTCTATATAGCCTTAGCAACAACAGTACCAGTGCAAGTACACCACTGTCAGAGGTATCAGAATGGTTTTCACCTCTAACGTTCGATTGGTCCGTTTCCGTTACAGGAACCCTTA
Organism: Schistocerca piceifrons; assembly: GCF_021461385.2. Taxonomy (NCBI): domain Eukaryota; kingdom Metazoa; phylum Arthropoda; class Insecta; order Orthoptera; family Acrididae; genus Schistocerca; species Schistocerca piceifrons. Next base: position 140,390,389 of record NC_060138.1, on the reverse strand, counting down.
CCTCAGATTGATAGAGTTATCCTTTTCCATCGTCCTTGAAAGTTTGTAAGAAGAATCTCGATGTTAGCTGTCCCTTTACAGTCGTCATTTGAAATGTCACGTACAGCTCCGCTTCCTAATGGAACTTCGTAAAACAGTAGAGGTTGAAGCAGGAATATCTGTAGCAACAGAAACTGGCGGAGAAACGAAAGTGTGTTGCATTACTTATTGAACGCTCTTCGCACCTTACGACGGAATGCAGTTTAAAGCGTGGAAGTATTTCGTACCATGTAAGTATCGAACGACTGAGGTAAGCGACAGGGGAGCGGCTTGTGCCACAGCTGAGGTGAAGCAATCGCTTCCTCCTCCCGGACTGCTCGTTATTTCGCGCGAGGCGAGATCGCTAGCTGCATGCGGGTGCGGCTGGCGGTATCCGGCCCTAACAAGAGGGGACCGCCTGTGCGCGGAGGCCTGCCGCTGCCTGCTGGCTGCTGTTGCCTGCTGCCTGCTGCCGTCTGGGAGGCGAGGCGAGGCGAGGCCGGGCTGCCAGTTATTTCCCTGCGGGTCCGCCGGTAATCGTATCAGGACCGCGGCGCGACTCCCGCCAGCAAGCTGAGTGACTTAGCCAGCAGCAGCCGGCTATAGTACGCGCTGTCGGAGTGACGAGAGTCAACCAGTCATGCACAGAAGACGAAATACCACTCCTAAAGTGAGAAAAAAATCAGGTCCTGAACACGCGGCTCCAATCAGTATCGAAAAAATTCATGAACAGTCGTGTACTCTAAGGTGCTATTTTATTTTATTCTCAAGGCTACCAGTTTCGGCATTTCATTATGCCATCCTCAGGACCCATATGCTTCTATCCAAACAAACGAATTTATCGTATAGCGATGTAAACCACTGTATATCGTGCTTCGAATGAAGCAATTGAATAACAACTGAATTCAAGATATTCGGTGATTTATAGTGCTATTCATAGTGAAAAAAGTCTTCAGTGCCGGGTACGAATCCGGCCGCTGCTTAAATTTTGATTAATAATCAGAATTCCGGCATAAGAAGTCAGCCTCATCCTGCCAACGGCCTTGTCAAAGAGGACGGAGGAGTGGACATAGGTTCAGGACACTCTCTTGTCCTAGGGGTGGGAAACTGCCCCTGAAGGTGGAAGAATCAACGACGATCAAAGGCATGAGTATGCAAAAGGCAATGGAAACCACTGCATTAAAGACACGTAACGTGTATCCACAGGACATGTGGCCTGTAATTGAAGAAGTGTCAAGATGATCTCTCCTTTAGCAGAAGATTCCGCAATAGTCCCCCATACAGATCTCCGGGAGGCGACTGCCAAGGCGGAGGTTACCATGAGAAAAAGATTGAATAATGAACGAAGTAATAACATTCGACGTGTCGGGGCGTGGAATGTCAGTGGCTTGAACGTGGTAGGGAAACTTGAAAATCTGGAAAGGGAAATGGAAAGTTTCAATCCAGAAATAGTATGGTTCAGTGAAGTGAAGTGGAATGAAGGCAAAGATTTCTGGTCAGATGAGTACAGGGTAATATCAACGGGAGCAGAAAATGGCGTAACGGGAGTATGAATAAGAAGGTAGGGCAGAGAGTGTGTTACTATGAACAAGTCGGTGATAGGGTTATTCTTATCGGAATCGACAGCAAACCATCACCGACAACGATAATTCAGGTATACATGCCGACGTCGCAAACTCAAGATGACGAGACAGAGAACGTGTATGAAGATATTGAAAGGGTTACGCAGTATGTAAAGGGACATGAAAATCTAATAGTCATGGAGGACTGGAATTAGTTGTAAGGGAAGGAGTAAAAGAAGAGGTTACAGGGGAATATGGGCTTGAGTCAAGAAATGAGAGAGGAGAAAAATTAATTGAGTTCTCTAACAAACTTCAGCTAGTAATAGCGAGTACTTTGTTCACGAATCATGAGGAGGAGATGTACTTGGAAAAGGCCGGGTGATTCCGGGAAGATTTCAGTTAGATTACATCACGGTCAGACGGAGATTCCGAAATCAGATACTGGATTGTAAGGCGTACCCAGGAGCAGATATAGACTCAGATCACAATATAGTAGTGATGAAGAGTAGGCTGAAGTTTATGATATTAGCCAGGAAGAACCAATATGCAAAGGAGTGGGATACACAAGTACTAAGGAATGACGAGATACGGTTTAAGCTCTTTAAGGCTATAAATACAGCCATAAGGAAAATCTCAGTAGGCAGTATATTTGAAGAGGAATGGACATCTCTAAAAAGGACGATAACAGAAGTTGGGAAGGAAAACCTAGGTACAAAGACGGTATCTGCGAATAAACCATGGATAACAGAAGAAATACTACAATTGATCGATGAAAGAAGGAAGTACAAATATGTTCCGGGAGACTCAGGAATACAAAAATACAAGTCGCTGAGGATCGAAATAAATAGGAAGTGCATGGTAGCTAAGACGAAATGGCTGCATGAAAAATATGAAGAAACCGAAAAGGAAATGATACAGGAAAGTCAAAACAAGCTTCGGTGACATTAAAAGCAAGGGCGATAACATTAAGAGTGCAACCGGAATTCCACTGTTAAAAGCATACGGGAGAGCGGATGGTTGGAATGAATACAATGAAAGCCACTATGACGGGGAGGATTGTCTGATGTGACAGAATAAGAAACGAGTCGATTTAGCAGAGACTGGGGACCCGGTATTAGAATCAAAATGTAAAAGAGCTTTGGTGGACTTAAGGTCAAATAACACAGAAGGGCTAGATAACTATCTTTCAGAATATCTAAAATCCTTGGAGGAAGTGGCAACAAAACCACCATTCATGTTGGTGTGTAGAATGTATCAGTCTGGCGACATACCATCTGACATTCGGAGTAACATCATCCACACAATTCCGAATACGGTAAGAGCTGACAAGTGCGATAATTATGGCACAATCAGCTTAACAGCTCATGCATCCAAGTTGCTGACAAGATTAACATACTTAAGATTGTAAAAGAAAATTGGCTTAGGGAAGGTAAAGGCACGAGAGAGGCAATTCTGAGGTTGCCATTAATAATGGGAGCGAGACTAAAGAAAAATCAAGGCACATTCATAGGATTTGTCGACCTGAAAAAAGCGTTCGGCAATGTAAAATGGTGCAAGATGTTCGAAATCCTGAGAAAAATAGGAGTTAGCTATAGGGAGAGATGTGTCATATACAATATGTAAAACAGCCAACAGGGAATAATAAGAGTGGACAACCAAGAACGAAGTGCTCGTATTAAAGAAGGTGTAACTGTTCAATCTGTATATCGAGGAAGCAATGATGGAAATAAAAGGAAGACTCAGTAGTGAAATTAAAATTCAAGGTCAAAGGATATCAATGATGCGATTCTCGGATGAGATGGCTTTCCTGAGTGAAAGTGAAGAAGGATTACACAATGTCCTGAATGGAATTAACAGTGTAATGAGTAAAGAGCATAGATTGAGAGTAAATCGAAGAAAGACGAACTTAACGAGAAGTAGTAGAAATGAGAACAACGAGAAATTTAATATCACGATAGATGGGAAGAAAGCAGATGAAGTTAAGGAATTCTGCTGCCTAGACAGTAAAATAACGAGTGACGGACGGATCAAGGAGGACATAAAAAGCAGACTAGCTATAGCAAAAAAAGCACTCCTGCCCAAAACAAGCCTACTAATGTCAAATATTGACCTTAATGTGAAGAAGAAATTTATGAGAATGTACGTCTGGCGTACGGCATTGGACTGTAGTGAAACATGGACAGTGTGGGAACCGGAACAGAAGAGAATCGAAGCATTTGAGATGTGGTCCTAAAGACGATTGTTGAAAATTAGGTGGACTGTTAAGGTAAGGGATGAGGAGCTTCTATTCAGAATCGGAGAGGAAAGGAATCTGTGGAAAACACTGAAAAGGAGAAGGGACAGGATGATAGGACGTACGTTAAGACATGAAGCAATGACTTCCATGGTACAAGAGGGAGCTGTAGAAGGCAAAAGCTGTAGAGGAAGGCATAGATTGGAATACATCCAGCAAATAATTGAGGACGTTGGTTGCAAGTACTACTCTGAGATGAAGAGGTTGGTGCAGGAGAAGAATTCGTGGCGGGCCGCATCAAACCAGTCAGAAGACTGATGACCCAAAAAAAGAAGGAAGACAAGTTCGTTTATTTGGATAAAGGCGTATAGGGCCTGAAGATGGCATAATGAAATGCGGAAACTGTTAGCTTTGGCAGTAAAATAAAATCATATCATTAAGTACAAGTCTGTTGTTGAATTTTATTGACATTGAGAACGTCTTAAAAGGTGTCAACATCAATATCTAACAAATACGGGATGATTATTAAGTCCACGAAACATTTTGAGAAATGAGCGTATATAAGTGGCTAAACATAGCATTACCGAACTATCAGTTTAATAAGTCATGGTTGTGAAATGCTAACAAGAATTATTTATATAAGAAAATAAAAAGAAGCCGACCTCCGTGAAGACCAGTTTCAATTCCCAAGAAATGTAGGATCACACGAGGCAATACAGACGCTTTGACTTCTCTTATAAGATGGGTTAAAGAAATACTAACATACCCTTATAAATCCTGTAGACTTTTGCCAATAGTGACTGGAATACCCACTCCGAAATTCTGAAGTTAGACGTGGTGTGAAATACAATGTGCGGAAGTTTATAAACGACTTCTACAGAAACCACACGGCAGGAACAAGTGTCGAAGAGCATAAAAGAGAAGCAGTGGGTGAGAAGGGAGTGAAACGAGGATGTAGCATACCCCGATGTTATCGCTCTGTAAACTGAGTAAAGAGTAAAGGAAACCAAAGAAAAAATTGCAGAAAAATTGTAGTTCAGGGAGAAATATAAAAACCGTGAGGTTTACTAATGACATGGTAATTCTGTCAGAGACTTGGAGAAGAGTAGTTGAACGGGAAGGACAGCGTCTTGAAAAGAGAATATAAGATGAACATCAACGAAAGCAAATCAAGGATAATGGAATGTAGTGGAATTAATTCAGATGATGATCAGGGAATTAGATTAGGAAACGAAACACTTAAAGCAGCAGATGAATTTTGCTATTTGAGCAGTAGAATAACTGATTACGGCCGAAGTATAGAGGATATAAAATGTAGACTGGAAACGACAAGAACAGCGTTTCCGAAGAACAGCATAGATTTAAGTGTTAGGAAGTCTTTTCTGAAAGTATCTGTCTGGAGTGTAGCTATGTATGCAAATGAACCGTGGACGGTAAGCAGTTTAGGCAAGAAGAAAATAGAAGCGTTTGAAATGTGTTGCTACAGAATAATGCTGAAGAGTGTATGGATAGATGTAATTAAAGAGTAGGTGATACGATATTGCAGTGCCTGTGTTATTCTGATTACGATGGAAAGTTCCTTCGGACATGCATGCATGTCCAAAGGAATAGGCATTGCTGCGACTACAGCCGTTATTAAATATATTAAATGTATTCGCAATTGCGAATAAGGACAACCATCAGTTGTAGAATGGAATGACGACAATGAAAATTTGTTTGACGACATATGGAATTTTGGGTCTGGCCGTGAGTCGTGCATGGATGGCCAAATGGTTGAGTAAATAAATCAATGATCAAATTGAACAGATGTCACGTGACGTCTGTCCAGACCAAACGCAACGAACAATGCCGAACAAAATGAAAAAAAAAAAAGTAAGGCGACCTAACGCGATAAGCGGGTTCAAATGGATCTGAGCACTATGGGACTTAACTTCTGAGGTCATCAGTTCCCTAGAACTTAGAACTACTTAAACCTAACTAACCTATGACATCACACACATTCATGCCCGAGCAGGATTCGAACCTGCGACCGTAGCAGTCGCGCAGTTCCGGGCTAAAGCGCCTAGAACCGTTTGGCCACCGCGGACGGCTCGATAAGCGGGAAATACGAGTTCGAGTCCCGGTCCGGCACAAATTTTCACTATCGTCATTCCATTCTACAGCTGATGATTGTCCTTATTTGCAAGTGCGAATAAATTAAAAGTAATGACACTGAAAGCAGATTTAAAGGGATGTAGGTTTTTCTAGTCACTCGGGGATGAAGAGACTTGCGTAGGATAGGGTAGCATAGAGAGCTGCAGCAACGTATCATCGGACTGAATACAACATCAACAACGCAACAAATGATGAAGTATGGCAAAGACAAATTGTCAAAGCCTTTTTTTAAGGCGATAAACAAGACAGAGAAAGCATTTTGTGCGTTAGAATTTGTCCGTAACCAATCGGTAGTGAGTACGCAAAGAGCTTTCCCCGGCAAGTTCAACGAGACAATGCCAGTTTATAATAGCACAGTGAAGTGGTACTACATGACGTTCGGACCGACCAGGCGTATCAATATAGACAGTGGACTGTGTGATGCAGTTGATGTTGCGAGGTACCACAAAGTCAACGGAGCTCTGGCAGGGCTCTGATCATCACTCAAGCAACAGCGTGTCCCGTTCCGGTTGTTTAGGCCGTGTTGTGACCGTTGACATGGTGCTACTCGAGTAAAAAAGACTCTGAGTGTTTTTCGCGCACTATATGACTTGATACTTTGTTGTTGGCCATTTTTGTGTACCGATTCTTTGAAATATTACATGAACTTTGTAATTACCGTGTATAGCAATATGTGTAAGGTCACTTGTTCCTGGAGCACAGTCTTTCTGAGCATTGATACAGTTTTCCAAAGCCTATTCATTACTTTATAACTTCATTTAACGTATTGAATGGACCCTTTCTAGGGACACTTATATGTGTAAATACATCAACAGTGTGCGATTTATTTAACTGAAATTCAGTGAAATTATTTCTAATTACGAACGATAGTAGTATTTTTGTGCTAATGGTAGATGGTAACTGGGCACTGTGGGATGACAAAACCACCAAAGATACAAGGAAGTAACCGTACAAAAGTCGTGTGCAAGCCAGTGTGTTAGACTGGACAAAAGTAGAGACAGTGATAAAGAAAACAAGAAGACTCTACCAAACGGAATTGATGACGAGAGATGATGTTCCAAAACTAAGAAGTGAATATATAAAATGAATACGGATACCTATTAAACAATGGTATAATGGGCAGAAAGCAAACAACTATAATGATATGTACAAGAGAAGTATGGATGAACGTAGAATACCAGTGATACATCATTCAAGGACTGCAATGGAGCAACATAAGAGAACGCACAAAAAGACTGCTGGCACAATAAACTTGTACGTGTAAAGAAGTATGAAGGTTGGGTTGCAAAATATTGCTATAAATTACCTTTCTGCGGCAATTCGCGTCACAATCACACAGTTTGTCAATCATAATTACAACTATTACCTCCTTCAGAATTAAGTAAGTCTGTGAATACTTCATTCTAGATCCGTGATAGGATGCAGAGCACATTTTTAAGGTGGTAGATTGTGAAGGATATTGTTGACGTAAATCGTACACTACCTCACAAAAAATATGACGCATCAAGAAGAGGAGGGAGAAATGACATGGAACTTCTCGGCTTGAGAGGGTTTCTGATGTTTCTTCAGTGGTTACAAAATCGAGCCACAATAATGATTTATTAATTTATTTAGCGTATAAGATTGCATACGAACAGCAACTAACAATTGTAGATACATAGTTTTACAAAATTTTACGATAATATTTCATAATTTATAATTTAAGAAATAACTGTATAGATTAATATCCAATTTGTCGATCAATTCAAGGGCTGACTCTGTCACTTCAAAGAAATCGATGTTCTCATGGTAGGCTCTTCTGCTACAGCTTGTTACAATGGTATGGATCGTGTGCGGTCCATTTCCACAGTCACGTTGAGAAGGTGAAGCCCTTCCCCATCGGTAGAGGTATTCAGCACAGATGCCGTGGCCTTTGAGGATCCGATTAATTGTTTTCCAGGCACGTCGTGTCAGTTCCATACCGGCTGGTCTTGTGGCAGGTCTTCGGAGGGTCTGATGTTCCTCATAGGCGATGGTGTTCCACATTTCTGTCCACTTTTTGTTGGTACTGCCAATAGGACAGATGGCTGCCTAGACTTTAATCGCTTCATTCGGAGTGCAGGAACGCCAGAGTGCATTGGAAGCTCCGGGATTTTCGTATTCCGTGAGGAGGCCGTTCTGTCTTCGGAGGTGTGGCGGCTCAATGTTGCCTAGAGGTGGTAGCCAGTATAGAGGAGTAAACTTTATGCAGCGTGTTATCGTCCTCACTGCTGTTTTTAGCTCCACGTCAATGTGCTATTAAGCCACACTAGGGCACAGTATTCAGCAACAGAATTTACCAGCCCTAAGGAAGCGCATCGCAGTATCATAGCTCTTGCGCAACGTGAGGTACCACTCAGATTCTGTATGATGATATTCCGTGATCTCAGCTTTGCTGTGGTGTTTTCTATGTCCGTCTTGTAAGAGAGGGTTCTATCAAGAGTCACTCCTAGATATTTTGGAGACTCTTGGTGGTGATGGACCTGCCCATTAAAAGTGACATTCAACTTCGCATTCGCCATTCTGTTATTAAGGTGAAAGCAGCTAACTTGAGTCTTCGTTAGATTTGGTATAAGTCTCCACTTTTTAAAGTATTCATCCACTATGCTTACATCTGCGGATAGGATCTCCTCAGCAGCTTCAACAGTTCTGTTGGGTGGCCAAGGCCAGATGTCTGCATAGATGAACTTCCTTGACTCTGTTTCAGGGAGGTCAGATGTATACAAGTTGAACAGGATTGGTGCCAAAACTAAGCCTTGAGGAAAACCATTATGAAGTTTCTTCCGTCTGCTTAGTTTGTTGCCAAGGACTACTTGGTAGTATCTCTAAGATAGCATTTTTTATGAAAGGTTGTACAAGAGTCCTTGTCTCCATACACTATAGTAGGCAGCTGTAAGATCAATAAAAGCTACTGATGTTTTAAGGCGACGTTGGAATCCAGTTTCTATGTGTGTAGTTAAGCTGAGCACTTGGTCTGCGCAGCTTCTGTTTGGTCTGAATCCTGCCTGTTCGATCATGAACGTTTGGACCGGATTCGGTTGAGGATGACTCTTTCCAAAAGCTAGTAGGAGCAGCTCATGAGAGCGATTGGGCGATTGCAAGCGGTTTTGTTTGCTGGTTTACCCGGCTTCAGTATTGCTATGACTTTTGTTCTTTTGAAGGCCTTTGAAATGTTCCCTGATGGCATACTATTGGCGAAGAGACTTGCAAGGCATCTACGAGTCCTTTTTCCACAACTCTGGGTGTATCCTTTCCAATCCCGGAGCTTTGCCTTTTTTCATTTCTTTGATTTCTGCAGTGATCTCATCTACTATGAAGTCTCTGGAGTACTCTAATTTGTTGGGTGCCTTATGCTTCAGGTTTCTTAGCTTTTTCTTAGCCAGTCTTGTGTGTGGCTTATGTGGGGGTGCTTTGGAGAGAGAACATATTCTACTCGTAATCTATCCTAATATTACTTCGGGATATTTTCGGGTAGGTGGTCGACTTCTTCCCAGTTTTCCCAAGAGGTACCACGCCTCTCTGCTTGACCTCTTAAAATCCAGACCTTCTGTTTTTTGCTCCCAGCACAAGGTTTATCAAGGTGTCTTAGGAGTCCTGTCATTGGTGGTTAAATAGGACTTATACAGTACTTCGCAGTCATTACTCCAGCCTGGGATACATTCTTTCCGGAATCCTTTCGGCATGCATGCTTTTTTTTTTTTTTTTTTTTTTTTGCTGTTGTTAAAACTGCTCCGCTGGATGTTTCATAATTTTCACATAGTGGGGGGATCCATCTGATTGCTTTATCAAGTTCTTTGGAGAAAAGGTCCAGACTGCTTTTTTGAAGTTCCATCTTCGTCTAGGCATTGATTTGATTGCAGGAATTTGAATTCCTACTTCTAGAATTACTGGCCGGTGTTGGCTTTTTGGGAAACCTCTAAGGACTGTCCTCAGTGTATGTAGAGGTTGTCGCTTGGAGACCTGTGTTACAAAACTTAGGTCTGGATTGGAATGCTTGTTCCGGTTTGCAGATTTAAATGTTCCCTTGTCCTTTGAGCCAAACACTAGGCTAAGGTTTTTATGTTCAGTCTAATTTGCAACGTACTCCCATTTTCACTAGTATCGCTGTATTTCCAATTATTGTGATGGCTGTTGAAGTCGCTAAAATGTACACTTGGATGCGAGGAAACGGGAAGAACATTAGCGGGCCAGTTATCTGCTGGAGGCTTGTAGAAATTTGGGGTTACAGCAACATCTTCAACTTTAACTGTGACAGTCTCAATATTTTGCACGGAGTTTGCAGATATCAGATGTGCATTTTCAATATTACTGCGTATATAGGTAGCAAAGCCATAGGTCTGGTGGTATATAGCTCCCAGGACTTCATAGCCAGCTACACGTCCTCTTGAATACAGTCTTTGCTCGTTATCTATATGTCTTTCTTGAATGACTGCCACATCTACATTGTTTTCGAGTAGCATACGAGACATATGTTCTGATTTAGAGCGGCTGACTCCTTCAACATTAAGCTGTAAAATTCGAATGTTATGGCTTAGGTGTCTGGTTGGTTGGTTCTGAGAAGAACCGTTGTGAAGTAGTTTTTCGTTCATGTTTAAGCCAGGGGATCTGTAGTACATAAGTGTGGCTGGCCGGCTTTGATAATCGTTTAGCACCACCCAGGGGATACGTGCAGCTTATGGTGTGCTGCGGACGGGAGTATCTACATCCCCACAATAAAAACGAAAGCTTAAGAAATGAATTAATATTTGTGCCACGACCGGGACTCAGTCCTTGCTCTCCTTGCTTACTAGGCAAAAATTCTGACCAATACACCACTGCCTTTCTGCCTAGTAAGCAAGGACACCCGAGTAGATAGTGTCGGAAGTTCCGTGCGGCTTTTCGCGGATGATCTGTGGTATATAGAAAAGTCGCAGCATTAGAAAATTGCAGTGAAATGCAGGAATATATGCAGCGGATAGGCACTTGGTGCAGGGAGTGGCAGCTAACATTTAACATAGACAAATGCAATGTATTGCGAATACATAGAAAGAATGATCTTTTATTGTATGGTTATATGATAGCGGAACAAACACTGGTAGCATTTACTTCTGTAAAATATCTGGGAGTATGCGTGCGGAACGATTTGAAGTGGAATGATCATATAAAATTAATTGTTAGTAAGGCGGGTGCCAGGTTAAGATTTACTGGGAGAGTCCTTAGAAAATGTAGTCCATCAACAAAGGAGGTGGCCTACAAAACATTCGTTCGACCTATACTTGAGTATTGCTCATCAGTGTGGGATCCGTACCAGGTCGGGTTGACAGAGGAGATAGAGAAGATCCAAAGAAGAGCGGCGCGTTTCGTCACAGAGTTATTTGGTAAGCGTGATAGCGTTACGGAGATGTTTAGCAAACTCAAGTGGCAGACTGCAAGAGAGGCGCTCTGCATCGCGGTGTAGCTTGCTGTCCAGGTTTCGAGACGGTGCTTTTCTGGATGAGGTATCGAATATATTGCTTCCCCTTACTTATACCTCCAGAGGAGATCACGAATGTAAATTTAGAGAGATTCGAGCGCGCACGGAGGCTTTCCGGCAGTCTTTCTTCCCGCGAACAGTACGCGACTGGAACAGGAAAGGGAGGTAATGACAGTGGCTCGTAAAGTGCCCTCCGCCACACACCATTGGGTGGCTTGCGGAGTGTAAATGTAGATGTAGAGTTCGAATCGCTTCCGTAGCACAAATTACAGCTGTCATCCCTGTCGTAGGTAAAGATGAGACATAAATGTCTCGGGGATAATATAATTATAAAATCGAGCCAGTTTTACAGGGAACTTGATTGTAAGAGATCACTGATTAGTACGTTCCAGCACGCACTGATTCAGTTGTGAAGGATGGTACAAAGACGTGTCCTCTCCTAAGGCAAGCTATTTTTTGACCTCCTGCATACTCGCAATGGGACGGAGTTGACATCTCAGCTGGTTCTTCACATGTTCTGAGGAACTTACTGGCCACAGGAGTACCTCAGAATCGCCCATAGAGACACGTTCCATGTGTGGAGGAACGTTGACTTGTTGAGATACCGTCGTGTGAGAGATTGCTCATGAGGAGGCAGGATGTCCTTGTGGCACTGTTGTGATGTCACAGTTCCCTCAGTCACTGCCAGCCTTGGTCTGAAATCAGACCCGGTGGTTCCCCATCCCTGGCGCCAGAAGTCAAACTGCCTATCCAAAATATTGTAAGAAAGGTATCTCTCCCCAGGTCACCACCATACTCGCTGCCTATGGTCATCAAGGCCAACGCAGAACCGCGATTCATCCCTGAACACAATGCAGTGCCATTTGTCAGCAGTCGATGCTTCCCAGTCACGGCACCACTTCAAATGCAGCTGGTCCGCAGCTCACGGTTTAATGGCCAGCATTGCTGCCTATGGATGGCGGGGTCCCGGGTCGGTGATTTTCTTCGCCTGGGGACTGGATGTTTGTGTGGTCTTCACCATTTCATCGTCATTCGGGAACCTGGCGAGACTGGATAGTGAAAATATTGGGACTTTGTAAGGACGCTGATACCCGCGCAGTTGAACGCCCACAAACCAAGTATCATCATCATCATCAACATCATCATCAAATGCAGCCGTTTTTGTTGAACTTCTAGCGGTGCTAATTCCCTGGTCTGGCTGCTGCTAGTCTCCGGCCTATGGAGTACACTCCTTTTCTAGGATGGCTGGCGCAGATGTAAACGGGATTAAGATGCGCTTGCCGCGCAATACGACGATCCTTCATTGTGGTGGCCAGACGTGGTCCATCTTCTGTTTTAGCTATAAGTAGCAGAAAATAATTAGCAGAACGTTAATAAGTTCGTTTTGTCTTAGGTTAATACCTTGTGTTTGCCATATACTAGTGGCGTCTATCTAAATGTTGAACAGAGACGAAGAACGTATGTCTTGACATACTCCTTAATCTATACTACTGCTATCATCCTTTCTTCAGGACTGTTCGTGTGTTCAAATACACACACCTAATAGCTGACGTAAGATGTTTGGGGTAAGTATATCTCTGTAAAATTTCTCGTATAATCTGCCTTAGTGCACGCCTTTTCAAAACTGACAAACATTATACACGTCGGCAGGTTATATTCTCTCCGCTTCTCCAATATTTTATTTATTGTTTCTACGTTATTACAGCAAGATGTTTCTTTCCTGAATCCATTTTGAAATTCAGATGACTCGGTCTCTCTTATGGGCCGCAATTGAGCATTAAGTATCTTAGCATATATTTTATATCCTCTGTTCAATATACGTATTATTCTCTAATTTATGTGCTCGACCTATCATCTTCCTTGAAAATTGATGCTATATTTGCTACCATCGACTGCTCCGTTGTCCGCTTTCCGAAGAAGGCACATATTTATCAAATGCAGAAACCGATATTTCATTAGCAGTCCTCCATATTTCAATTTTTCCGTAGTAATTCCTTCGGAACCGGAGGCCATTCTCTTTTTTGTTTTACTTGATTTCTGCCAACTCTTGGATATGGGTCTGAAAAACAGTTTGTTTTGCTGCTAATGACAGCAGAAATGCTCTGAAGTTACTGACAGTAGTTAGGATAAATGCTCTGAAATTTTTGCCTACTTAACTAGAAAGGACGGCGGGTACTTCAGCAAAGAAAGATAAGAACACAGCAAAAGGTAAACACTACGTTCAGATTTTGTCGTTCTGTAGTTGTTGGAGACGAAGGAGCTCTTTCCCCACCACTGGTGACTGAAAATCGAACAATTCTGGCCAGGTGGCACGCCCGGATCTCTGTCGCTGGATAGATAAGGGAATGTCTTAAACTCGTGGACGCAAGTTTCTGAATATGTTAGTTCACAAGTTGTATGGGTTAACTGCGGTCTTTTGCAAATGTTATAGAGTCTTATTAAGACCAGACGCGTTTCGCTTCATTTTCAAGCATCTTCAGTGGTCAGATTTTTTGTTGTTTATTACATTCTTATTCGTGTTCCACGTGTATGTGTTGAGTTTTTGTACACAGAACTTTCACTGCACTTATTAAATTCATATTTCTCCTCTTGGAATGTGTCACTGCCCTCTCGCGATTTCGCGAAAAACAAGGAAGACAAAACGTATGTTGGTTTACGTTCGTAGAACTGTGCAGTCTGCTCTGCTTCGATATTAGTTTCGATAGTGAGGATTTTTGCTATTCTGTTTTATGATCAACTTAGATAATTTTCTGCGGAAGAGCGTTTTGAGTAACCTCAGATTTTTGGAAACTCGTATCACCATACTACGTGTTCGGTGATACACTATGTGGCTTAAGCACTGTGGGCCACATTTCTTGGTAAATAGGTTTCTTTAAGAACGTTGGTATTGTATGGAGAATTTTAAATGAAGTTAATGCAGTTTTCAGATTATTATCATTTGTGTTTAGCATTGAGGCTTTTGTTAACCATGTCGCCATGCATTCGTGATCTTGTAGGTTTTGCATAGTGCTCATATGGTCTTTTAAATGGTATGCACTTGCTATAGTGGTGGCTAATGACCTCTATTTTGGTTCTCTGGTTTTCTTAATACTCAATGGGGAAGTTTATGGTGTGCATTTGTGTTAATTATGTAAGTCTTTGTGGTGTGACTGTTCAGAATCTCAGGGTGACTCTGTTCAGAATATCAGCCTCTTTGTTGCGAGTCTGAATCCAACCCACGTTCCTTGTACTCTTGTATCTCATTTATAATAATATTCTGAGAGAACCCGCAAATAAAAATATATGTTAATAATGTGTTTCATAATGTTTAATAATTTGTGACATAAAACATTGCTTGTTTGTGCTATTGCGTCCATTTTCAATTTTAAATGCCTTTATGACACATTGGTTTTACACAATAAGACGATGCCACAAAAGGATGAAACGCGTCATTGGTGTAAAACAATTTGGCAACCAACATTGTTTTTATTCTGAAATTTAAAAAAAAATGAGATTGACAGGAAGAGCAAAATGGCTAAATGGTAATGGCTGGAGGACAAATGTAAGGATTTAGATGCATATTTCACTAGGGGAAAGGTAGATACCGCCTACAGGAAAAATAAAGAGGTCCTTGAGGAGAAGAGAAACAGCTGTGTGAATATCAAGAGCGCAGATCGAAAACGTATCATAAGCAAAGCAGGGAAAGCTGAAAGATGGAAGGGGCATATACAGGGTGATTTTCTCCACCGTGTACAAACTCTAGGAATTGCTTGAGAAGTGGATAAAAAACGGAAGTCTAATGAAATTATGTCCGGAAATGCATGATTTCCCTGCTAGAGACCATTTATTCAATCACACTTTGTTATAGAGACTGCAGTCCAATACGCTCTGTACGATGCTGCCACAGTTGAAGTACGCATGGCTTCCTCCTAGAGTGTGGTACTGTTCCTCATACTTCTTACCCTAGCGCCCTCTCCTGCCACGTAATTGGTAATGTTGTGACCTATTGACTTCTCTTACTGACTTACCTTGTAGTGGATATGATACAGCGTCGTACACAATGGTTCTGTATTTGAATCGAGGGCTTCCGGACTGGTGTTTACTTACGGAAAGGCAAGTGGCAACGGTTGGCGGGCAGCAAGGTTGTGTCAAGAGACCTATCCCCGCCGACCACAACCGCAGCGTTCATTTTCTGATACAGTGTTTCGCCGGTTGTTTGAGACAGAGTTGTTTCAAGAAGCAGGAGATCATGAAGAACGTACCCGGAATGTTCCAACACCAGACTTCGAGGAAAATGTGATTAACACTGTGGAAGGTGACCACCGTGTCAGTACCAGTACAGATTAAGCCAGACGACCGTGTGGAATATTCTCCATGACAATTGTTACGACCCTTATCAGGACTTACTAGCGACAGACTTTCCACATCGGGGGAAGTTTTGTGAGTGATTTCGTCACTAGGAAACGAAGATTATGGAATTTTTGCCATCCGTCCCATTAAAAAATGAGGCCACCTATAGGCGTAGTGGTATCTTCAACTTTCATAACAGTCATCCATGGGATAGCATCCAGAACCCCCACGGTATGATGACAGCTAAGAATCAGCATCGGTGCAGCCGAAATCTGTGGTCCAGAATAACTGGCGACCGTATTTTCGGACCAGTCTCCCTTCCACATAGCCTAAAGTACGGTAGTATAGGCGTTTCCTGCGGGTGACTTTGCCTGTCCTGCTAGAATAAGTGCCAATGATGGTTCGAAGTGTTATGTGGCTGCTACATGGTTGTGCACCAGCCCAATTCGCCGTTAACGCCCGGACGCTTCTCAATCGTGTCCTCCCTGGTCGATGGATCGGACGAGGGGTGCAGTTGCATGGCCTACTCGTTCACCGGATCTCAACCAGTGCGATTTCTGATTATGGGGCCATCTCAAAACTATCGTATATGCAGAGCCCATTCCGTACATGGAGAGATGGGAGCAGCGTATTCATGCAGTCTGGACGATGTGAACATGTGAGACAGAACATGCTGCCGCGCGTATACGCATGCATTGAGACGCATGGAAACCATTTTCAACACATATTGCAGCTGTGACGGCATGGTATGGCGCGTGTTATACAGCAGTCTCTGTTGGTTGATTTGGGGGCAAGGGAACAAACAGCGAGGTCATCGGTCCAATCGGGTTAGGGAAGGGCGGGGAAGGAAGTCGGCCGTGCCTTTCCAAAGGAATCAACCCGGTATTTTCCTGAAGCGATTTAGGGAAATTACGGAAAACCTAATTCAGGATGGCCTGATATGGGTTTGATCCGTCGTCTTCTCGAATGCGAGTCCATTGTGCAAATCAAATGGTTCAAATGGCTCTGAGCACTATGGGACTCAACTTCTGAGGTCATTAGTCCCCTAGAACTTAGAACTAGTTAAACCTAACTAACCTAATGACATCACACACATCCATGCCCGAGGCAGGATTCGAACCTGCGACCGTAGCGGTCTCGCGGTTCCAGATTGCAGCGCCTAGAACCGCACGGCCACTTCGGCCGGCGATTGTGCAAATCACTGCACTACCTTGCTCGGTGCAGTCTCTCTAACAATGTATGATTGAATAAATTCTCAATAGCATGGAAAGCATGCTTATGTTCATTAGACGTTTATGTTTCGTATCCTCTCGTCGATCAAGTAACACGGTGGAAAAAAATCACCCTGTTGATGATCTATACAAGAGAAGAATTTAGTAGAGCTGTCAAATATCTGACTCTAAAGAAGGCCTCAGGAGAAGACCATATTCCGTCTGAACTACTGATAGTCTTGGGAGAGCCATACATGACTAAACTTTTCCTTCTGGTGAGCAAGATGTATGAGACTCCAAGAAGAATTTAATAATTCCAATTCCAAAGAAAGCAAGTGCTGATAGGAGAGGAAATTATCAAACTATCAATGTAATAAGTCGTGGTTGTAGAATACTAATACGAATTGTTTTTGGAAGAATGGAAAAACTGATAGAAAACAACCTCGGGGACGATCAGTTGGGATTCCGAAGAGATGTAGAAACATGCGAAGCAACAGTGATTCTACCAGCTACCACAGAAGACAGCTTAAGGAAAGGCAACAGTATGTTTATAGCATTTGTAGACTTTGTGGAAGCTTCTGACAATGTTGACTGGATTACCGTCTTCGGAATTCTGAAGGAGTTAAATACAGGGAGCAAAAGGCTATTTACCGCTTGTACAGAAACCAGACGGCAGTTATAAGAGTCGAGGGCAATGAAAGGGAAGAAGAAAAATAAAGATTTAAGTGCTATGATTTTTTTTTTCCTGTATGTATTTGTCTGGAGTGTAGCCATGTATGGAAGTGAAACGTGGGCGATAAATGGTTTAGACAAAAAGAGAGCACAAACTTTAGAAATGGGGCGCTACAGAAGAATGATGAAGGTTGGATGGGTAGATTACGTAACTAATGAGAAGGTACTGAATAGAATTGGGGAAACAATAAATCTGTGGCACAACTTGACCAAAAGAAGGAATAGCTTGACAGATTCTGAGAGTTCAAGGGATCACCAATTTAATATTGGGAGGAAGTGTGGACGGTAAAATTCTTAAACGGAGACCAACAGAAGAATACAGAAAGAATTTTCAGAAGGATGTAGGTTGCAGCAGTTATTCCGAGATGAAGAATCTCTCACAAGACAGAGTAGCTCGGAGGGCTGCATCAAACCAGTCTTCGGACTGAAGATCACAACAACAACAATAACTTGTAACTTACATTTCTCCGACAAAAAAAAATATTGTTTCAAATGGTTTTAGCACTGTGGGACTTAACTTATGAGGTCATCAGTCCCCTAGGACTTAGAACTACTTAAACCTAACTAACCTAAGGACATCACACACATTCATGCCCGAGGCAGGATTCGAACCTGCGACCGTAGCGGTCGCGCGGTGCCAGACTTAAGCGCCTAGAACCGCTCGGGGACACGGGCCGGCATTTTTTCCGACAAAAGTACTTTAAAGTTCTTCTGGTGTCGAACCCATACGTTTCATTTGTTCATTTGTAAATCGAATCATTGCGTTTCGATAGCTGATTTACTGTCACCACATTCACCTTTTATTTGCGTGCATGTACTTAGGTACGTGTGAGACATATCTAAATCACATGAGAAATAATATTAAAGTGTAGTAGGTAGAGGGAAACGTGTTATAGGTCGATAAAGTATCTAGTACGTTACCTTCCCTGCTACGCAAGATTGGTTTTTGCGTTAGCTGTTACGTTATTTCATTAATTTCACGTGTTGTTGGGCTATATCCATTGCGTATTCAATATTTGTTCCAAGCACGATGCTGTGCAGCGTCTGTAGCATGACTTGAACTGCGCGTAATCATCGGTGTTCAAACTGATATTAGATTCGCTATTTCATGTGGAGATTGGCTGCTGGGCAATGAAAGAGAAAAATGTCACCTTACCTAACCACAAACACCTTTCGTAACGGCGATGTTATTTTCGAGGTGGAACGATTCCTGAAAACCCGAAATGGGATACAGTACAACCAAGGTCACCACCATATTATACATCGTTGCGAAAAAGTATCGTATATAAGAGTAAATACGTTAATAAAGACTAACAGCACCACCGTTGCAGCTTAATTTCTCGAGTTGTTAATTAGAACTTAATGACCACAAATGTAGATTCAACAGTTTGTGGAAAGTAATCTTTTGAAAATAATTGTAAGATGCCAATGAGTTCTATTTCATCCACTCGCACGAAACATACAAAACACGATTTAAGAAATCACCCAGAAATTGCTTGTCAAGTTGACACATTTTAAATTACTTCATAATTTTTTTGATATGAGTGTTTTCAGTGTAGCCATCTAGCCTTGTAGATAACGAGGCTAGCCACCATTTAAAAATCAATACTTCATTTCCATTACGCAACGTAACTCTTTGTACAAATTTTTTATATTGCGACAAACTTTACTGCCAACAGATCCGCTGATTCTTTAAACAACGATGCAATTTTCACTTAATTGGCACTTGCGATTTGCTGCGAAGAGAAAAACGTTTCCTTGTATGTGACTGCCTATACAAAACTACCACTAAGAAACAATTTCACACTGCTAAAAATTCGGTGTAAAACCATTGTCCAGTTGCAGGATATGTTCTTGCCCACTGTTTTTTAAGCAGGACTCAACAGACTATCAAGGGCTTTCGGACAGGAAGTGAAATATGACATACTTCGGCAAAGGACTGGTTTGTCTTTCAGGTCATTTATTTTCCCAATGACGGATTTATCGACAGGGCGAGAGTAATTGCCGTAATTACTGCGGTCGCTGCGAATCGGGTCTTGTAACGGTCGTTTATATCGAGTGGCCAAAACCCACGCGCTACGAAACATACGATCTCATCATTCATCAAACCGTACCTGGAAGAGCTCTTATTTCGTAACGGTGCACACATCACAAATACTTAGAATTACAGCAATGGGAATTCTGATTAGGCAATAAAAGCTTTAGTGACAAAGTAATTTTATTCCTTGTTTTAATTACATACTTGAATTCATGTACAGTCAGTCATTAATAAGTTTTTGCGGCGGCGCGGCTACCTTTCGTCCATTTAGCTTCATCTACCTGTGAACTCGTTGCAGCGGATTGTCGGTAGGAAAGCCGAGCAGAAACCTATCGTACTGCAACTCGCACCAGGCTGCATACAATGTAACTATTCCAAGAATCGGGAAAAGGTCTTAATTTTGAATGAAAGGTGGAAATACTGGGAAAACTTCGGTATATTCTGGACCTTGATAATGCACTCTCACACTGCCAAGCCCGCGCTTATCTTAACACACTCATGCACAAATCCTTTCATCCACGTTAGCAAATTTATGGTAACGTATTTCCCGAAATATGAACAGCTACGAAGCACGGATTGCTCTTGACTGAAAATGATCCCGTACTATTAAGTTTAATGCTGTCTAATGCAGGCCGGCCGTCGTGGCCGTGCGGTTCTAGGCGATTCAGTCCGGAACCGCGTGACTGCTACGGTCGCAGGTTCGAATCCTGCCTCGGCCATGGATGTGTGTGATGTGCTTAGGTTAGTTAGGTTTAAGTAGTTCCTCAGTTCTATGGGACTGATGACCACAGATGTTAAGCCCCATAGTGCTTAGAGCCATTTGAACCATTTTTGAAACAAGAAAGCCTGCATGAAACAAACAGAACAATTCAAGAAAACATTCTCTTGACCTGTTTCGTGATGTCTCTGTGCATTACTGTCCTCTAGCCTATGAAAATTAGAGCTACGTACTCGGCTAAACCCACTTCCGACCATCTGTCACTGTACACACATGAGTCATTCTCCCGATACACATGCTCTAGACAGGAGACAGGTAAGGCGCCACACCTCGTTTCTCATAATAGTGTAGAAGGGGCCCCATAGAGTCCGATTACAAGACTAGTGGTAAACATTCAGCTCCTGAATCATAATTTAATTATTTTACTGTAAAAATATGGAGCGTTATCAAACTTAAGAAATACACAAACCGTAGGTGTGCTAGACCAAGATTTATTGTGAAGTTTCTGTTACGTGCAATGCACCTGAAACAATGCTTCATACAAGACAGTAGTGTGACGAACCCTAAATTATTGCCTCAGCTTGTGCAGTATTTATCGGGTAGATATGACAGTATAAGTTGAACGTATTCTGAGACGTGTTTTTAGGATCATAACACGCGACTGTAGGGAATACAAAAGTGTGACATGAGTGCTGGAGAAACTGAAACGGGATTTTTTTTGAATCAGCCGTGAAACCGTGTAGATTAAATTACGAAAACCGCTATTCAGAAATAAATGCCCGACAATTTTCTTCGGCTATGGTTTATCTCGCGCATAGAATATGAAAATAAAAAAAGGTGTTAAAACGCATGGTGAGGTATATAGATGCGAAAGGATTAGGGCAGACGATCCGTAATATTGGTAACAAGTACGCTCCGTCATGTACTCTGTACTGGCTTGCACAGAATGTAGGTATGATTCACAGAAGGGAAGAAACTGTAAACTTCATGCATTGTATTCTTTTTCTAGCAGCAGCGATTAAGTTAAAAATCTATAAAAAACTTCGCTTTGATCTCTACAAAATAGAACGATGTCAAGTAACAGAGGATATAGAGTTCGCTTTCGGAGATATGTCATCAGGATTTTTTTTTTTTTGTGCTTTCACTCGTGAAAGATATTTGTCACAAAAGAGTTTCCAGTAAAGCAATTAGCGCCGCCGTCAGCGGCTTCTGCATTCGCAGCTACACTCACTTCTCAATACCGCCGCCGCTTTTTGTAGATTCCGTTCCCATTCACCACATCTCAGTCCTTTCCAACAGCTGAAAAATCTTTCCCAGAAATCTCTAATGACCTGACAAAAGATAAATTACGGCCGAGTTCTGAATCGCGCCAAAATTCTCTTGGTGCGGAAGTGAAAGGCTTTTTAATAACGAGAGATATTTTCGCCGCGCTGGAGAACAAAAACGTTTGGCTCCAACATCCAAATTATTTATAGCGGTGTGGGTCTCATAAATCTCACGAATAGGGGACTGGGAAGCCCCTGCAAATTTTCTTTGCAGCTCTTCTAATAGAAATTACACGTTGTTCGTTTGCTATAGATGTAAATTGGTACAGGTGGTTACTTTCTTGTTGTGCACGTTCTTCTTTTCTGCATTGTATTTCAACGTTCTTCGTGTAACGAAGATGGAAACGCGTAGAGCTACATTCTCACAACGCTATTAACAGTTCTACTTCAAGGAATGGCCGTCTGTTTGATTCATAATTTCTACAAATCCTCACACAACGAAAAATAAATCAAGTATGTAGGTAGCCGTATTTTCTTTGTTTCAGCCAGAAATCATTATTATAGCATTAAATTAATACTATACGTTAACCTCGGCCTTTAAAGCCGTATGAGCCATTATGTAACATAGCTTAAATACATTTTTTAAGAAAAATTTACCTGATGGCATTGTATGGATTTGGAGTCATTATTAGAAATTACAAATACCGTAAAGACAGAATGCGACCGATTTCGAATAAATATGTAATTTCGAAATTGGTCGTACGCTCTAATTTGATAATGTCATATTTTATTCTACAAAGCTAAAACGTATGGAGCCATTTCCCTGTAACACTCATTGTACTAAATTTACAAAAAAGTGTCATCGATAGAAAATAAAATATTTTATGTTTAATATTATTCGAATAAACAGTTCAGCTGCTCTTATTATACACTTGTAATCAATCGAAATTTTCAGTTTTGGGAAGAACTATCGTCGGAGACTGAAAATATCTACAAGTGTATCAGTTAATCCTGTCTCTTGCAACAGTAAACGTAAAAGTTGGCCACAGGTGTGTAAGATCTGGGCCTAAATCTCAAAACTGGATGTCACTAAGGTTGCAGTCTAGCTCGTTTAATGGCGTCGGAAAATCCAAATACTATTCCTCTCCGCTAAGTTACATGTACTCAAACATCCGTTGCATTAATTAGTCTTGCGTATCTCAGTACCTGTTCAAACGACATACCTGTCAAAGAGTTTCCACATGTACAGTCTCTCGCCACTTCCATCAAGCATCATTTCCTCGCCGATTTCATTTGACTTTGTAACTGTTGGTTGTTCCGTAAAATTGTACGCATTTCCACTGTTTCCCATGTATTCTAGTATGTTATCTACGTTTAACGTTTCACTTATGAATCATGTCTCTTATGTTTATTGCTTCAGCATGCAATGAACTTTTGTAATAGTTGGATGCAAAACCTGATATACCTTTTCTTTTGACACATTTTTACATATCAACGCTCCTTGTTTTTTCCCATGTAATAGGGAACAAATGTCTTAAATGCTCCTTGTTACATATTTTAGCTATATGTATGGTGTATTCATGTTCGTATGTATAGTAACTGTTAAGGAATATGTTAAGCGTTTCACTAACAGCTTACACTAGGCTGTTTCAACATCACAAAAGGAGCATATTAAATTTAGGCCTCAAATTTCATATAGGACACGATTTAAGGAACAGTACGATTAAAATGCGTATTGTACTTACTTACGTACCATTCCGCACAATACAGCTGCCTCAAATGAGAAAATCAACATTACTTGTAAAATCACAAAAGTAATATGTACGCAAGGAGAACGGGAAAGAAGGACCAGTATAGGAACAAAGGAAGATTCCGTACCAAGCTGTATGTGCAACCAGTAAGAAGTTTGAGAAACATAAAGCAATATGGGTCAAATGGCTCTGAGCACCATGGGACTTGACATTTGAGATCATCAGTCCCCTAGAACTTAGAACTCCTTAAACCTAACTAACCTAAGGACATCCCTCACATCCATGCCCGAAGCAGGATTCGAACCTGCGATCGTAGCAGTCGCGCGGTTCCGGACTGAAGCTTCTAGAACCGCTCGGCCACAACGGCCGGCACATAAAGCAATCAGCGTTAAAGTACACAAGGAAACAAACTGATGATAATGTCAGAGGATGATTACAATGGAAAACTATTAGAAATTTTTAAATCATATGATACTGATAGAAATGACCATGCCCCAGGTAACGTATATAATGATTATTTGAAGAAGGTAAGAGGGGAACGGGCTGCCAATGACACAAACACCCTATTTTCCAGCTAAAAGGTTTAAAATACACA
Organism: Schistocerca piceifrons; assembly: GCF_021461385.2. Taxonomy (NCBI): domain Eukaryota; kingdom Metazoa; phylum Arthropoda; class Insecta; order Orthoptera; family Acrididae; genus Schistocerca; species Schistocerca piceifrons. The sequence continues at coordinate 140,366,313 of NC_060138.1, read as the reverse complement.
TAAAGACAGACCAATCATCTTTCTTATGTCCACAGCCGTGTGCACTACCACGGTGATTCTCACGTCTGAGATAGTTGTGCCTGTAACTACCATGGTTATGTGAAACTTCTATCAGGGAAGCCACGATGGTTGTTTTCTCCACACAGATGTACTGAACTGTATCCAGTAAAGTTTTTTACTGTGATGTAGTTTGATAGTGCCAGAGGAGACTAACTTAAGTAATTGCTAAACTAATAAAGTCGTTATCTCAAAATAAACAACAATCTGTTAAGGAAAATAATTTCAATTAAGTAAGGTGACACAATGTGACTACATGCTAAAACGTTTACAAATGTCTCTAAAATTTATCAAAATATGAATTGCATTAATGTTAATTATGCAAAATTAACTGCTAATTTCTTCATTTTAACGAAAACAAAAGAACTGAAAGGTTAGATGAAAAGGAGCGCTGCTCTTTCACTAAAAACGTGAAGAAACTACGATGGGGAAAATGATGTTTGGGCGAGGAACGATGTTCTTCAGTGCTGGAGAGTGTGAGTATCAGCGTATGCGCCCATTGTGTACCATCTCGAGAGGTAATGGAACGAACTGGGGTGGTTGGTGGGAAGAAAGAACGGGAGGAGGTTTCTGCGGTGTGGAAAAGTCTGTAGTATAAATAGGAACAGGGAATGGTAGGGAAAGGGGAAGGGAGAAAGCTGGTGTTGAATGGAATGGATAAGGAAGGATTGGAGATCAGAGAAAAAGCTTTGATGGAGATTGCAGATAGTGTAGCACATACAAAGTTATTCATTGTGAGTCAAGAGAGTTGGAAATTTGATGAAATAGGGAAGGATCCACTTGGGGGAAGAAAGACGGATGTGTAACCCTAAGTGGAACGCATGGCGGTCATGTACTGGAAGGAATTATATAAGTTTGTGAGGCGGTTGTACGTGCAACATTGCCACAGGAGGTCACAGGTTGGTTGAATATATATCGACATGATTTTAGCCTATTATGAGCTTCACTTTGGTTGGTTAGTGGTTTTCACGACAGTTGTCAATCAGTTCTTAGTCTCAGTTGTTTTAGCGTGTGGGTTGATAGAATAGGATCGTCATAAATGATGAGAAAGAAGTCGAGTACACGTACGGTGCGTTTGTTGATGAGGAGAGTAAAGTGGAGAAGAATAGTAAAAAAGTGATTAGGAAAGCGGCGAACAACTTTTTGAATTCAGAAAATAAAAAAGGATTTGTAACACTAATATTAACGTGTGGCCACGTAGACGTGGCAGAGATGCCGTGATAAAGGAATCAGTAATACATTGCTTATATTTTATGTTATTGTGGGGGCAAATGTGATTTACGGGTAGAGTGTCTGAAAACTAACCAGAGCGTTCTAAGTTCCGAGTTAGAACCCAGACACTACTAAACTTTGAATGAAAATAATCAGTAATGGATCCCAAATGCTTTCGCCCAAAGTTCTGCCAACGGCATTGTCAGAGAGGGTGGCGAGATGACAACTGCTCCGAAAAGGTGGAAGAATTATCAATGATGAAATCATGAAGATGCAAAGTGCAAACGAAGCCACAGCGTTAAAAACATGTAACATGTATCCACACGATATGTAGCCTGTAATAGATGTATCATGATGGACTCTCTATTGCCAAAAGATTTCGCATTAGTTACCCATTTGGATTTCTGGGAGGGAACTGCGCAGGGAGATGCATGAGAAAAAGACTGAATAACCAACGGAAGGTTAACATTCTACGAATCGGAGAGTGCAATGTGTGAAATCTGAATGTGACAGGGAAGTCAAAAAGAAAAGGAAAATACAAATGATCAGTCTAGATATATAGAGAGTCAGTGGATTGAAATGAATAGAAGGTGGGAACTTCCAATCGGACGGATGTACAGAAATATCAACAGCAGCAGAAAATGATATAAAGGGGGTGGATTAATTATCAATAAGGCAGCGAGAGAGTTACTTTAAACAGTACAGAGATAGAACCATTCTAATCACAATTGAATGCAAACAACACCAATAACAACAGTTCTGGTATACATTTCAACATCAAAGCACACCACCTACGTATAGAAAGACTATATAATGGATCAAAAGTGGAGATGATAATCTGATATTTATGGATGACTGGAACGTTGTGGCAGGGGAACGGACTAAAAACTGTATTACAGGAACTAGAAAGACGAAAGTGAAACCTTGTTGGTAGGTACTCAGAGCACGCACAGGATAAGGTTACGATTGTAGATGGAGCCGTAAACAGTTACTGTGAGTTGCGCAATCAAACAAACAACATTTTTTCTAAGAACCACTTATTTACACATTGCTTTAAAAGATCACAATTAGACAATACGGCTGAGGGCCTAGTTAGAAAACTTGAGATGCTTTCTGGGCTGAAGGCCCAAAACCACACCAAAAACAAGAATGGCTAAAGGCCCTGGCTTAGAAATCAAAAGCAATTAAAAATAGCAGGTAAAACATTTTTTTTTTAAATAAAATGCAATTGAAAACAATCAGCAGCTGAAGACCTACACTACACGTCTGAAGGACAATTGTAATTGAAACACATTAATAAACAATTTTTCTAAGCAAAAAATTTCTTTTTAAACTTACAATAGAACAACCAAAAACCCAGTTAAAGAAATATTAACGTATTGCACGGCAGAAGCCCACAAACAAATATGAAACAACGACTGAAGACCTGAACAACAAGTCAGACAAACAATTTAATATAAACCCCTTCCTTCTTACAAAAAAATTTCCTTTAAAGAAGAAACACGGCTGAAGGCCTTATTAAAACGGGTTCACGTAAGTCCTTGGCTGAAGGCCACACATAACACATCGAACAACTAACAGCTTAGGGCCTGGATTGCAAACAATTTCTGATTGAACAAGTTTTAAGGAAATTTATTTTAGATAAAATCAATCTTCAAAATTTTAATTTAACACAGCTGAAGGTCTTTATGTAAAATTTAAAATGAATTGAATTAATACACGTCTGAAGGCCTCGCACAATACTTCAAACTAAAATGAAAATCACAGTCTAAAACAGAACAAGTGGTGCTCAGAAGTGTTCCAAGGGTCGGCCTGAGAAGACAGCTCAAACGTAAGGTGAAATGAGACAGGCAGCCAAGAGTTGAAGTTAAATAATCGGATTGTAACCCAAACTAAGGACGACCCAAGGGCTGACCAACAATTTAACCAATTCCCTTCCGTCCGACCAATGGTACAATGATGGAAAATATCGACCAAGGACGAGGAGATGAACAGCACAACGTTTTCAGAAATTGACGTTAAAAACAGCCAAGGGAATAATAACCACTCTAAGCAAATATGAACCAAACAACTTTAAAGACTGTCGAACTAAATGCTGTGCCAGACAGCATCAACACGAGGAAAGGCACACTGCCGGAAAAATACGCTAACGACCAGGGCAGATAAATGGGGTGTTAACGGCCACAGGCAGAAAATACAGCTGGTGCACTTCACTGGTAAGTAACAGTCAATTTAATAATTAAACACATTATAGGAAGATGGCTGCAAGATTTCGCCAACCCCAACACATCATACATTGCTGCTAGCCCGAAAGGCCCAGGAATCAACCAACAAATGAACAAGGAGATGTCGCATTGGTTGAGGCTTCATAACAGGTTAACTGGTCACTCAACTTCAGCGTCCAGGTTCGGTAGGCAACGAACTTCGTCACTATCGCATGTAGCGCCTGACGATCGAACAGCGCGTGCACGCCACCAGCAGTCCCGGCCGGGTTCGCGACATGGAGAGTTGCTTGCTGCTCTGTCCCAACTGACTGATGCAGCACACAGACAGCATTAAAATAGCTGCTCACTCAAAACCACACAAGCTACACATGGTTCTACGAAACATTTCCACAAACAACTCGAACAATGCTAAAACCAGTGACTGTGGAACAACAAGGAGGAATCACAAGTCGACACACACGGAGAACGCAGAAGCGGTCGGCGACCAAATAAGCGTCGTCTGATGAGACGACCGACCGAACGACCAACCAAGGTCGTCCCTACTCAAGTCATGTGTGTCAGCAACGGTCGGGCGGGTCATGGCTGTCCGGACCTCACTGCTGCTCCGTCCCAACTGAACTCCCGACACACGGCGACCCAGTAATACAAACGGTCGCTCCAAAGATAGTACGACCGTGCTCTTATCGAAAAGCGCTGCTGCTGCCACTCATGGACAGGCAAGCCAGTAACTTGATGACACCAATAAATCGAATAAGAAACGAGACGGCAGTACCGCAAACACAAGATGTCAAGCACGAACACGAATCGCACACGGATCAAACCAAATTCAAAAAACCATTCCTAGCTCAATAGTGAAAAGGAACTACCAGAATCCAAAACGGCACAAATGGGTTCGCCATCTATTCGAGAACAAATATAAGGCTAGGGCGGTAATGAGTGAGCGACAACAAGGGTACGCGAAGGTCTAAAGGCTCGATCCTGAGTCCGCTGCCAAGCCTGGCATCATTTATTGGCTCGGGGCGCGCGACGTTTTACGCAAGGGCGCACCAAATGAGCCGCGCTACCGCACCTGAAGCAACGCCGGGGTTCCCTTTCAACGGCCTCAGCCGATGTAGACAATTCGATATTCCCCTTGACAACGCCCGTGGGCTAACCCTTGACTTCACGACATACATCGTCCGCAAGCGGCAACGCAGATATCGCTACAACAGTGGCACGAAGCTTTTCCCAGTTTGAAGGACGATCCGACGCTCGCATCCCGCTGAGAACAATAGATACCAACTCCCGTTCTGACAAATCGATCAACAAAGCCAAGCAGGCCGTCAGAACTCTGTCCACATGTAACTCCTCTTTATTCTGCTGCATCTCCCAAATGTAAAGACACTCAAGGTGTTTCCGAACTCCGGTGACCGATATCTGGCCAATGACAAGCTCCCTCAATTGCTGCAGGGAAAGCCCTTCTGTCATGGTTTGGTAAACGAAGTTCCTCAACTCACCTCTGCCTAATGGGTGCAATAGTAACGAAACTAGTTGGTGCGGAACGCGAAAGGCAGCAGCGAGTTGTTCAAGTCGAACCAACAATCATACTAAGTTTTCAACCTGCTCAAGTCGATCTACAACTAATTCAGTTATATCCCGAAAGAAATACGCCAGAGGATTATGCAATTTGGCAAACGCTGCTTCTGATTTGTGAGAGGATGTAACAACACCACTCCCGGGCTGGCTCCCGGTTCCCACTTGATATAGCAAGTCCTGCTCTTCAATCCTCTTCCCATCCAGTTCTAAACATGTAAGCTTAAACTGCAATGCATTAACCAAAGACCCCAATTCGGCGGTTAATTTTTTACGATGATTCTCCAAGCCTAACATGCCTAAATCCGCTATCCGAATGGTTAGATGCACTAACTGCGTCCACACCCTGTCTGACTGGCTGCCACTAGGTTGAGTGCTTTCCAGAACACAAATAGAGTCCTCAAGGCCCCTCACAGCCTTAAACAAAAATTAAAGTGACTGCTTCTGTCTTACCCACCACATCCGGCGTGACGTTAACAGGCTGAAGAACGGTAGCATGCAAACGGGCCACTAAGTCCGGAATACTGCCCTCAATAGACTAGCGCCTTATCACCAACTCTTAAGCAAGGTGGTCTTTCTTCAACATGCCGATCCCCAGGCACTGACTGACCGCCATTAAAATAACTCACATGGAAGAATCAACAACCAAGACAATATGATGAAACACTAACAGAAATACAGTTCAAACCAACAGGGACAGGGCAATTTAGCAAATGGTTCTGACACTGCTTACTCATTTTTCGATTCCTAACAGGGGAACTATAAGCATTTGTTTCACCAGATGGGTAGGTTGTTCACAAGCAATACCTTCTTCGTGCCAATGCATGTCATTAAGGTGCAGTTGTATCTCCATGGCTTGATTAAGGAGCTTTTCCAAGGTGATCCTTACTGATCTCTAGTTGTTTTGGATCACGAAGTATATTCAATAAATGGTTAATCTATACATGAATCCTATTAACCAGGGTTCGCGAAGGTCCTCTGCCTTACAATATGTCGATACTATCAAGCACCCCAGAAAGAGATGCAGGCACCATAGGGTAAGGTTGGACATACGTCCCAAAGTACATTCCGGGATCAACCGTAACAGACTGTCCAACACACTGCGTAACTGCGCGGCAACCTCTGCCACAGTAACCTCATTCCTCTGTATGCCCATCCTTACAGAGATGGTTGCGGGAATCGGCTGTTCGGTACAGGATGTCACATTAAACACTTTTCAGCCGACTAGTTTCGAAACTTATTTTGTTTGGGTACCAGTTCAGCTGACTTACTACGAAATTTTCATTTCCATATCGGTTCTGATCAAAACAGGGGCCAGCTATATACTCACATTGGTGGATTTCTGCTTGCTATAGGAATCTCCAACCATCATCTGCCATGACTTGGCACACACACGCACACACACACACACACACACACACACACACACACACACACACACACACACACACACACACACACACACACACACACACAGAAACAAACAATGACACACACACACACACAAACACGCAGTATTTAAGTGCACTTCGCTTCACATTAAACACTTCGTTTTCCGGTCGTGATGGGGACGTGCCGTAGTTGAAGTACTTCATAAATTCTTCGCTTTCTGGTAAAAACGCAAGGTCAGCCGAATTAAACAGCAGAGTTGAACTGTACGTTGTACGTGTTTCTATGCCATAGGAACCACAGCCTATGATGAAGTACTCGCAAAAAGACGCACGTTGAAGATACAAGACCGAAGAAAATGTGTTCAGTATGTGAACTGCGAGATTCTCCTTCTTTGTAGCTTTACTTTTACGTGTTGACCATAATTCTGTCTTTGTTTTGTTATGGATTTATCATCATAATGTACTACCTATCGAGGACAGCCTCTCCTACTACGACATTATCGTTTATGTGTGTTACTGACTTGTGGAGGCTGTACACAGCATCTAAAAACTGGGTTCCTCTGAAACTACAGTAGATAATGTGTCCAGTATTATGATATGTACGTTTATGTAAGATCAGACTTCATTTGTTTTAACACATCTGGAGATATTCAGGATACGATGAAAACCAGTTATCATTCTGTAGACAAACACAAAAATAGACTGCTACAAAAGAAAAGAACACTTATTGAATTGTCATGGATTCATCTCCATAATGTCATGGGCTTATCTCCACCTGACACCATGATAAGCTTTGAGACAAAATTTAAACAAGAAATTGTCGGTTTTGGTAGATATTGGCCGTCTTCAGGCCTTACGAGAAGCAGTAATTGTACTGTATCTTGGGCTTACGCCTACTCTGCAGGCAACACACATTACATCCAAGTGAAGCAGCCAGCCAACTTCCTAGCAGACGACACTCGAGGGGAGCAACGCAACAGACGACCGCCAGCGACAACCTAAGCGCCAGTGGAGGTAACTGGTCTCACGGAACTCTTTCTTACGCCGGCCACGGACAGGAAGTAGGACTGACTGTATCCTGGCATCGAGAACTGTGCTTGAGCATTACATGGACCCTGAGACGCCACTTCACTCCGAGTGAGCTTCCTGGGCCAGGCGCCAAATCTACTCGTATTTCATCTACCAGGAACTCACTCGGAACCAGCGCTATGCCGTCACTATTGTCTGTGTCAGTCTCAGCAACCCAGAACCTCCGAAGCGGCCTTCCTGGCAGGCGACTGGACATAATTACCATGACAGGCCAGTGGGTTCCGATTTATTTTCTTTTGCAAACTATTGACATCCCACCAGACTGTTACCATACCTTCTGAACCTTGACTGTGGCTGGTCCTTATCCAAGTGTATGTTTGTTACTGACTGTGGTAGAGAGAAAGTCTTACTCGAAGTGCTTGCACCCAAAGTTCTATCGATCCAAGACGACCATTTGGTTTCATACGTGTTTCATCACAAAATTACGTGGAAGGAGTCACTGGCCTTCAGAATTATGTACTTTTTTCACGAAAAAATAGTTAACTCGTTGAAGTCAATTTGTTCTTAGCTGGCCAAAACAATGGCGTTTCTTTCGATAAATAAATATTTTAGACTGAACTTTATGAAAGCTTCGTGTTTTAGATTTGTCTGCACTCTATAAACGTTTTCAAGCATATTCTCCCTCGGCGTAATTCCCTTGTGCCACCTTCGGCGTATTCATTATTTCACTCTCAAGCACATTAACCTCGTAGCTTTCTCCAAATAGTTATGAGAGAAGTAGTGCTTCTTTGATATGAAGATGACAGTTAATGCCTGTAATCGATAGTTGCTTATGAAATTATGTGTGATGGTGTCAGACAATGCTTAAAAAGTTATCTGTGTTTGACGAGTGCAATCTGTAGCCCCTAAAATATTTAAGGAAACAGAGATCCAAAAATGTTATTAGAATTCTAATTGTTGAATGGTGTAAGTTATTTATCATCTCGGTAAAAATCAAGCTGCGAGTAAGGAACGGGGCTTTAGCCTTTCTCTGCAAGTCACTCCTCATGCGACTTATTTTCGCACTTGTGCATGACCTGATGAAGACCTTGGTTGTTGAAGCCGTCTTTTGGAAATCACTTCATCATCATTCTGGAAATGTCTGCTACGCAATGTATTCTCCATACGAGGAAAACTTCATTGTGTGTCACGTCAGGAAAATACTGAAAGTGAGGCAAAACTTGACAGCCCAAATAAGCTGCATGGAAGCGAACAGCTGTGGAATTGGTGTGAGGTTTCGCAGAACCCAGCGGGTGGCGACGTGTGACGTCATAGTTCAAAATGTCGTGCGAGCATTGAAAAGTGATCTATGACCAACTTTTACTTCTTCTACTATCTCGATTTTTATATGACGGTGGCTACAATGCACTCCTAAAAATAGTCACCACTTCTTCATCATTCACACTTTTCTTGAGCACACCGGAAGCGTCATCGCCACCTAGCCACCGCGTCATATAAGTGGTATTGTTGCGTGCCCTTCCACTATCTTAACATTGATTTTGGCATCGTAGTTCCCTTTTAGATGCAGGAACCGAATTACCATACGACACACCACTTTATGCTTGGGCTCCGCCATTTCTAACAGCCTGCAGTGGCAGTGTGGCACAGGAATTTTAAGATTTACGGTGACTCCATTCATGTACAGTCGTGGACAAAACGAGCGAGACCCCTCGCCTTATCGTCATGCTGATCCGCACAGCTTTAAAGTCTGCTACACAGCATAACAGGCAAGGCGACTAAGTGCTACCAACATACTATGCACAGGCGTGAATTTGACAAACTATCTGAACTATGTCAGACTGTTTCCAATAATTTGTAAGACTATATTAATGCTGAATAGTGTGTTAAACACAACACGTAAATATAAGACATAAATGAAAGAAGAAACGCTAATTAGCATGAACTGTACTAATAAAAATGAATTTCATCTTATCGAGATAACATAACTGTTTTAGTAAGACAAAGTACCCCAGATCGTTGCGCTTTCGGCCCCGAAACGGTCTGTGTCAACGTTCAGACCAGTCATTCTGGATTACCCTTGCTGACCTACCATGAACGTGTGCTAATTTAGCGATGCATGAAGATTCATAACGAAATTCAGTTAAAAATCATTCAGTGCCACACTTAAATCAATTCAGTTACTGACAGAAGCGGAAAAAGTAGCCAGTAACAAGTATGAAATTCTACAAGAGTTCCATATTGGCATCCACAGGGTGCCAGTACAGAATAAAGGTAGCAATAAAACGTATTGGGGGCGCGAGAATTTCTTAAAATTACTTTACTGATATTCTATCTGCCTCCATCGAGATTAGAACCGAATACAAACCAGACCTTCCTTGCAGTAGCAAACACCTTCCACTACGCTAGCAGACATCCAGACAAACAGCCCTCTATTATTACCCCAGACATGAATAAGCCGGCAATTTCGCATTGAAAATGACAAATTGATCGGAATTTTCTGTTGCATAGAGCTTTCTGGACTCAAAACATGAATTTCCTACCTTCATGTCACCGCTTATGTGAAAATCATTCGGGATGTTTAACAAAATACTCTTATTAGAGAGTAAATTTAGTAGGATAATTCTGCACGACCCCAGGAAATAAACGGCTACATGTTTCGAATTCTCCATTAGACTCGCCACAGCCAGAAAACGTTCATTAGCCGAAGTGTTTCTTAAGCTAGCTGGCAATAGGAATGCTCGCACTTCCAAAACGCGGTGGCATTAATACTGGGATCTGAATTACCACGTGTATAGGCAAATGGATTTTATTTGCATTCCTGTAAACGTGATTTGGATCGAAAGCGTAGCTACGATTAATATGCTGATGTATCGACTGCAACTAGAACATTTCGAATAAAGAGTAGGGTGTATTAGTTATTCGGCCCTCATCTTCGGTAGCAGTCGTAACCATTTTCGTTGTTAGGATTTCGTCACCTAAACCGGTAAAAACGGAACCCTACTAGTCTCACTTTCTTGACCGTCTAAACATAAGGCCGTTTATGTAAAGAAAATTTGCTCGAAATGTCAAAAAACGGCTCCAAGAACTATGAAACCAAACTGCTTAGGTCATCAGTCCCCTAGACCTAGAACTACTTCAACCTAGCTAACCTAACACACGTCCATGCCCGGGGAAGGATTCGAACTGACGACCCAAGCAGCCGCGCGGTCCGCGATAGACGCAGTTGAACGCACGGCAAACCCACGCCGGCAAGCTGTTAATATCATCTGATATTGCTAAAAAGATATTCACTTCAGGTGAATGATTTTCTGCGCAGTTCATTTAAGACAGAATAACTAAAATATATTTGATGTTACGGAAGAGGAAGGACGCCTAACTCATTTCCCTCCCTTTATTTATGATGTTAGATTCGCAATCTGAGCATACGTATTTTCCATAACCATACTTTGGCGTCACACAGATGTGCGAATGCAACACATTGGCGTACACTTGAGATATTTCGTTTCCCACGAAGTGGTGGCAGACGATGCTGTGGCGTCTTCGAAGCGCGAGCTTCGTCAGTGCAAACTATCTCAGCACAGCTGAGCGAACGTTTTCTTCCTGCTGACAGTCTAATGGACAATGGCAACATCGTAGGATACGTTTGACAACTATGTGACTATCGATTTACGTTCCTGAATGGTTCATAATTATGTTAGTAAATCCACTGTATATTTTTATGTGCTTTAAATTACATTTGCTACATGATTCGCACTGAAAACGTAGGAAATGTATGTTATTTGGTCCAGGAAGCACGTTCCAACAGAAATTGCTGCTTACATTGACATTTATGTTGCGAATTAGTCGACTTATCCATCACGTTTTATTGCTACCTTTATTCTGTACTGGCGCGCTGTGGATGTCAATATGGAACTTGTAGAATTTCATACTTGTTGCTGGCTACTTTTTCCGCTTCTGTCAATAATTGAATTGACTTAAGTGTGGCACTAAATGATTTTTAACTGAATTTCGTTATGAATCTTCATGCATCGCTAAATTTGCACACTTTCACGGTAGGTCAGCAATGGTAATCCAGTATGACTGGTCTGAACGTTGACACAGACCGTTTCGCGGCCGAATGCGCAACGATGCTTGATGTTACGGAAGAGGAAGGACGCCTAACTCATTTCCCTCCCTTTATTTATGTTCCCACGAAGTGGTGGCAGACGATGCTGTTTGTCTTACTAAAACAGTTATGTTATCTCGAAAAGCTGAAATTCATTTTTATTAGTACAGTTCATGCTAATTAGCATTTCTTCTTTCATTTATGTCTTATATTTACGTGTTGTGTTTAACCCACTAATCAGCATTAATATAGTCTTACAAATTATTGAAAACAGTCTGACGTAGTTCAGATAGTTTGTCAATTTCACGCTTGCGCATAGTATGTTGGTAGCACTTATTAGCGAAAGTTGTTAAGGAGGTTAATAAGGGCGGCGTAGGATTAGTCTCGTCAGCTGTTGATGAATTTGTGTGTGCATTGGCGGATATTGGTGAATTATTTTTGAAGGAAGGTAGTAATGAGGTTTTATGTGCTGAAGTTACGAAAATTGAAGCTTCTGGTATTGATACTTCAGAGGAAGGAATCTGTGTTTATCTATCTATTAAGGGAGGTGAACCCGAAATTCTGGACGGATCTGTGGATTTTGAATGTTTGTTTGAGAATGAATGTGGATCTGAATTCGATGTGCGATCTCAAATGAATGTGATGCAGGAGCGCGTAGGAGAGGAAAAGGTATTATGCTCAAGTTTAAATCAAAAAGCAGCGGAATTTAATGGTACTGGTGATTCTGAAATTGCACGACGCTCTAGCTATAATTTAAGTAATGTAACGGCAGAAGATGGTGAACTTATGAACGGTTCTTATATTGGTGATTTATCGACACAAGTAAATGAGGTTTTATGTAGCGAGTTGTATGATGTATCAGCGGCTGTTGAAAGTGCTGTTTGTGAAAATATTTGTAATGACGTGGAAGTAGAAAGTAATGCTTTATTTCATGATAATGATGTTGTAGCTATTAATGTCGATAATAATAAGGGAGAATACAGTGAATTTGATTCTAATATAGATAGTGATATTTGGACATAATGGTATCTTAAGGAGGACTGTGATTTTACTGTAATTGATTGGCGATGATACGGTGGAACATTACGACAGTTATTACCTCATTTGTGGACTCGAGAGAAGTTTAAGATAGCGAGAGGTCTAGAAGGGAGAAAAAATGAAGTTGGGGAAAAAGAAGCATTTATTGAATTATTTTGGGATGAGTACGAAATTGAGGGGTCGATCGAACAGGATATGTGTACTCTAGAGATGGAAGAGAAGGGGAAAGAAGTTTAAGAAATAAGTGTAATTTACAATGTTTTATTTCAGTATTTATCGTAGTGTGTTTATTGTTTCGTGGCATAAGGATTTTTTTGGCACAAGATCTGTGCAGTTATGAAGACATACTTCTAGACGCCCATTTGGGTGCGAGGTGGTCAGAGAACTCGATTACTTGGTGAACGTTATGAAGTCAAAATCAGTGCATGGTATGCATATAAATTAGGTTTTTGGGGTCTGTAAGGAATTTATTTATGTGTATATATGTTTTAGGCTTAAGTTTTTGTATGGATTTATGTTAGTTGTGATTTCCAAATTATAAATTATGGTCACGCCAATTTGCGCGCAGGGAGGTCGGAGATATTTGGAAAATGAAACTTAATAATGCTTATCTAGGAAGACAGAGGTATGAAACTTCCTGGCAGATTAAAACTGTGTGCCCGACCGAGACTCGAACTCGGGACCTTTGCCTTTCGCGAGCAAGTGCTTTACCATCTGAGCTACCGAAGCACGACTCACGTTCGGTACTCACAGCTTTACTTCTGCCAGTATCTCGTCTCCTACCTTCCAAACTTTACAGAAGCTCTTCTGCGAACCTTGCAGACAGTTTTAATCTGCCAGGAAGTTTCATATCAGCGCACACTCCGCTGCAGAGTGAAAATCTCATTCTGGAGACAGAGGTATGTTTATCTTCTTGACTAAGAACCAGGGCGTGTAATACGAGACGTGTGGTTCAACCCCTAGAAGAGTTTGAGCCAAGAGATTTCGACGAAGAGGAAACGCTTGTGATCCCGAACATCTTTATCATGTTAGTTCGCACCGTTTCAGCCTGCTGCATCTGACAACAGGTCGCACTATCAGTCCAACGTTACAGTTTCAATGCAATTCGTTTGTCATAGCGGTGGGAGCAGCAAAATGAACGACCAAACTTAAAAGCGACTGAGAAGAACCAAACATTGGAAAATATGTACCATTCACTGAACAGAGAAGGAAACAAGGAAAAATTGTTTGTGTACTTATGAGGCTGTTTCTAAAAAATCGGAAGGTGTTTCGCAATGCAAATTGTCTATACAGTTACTAAAACTTCATTCGTGAACCTCGAGTATATAACGACATGTTTTTAAATATGACCAGCAGTTTCCTCACTCCATAAATATTTTGAAATACTACACGAGATTAATGGCTGAGAAGTGTGCTGAAATGTGCGCTAAGGACTCGAGACCATTTAGCAATATATAGCCCATCTACACTTAGGGCAAACAATGATTAAAATAGGAAAAAAATTATGGCTCAGTGGATATTAAAAAACGTATTCTGCTGGTATTCAACGGAGTACGAAGAAAGCTCATTATGAAAGAAAAACTTCTTCTTTCATGCATAACTTTATAGATTAACGTGATATAAGAAACGAACTATTTGCTAAAATGCATCTGAAAAATTTTGAATGAATTGTCTTGGCCATTTAAAAGAATTCAGCGAACTCATAATACATATCTGGAGAAATTAATTAAAACTGGTATAAATATGGTCATATTTAGTTGAATCAAAATTAGGTTACAGGAAATGCGCTTCCTACACCTTACTTTAGTTGGCATTGCAGCGTAATAGACGTGTTGAGATTCTTAAGTGCAAACGATCTCGGCTTCCCGATATGGTTCTGCTTACTACAGAAATCATGTATATGAGGTGGCCTCATGATGGCTCGGATAGAGAATAACCAGCAGTAGCAGAAAGAGGGTGAAGTCCCAGAGAAAACCGTTCATATCGAAATAAATAAATAAGCCAGAAGTACGTCGAAAAGGAAAAAAAGGACAAATTAAATCCAAAATTTTGTTGACTATACGAACTAATGTGAATATACATTACATAGAGCCTCGTCATGTGGTACTAAGGTTAAAGAAAAGGCTTTTCGTCAGTCTCCAAATCAGTGTCATAACACTGGAATGAAAGCGTACAGAATAAACTGCTATGTAGCGCAGGGCCGCGGCAAGACGATCAGGTAAGCAAGATTGCTGTATCTCAGTTGGGTTGGGCGTGGCTTATGTGGGAATAAAGCAGCCTTTCCTTTCTGCTGGTAACGGGCAGCAGCTTACCAGCCTGCCGAACGGGCGAGCATGGTCAATTTAATAGGGGAATGTGTACACCTCTGTTGGAAATGTCGAATGGCGTGAGAGAAGATTCTGTTTCAATTACCTTGAAAGTGAGCACGAAATTGTCGCGAACCACATTTGTTGCCCCAAATGAAGTCTTTTGGAAGCAACTCATATTTCTGGAGTTTTGTAAGGAAATGTTCGGAATCTGCTCCTATTGCAGTAACCAATGAACGAAATTTGACTTTACCACTAGCGTAAAACAATCCAGGGTTTCATTTCTGTATTTCACTGCTTTTCATTGTGGCCACACAACGATAATCGATCCAATAGCAATGGATTGTTGTGCGCTGTAACCAGCTGCCACGTTGTAACGGACTGCAGCTCGATGAGTATTCAACACAACATTCATTTGTCTTCTTGCACGATTATTCAAATTCATTCGCACGCGATTGGTTTCCACCGGCCGAAGATGTCTCAAATCGAAGCATGTCATCGTTCTTTGCATTTTCTTCTGTTTGTTGTGTACTTGAAGAATGTGTTTATAATAATCGATTGATTTCAATTTCATACCGCTCCGAGCGGTTCTAGGCGCTTCAGTCTGGAACCGTGCGATCGCTACGATCGCAGGTTCGAATCCTGCCTCGGGCATGGATGTGTGTGATGTCCTTAGGTTCGTTAGGTTTAAGTAGTTCTAAGTTACAGGAGACTGATGACCTCAGATGTTAAGTCCCATACTGCTCAGAGCCATTTCAACCATTTCATACCGCTCTTCGTTTTGCTCTACAGTTCGATTATATCGAAAATGCATTGCGAGTTCAGCAACCTAAATCGCCCCGTTGTATTGGCGGCCTCG
Source organism: Schistocerca piceifrons (assembly GCF_021461385.2). Lineage (NCBI taxonomy): Eukaryota > Metazoa > Arthropoda > Insecta > Orthoptera > Acrididae > Schistocerca > Schistocerca piceifrons. The sequence goes on along the minus strand of NC_060138.1, from coordinate 140,350,519 downwards.
CAGTGGGGTTAAACTGTGTCAATTCCATTCAGTCATATCGATTCCAACACAACGTGCGATGCAAATAATCAGAATTGAGCTAAAAATGGACAACTTATTCAATTTTTTGTTACTGTATAACCGTGCTTTGCTTCAAAACTCCCAGCCTTTCAGAAGTTAATCTGTTAATTTATGTGAGAGAAAACGTTGGACGCCTAATTCATTTCATGAAACGATTGCGATGAACTCACATCAGAACCACTGTTCGACAGACAATAAACAAATGATCAAATTTTCGTCACTACCTTTCAACTGCGTTCGTCCAGAATTCTACTATCAGCTGGAAAACGAGGTTTGCGCACGTAGTAGCAAAAGAAATTGAAATTGGGACGGAAATAAAATAACTACATTTGTCTTACAGATCGCGGAACAACACGAAAGCAAATTTTATTTTATTTTATTTTCTCCTGGAATGAGTCCTTTCAGATTTTTTTCTCCAGATCGTCTTATTTTTATTCCATTGAGAACATTCTGCTGACTTATTTCTATCACGGGAGCATGACAGACTTAACAAAAACAGAATAAACGAAATAAGTAGCCTCTATAGCTAGTTATGATCGAGAGAGCATCGAAAACGTATAATTTTTTAAAAATTTTCCTGAATTTTTCGCCTTTGGTTTGTAACAGCCCCTAATTCATTCTTTCCTGAAAAGTTTTCCATAACGGAAAAGATAAGCGAGCCCATCGTTCGAATCTTCAGTTACAGTACTGAGTTCATAAAAAGCCATGGAAAAAAGCGCTTTCGGGTATTCCCGAATTCTCCAATTTTTCAGGCTACGTTTCCAATTTTTCTTTCTCTAAAAACCTGATTCGGAGACTATTAAATACCAGTTTTTTCTTAAATTAGCCGAATCGCTCCAGCCGTTCTCAGTTTATGCACTGACTAACGAACAGTATTTGATTTTTGTTTATATGGATACGTTACTTTGAACGAAGCGGGTGCTGGCAGCCACTTAACGGCGGTGAAACAGGCCCTCAGAAAGTGTCTGACAATACCGGCAGAAAGACAGAGGAACGCTGTGGCCTCCGCCGATAAACGACACCGAAGATAATAGGCCGAGGTCCCTCTTCCTTATGAATTTAATCCGAATCCTTAAGTAGCCGTGCTCCACAATTCCGAACTGGCTGCTCAGAGTTCCTTCGTTAACGCCTTTCTCGGCCCTTTCGCGGTGCCGATATCGTTATCGACCGGCGTCTCATCCCGACCGCCAGCACTCGAGACGCGATTGGCTGTCGCCGGCCGATGAATGGCCTCTGGTAATTACGGAGGCGTCTGTGCAGACGGGGGAGGAGGCGGAGCGGCTTCAAAGCGTGGGAGGGGGGGGGGGGGCGCCGTCTCCAGAGCGAGGGTGGGAGGTCCGCCGCCTGCGTCTTTTGTCCTGCGCCGCCTTTAGCCGTTATTGCCGGCGTTCTACGGTAATGAATCAGACGTCCCAGATCTATGGTCTCAATAAGCCACTAATGGCGTAACAAGCTAATGAAACACTTGTAATAGTACCGTCCCTCTCCCAAAACACTGCTGCCATATACCAGCATGGTTCCTTAGAAAAGGCCGCAGCTCATTTTTCTTATCTTGTCCTCTATTTTGACACCTCTCTGATATCTGACTCACTAAATGCAGTAACTACATCCACTATAATAGCCAATTACGTATGTGATTATTTACGAGTATAGGTAACAAATCTAAGGGACTCTAAAGAGAAGGAATATTTATTTTAATATTCTAATGGCAGAAAACTGGAACATACATTATTTTTCTTCACAACATCCCTGCACTTCAACGCACTTTGTGCAACATTTCACAAGTTTTTTGATTCCGTTGAAAATAAAGTTTTTTGGTTGCACCTGTAACTAATTTTGTACCCCATAAATGGCTTCTGCATCGGTTACAAATATTCTGCCCTGAGCGCTTTCTTCATTGGTCCAAACGCAAGGAAATCGCTTGGAGCCAGGTCTGGACTGTATGGCGGGTGTTCCAGCAGCAATTCGAATCCCAAATCTATTACTGTTTCAGCCGTGTGTTTGGCGGAATGTAGCAGAGCGTTATCTTGCTGCAGGGTTATAGTTTATCGCAGTTTTAAGCGACGTTTGGATCTGATTGCAGGTTTCAGCTTAGTTTGCAACATGTCACAACAGTTCTCACTATTCACAGTTTCGCTTCTAAATGTGAAATTAACAGCTATCTTATCTTCCATGTCCTAGAACAGTATTAGCATAATCTTACCAGATGATAGTTGATGTTTAATTTGCTTAACGTCTGGTGATGACTGGTGTTTCCAAACCATGCTCGCAGCCTTACTTTCCTGTTCGTGATGACTCACCCACGTTTCGTCTACAGTAACAATTTTCCGTAAAAATCCATCTCCCTCGCGATGGTTACGGGCCAAATGTTTACAAGAGCTCTCCATCCTTTGCGCCTTATGCTGCCCTGCCAATTCTCTCAGTATCCACCTTGCACACATTTTCCGAAAATTTAGCTTGTCGTGTAAGATGGAATACGCTGAATCATGAGTATGTAAGGTACTGGCGGTTCGTCCACTGTCATTCGACTGTTTTCCATCACGATTCCCTCAACGACTACCAAATTATCCTCAGTTGTTCATATCAATGGCCTGCCAGATCTTTTCTCGTCACATAAAGAAGGTCATCCACGTTCGAAGAGCTCAGTCCAGTCGTAGACCTTGCTTCGCGATAAATAGCTGTCACCATACTGCCCTTGGATTCTACGACTAATTGCTGCAGACTTAACAACTCGAGCAAACAAAAAACGAATCATTGCTCTCATTCCCTCCTTGTGTAAGATCGACAATGGAGCTCCCATGTTTCGGGGTCTCCTACAAACTAACACGGGAATGAGAGTGACACGTTGTATAGAATTGTAGCAGACTACGGTACTTCAGTTCTGAATACTAGCAGTGTTAGGAATCCCTACGAATAGAAACTGCGAAAGTCCCTTTATTCTTCGACTTTCCCTTTTACTTTTGAATTGATCGCCTTCATCCAAACTTTTGATTTCAGAGTGCCACGTACAACCATATAACCATGGCTATGTCCTCCTTTACAGTTTTTGCCCCCTACAATCATGAAAGGTATTTCCTCATGTCTTAACACGTATCCTATAAGTTTTCTTTCCACATGCTCGTTTCTTTGCTGATTCTGCCGTGGAACAAAGAGTGTGCAGAATGGGAATTCTGCCGGCGCGGTGGCCGTGCGGTTCTAGGCGCTGCAGTCCGGAACCGCGGGACTGCTACGTTCGCAGGTTCGAATCCTGCCTCGGGCCTGGATGTGTGTGATGTCCTTAGGTTAGTTAGGTTTAAGTAGTTCTAAGTTCTAGGGGGACTGATGACCTAAGATGTTAAGTCCCATAGTGCTCAGAGCCATTTGAACCAGCCAATGGGAACTCTGATGGAAAGCGTGAGCAAAAATTTAGTGCGCACGACGTCTTTATGTGTTTCCTTCACATCTTAATATAGTATCTCTCATTTAATTTTGAGGAAAGCAATAGGCGCACACAATTTACTTCTCTCGTATTTTATAGTCTCATATCACATCATGATGAAGTAGTGTCTGTTTTTTTCCGATATAGGTCGTAGTTAGTGTGATAATTTACAAGTACTCTGTAACACTGGCTACTTTGCGTTCGGTTCATTTTAGGTGATACGTTGCTGTGTACTAAATGCAGCTAACATACCGAAATTGTTTCTTAAGTTACAACGAAAGCCATACAGCGCTACAGTATGGAGAAAATAGAAGTTAAAATATTTTATCTGAGCTCGCTGCCTGAGTGGGCCATATGTAAATAGCCTGCAGCTGAGACAGGTGAGCAGTTGATGCATGTAGACGCACGTTTCTCCAGTTGGCGACCTCTAATTTTTGTTTTACTGACTGCTGGAGGAAAAAGAGGGGGGAAGGTATTTCAACATTAACAGTTATGTAATGGAAAAGCTGAAACACATCTCATATTATGGACAAAACTTGACAAAAATTTATTTACGACACTTATCAATCGTCATTTGTTGTTGTTGTTGTTGTGGTCTTCGGTCCTGGGACTGGTTTGATGCAGCTCTCCATGCTACTCTATCCTGTGCAAGCTTCTTCATCTCCCAGTACCTACTGCAACCTACATCCTTCTGAATCTGCTTAGTGTATTCATCTCTTGGTCTCCCTCTACGATTTTTACCCTCCACGCTGCCCTCCAATACTAAATTGGTGATCCCTCAATGTCTCAGAACATGTCCTACCAACCGATCCCTTCTTCTAGTCAAGTTGTGCCACAAGCTCCTCTTCTCCCCAATTCTATTCAGTACCTCCTCATTAGTTATGTAGTCTACCCATCTAATCTTCAGCATTCTTCTGTAGCACCACATTTCGAAAGCTTCTATTCTCTTCTTGTCTGAACTATTTATTGTCCACGTTTCACTTCCATACATGGTTACACTCCATACAAATACTTTCAGAAACGACTTCATGACACTGAAGTCTATGCTCGATGTTAACTAATTTTTCTGCTTCAGAAACGCTTTCCTTGCCATTGCCAGTCTACATTTTATATCCTCTCTACTTCGACCATCATCAGTTATTTTGCTCCCCAAATAGCAAAACTCCTTTACTACTTTAAGTGTCTCATTTCCTAATCTAATTCCCTCAGCATCACCCGAATTAATTCGACTACATTCCATTATCCTTGTTTTGCTTTGATGTTCATCTTATACCCTCCTTTCAAGACACTGTCCATTCCGTTCAACTGCTCCTCCAAGTAGTTTGCTGTCTCTGACAGAATGACAATGTCATCGGCGAACCTCAAAGTTTTTATTTCTTCTCCATGGATTTTAATTCCTACTCCGAACTTTTCTTTTGTTTCCTTTATTGCTTGGTCAATATACAGATTGAATAACATCAGGGATAGGGTACAACCCTGTCTCACTCCCTTCCCAACCACTGCTTCCCTTTCATACCCCTCGACTCTTATAACTGCCATCTGGGTTCTGTACAAATTGTAAATAGCCTTTCGCTCCCTGTTTTTTACCCCTGCCACCTTCAGAATTTGAAAGAGAGTATTCCAGTCAACATTGTCAAAAGCTTTCTCTAAGTCTACAAATCCTAGAAACGTAGGTTTGCCTTTCCTTAATCTTTCTTCTAAGATAAGTCGTAGGGTCAATATTGCCTCACGTGTTCCAACATTTCTACGGAATCCAAACTGATCTTCCCCGGGGTCGGCTTCTATCAGTTTTTCCATTCGTCTCTAAAGAATTCGCGTTAGTATTTTGCAGCTGTGACTTATTAAACTGATAGTTCGGTAATTTTCACATCTGTCAACACCTGCTTTCTTTGGGATTGAAATTATTATATTTTTCTTGAAGTCTGAGCATATTTCGCCTGTCTCATACATCTTGCTCACCAGATGGTAGAGTTTTATCAGGACTGGCTCTCCGAAGGCTGTCAGTAGTTCTAATGGAATGTTGTCTACTCTGGGGTCCTTGTTTCGACTCAGGTCTTTCAGTGCTCTGTCAAACTCTTCACGCAGTATCATATCTCCCATTTCATCTTCATCTACATCCTCTTCCATTTCCAAAATATTGTCGTCAAGTACATCACCCTTGTATAGACCCTCTACATACTCCTTCCACCTTTCTGCTTTCCCTTCTTTGCTTCGTCATTTACGAATATGAATAGGATTCATATTGTATAATTTGTTACAGTGAACTTAAAGATCTGGACATAATTTAAATATTTGTATAAATTATACGTTAATGCAACCTACTGCCTTCATTTAAAGTAATATGTATTTGTTTTCTTCAGATTTAAAACATTAATGAAAATTCCAGCACCGACATGAACACTGAAAGTCCTCCACAGTGTCTCATAACATCTGTTTCTGTTGGTAGTGAAATTGATTTGCCGGCTCAGAGACCCAGAATAGTGCAATTAAGAAGTAAAATAAAAATTCTGCAAGCTTCATTGTCTTCTAAAGCTAAAAGCAGTGGCAGTTCACAGCTTTTTACATGTAAACCCTATTGAATTATTTCATTAGCGTTTCCCTTCGTAAAAGTTCTCACGTAGTAGGTTGGCTCAGTTCCGTTTCGTTGGCTGTATTCGGCTTCAGTACGGCGTCGTATGCAATCTTGACTTCATACAAACCAAAGGAGCCGATGACTCCGCCCCCCCCCCCCCCCCCGCCCTCCGCCCTGCCACCGCACCCGCAACCCTTTACTTCCTGTACGCTGGTTATTCTGTGATTCTGCAGACAGTCACATTTAAACCAGTTCATTAAAAGTTTCCCTTCAGGTTTTTCATTTTTACGCTAGTTATGATTCGCTAAACTACTGCAAAGACTTTCTGTAGCCAGGTTCTTGACTGTGTTGAGTGGTACTTAGGTAAATAAATAAGTGAAATCAAAGTGAACTAGAAATTAGAATATAAATGGAAAACTTGGTTTAGTTTAGAGAGTTACATACTCGCATTCAGCGGGCAGAACAGCAGAACAGAAGAGACAATGACCGTGAAGTCAGCAAGTTCCACATAAGCGGGCGCTGTCGATTCAGCCGTCAGGGCATCGCCCGACCGGCTCACGTGTTTCTCAGTTGTCGCATGTGAGCAAAGGCCCTCGCCTACATTCCAAGAGCCAATGACCGACGTTAAGAAGATTCTTCGAGAAGCTGTCCAACGTGACGGAAGAGGCAATGACCGGCTCACGCGTTTCTCAGTCGTCACATGCGATCAGAGGTCCCCGCCTACATTCCAAGAGCCAATGACCGACGTTAAGAAGATTCTTCGAGAAGCTTTTCAACGTGACAGAAGAGGCAATGGCCGTGAAGTCGTTCACCTCCAGTGAACTGAAGTGAACAAATACGCGAGACGCGGTGGGCCAGACAGATGAAGACAGATGAAGACGGGGACGAAGACGAAGACGGAGACAGGGACGGAGACGAAGACGAGAGACGAAGGAAGAAAAGAAGAGTAGCAGTAGTTTTCAGTCAGTTTCGGTGCTGAAGACCGTCATGCAAGAAGAGACTGCATCATGCACAGACGCACCAAGTCCGCCGCTGTAATGGAATAGCAAGCAGCAGCTGCAGCGCCAGAAGACAGAAGTTAAAAGGTATTTGAAGTCTGATTTTTACGTACCCGGGTGACTCGTGAGGACGGGAAGGAGACGGCCTCACCTCAGCAGTCACCTGTGAGCTGGGATGAAGATCTGACAGCCGAAGACTGGCAAGCGGGAGTCCGTGGTTCGAGATCGGGACACTGGCCTTGCCCCGCCGCGCCGCTCCGCTGGTCGACGCACAACACACGCGGCCGCTTAGAGAAGAGAAACACTGGGACGCCACATCCAAGGTATCACCATCCGATGCACGACTTCGCTCGCAATAATTAAACGGGCCACCTCGCGCTGCGCGTCTCCAGTCAACTGGGCGAGACGGCGACACGAGATACACACCGCTACGCGTAATCAGACGCCGCCGCTGCCGCCGCCGCCGCCGCTGCCGCAGCAGAAGACTTCACAACGACACAGCTGCCACTCTCCGAACCAGAACATCCCGTAAGATACAGTTGTACAAATCTTCAATAAATGTTATCTTATGTAAAAATGATGTTTCATTCGACCTCATACCCGAGCCAAGGGAGAACCCACCCTGCCCACATGTTGTTAAGAGAGAAAAGTTAATTTATTTAATATTTTCACCCTGACAGAATGCTTTAGAATGCTCATCCTGACAATTGACAGCATCCAAAGAGAAAACCCAGTGTCACATTTAGTAACACAACTGTTACATTTGGGTGTCAGAAGCCGTTTTAGTTGTTACAACTGCTACAGTCTTTGGCAGGTGTGTCTGTAGCCGATACGTTGGAAGGACAGTTGGTTACCCAATGAGATGACCATGTGGCAGAGTTGACTCGAAGAATGCCCCAATGGTCACGAGACAGAGGTACTCTGTTTTCGACATAATGCTGACAAAATTCTGTTTGCAGCATTTCGGCGCTTTCCGTTCAGGCCCTTCGTGCATGTCAAAACAGGTTTGTGGACGCTATGGTTCAAATGGCTCTGAGCACTGTAGAACAACTTCTGAGGTCATCAGTCCCCTAGAACCTAGAACTAAAACCTAACTAACCTAAGGACATCACACACATCCATGCCCCAGGCAGGATTCGAACCTGCGACCGTAGCGGTCGCGCGGTTCCAGACTGTAGCGCCCTGAAATGCTTCAAATGGCTCTGAGCACTATGGTACTTAACTTCTGAGGTCATCAGTCGCATAGAACATAGAACTAATCAAACCTAACTAACCTAAGGACATCACACAGATCCATGCCGGAGGCAGGATTCGAACATGTGACTGTAGCGGTCGTTCGGCTCCACACTACAGCGCCTAGAACCGCACGGCCACTCCGGCCGGCTATAGCGCCCTGAACGGCTCGACGCTGTGAAGTGATTTGAAGTAACGTTCTCATGGCCATTCCCATGTGCAGTAAATCACAAGGATTACGGTAATGGCCTGGCAACACTCAAGCAGCATAATGTAATATCTTGTTTGCATCGCTTTCAGTGCTTTATATCTACCTTAAGTCGAGTGCAGACTTAATTTCCGTTGTTCAAAGAGAGTGAGCTTGTTTCATACTTGCGGCACAGTATCAGTATTACACATAATCATATGTGAGGTTAGCGTACGGCATTCATTATATTCACACTATATAATTGCTGAGATGATTCTAGAGTGCATGGAGATTACTTTTGTCCTAATTCTCATGTATATTCTAATTAAACCGTCTGGTTCGTCACAGGACCAGTCTAAATTTATTTCTTGTCTCTTACCACTAATCAGGAATTTCACTAAATCATCTTCGATTAATTTTCTTGTCTCAGTAATACAAGAAATTAGCACAATTTTCCAGCTGTTCACACGTACTCTTCTATTCACGCTTGAGACAGTATTTGATTTGAGAACAAGACTACGTGTGTTTGCCTCTGCGAAATTGCTAGTAGAAAAGAAGCAATCAGCAGAAATAGTTTGTATTCTTTGCATACCTTTACAGCGATGTAAATCAGTTTTGGCGAGACTCGGAGGCTTGATGCTGCCCTACATGATGTTTGACATGACTTTAGTTTCATGTTCTTTTCGGGTTAGAGGTAGCCTTCCAAAGTGTTGTTCATTGCACATTATCCGCCTATAAGTGAATTCACACATATGCTTACGAATCATTCTTGATGTAATTGCGATGTCGGATTCTTTCAAATATTCATTCAAGCTCTACTTTTCATTACCGTTGCGCAATGAAAGCATCTCCTTTTCTTAATATTTCTGCTAAAATGGTCAGATAACGTTCTTAATTATTCTTGGATCAAAATTACGCATTAAAAGGGAACGTTCTCCGGAATTTTACTGAAGTCAATGTCTTATGCATACAGATTACTTCAAGACGTGAGTAGAAAGCTTTTGGTCTATTTTCTCTTATCATACAACCCAATTTTCAAAATCCTTCTATAGCAACACTGAAGTGGAAAGAAGACAAGAATTTCTTATCAGATGACTATAGGGTAAGATCAACAGCATCAGAAAATGTGTATCGGGAGTAGGATTCGTTATGAATAGGAAGGTAGGGCAGAGAGAGTGTTACAGTCAACAGCTCATTGACAGGATTGTTCCTATCAGAATCGACAGCAGACCAACACCGACACAATCATTCAGGTATACATGCCGAAGTCGCAAGCTAAATTTGAAGAGATGGAGAGAGTCTATTAGGATATTGAAAGGGTAACGCAGTACGTAAATGGAGGTGAAAACCTAATAGTCATGAGGGACTGGAATGCAGTTGTAGGGCAAGGAGTGGAAGAAAAGTTTCCAGGAGAATATAGGCTTGGAACAAGGAATGAGAGAGGAGAAAAATTAATTGAGTTCTGTAATAAATTTCAGCTACTAATAGCGAATACTCTGTTCAAGAATCACAAGAGGAGGAGGTATACTTGAAAAAGACCGGGTGATACGGGAAGATTTCAGTTACATTACACGACGGTCAGACAGAGATTCCGAAATCAGATACTGGATTTTAAGGTGCACCCTGGAGCAGGTACAGGCTCAGAACACAATATAGTAACGATGAAGAGTAGGCTGAAGTTTAAGATATTATTCAGGAAGAACCAATACGCAAAGAAGTGGGATACGGAAGTACTAAGGAATGACGAGACACGGTTGAAGTTCTCGAAGGAATACATAGATATAAAGAATGTTACTGGGAAGAAACCATGGGTAACAGAAGAAATACTACAATTGATCGATGAAAGGAGAAAGTACAATAATGTTCTGGGAAACTCAGAAATAGAGAAATGCAGGTCGCTGAAGAATGAAATAAATAGTAAGTGCAGGGAAGGTAAGGTGATATGGCTGCAGGAAAAATGTGAAAACATCGAAAAACAAATGATTGCCGGAAGGGCAGACTCAGCACACAGAAAGTCAAAACTTCCTTCGGCGATATGAAAATCGAGGGTGATAACGGGAATTCCACTGGTAAGTGTAGAGGAGAGAGCGAATAGGTGGAAATAATACATCGAAAGCCTCTATGAGGGGGAAGATTTGTCTGATGTGATAGAAGAAGAAACAGAAGACGACTTAGAAGAGACGTGGGATCAAGGAGGAGAATCATAAATTAAAAGAGCTTGGGAGGACTTAAGGTCAAATAAGGCTGAAGGGATAGATAACATTCCGTCAGAATTTCTAAAATCATTGACGGAAGTGGCAACAAAACGACTATTCACATTGGTGTGTCGAATGTATGAGTCTGGCGACGTATCATCTGACTTTCGGGAAAGCATCGTTCACGCAATTCCGAAGACGGTAAGAGCTGAGAGGTGCAAGAATTATCGCACAATCAGCATAAGAGCAAACGTATCCAAGAATAACGTACAGGGAGTGGGAGTTTATAAATGAATATCGGGGTTTTAACGCTTAACTTACAGTTATAAAAGATATGTCAAATGAAAGAACAACTCAAACAGTTTTACCAAGAACCTTATAAATGTTCAATGTGAGCACCATTTGTCACATGGCACACATAAAGTGTATAGCCGAGCGCTGTATAGACCGCAAGGGGCCCAATGACAGGGCTGGGTTTGCATGGGCTCCACGTTCACCCACCCTAACGCCATGCGATTTTTTCCTTTGGGGCTTCATCAAGGATCGTGTGTACGTGCCTACCCTACCAGTAGACTTCCCAGAATTAAGAAACCGGGTTGAAGCAGCTGTTGCTATAATCACTGAAGACACACTTACCAACGTTTGGAAATAACACGGCTATACACTTGATGTGTGCCGTGCGACAAACGGTGCTAACATTGAACATTTATAAGGTTCTCTGTAAAACTGTCTGAGTTGCTCTTTCGTTTGACATATCATTTATAACTATAAGTTTAACATAATAAATATTATAAAGCGTTAAAAGCCCGATATTCGCCGGTCGATGTGGCCGAGCGGTTCTAGGCGCTACAGTATGGAACCGCGCGACCGCTACGGTCGCAGGTTCGAATCCTGCATCGGCCATGGGTGTGTGTGATGTGCTTTGGTTAGTTAGGTTTAAGTAGTTCTAAGTTCTAGGGGACTGATGACCTCAGAAGTTAAGTCCCACAGTAACAACACGACGAAGAAAACACACTGCCTGAATTTACGTCAATGGCCAGGGCAGGTAACCGGAAAGATAACGGCCACAAGGCAGAAGATTCCGCTGGTGCACTTCAATTCAAAATAACCAACAGGAGGGCGGCTAGAATTTCGCCGACTTGGGACCACACGTTGTTGCTCACGGGGATGTCCCAACAGCCCACAACGAAATTCAAACGACACAATGTGAACAGCTGGGGCTGGCTGGTAGGTTAAGTAAAGACTCAACTTTCGTGTCCGGGGTCGGTGAGCTACGGACCTCGTAGCAACGGGAAGAGCCCGTCACACTCCGACTGCGCGTGGACGTCACCAGCGGCCTCGGCCAGACATGCGCCACGGAGACTTCCTCGCTGCTCCACGCCAACCGACCAACTACTCAGGCCCGGAAACGGTGAAAGCACCAAATATACGTCGGCCGATGAGACGACCAACCGAACGACCAAACAACGGTCGTCCCACTCCAATCTCTCTCCGTCGGACAGTTCATGTGTGCGTCGCCAACGGGCGGCGAGCACTGGCTGTCGACGCCTCACCGGCGCTCCATCCCCGGCTCACTGTGCTGCGTCCCGACTGTGGTGTCACTGCCAGACACCACACTTGCTACGTGGTAGCCTTTAAATCGGCTGCGGTTCGTTAGTATAAGTCGGATCCACGTGTCACCACTATCAGTGATTGCAGACCGAGCGCCGCCACACGGCAGGTCTAGTCTAGAGAGATTTCCTAGCACTCGCCCCAGTTGTACAGCCGACTTTGCTAGCGATTGTTCACTCTCTACATACGCTCTCATTTGCAGAGACGACAGTTTAGCATAGCCTTCAGCTACGTCATTTGTTACGACCTAGCAAGGCGCCATATTCTTCAAGAATGTATTCTGAACAGATAATATTGTGAATCATGTACCGCCAAGAGCGACGTTCATCATTAATGGATTAAAGTTAAGTATCAAACTAATTACGTCCGCTTTCTGAATTCTAATTCCTTGTCATGTTCCAGACCTCACGTCAGTATAGTCCTTCCCTCCTCACGCCACCCTGCGTGAGCTAAAACGTGTGCATTTCGGCCTCCTCTCGTAACACGGTGTTGGCTCTTCTGCCAAAACAACACCGACTGCACTAGTGGTCCATTTCCAACTGACTGTCAGACGAACGACGGTCCGGAAGTACTATCAGTCGCTCCAGAGATGGTACGACAGTGCACTTATCGAAACGCGCTTCTGCTGCCGCTCACGGGCAAGTAAGGCAGGAAGTTAGTGACGCCAATAAATGGAATAAGAAAACGAGGCGGCAGTACCGTAATAGATGACAAACAATAAATGGCATGAACACGAGCAGTGCACGGCTCACATACAGCCCACAGAAATATTAACTTTGTACACGACTTTAAGCACGGGAAACCCACTCACAAATAACCGATAATCTCTGGTTTGATGAAACTACGTCACTTCAACAGGTGTTCAAAGTTCCCACCGTTCACTTCAGTGCACTTATGGAGAAGATAAACAAGTGAGCTTTGCATAGACTGTAGTGTATCCACAGATACGGCTACACTCGCAATGGTAAAGCATTGTTGTATATATTTTGGTGTCGTTGAGGGTCATACTACACACACTCTTTCTGTGCTGGCGTAAGCTGTCGCCAGCCCTGCGGTCTGATAGATGTAGCGCGAAGATCGATAGTAGGCACTGGATAAAGCACACCTTTCACGAGAGAGGCCAGAGACACACCGACAAGCCACACGCCTCCAACGCCCTCTCGACAACATGTATTTAGACCGCCGCCTCTGACGGCGGGGGCGGGGGGGGGGGGGGGGGCTCGGGGGCTCACTGACTCACTAACTGACACTCCAGTTTGGCGTCTGTCAGTCCAGTCTGTCGCAGAGCGGGTAACCAGCTGCGATAATACATAGCGACCAGAGCTGTGACTGTAGCAAGATTGCCGATATTGTGTGCAAGACGACCATTACTGAGGAACTTGTACCACAACTCATGGACTCTATTCAAGTTCAGCAAGTTCAGAAGCAGCATCTATTAATGTAAATAAGATACTGTGTTAATCCACGTGTGCATTTGTATTGTAGAAAGAGGACACTGGCAACCCATAACAACATCCTCTTCTTGTTTCCTAGGGTACAAGACGCTACACTTTGACTGTGCCCCAGAGAAAGAAGTAAAGCCGCGTCACGTCGGGGGCTGAGCTGGTTAGCTCAAAGGACCTCCTCATGCAATCACAACTTCCTCAGAAACGCATGCATAGTGTACAGAGCATCTGTCATGCTGGAAGCACATTGACAGACGCGTTTCCAACCCCAGGTGATCCATGAGAAAGGGTAGAGTGCCTTGCATAAATGGCTGCAGCCGTTGAACAACAGAACGACCGAATTTAATTCGGAATTCAAAGACATTCCTGTACAGCTCATGCTGGAATGAGATATGATACGGACGAAAAATATGGCTATGCAACTACTACGGCTTGTTGCAGAACTATGTGCATTCTGTCGTACTGTCGCCTCAGTATTGTGCGGTACAGCAGTCAGAAAAGTATTCAGTTGTTATTGTTAACTGCTGTGTTTGTACGTTGACGCTTTCTGGGTGCCCAGTTGCCTGTTTCTATGAGATTGTACAGACGTTGGAAACGGTAGGAAGCGAAGGACGCCATCGGTATTGGTAGCGTTCAGCGTACACTGCTACAGCTGTGTTACATTCTGTGACAATCGCCGTAAATTAACAACATACCTAGTTTCTCTTCATTACAGAAGAAAGGCATATAGAAGAAACAATCGCAATAATCACAAGCCACTCTAAAGCAGTAAAAACACTGTCCGAAACTCACGTGAAGTGCGTCACAGTATACCTTTCTTTCTGACACCGACAGCACTACAGCAAGCCCGAGCAGGGATACTAGTACACTTAACGCTGTATGTAGAACGTGCGAATTGATAGTGGTCTATTTACAGCAGGCTGGAGTACAGTGCAGGCAACCCTTGCACCACGCATTATCGCAGATACCTTAGCACCGTTCAAAATTCTCTAATGCCTAATACACTGAAGCGCCAAAGAAAATGTTATAGGAATGCATATTCAAAATACGGAGTTACGTAAAGAGGTAGAATATGGTGCTGCGGTCGGCAACAGCTATATAAGACAATAACCATTGTGGCAGTTGTCAGAACGCTTACTGCTGCTTCAATGGCATTTTACCAAGGTTTAGGTGAGTGTAAACGTGGTGTGATAGTCAGAGAACAAGCGATGGGAAACAGCACCTCTGAGGTACCTATGAAGCGGGAATTTTAGCATACGACCATTCCACGAATGTACCGTAAATATCACGAAAGCGGCAAAACTTCTAATCTCCGACATCACTGCGGCCTGAAAAAGATCCTACAAGAACGCGACCAACGACGAGTGAAGAGACGTTCAACGTGACAGAAGTGCAAATTGCTGAAAATTTCAATCCTGCGCCATCAACAAGTGTCATCGATACGGTCTTTCGATAGCGAAGTTCCACTCGTGTACCCTTGATGACACAAAGCTTCACGCCTCGCCTGGGCCCGTCAACGCCGATATTGCGCTGCTGATGACTGGAAACATGTTGCTTGGTCGGACGAGTCTCGTTTCAGATTGTATTGAGCGAATGGACGTGCACGCGTATGGAGAAAACCTCATGAATCCATGGGCCCTGCATGTCAGCAGGGGACTGTTCAAGCTGGTGGAGGCTCTGTTCTGGTGTGGAGCGTGTGCAGTTTGAGTCATATGGGACCCCTGGTGCGTCTAGATACGACTGTGATAGGCGATCCTGTCTGATCACCTGCATCCATTCATGTCCATTGTGCATTGCGACTCTTGGAAAATTTCAACAGGACAATGCGACACCCTACACTTCCAGAATTGCTACAGTGTGTCTCCTGGAACACTGTTCAGAGTTTAAACCCTTCCGCTGGCTCCCAAACTCCCCAGACATGAACATTATTGAGCGTATTTTGAACACCTTTCAACGTGCTGTTCAGAAGAGATCTCCACATCCTCGTACTCTTAAGAATTTATGAATAGCTCTGCAGGATTTATGGTGTCAGTAGTCTCTAGCACTATTTCAGACATTGTTTGAGTCCATGGCACGTCGTGTTCTAGCATTTATGAGTGCTTGCAGGGGCCATTAACGATATTAGGCAGGTGTGCCAGTTTCTTCGTCTCCTCAATTTATTTCAGAACGTGCGAGGTTTAGAACAGTCAGGCCAAGTCTGCCATGACTAATTGTACCTCTGTAAGACATGTATTAGCAGATGGATAATCTGGAATTACAACAATGAAAATTTGTGCCTGCTGGTACACGAATCCAGATTTCCCGCTTATTGCGAGTGGTCGCCTTACCATTTGGCTATTCGAGCACGGCCGATGGCCAGACCCAAACTTCCATGTACTGTCAGCCATGCGTCTATGACCTGTACTTGTAAATCCGTTATGTAAGTTCCCGTACATGGGAGGCATTTTACTTGGAGGTTGTTTGCCTGATGTTGGCGGATAAATATGATATTGCAATGCCTGTGTAGTTACGAATTACAATACAATGGTCCTTAAGACATGCGCGCATGTCCGAAGTAACTTTGCATCGTATCTATCCGCCGACACCGGGCAATCGCGTTTCAAGTTCAAAAAGGGTCAAATGGCTCTGAGCACTATGGGACGTAACATCTGAGGTCATCAGTCCCCTAAAACTTAGAACCACTTAAACCTAACCAACCTAAGGACATCACACATATCCATGACCGAGGCAGGATTCGAACCTGCGACTGGAGTTTCAAGAATTGTATTGAACTGGGGACCTAGGATCGACGGAGAGGCTTCGTCCCCGCCGTACCCTCAGTGGCACACAACCGCCCAACAGGCTACAACAGTCCACTCACCACACCGCCGCCCCAAACCCAACCCAGGGTTATTGGTCGGTTAGGCCCCAGTGGACACCTACCGGGAACGTCGCACACCAGACGAGCGTAACCCCAATGTTTGCGTGGTAGTGTAATGATGGTGTATGCGTACGTGGAGAAAGTGTATGTGTAGCAATCGCCGGCATAGTGTAACTGAAGCGGAATAAGGGGAACCAGCCCGCATTCGCCGAGGCAGATGGAAAACCGCCTTAAAAACCTTCCACAGACTGGCCGGCACACCGGACCTCGACACTAATCCGCCGGGCGGATTCGTGCCGGGGCCGGCACGCCTTCCCGCCTAGAAAGTAGTGTGTTAGACCGCACGGCTAGCCGGGTGGGTGACTTTCAAGTAAAATGTCTCCATTGTATGGGAATATACGAGTACATAATGGATGTACGAGTGCAGGTTGTTGACACGTGGTTGAAAACATGTGGAAGTTTGGGTTTTGCCGTGAGTCGTGCTTGCATAACGAAAGAGTACGACGATCGCTCGTGATATGCGGGGTATTTGGGCTCGGGTTCAGTTCCTGGTCCGGTAAAAATTTTCATTGTCGACGTTCCATTACACAGGAGGTCTCCGTAAGACCGTGCCAAAATTTAACACGACATAGAGGATGCTCCAACAACAATTTTACGGCACGAAGCCT
Organism: Schistocerca piceifrons; assembly: GCF_021461385.2. Taxonomy (NCBI): domain Eukaryota; kingdom Metazoa; phylum Arthropoda; class Insecta; order Orthoptera; family Acrididae; genus Schistocerca; species Schistocerca piceifrons. Next base: position 140,333,272 of record NC_060138.1, on the reverse strand, counting down.
GGGGTCGGAGAAGCCAGCGTAAGGAGATAACAGGAGTAAAATGACGTTACTATGTACTTTTTTATTTACATTAGTTAACTGCAAATTTCATCATTGACACAATGAACGTATTATTTCTACTGCATCTGACGGGCATCAACCCCAATGAAAGCATTACGTCGGCAAGATACTTACACACCCTGACAAACGTCCCTCGTGTGTTTCGAATCACATCACAGGCAGCTACAATTCTAACAACTATCTTCATATCCACTGGAGTCCCAGACACAAGTGACTTTAGATGTCCCCACAGAAAATAATCAATGTGATTCAGGTCAGATGACGTCGCAGGCCATGGAGTAGGACCTCCCCTTCCAATCCAGCTACCAGAAAATACTATACTCTTAGTGCGTCATCGTATTGTACTGTACGTCTCTGTTGTACTGTACGTCTCCGAATAGCGCTGAGTAATAAATGGGTCTGTCGTTGAGTCACAGCACATTGTACATCGAATAGCAAAAGAAACTGGTACACCTGTCTAATATCATGTAGGGCGCTCGTGAGCACCCAGAAGTGCCGCAACACGACATGGTATGGACTCGAGTAGTGTCTGAAGTAGTACCGGAGGGAAATGGCACCATGAATCCTACAGGGCTGATCATAAATCCGCAACAGTACGAGCGGGTGCAGATCTCTTCTGAATAACACGCTGCAAATCATCTCAGATATGCCCAATAATGTTCATGTCTGGGGAGTTTGGTGGTCAGCGGATGTGTTTAAACTCAGAAGAGTGTTCCTGGAGCCACCTTGTAGCTATTCTGAACGTGTGGAGTGTCGCGTTGTCCTGCTGGAATTGCCCAAGTCCGCCTGAAAGCACAATCGACCAATATATGCAAGTGATCAGACAGGGTGCTTACGTACGTTTCTCCTGTCAGAGCCGTACCTATGGATATCAAGGGTCTCATATCACTCCAACTGCACACGCCCCACTCCATTACATAACCTCCAACCAGCTTGAGCACTCCCCTACTGACATGCTGGGTCAATGCCTTCATGAGGCTGTCTCCTTACCTGTACACGTTCTTCCGTTCGATGCAATTTGAATCGAGATCGGTGTTGATGGGCCCAGGCAAAGCGTAAAGCTTTTTGTCGTACATTCATCAAGGGTACATGAGTGGGCCTTCGGCTCCGAAAGTCCACATAGATAATGTGTCGTTTAATGGTTTGTACCCTGACACTTGATGATGGTCCAGCAGTGATATCAGCAGCAATTTTCGATTTGAACGATTCTCTTCAGTCGTCATTGGTCCCATTCTTGCAGGATCTTTTTCCGCCCGCAGCGATGTCGGAGATTTGATGTTTTACTGGATTAGTTTCCAAATCCTTCCTCTTTTAGGTCCTCTCACATGCAGTGAAGTTGTTCATCCTTTTTGTTCACAATCTCAGGCAAATCCCCGCAGAAATCGGCGTTTTCTTCCTAACGTGAGACCATCTCATGGTATATTTGACCTGTACACTACGTCGTCAGTTTTTTGTACAAGGAATTCTTTGGCGTGGCAGGATTCAGTTACAGCTGTAGTGGGATATCACACTGTGTAGCCATGGCTGCAACTTGTCTTCACTAAAATCTAAAGCTTCGCAGGTGGTAGTTTGCCCAAAGAGAATGGTAAGAACTGTGATTGCTGCAGACATGTTCATAAATTTTGAAAATTTCAAACATTTGTGAAAGTAAGCTGTTTTCTTAGCGACTGCTTAAAAGACATCGGCTGTATCCCAAGTATGATAATGTAATTACTGTTGATTCTTTTCTGTACTTGATCAGTTACACTGAGCTAAAACATTATGACCGCCTGCTTAATAACTTGTCTGTGCGTCATTGGTACCACAGTTTGTGGGAGCTTTGTAAGGTATGTGGCATTAGATGTCTACGCACAGGTTACGTAATTCGCGTAAATAACTGGCCACTGATTGCGTATGCGGTGATGGCACCCGAGAACGAACCAGATGGCTTCCAGACGAATTTGGTCACCAGGACATCAACGTTAGTTCCCTATAATACTTCTGAAACCACTGTAGCACGGTTCTGGCTCCGAGACATGGACAATTATTTTACTGAAACATGGCGTCACCGTCCGGGAAGAAATCAAGCTCGAAGTGGTGCAGGTGACTCACAAGTGTCAGCGTGTCTTCGATTACCACCACAGGTCCCAAGCAAGCACAGGAGAGTGTCTTCCATTCAATAATACTATTCCCACCAGGCTGCGTCCTAGGCGGGCTGCAATATTTGTGCGTGCACCATCACTGCATTCTTTCGGCAGAGATGCCGCAAATCACTATCTATGCAACATTGTGGAGCAGACAAGCCTCCGAATCCCATGTTCTATGAAATGTCGTGGACTTCCAATCATTTAGAAATTAGCGGTACTTTCACTGTCCTACCTCTTTCTGTAGATGCTCATGACAGTAGCAAGTGAACATTCGACCAGTTTCGTCATTTCCGAAATTTTCTTCCTTTGACCCTACGTTATAATAATCTGCCCTTTCCGGAATGAGATTTTCACGCTGCAGCGAAGTGTGCGCTGATATGAAACTTCCTGGCAGATTAAAACTGTGAGCCGGACCGAGACGAACTCGGGAACTTTGCCTTTCGCTGCAAGTGCTATACCGACTGAGCTACCCAAGCACGACTCACGCCCCGTTTTCACAGCTTTGCTTCTGCCAGTACCTCGTCTGCTACCTTCCAAACTTTGCAGAAGCTCTCCTGCGAACCTTGCAGAACTAGCACTCCTGAAAGAAAGGATATCGCGGAGACATGGCTTAGCCACAGCCTAGGGAATGTTTGCAGAATGAGATTTTTACTCTGCAGCGGAGTGTGCGTTGATATGAAACTTCCTGGCAGATTAAAACTGTGTGTCGCACCGAGACTCGAACTCGGGACCTTTGCCTTTCGTGGGCAAGTGCTCTACCGACTGAGCTACCCAAGCACGACTTACGCCCACGAAAGGCAAAGGTCCCGAGTTCGAGTCTCGGTCCGGCACACAGTTTTAATCTGCCAGGAAGTTTCAATTTGCCCTTTGGTAAAGTCGCTTATCTCAATGGACCTCCCCATTCGCAGCCAAAATATTCGGTACGATAATCAAACGGTTCAAATGGCTCTGAGCACTATGGGACAACTTCTGAGGTCATCAGTCGCCTAGAACTTAGAATTAAGCCTAACTACCTCAAGGGCATCACACACATACATGCGCGAGGTAGGATTCGAACCTGCGACCGTAGCGGTCGCTCGGTTCCAGACTGTAGCGCCTAGAACCGCACGGCCACTCCGGCCGGCGGTACGATAATCCCCCATCCGTGTTGCTTCGCTTACATACTTTTGTTACCGCGTCACGTGCCCCCAACGCTACCAGGCGGCATCCAAGGTCGCGGTGGGCAGTGATAATAACGTTTCGGCTTATCAGGATATTTTATGACGTATTTGTCCACAACGCCATGGAAGATCAGTGATGCATGAAGCCACATCAGAATGTTATGTTCAGCGTTGGCAAAGTACAATCAAGTCTACTATAGGTCGCATTACTGTGCGTCTGAATACTCGGATGAAAATACGTTAATTTTCTCATGTTGCTAATGAGAAGACCATTTTGTATAAGGAAAATACTGAGATGTCACATTCTACTAAAGGACGACATCATGGAGTCGACATACTGTTTTCTTTTATGTCTTACCAACAAGCTGAAATGAGAGCAGTCTTAACATTGAACGTGTATATACTCTATGCTGGCCTATCGCATTTCTCATAGGATCTCTGTGTAGAGGCTCCTCACGTCATCCGGGCCTGTGGTCAAAGACGGTCATATAGAAATAGTGAAAGAAACCTGTTAAAGAATCTAAAATAAATGATTTATTGTGGCTGGACCTCATTTTTCTTTTAACTTGTAACACAAATACCTTACCATGGATTAATTCTGTATCATCAGTAAATCCTTACAAATGTTAATGTCGCTTTTGTGGTCTTCAGTCTGAAAACTAATTTGCTGCAGCTTTCGATGCTGGTCTGTCCTCTACAAGCTTCTTCGTCTCTGCATAATCATCCTGCATCAACTGAAACTACTTTATGTAGACAAGCCTTGGTCTCGCTTCGTGCTGGTTTCCTTTACCAAATTAACGATTTCTTGATGTAGTGATGTCTTCTTTTAGTTTTCTGCCATAAATTTATTTTCTGTCTGGTTATATAAAGTATATCAGTCAAAAGACAAAGGTGCTCACACAACCAGCTCCTGGCTCTTCCCTTCCCCATTTCAGCATATCCATTTCTGATACACACTTGGAACAAGTGGGCCATTTCCTTTATCTAGTAAGCATATTGTCATCTAATCACTCATCTGAAAAAGACATGGAGAACTGAATAGGTGCAGCCCATGTAGCATTTGGTCATCTCAGAAAACGTGTCTTCCTCAATAAAGACCTAACACTATACACTAAACTGATGGTGTATAAAGCTCTTGTCATCTCAACGTTGCTCTATGGTTGCGAAACCTGGATGTTATACCGCCGCGATCTGAAGAAATTAGAACTCTTCAACCAACAGAAGCTACGGTACATCATGACCATGAAATGGGATGACTTTATATCGAATACCACTGTTCCTGAGAAAGTGAAAATGAATGGTATAGAATCTCTCGTCATTAGGCACCAACTAAGATGGCTTGGGCATGTCCATCGGACAGACTTCCACGTCAAAGCATTTGAAGTGAAGTGAAGTGATCACAGGTAAAAGGCCGCGAGGTGCCCCTCTTAAACGCTATAAGGATCAGTAAAAAAACATCTAAAATCTGGAATATCGATCCACCACAGCAGAAGACTGCAGCCGGTGCCGCTCAAATACCTCAAATGCTCTTCAGAACTTTGAGCGGGAACGTCGAAGACTGGAGAACGACAGACGACACAGACATAAACTCCTCCAGACCCAGCCACGTCCACCACCTTCCATCATTTGTAATTTCTGTGGTCGCATGTTCCATGCTACGATTGGAATACTAAGCCATCAAAGACATTTCCACGCCTGAAACGTGACAAAGTAAATCTCAGGAGGGAAATAAAAACTCGAATACGAGTATTAGCCAACGACGTCAGCCGACGATCATGATTAGTTATCCCAATTGCCATTTAAGATCCTGTATAACCACAGTTCAATGTTCCTGTTCTCTTCCATGTGAACTACTTATCGTCCACGTTTCAGGTTCATACCATCTCAAACTCCATGCAGATAGCTTCGAAAACGGTTTTCCTATAATTTAACCTTACATTCGACGTTAATAAATTTCTATTTTCGGAAACTTTCCTTTATATGGTCAGTTGTTTAAAGAATTGAATGTTTGATGTTGGCTGCTCAGATAATCTGTTGACTTTATAAGTCAAATATTTTCTGTCTTTCTTAGCGTTCTTTCTTCTACTTTCAGCCAGCTTTCTGTTTACAGTATTAGCCATTGTTAACATTAACAGATGAGTCTAATTCTGGGTCGTAATCATAGACACACTCTCATGACAAATTAATATTTTTCCTCATGATCTGAAAAGATGACTGCCATACTGTTTGATTAAAGTGGCCTATCTGCTCCTCTCTTAGATTACAATAGCTAATTCATAATTGGACTTACAGAGACATACCTTTAACACAGAAAGACACCATCAGCACGCCACAAGTACTCTATCTATGTATTTAGTCACTCCTTCACTGTTGAGCGTTCCTCCGCTTTCTCTGTCCTTTACCCTCTCACCTACCTCCATCCATATCCCCCTCCTCCTCTTATTTACTCTTATCTCCCGCTTCTCCGAAGTGTCTGTCCATTTCCTTTGTTCTCTCTCCTGGGTATCACACTAACTGCAGCAGGTGCCGGTGGTTCTTATCTCAACAGGATTTTCTTCTAGTTTGTTACCACAATGTATGCCAAATTTGATGGACATAATTAAGTTTAATTATGAGCTTTTCGCCTGTGGCCTTGCTCTCATACGCACATGTCAATTATATTTCACACGTGTTTGGTCTTGCTCTCGTACGCATAAGTCAATTATATTTCACACATATTTAACGTATTTCACGTGAACCATAGACATATTTCACCTGTATGTCCAGCGACTTTCACCCTGCGGTCGCATTTTCACGTAGCACAACGTTTATGACATCACGTCTCCTGAACTACTCGTACGTGCTGTACAATAATACAGTTCTGCACCTACATTCAGTGATATATGTGCCTACTGTCTGCGAAGCGTATTGCGAACAGAGTTAGTACCAACGAAGGAATATATTTAAATGTATCACGTGGTGCGGTAGTTTCTCACGCATTGAGTGTTTATGGTATCATATCTCTTGAACTAAGTGTCATAGGATGATGTGGTGTATACGTGAAAAATGTCTACAAAATGTGCCACGACTACAACGAAGTAATACAATTAAACATCATGCTTCATGTGGAAGTTTTACTGCATGAGCAGCGAAAATGTTTAATGCAATGAACTTTTTCCTTTCCTTCATTTTCCGAGGGTCGTCAGCGAGAAAACGTTTCGAAAAGGCCTGAAATTATGTGTAAAGTTCGTTGCAAATCTCTAAGTGCTCTCATTCTCAAATACTGGATGACTAAATTATTGGAATTCCCGCGTCGCGATCTACAGCGCTCTTTCACTCCCACCTCCATACCTTTTATATGTGGGTGGTTGTTAACCCTACAGTGATCCTTACCAGACAGCTTGTAAAATGTGTACCAAGTTTGGTTGAAATCGGCAACCTTGTATCTGGCCATTTCATCTTCCTTTCCCTCACCTGAATAGGAATCTGCTGGTTCTTACCCCAAGAGCAGTTTTCCAGATCGTAACTTATTCTCCATGAACTGGAGATTAGAGACATCGTAAGTGTATTTCAGCATTATCCAAATTCGTTAATGTTTAGTTAACGACAATTTAGAAAGTAAATGTTTGTAAAATGACCATACAAGTAAAACAGTACTGGAGTGGTTAGCTGAATGAAATGCTCGTATGAACTTTCCTAGTTTCTTCACCTTTCCGTGTACGGTGTATGCAGTACAAATAAACACTGATTATTCAGAGATGTTTAGCATATAATAATGTAACATCAGACTGGAGATTATTAAAAGTGCAGTGATGGACAAAATTACAGAAAAACCAAAAACACGTTATCATGCCTAGAACGATGACAACGATGTAGGTAGGCATTCAGAGCAACTTCCAGTTGCTTCATAATGGATAAATACAGGCTATGGTTCTCAAAAGTCTCTTATAGCGGAAATTTCAGGTAACAATGATGGATTACGATTATGCAGTCCTACGTAGATCACAAAGGCACAATTATATAGATATCGGGTGTCTGCGGTGGGCAGGGGGGGGATCCAACTACTCGACAGTGCATGCTGTGCTTGCAGAACCAGTGCTGGACGATGCGAGTTATGTTAATAGGGGCCCTGTTGCCTTGGAGCTTAGCATTGGCGTTGGAGAACAGACACCGAATCATGAAAGGACCGCGTCAGCCAAAATAGTCACACAATCTTTGGCAGGAATTAGCCCTTGCAGACTAACCAAGTAGGCCATGGAATATCACGATATGGTTCCCCAAATCATGACTAAATCTCCTCCATCCGTGGCCTCTTTCACTATGTTTCACTCTTGGAAGCTGAAGTCTGCCAGAAGTTGAAAACAGTGTAAAGCAATGTTCATCCGACCAAATGCCAATCTTCCATTGTTCCTTTGTCCAGATTCCATAGCTCCGTCATAACGTTTTTCTTTTACAAGGATATGTATCACTAATTTTCTGTTTTCTAATTCCAGCTCACCCTGCAGTTCCCATCTTATGAAGCTCCCTTCGTGTTTTCTCGTTGCTGGGAGGACACGCGACTGGAACATTCAGTCCTGGAGTGACTTTCACAACTGCCGTTCTTATCTGTCATGGCAATTCTCTTCAGTGACCGAACACTCAACACACTCTTTCAGCTGTCTAGTGACTAGCGGATGTTTCTCCACTTCTGCTGTATGCGGTGTGTATCTTCGTTATGATGCCTCGTGAAACGCCAAACATTTCGGTTACTTGATTACTGAAGCACCCACCATAAAACACCAAAAATTTTCCCACGACCGATTTCACTTAACTCTGACCTAATGCGCTCATAACTACACAAAACACTGTTCTGACTGCGACTGACACTTGCAACATGTTGAGGACGTTTGTCAACTGTCTTTCGTCCTTATATACAACAGCGAAACCCACGGGCTTGACTATGATCTGCATTTATGTTCAAGCATGTATCTCTCGCGTTGTTACCATATTTTTCTCCAACCTCCTAAGTGTGTAATTATGTAAAAGTGTGTGAATTATGTAAACGTTGTTCGATGATAATCGTGGGAAACTTGTCTGGACACAACCTGGTAATACTGAACACATCCAATACCGTGGCGTCACGTGTAACTAGATGATACTGGAGTGGCGTTACATGGAGCCACTGATCATATCCAATACTGTGGCGTTACGTGTAATAAGATGATAGTGGAGTGGCGTTACATGGAGCCACCATACACCTCACATGGTTGATGTGGGCAATTTCACTGCTCAGTTCTACAAGGACAAGATTCTGCAACCGTAGTGGCACTGTACAGTCAACATTATGAACACAACTTCATCTTGATAGATGATAACTAGCGTCTTCGTGACGCTGTTCCATTGAGCACGTTCTTTCAGCTTGCTAGGATCACCAGAATGTAGTGACTTGTCTCCTAGGTATGATCCAAACGAGCATTGATCGATTTCAACGCTCTGTTTACGAACATCGAGGGCGACCACCTACTCTCCGCGACTTACGCAGAATTACCATTGAAGAGTGGGTCGATCTGGGCCATGGTTGGCTTGATAGTCTCGTCGATGGCACGGAACGACTTATTCAAGCCTGCAGCCGAGAAAGAGGACGCTCTATCACGTTACTCAGGAGTAATGTGAAAAATTCACCATGAGCCTCAGACGATTTTGTCGATACACACTTTCTTTTTTTTTGTTTGGACAGGTTGGAACGTCAGAGTCAGTTTTTGTTTTCCGTACTGTGAACTGTGAAATAATGGAGTTGATGTGTTTAGATAGACACATGAACAAATGTTTTATACCTCCACTTTACTTAGATCCCCAGCAGCCATTGGGATCTCACATCGTTATTCATCCGTAGGTATTTTTATGTACTGAAAATATTCAAAAAGCTGACATAAGGATAAAACTCTAGTAAACATATGTCACAGGAATGGGAAACCTGGAGTATCAGAAACTCCATGCCAGAGTAAAAGTGTGTGCTGGACGGAAAGGCGAATCCGGAACCTTTACCTTTCATGCGAAATTTCTCTACAGGCAGAGCTATCCAGGCACGAGTTTCTGCGTGTCCTTTCACTGCTTTAGTTCTATCACTTTCCTTCTACTAATTTTCTGTATAATTCCTGGGAATAGAATAGTAAAGCAAGTACGCACTGAGGGCAGGTTGTAAGTCCTGCCTGAAGAGCTTTAGGTAGAGAATTGTCAGCCAAAGAAAAGGTTCTGTGTTAGAGTCGCGGTCGGACACACAGTTTTAATGCGCTACCAAGTTTGAGACCAGCGCACACTTCACTGCGGAGTGAGATTAATTCTGGAAACTGGGCTACAGTGTGGTAGCGTTCTTTCAAAGTGGTAACAGTGTATCTCTTTCCTTTTCCATCAAAGTAGCTGCGATTCATTTGCAAAATTACTAACCCACCATAAGGGACCACTTTTCCATAATTTTGATGAAGCCCAGTAAGGTTTTTAGCCAAACAGAGTGACGCTGTCGGAGTGGATCCGTGGATAATACATCTGAAACGCACGAACTTTTTGTCCGTTCCATAGAGACGCGTAATCTTTACTGTACAGGGAGCTTTGCCAGCCGCCTTCCTTTTTGAAGAGCTCGTTTCGTAAAATATTCATCGGCGGCTGAGTGGCGGAGCGACGTGGCGCTTCCACAGCCGGCGGCTCGTGGTAAACGGTTCGGGCGGCTTAGCGACAGATTGGCCGCGCTCCTCTCCGCTCCATTACGGCCGGCGAGGATTACCGCCGCCTACCGCCGGCAGGCCTGCGACACGCCGCTGTTGCGCTGGCACACATACTGCGCAGGGGTTTCGAATTTTTTTACTAAACTCCATGCTTCGAAGCAGTATACAGCATTGGTCGTAAGCTGAATTCAAAGCAGAGAAAGAAGCATAATATGCTGGCAAGATATAAGTCACGGTTTTCCTTTAAAAAACGACCTCCAAAAATCGGTAGCAAATATCGGTATATACTTTAAAAGAAAACGGATGGGACGGAAATGGATAGATGCGATGTACATATACCGACAATCAAATGATTAAATATCAGAGAAACGGGACGATTTATTCAGGAGGTCTTAAATTGAGCAATTCAATAACATATTGCCCCACCTCTGGCCTTGTACAAGCAGTTCTTCAACTTGGCATACCCTGATAGAGTTTCTGGATATCCATCTGAGGGATGCTAAAATTTACTGTTTTTAAGAGCGTGCCGCCGCGTGTAGTGTGAAGCAGTCGCCCTCCGTTTCTGGCGGTCGCACCGCTGTGGAAATTGCAGCTTTGCTGTCTCCCTCTGGTGGAAAAGGGTTGCCTGCGCTATAAGCTCGCCAGGGTCAGTCGGTCGTGCAAGAGGAGTCTAATCAGTTGGTCAGCCAAGGCAGTCTGGGTCTGTCTCTCGTCCGCATTTGTGAGGCAGTCAGTGTCTGTCTGTCGTCCGGAGTGCTAGTATGCGTTAGGCCGCCAGTCTGCTCGAGTTTGTTCAGGCAATGGTCATTGGCGGTTGGATCGATAGGTTGGTCGGTCGGGCACTGAGACACAAGACGACTTGTCTGTCTTGAGCGTCGGCGCATGTGAGGGCGCCACGTGAGACCAGTGGGCCGCGCCGTATAGCGAGGGGTAGTGGGTTCGCGACCGACACGAGGGCAGCAGGGGTCAACCCAACACATCGGTCTGGCCGGCGCGAGCTGCGACGCCGTGAGACGGGAGATCAGCGCGCCTTCCTGCGTCCGTTGAAGCGGCTGGCAGCGGACGGCTCGGGAGAGCGTTTTAGGGGTGCTGCACCAGGTCTTTTCCAGAATCGCAGTTTATTAGAAGTTAAGTGATTCGTGATATTTTGTTTCATTTACTTGTTAAATTCTACTTGTTTTCTTGGTCAGTCTCTCGTCCCCAGCTCGCTCGTCTGTTTCCCGTCCGCATTTCTTAGGCAGTAAATGTCTGTCTGCCTGTCGGTCTGTTGTACATTAATAGCCGCCTCTGTCAGGTTTGTCGGATTCGGTGTTAACGAATTTATTTCTTGAAGTGTAACGGCCGAATTCCTGAAATATGTTTTTATCTTGCCTATCATCTTGAGAGGCGGTATATGTGTAATGTAGAGCATGTATGTATATTTTATGTAAAACTGCATTCCATGGCCGGCCGATGTGGCCGTGCGGTTCTAAGCGCGTCAGTTTGGAACCGCGTGACCGCTACAGTCGCAGGTTCGAATCCTGCCTCGGGCATGGCTGTGTGTGATGTCCTTAGGTTAGTTAGGTTTAAGTAGTTTTAAATTCTAGGGGACTGATGATCTCAGTAGTTAAGTCCCATAGTGCTCAGAGCCATTTGAACCATTTTTGCATTTCATAGGTTTTATTTAAGTGGCCATTTTAGTATATAATGTTGCCACCCTTCCACCGTAAAAGTTTTCTTTTAAAACAAGCTGCACTTTCGGTGGCAAGCGATTTTTTTTTATGTGAGTGTTTTGTACCATTTCCATCCCTCCTACGATGTGCATGGTTTGTATGTGCGAGTTGTTAAAATTTTTAGTTTAAAGTAGTCTGGTGTTATTTCTGCCTCTGAATAAATTGTAACTTGATATTTAGAGGGTGCTTTCTGATTATAATTTTAAATCTGTTTTTTTAAAAAGGAAAGGGTTTTTAGGAATAAAAATTTCCATTTGTTGAAAGGAATTTGTTTTCATCATTTACCCACTGGCAACTACTTCCACACTCACATAGTGTGATTATATGTATTAATTCTCTTGATGAATCGCTTGTCAATAATGTAAATTCTTTAAGAAAAAAATTTGGAAGTAAATCCACGGTTCAGGATGCAGTTCCAAATTCCGTGTAACCGGCGCGTTAGATCGTCAGAGTCCCGAGATGGTTGGAAGAACCCAACCATTATGCAGTAGAAACTCTCGCTACGTGCAGGTGTGTGTTATTTTGGTGAAATGTAAGCCCAGGATGGCTTGCCGTAAAGGGCAACAAAACAGGGTGTAGAATATCGTCGAAGTACGGTTGGGCTTTAAGGGTTCCGCGGATGACAACCAAGCGGATCCTGCCATGAAGTGAAATGGCATCCTAGACCATAATTCCTGACTGTCAGGTTGGTATCCCAGCGCTATACGAAGCGTCTCCAGACGCGTCTTCCACCTGTAATCCCATTGACGAGTAGGTCTTCACTGATGGGTCCCACTTCGAATTTAGTCCCAATGATCAGCGTAGCCGTGTCTGGAGACACCTCGGGCAGCTATGGGATACCAAATTCATGTCACTCGCCGTACGGCCCGCCAACCAGGAGTTATGTTTTAGGCCCCTTCATAGTAGGCCCCTATTGGTTGTCATCCGTAGCAACTTAACAGCAAAACAGTATGTCGACTGTATTACAAGCCTCGTTTTGTTGCCCTTCATGGAAGTCCATCCTCGAGAGTTTCTACTTCTTGGCTTCGTTCTTGCCAAATCCTTCATTGGCCAGCAGGGTCTCCGGATCTCTCCTCAACTTCGAATCTTTGGAACATTGTGGTCTACGTAAGGTGATACAGTGCGAGGACTGCGTGTTAGAAACATGGACTGAAACTCTCAAATTTTTATTAAAAGAACACAGTCACCATTGATTACAAATTATTAAATCTAATTAATCACAAAATTGCTTTATTGGGTATACCTTCTGTGGATTATATCTTCCAGTGGATATTTAGTAAAAGTAACTTTCAACTAAATAATTCATGAAAACTCGGTGATAAATAGAGCTTTACTTGAAATTACGTAACCAAAATTTCATGTAGAATAATGCCCTTTACACAACTGAAATTTACTGGGAACTCCTAGGTCATAAAAACTGTAAAGGCATAATAATTATTTACACAATTCAGTATAACACGCACAGTTTTCTACTGACAATGAAATAGTAATTAAAGATTTTTTTTACGACAGGTGAATCCACTTCGCACACAGGCAATGGAAGCACGTCACGTTCTGTCACAATGAGATAGCTTCAGATCCACTACGTAGGCAGCTGCCACTCAGCATACAGCGACAAATGGCGCCGGATTAATTCAAATGGCTCTAAGCACTATGGGACATATCACCTGAGGTCATCAGTCTCCTAGACTTAGAACTAATTAAACCTAACTAACCTAAGGACATCACACGCATCCATGGACGAGGCAGGATTCGAACCTGCGACCATAGCAGCAGCGAGGTTCCGGACTGAAGCGCCTAGAATAGCTCGGCTACAGCGGCCGGCGTGCCGCCCTATTATTACGCACAATATTCACTGAAGATCCACAAACGTGGACGGGCAGATACCCAAAGTATTTTACGAAAGTGCGAACAAATTACAATAACACTTCTGAGAGATTATCCTCCTCCAAGAATAATAACACAGTGGTCACACGTTATAAACTAGTCATATAGCAAGAGAACTTCAAACGTCCCCTTAGAAAAATTATAAATGACTGTGCTTAAACTGACACATAATATTTTTAGCGCAACGCAATCTGACTTTCAAAAATCCCTACAAAAGAATGGCCCTGACTAACAATAACCTATACCTTTCATGAATGACTTACCTCACAAAAATCTTCGTTACTCAAAGTACTGTGATACAGCGTGCGCCAATACTGCCAGCTGAATAAAAGATTCAAACTACTGAAGGCACTAACTACTGATAGGCATAGTTAGCAAATGAAAGATTCTGATAGAGAACAAACAATGTATTTACCTTAATAGTGTTCAAAAGTCATAATATATATATCAGTTCATCACATCAAGTCTTACAAATTTACTGTCTGTGATGGACACACGTCCAGATCATCCGCTCTCAAAACTCCGCCATCTCTCTCCCCACATCCACCACTGCGCCACGGTACGCGCTGTTCACATCCAACTGCCCAACACTACAATATCAAATATCGCAACACTGCCGACCAGCCTCAGACTGCACACAGCACAGTCAGTGATTTTCATATAGAGCGCTACATGGCGTTACCAACATAAAAACCTAAACAGCCTACTTACAAACTTTGCATCAGTCTTTGATACCCTGGTCACAAAATTAGTTCAAACATCGTCTGCTAACCTGTGTAAAACAGCCAACGCCTTCTTTCCTTAAATAGAATGAGATCTCTTCCGCATACGTAAATGCTAGTTTCTACATACACCGATATTTGAATGTTTGACATTGTAATAAGAACCTTTAAAATCACTCTGCTTACACGACACAGAAATACCTCATTTCACGTCCATCTGCCCAGGCGTGGCATATAACATACTTATAATCGGAAAGGATATAGCTAAGTGGGAAACGGCTCGATCTAACATATGATTTACCAGTGCCCCTAAAAGAGTCAGTCACGTGGTGTAATCACAACCGATAGCAGCAAACTTTTAACAGAATACTGATTTGTCACCACTAGTTTCCACAACACACTGCGTAACAAGAAATGTAAGTACGCGTAATACAGTGGAAAATTGGCGTCGCACACACGATTAGAGGTACCGCCTTAATCCTTCTCTGTACATAGGTCACACAGCATACTAATTTCGTACAAAATCCAACAATCTCCGCCTCAGGGCACAGTTGCGCTACCTCTCCATAGGCACTGACAGTAAAATCCTGGTAAACACTGACCTCTTCCAAAGACCACAGAGTGTCTTTAGAGAGACAAATTCGCTCGCAGTCCGTACTAAACGTGACCGGACGTAACCAGCCATCTCCTAGTGCCAACCCACACTGACCATTACTCTTCGACTCTAGCGCCGGCCCACGATGAGGCTACCGCCAACTATCAAAGAAGTTGGCCATCACAAATATGCCATTCCACGGCACAGTGAGTAGGGCCCTCCAGCCATCTCGGGATTTTGACCAGCTAACGGTCCGATTGGATAGTATTTGGCACGATATTCCTCAGAAGCAAATCCAACAACTCTATCAATCAATGCCAAACCGAATCACTGCTTGTATAAGGGCCAGAGCTGGGCCAAAGCGTTATTGCTAAATTTTTCAAAGTCTTTCTCTTGAATAAGTCATTCAACTTTTCTGAAATTGTGATCATTTGTGTGTGAGTACATAAGCATCATATCTACCGATTGCCGTCCTATTGGGATAATTCCTTCGTGGTGCGTCGTTTTTGCTTTGTTTTAAAGTGTATTTTTGCTTGATAGATACCTCGACTGCCGTGTTTGTTTCTGAGTTCGGAATGTAACAACAATATTACTAGATTTTCAGGGCCAGTGTCGCCTTCTTCCTCTGAAGCATTTGTTCCATACTTTTGTTCTTCTGTCTCCATGTGATAGGATCTTGTGCTTGGGCAGGGTAAAGAAGCGTTTCCTTGAGGTGTATGTTGGAGGAATTCAAACAACGTGTCCTCGTTCTACAAGAACTTCGGCGTTGCCTCGATCTACCAGTATGTGAGCTGCCATCAACTTTCAACGAAAACCTTGATATTGTTTTCTGATCTGCTCTAAGTAGGTTTCCATACACCGTAGACGACAATCCTCATCTCCACCACTACCAGTGTTAATTTGAATAAAATCCACTTGGCCACAAAATCTCGTCCTTTTGAAACCAAATCCACAGTCTTTGCAGCTGTTCTCAGGGATACTGAAATTCTGATTCCTGGTACACTGTTCTCTACACCCCATCGATCCGGATGTCCCATGGCAACCTATGTCAGTTTATTCAAAGAAGTTTTAGGCTTGCTGCCGTTCGTCGTAAACAAGTGAAAGCATCACTTTCATTTTTGCACAAAACATTGTTGCTTCATTTTTTCCTTGCTTGGACATCAGTATCTATTATATTGATTGATCAGGTTAGATAACGTCCGCACACAGTTGTATTAAATTTTCCTTTCCAATCAAACAAAAGCACAATCAGGTTTCAGGACGACAGTCCCTTCTCCACGTGCATAGAATATCCATACGAGTCATGTAAATCGGGGTAATATATAGTGATTCCCAGGTACTGGTATATGCCATGTACCATAGAATCACTATGTTACACTCTGTTAGATGGGTTGCATGGATGCACATGGAGATGGTACTGTTGTCGTGAACGTTGGTTGTGCTTTCCTTTTATTGACAAACGTAATTTAATACAATTGTATGTGGATGTTATCGATCATGAATAATGATTTTACTTTCTTAAATCACGCCATTGTCTTTATAGAGCTCCCACATTTCTGCTGCTGTCTGCTTCGATTATTGGAAATGAGCTCTTTGTGTGTCCACGGAGGCATTTCGCATCTTTGGCTGGAGAGCGTTGGGCGTTGCCCGGAAGGGCCTTATCTTTAAAAGTACTGAGCCGCAGCACGGAGCGTCTTTCGCTGTGCGAACGTCGTGCAGTGCCTATGCTTAGCTCTGGGTCTCATTGGGTGTTGGCTTGCTGCGTTCACTGTGTGTTAACGTGCCTCAGCAATGCCTTTGCGACGAGCGTGTCGTCGTCGCTGACGGCGCAGTGCTCCTGTGTAACAAGACACTTAGAGCAATTGATATTGATTTGAGTGGCCAGCAGCTTTTGGGTGGTCCTAATGTTTTTCGTAGACTACTAATGGAGTTTACCTGTGACATACAAGCTGTTTTTGGAGGCAGTACTTGGCTGACCTTGGCAGTTGTTTGGGGCAGTCATGCTGATTATGGTGGCTTTGAAGTAGTCCCTGATGCAAACGGCTTGGGAGACGTGGAGTATAGCAGAGAGTACAGGATTACTAGCTAAAGTTCCTTATGGGACCCTTGTTCCAGATAAGGCATTTACTTTGTCTACCAGAAGAAAGAAGAAACTGAATTCAGACAAATATCTTTTTATTTGGGCTAAAGTTGGCAACGGAAATTGTAAAATAAAGATTAATGGTGACTGTGTTGTAATACAGACCATAAATATCCCTATCCATCATCCTTCCTTAATATATATATATATATATATATATATATATATATATATATATATATATATCAATTCTTTTACTACAGCTTCGCTTAAGCGCGGCGCCCCAGTTGGCGCCTATGACGTCAGCGGAAGTGCTTAATACTACAGGGTGGTTATAATTATACTTCCGCTACTTGAACCAATGTAGAGGGAAAGCTATTCACCGCATGGCTACATAACTTTATAGGAATGGCGTTCAGACTGTGTACTGCAGGATTTGCGTTGTCGTTAGTGTAGTGACATGACTTGGCTTTAGGTGTCGGCATTGCTATGGTGATGCTGGATTGAAACACAAGCATCGGTATGCATTATAGTTGCAGACAGTCGTCAAGGGTCTGGTAAAGGTGAGTAAGGCTTTCCAAAACAGCAGCAATTGTGCCTCTGATCTTCGCGAGTATCGATGCATTAAAGGAATACGGAGAGGTCTTCTTCGAGCACCGAGGTTGGAGAACATGATTCGGGAATTCGAATAAACTGGCGATTTGGGAATTGCTCCAACTAGAGGATGACGGCCACTTGCACCACAAATTGTTGAAGAGGTTACTGTCCCCTTGATTGAGAATGCTGGGGGCTACGTGCCATCTTCAAGCAATGCACGAGCTGTGTAGCGACAGCTGAACATTCCATGGTCCACAGTTCGAAAAGTGCTGCGAGCAACTGTGAAATGGTGTATCTAGTGAAGTTCCAAGTTGTCGTGGAGTCAGAAAGTCATCACATTGAGCAACGTTTAAAACCTGGGACTTACACATGATACTCAGTTAATAAATGTTATCCCCTCTTGCGTAAATGTGATTATTTATGTGGTGTATACGTTGTTTCTCTTCCGTATGTCCTTACAAATGTTTCTACGACCTGACGTTTGTCATGGGAGCCCTCTCAAGTAGTGAAAGTCTTTATTTCCAATAATTAATACAGAGTAACATTCGTTTTTCCAAAGCAATTCATCATTTGAAATGAGTTTAAAGTTTCATATTAATTTTATCCTCCGCATTAGCGTATCCAGTTTCCTGTCGCAGTGCCAGCAGTATCGATATATTCCTTGTCCATTCAACTGACATATTCTGTTTTCG
The DNA here is from genome assembly GCF_021461385.2 of Schistocerca piceifrons. Classification (NCBI taxonomy): domain Eukaryota; kingdom Metazoa; phylum Arthropoda; class Insecta; order Orthoptera; family Acrididae; genus Schistocerca; species Schistocerca piceifrons. The sequence goes on along the minus strand of NC_060138.1, from coordinate 140,314,964 downwards.
TGGAACACTAGTCCAGTAAGGGATGCAGGAGTGATTCTGTGAACTTCGGAAGGCGCGAAAGATCTACCGGCAGGAGTGAAACCTGTAAGAGCGAGTGCTCAGTTTTCCTTGAACGGTTCAAAGAGCACGCTCCACGAAAGTCGTCTGCATAGTGTCCTAGTTTGACACACTGTTATGATGTGCCAACAACTTTCAGAACAATGCACATTCCACTAAAGACCGAAATATTAATTCTAAAAGCATCCAACACCTTGCTGAGGTTAAAAAGACACTTTTTTCTCCTTAAGAACTTACAGCTACGTCGTCTCTTTGAGAGTTACGTGGGATGTTATCACCGCATCCCTCTGGTTGTAAATGCAGGGGACTAAAATTTCTTGTGTTTAGATTCCGACTTATGAAACTGCTACTGCACCTTAATTAAAAAATGACATAAAGCCTTTAGGGCAAACCGCTTCGATTCACTAAATGCACCACGGCGTCATACATTTACCATTTATCACAAAGCCACACTGCTGATGATGTGAGTAGGAGAATGTCAGAGACGGTGAATAAAAAATTTATTTTTTTGAGGGTAACCGTCTTGACGAAGATATCGACAGTAACGTTTTATAAACAATACGAAAGCGTTTACTATTGTTGACCCTTCACTGCTCATTTATTTCTTCACATGACAAATTCGACCTACTTGCACGCTATAAATTTCCTTTACTTCACGTCTATGGTCACAAGTTTTTTGTCATCAGACTACCGGTTTCGGTCTATTAATGACCATGTTCAGATCTGTTTCTAAAAGCATATCCTAATATACTGCATCCATAGTGGCATCGTCAAATGTTAAACACAAATTCAACATTTGATGATGCCACTGTGGCTCCAGTATATTAGTTTAGGTTTTTATAAAATAAATGTGAAGGTGGTCATTATAGACCGAAACCGGTAGTCTGGTGACAAAAAATTTGTGACTATAGATGTAAAGTAAAGGAAATTTATTTTGTATTCGGGTCACTGTTTTATTCGTGACCATGTCGCAGCTTGAGTTACTATATATTAGTTTCTCCGTGGAAAAATTCGATGTCATTTCAACGAAACAAAAGCGATATTACCTGTATAAAAATTTCTCTTGCTTCCCCTTCTTCCTCTTTTTTCTTTTTTTTCGTATTGTGCTTTAGTAGATTGTATCTTTTTTACATTTCTTCTGGGTTTTATCGCCTTACGACGGTTTGGTCTATTTACTAATGCTTCATCACGGAGGCATTAGCTCATTATTATTTACAGTGTTTTCCCTTCGATCATTCTAGCGACATTGTTTGTTCCGTTATTTGTCCCCAGTAAAACATTCAGATTTATTGTGCTTTCTGTTTTTGTGTCTGAAATCCGTGACATTTTTATTTTCTGTAAGCAGTTAATTATCTTGAACCACTCCCCTCTGCACCTAGGATTCAGAATTATTTCTCTTCTGTTATTATGTAGGATTCGTTGCATATATCCACAGGGCTTTGAGGATATAAGTGCAGATGTTGTGATGATTGGTACACTAATATGCACGTACTTCGGCGTTTAGCCGTCTTCGCACAAAAGCATCACATCATTTATTATATGTTTTCTGCACGGTCATAACTTGACCACTAGGTGGACAATGACTCTCATTATAGACTAACCGTATTGCATGTACGCGTCCACACTTTAACACCTGACCTGATGACCTGGGGAAAATCATCATTAATGTTTTGTGATTCCCAAATGTACTCGGAGGTATTAACCAACCTAAAACATACTAGACCTAATAGTTGTAATTATTAGTCTGTAAATTAAGTAAATACTAATGTTATGTGGTTCAGTACACTGTCATCAGTCACCACTACAAATATATGCACTAACATCCTGTATATATTTTTACTTGAAAGCTGACAATAAATTTTTTATCGTAGGTACATGATGTGTCATTGCTGTACGAATGTTCTTGAACAACTTCCTTCCATCAACAGAGACTCAATTGATATACAGCCCCGCAGTTGCATTTTTGTTCGTACAATGCGCGTTATTATCGAAACGTAAGAAAGAGGACGTAGTTAACGTAATGCGGTACTAATGTTCAAGCAGCCGCATTAATCTCTATTCGGAGGCATCTGGGGTTGAAAGCAATGCAATCAAATGCAGAAGCAATTATTACAGATGAAAGGTATAGCCGCAGCGAGCGGAGATTTACCTTTTAGAGACGGAAGTGGTGCTCTACCCTCATTTAATTCCCTCGATATTTTCCCTGTGCATTATCTCTCCACAAAAGAAATTCACGTTTAAGAATAAAAAGATGTGAAAATAGCTCTCATTTGCAAATGAAGACTTTATGTAAATCACTTATATTTATGTCCCGTAAACAGGAATTCCTTCCTCGTCTCTGTATCTCCCTATCTCTCTCGTACCTACTCTGACTTACTCCTTTTATTTGAGCTTTCACAACAGACAGCAAAAACGAATTACGCGGCCGACACAAAAGGAAATATATAAAAGGAATTCATTACGGGCCGTTTTGGAGGGCGAGTGTCGCAGAAAGCCCTCTGCACGCGTTCCCTCCCTTTCATTAAGGGCGGCGTTTCGTTTTCTGCGTCAGCTGGAACAACAAACTGCAGGGACGTCCATCAGACGAGCTCTGCTGGACTCCAGACTTCACCGTTATTCCCTAACACATGTGCTCCCTATTCATTCCGTGAGTAGTATTCAGGTCTACAACTTCCAATCGTCTGTTTCACCTTTGTGATAGCAGATATGTAATGATCAATATCTCCGGTAGTATATATTGCTTACGTCCATTACTTCTGTAAGCAATGAGAAATGTTCACTGACGCACATGTACATTACCATGAGGGGTGAGGTACACGTACATACGTGGTTTCCGTTTTCACGTACGGAGTGGAATAGAGTGTGTCCCGACATGTCAGTCCAATAGATGTTCAATGAGGTGGCCATCATTTGCTGCACACAATTGCAATCTCTGGCGTAATGAATGTCGTACACGCCGCAGTACATCTGGTGTAATGTCGCCGCAGGCTGCCACAATACGTTGTTTCATATCCTCTGGGGTTGTAGGCACATCACGGTACACATTCTCCTTTAACGTACCCCATAGAAAGACGTCCAGAGGTGTAAGATTAGGAGAACGGGCTGGGCAATTTATGCGTCCTCCAAGTCCTATGAAGCGCCCGTCGAACGTGTACCTCACCCCTCATGGTAATGTACATGTGCGTCAGTGAAAAAGACCAATAAAAAGGTGTTAGCATGTGGACGTAATTCGCTGTTCCAGTCTCTTCTGTACCTAAGCTCCATCACCGTTCCCTTTGGATACCTACGTAATTCGGTGCTCTCCGATACACACGATCGAACAGCGGAGGAGTGGTACTCAAGCATCAACTTTAGGTTACAATATCTCCGGATGTAATTAACATTTTACAATGCAACAAACAGCACTGATTACGTATTTGTTTATACGTTCAGATGTGCTAACAAAACTAACGGGGTTCCATTTAAAAAAACGTAGGTTTGTGTTAAAAAACATACTTCCGTGCATTTTTTTATGGTTTGTATTAACCAATTACACTAGCCCCTCTCCTCACGTTCGGTCTGTGGAGTCCCTTCGTCAGTATTTGATGTGGTTTACGAAATATATCCAGCGGTAATGTTAGGTGACTCATCCTGTGTATTACACCTCTTTCTGTCTTCAGACCTACGTTGTATCCTTCGTTATTTCTTGTACTATTCCTTTTTCTTCTTCTTCTTCTTCTTCTTCAATCTGCCTCAGTCCACTGCTGAATATAGGCCTGTTCCATATGTTTCCATTTGCTTTGATTTCATGTCACCTGGTACCGTCATTTTCCAACCACCAGTTTCACGTCATCAAGGTTCCTCTTCCACTGCCGCTCTGGTGGTCCTACAGTCTTAGTCTTCAGTGAACAATTTTACGGATCCAACTGCTGTCATGTGTCAGACCCTTTGCCATTTTAGTCTTACAATTCTACCTAGAGCGTCTGTTGCGTAATGTCCTCTGACGAATCCATTCTTCTAGCATACGCGTTCCGTGGATCGTTGAATGTGCTTCAGTTTACAGGCACTGTCATTAGAGTCACAGTTTCTAGGCCGTCTTATAGATGGTGGCACGCAGGCGTTGTTGACCTTGGTCTTTGGTTATTTGGGACACCCTAGTCAGTCAGGTAAAATGTTACTGCTAATAATGACTCTATCAAGTATAACTCTTCCTCTGCTCAGGAATACTGTCCAACTCAATTATATTCTGCGAAGAATTCCTGAATTTTGATTGGTTTTCCTTAGATTAATTTTTTGCTCGAGGTAGATGTATTCATCAACTTTTTCTGTAGACTGGTTTCCGACTTTTAAGTGCTCGGTTATCAGGGCATAGAATTTTTGTTTCATTGGTGTTCATTTCGAACACATTCTTTGCGGAGGAAAGTCTTAGTTGTTGTAACACAGTTTTTAGTTCTCCCAGATCTTCACCTAGGAGCATCTGCAAAGCTCAGGCGATTGAGATACGAACCACTGGTTTTTATTCCTTTGTAATTCTAGTCTAGTAATTTGAAGAAATCTTCCAGTACATAGAGCGAATAGTTTCGGAGAGATGGTGTCACTGTGGCGAACTCCTTCGCCGATCTGGATTTTACTGCCGTTTTGGTCATCATCCACTCTACCATTGTTGGCTGTTCATAGGTGTATTTCAGGAGTTTTATATACCTTAAATTTATCTGACATTTTGAAGGACCTACATAACTGCCCAAATCCCCGCGGAATCGAAACCTTTTCGATAACCTACAAAGGCCCGTTGTCTTCTGGAGAAGGCGAATACCCTGGATGTGATCCACAGTCGGAAAGCACTCCGTCTTCACTCCACAAGTGGCCCATCGGGACCATCCGACCGTCGTGTCATCCTCAGCTGAGGATGCGGATAGGAGGGACGTGTGGTCATCACACCGCTCTCCCGGTCGTTATGATGGTTTTCTTTGACCGGGACAGTCGGAAAACCTTTCCGAAATGCCGCTTGCTCGGAATGTTGACAGAAATCCATTTCTCTTTCAAGGCAGTTTGTTGCAGTTTTCGGTAGCAGTTCGTGAACATGTGATAAATAACGGGACGACAGTTCCCCTAGTTTTCCTTATCGCCCTTCTTCAAGAGTATTGCGACTTAAGTATTTTTCCATTTTTGTATTATACTCTCAGATTCGATGCATTTGTTGAATAGTATCCTCACACCTTGCAGTAGGTTACTTCACCTAGTTTCAGCATTTCATTTGCTGTCATAATCTCCCCTTCAACTTTTATGTTTTTTAAGTTGTTTAAGTGCAATTTCCTCTTCAGCAGTGATTACATCTAGTGCTTCTTCCTGTGTATCATTCAGGGCTAACTCTTCTTCCTTGTGTGCTGTGACAATTGTCGTAGTATACAGTTCTTGGTAGGAATCTCTAGCAATTCCTATAATATTTTGCAAATCTCTTTTTCTTGTTCTTGAGTTTCACTATTTTAGTTCTACCTGTAGACATGTTGGTCGTCAAAATTTTCAAGTTTTGGTAATTTTCAATCGTCTACATGACGAAGTTATCGTTAAATTTTCTCATATCTTTCCTTATTTCTTTACGGATACTCTGATGAAGAGTTGTGTATTCTGATTTGTTCCTGTACATTGCCTTCCTTCGTTCCACGAGCTAAATGGTGGATGTCCTTGTTACATTTCTCGAATGAGACTTCGTTTGTTGCAATATGAATGAGTGTGACTTTCTCTGCAGTTTCATTTTCTATGTAGGAAATTGTATCTTTCGTTGGGCCAAGTTCCTCATATAAAGTTTACTGAAATGCTGCTTTCTGTTTCCTTAGCTCATTTGCTCTTGGAAAAGTGTGCTTCCTTATCAATTTTGTAGTTCAAGTTCAAGATCAAATGTGAAGATCGCTCTAACTTGTCTATGGTCGCTATCGTTGTTGAATATATTGAGTACAGACACACCTTAGCAGTTCTATTTCTGCTTAGGGTGAACCAAGTCTATTTAATTTTTAGTTTGACCATCACTACCCTTCTATGACCATTTACGATGGATAACCTTTTTAAATAAAGTATTTCTGCAATAGAACTTTCAGCTCTAGCATCTAAAATAGTCTAACATTCGTTCACTTCTTCATTCCTGCAGCCGAATCCATTGTTATCGATGTTCCATGGGTCTCCATCTTCCTTTTGTCTTATTTTTGCATTTGAAGGAGTCTCCTACGATGATATCCAGCTATGACTTCTGCTTTAATGATATCTTTGTATAGTTGCTCAACCTCATCCGAATTGTTGATCCGAGCATAAACCTGAATGGTTTGTATGGACAATATCACTCTAGGAGGAACGCAGACCAATTGTATATGAATTATTTAATTTTTTTCCTGTTGACTAGAATAGCAATCTCATGCACAGAAGCATCCGCATTATTTAGTACAACTATGTGACCTGGTGGAAGCGTCTCAGCCTTTTCTCCTTGTAGATGTAGATTGAGGACATAGGTTGCAATTGCTACTCCGAGATGAAGAGGTTGGCACAGGAGAGGAATTCGTGGCGGGCCGCATCAAACCAATCAGAAGACTGATGACTGAAAAAAAAGGTATTGTCTCACAGATACCCAGGATGTCCCATTTAATGTCTTGTAGCGCTTGTTCTAGTGTCTCAAGATCTTCAATTTATCTCACAGTTATTATGTTGGATGTGGCTACTTTTATTTCTTTATTTTTATGTATAGAATTTTTCCCTCCGTCGAATTCTTGAGAATGATGAATCATGAGCGTGAGATTCTGAGTGTTAGGATCTGCGCAGTTTCGTTTGAAATTTCGAAGCCATCACTTGAATTTATGAAGCGATCAGCATTTAAAAGGGCGCCTTTGTCAGGTGTGTCAGTCAGTTAATATTCAGTCACACGTAAAGTGGGGAACGGATGCCGATGACAGCCGCCTCTAACCTGGAGAACAGACGCTATATCTCCATATTTATTTCGCATCATCCTCAAATCAGGGCTGCCTATTCTGTTAGTACAGATGTACGCATGATCTTCATTTCCGTCTTCACTGCCGTTGAGGTCTTTTCTTCACCCAGGTAAGGGGCCGTCACAAGATACTATCACCTGAGCCAGATGAATCAAGGCTTCTTAGAGGGGTGATAATCCTCTCCCCTCCCACTTTCTTAATCGTGCTTCGAACCTCCTATGGTGGAGAATGGACAGCTTAGTAACTCTTCATTTAGAACTGCATTTGTTCCACACTTTTTCCCTTCTGATGTGAGTGGTATTCGAGTTAATTTTTTATGGTTGACTTTTAGAACTGTACACATTCAGAAAATATTTGTATTGCGTAAATTAGGAACAAAAACAAGTACTTCAGACCAACATTTGCAAGCTATATGAAATAAAGGTTTTCGTGGTCCAGGAATACGAATGAGGTTAAAGAACATAACAGTTTGTTCTAATTCCACCAAAATACTCTCTATTTTCTTCTTTTCTTGTACCAGACAACAATCACTGGGTTCCGTGTTAAAATTATCTGTTTCAGCAGTCTTCTTGAGTCATCTGCAGATCATATGTCGGCGTGCGAATCCTTACTGGTAAAGAGGTGCAAGAAATTTCACAATTAAGGGAGAAAAAAGAATATAGTTTTCATTGTGGTATTCTCCAAATTGACAGTTAATTTCACAAAACGCTACGTTGTCGATCACAGTTGGCCTCACTGAAGTTACCTTTTACATAAAAAATGATGATGTTGCTTTGAACTCACGCAATCTAGGGAGATCGTCTTGAACTCACATGGAGGGATGGAATATGACCTAGTATAATGTGTTGTCAGTGGCTTAGAGTTACTGAGACAGACATTCCCAAATTCATTAAGGTGTCCACGTTTTAATGACATCAAATGTAACTTCCAAAGTCTTATTCACTGTGATTCAGCTCAAGAAAGTGTCACATCCGTGTTAGGTAAGGATACCAACAGTTACCTGACGAAAATACAATGAAGCGCCAAAGCAACTGGTATATGCATGGGTATTCAAATAAAGATATATGTAAACAGGCAGAATACGGTGATGCGGTCGGCAACGACTATATAAGACAACTAGTGTCTGGCTCAGTTGTTAGATCGGTTACTGCAGCTGCAATGGCAGGTTACCAAGATTTAAGTGTATTGGAATTTGATGTTATTGTCGGCGACCAAGCAATGGGACATAGCACCTGCGAGGTAGCGACGAATTGGGGATTTTCCAGTACGTTGGTTTCACGATTGTACCGTGAATATCAGGAATCCGGTAAAACATCAAATTTCTGACATCGCTGCGGGCGAGAAAAGATCCTGCAAGAACTGGACCGACTACGACTTAAGACAATCGTTCAATGTGACAGAAAACTGCAGCAGATTTCAATGCTGGGCCATCAGAAAGTGCCACTATGCGAACCATTCAACGAAACATCATCGATATGGTCTTTCGGGCTCAAAGGCCCACTCGTGTACCCTTGATAACTGCACGACACAAAGCTTAACCCCTTGTCTCGAGGTGTAATGCCTCAACACCGACACTGGACTGTTGATGACTTGAAACATGTTGCCTTGTCGGACGAGTTTCGTTTCTAATTGTATCGAGAGGATGGACGTGAATGGGTATAGAGGCAACCTCATGAATCCATGGGCTCTGCATGTTTGCTTCAAGCTTGTGGAGGCTCTGTAATGGTGTGGGGTGAGTGTACATCGATTGATATGGGACCCCTGATACGTCTAGACACGTTTCTGACGTATGACACATACGTAAGCACCCTGTCTGTACACCTACATCCATTCCTGTGCCCTGTACATGCTCCAGAGTGGCTCAAGGAACACTCTCTTTAGTTTAAACACTTCCGCTGGCCACCAAACTCCCTAGACATGAACATTATTGAGCATATCTGGGATGCCTTGCAATGCGCTGTTCAGAAGAGATCTCCACCCTCTCGTACTGTTACATATTTATGGACAGCCCTGCAGGACTGATGGAGTCAATTCCCTCCAGCACTGCTACAGACATATGTCGAGTTGATGCCACGTCGTGTTGCGGCACTTCTGCGTGCTCGCGGGGGCTGTACACTATATTAGGCAGGTGTACCAGTTTCTTTGGCTCTTCAGTGTACAAGTGGACAACAGTGGAGTTGGAAGCTGTACAGGAGATGAAACAAACTGTATTGTTCCACGGATACTTGAAGGTGTGATTTATAGTATTTTCTGTATCTCATAGCTTTGAGCTACTTTTTTCTCAGATTGTCGAGAAAACTATTGAAAGTTAATTCTCAAAAATAGTACAGTTGATCCGAATGCATCCATTAATAGTTTCTTCGCTAACAGTTAGGGAATTACATCATCTAAGGTAAAGGAAACGTTCTGCGTGCCAAGTGATACGCCGGCCGCGGTGGTCTAGCGGTTCTGGCGCTGCAGTCCAGAACCGCGGGACTGCTGCGGTCGCAGGTTCGAATCCTGCCTCGGGCATGGGTGTGTGTGATGTCTTTAGGTTAGTTAGGTTTAAGTAGTTCTAAGTTCTAGGGGACTTATGACCTAAGATGTTGAGTCCCATAGTGCTCAGAGCCATTTGAACCTTTTGAACCAAGTGATACCGACCGACTGCCGTGACATCTTGCGTCAATCGGATGAGGTATGGAGGGGCATGTGGTCGCTCTCCCCACCATTGAGTTTTTCTTCACCTTGGAAACGCTACTAATCGCTCTAGTAGCTCCTCAACAGGCCTCACGAGGGTGAGTACACCCCGTACCAGTACTGCCACCAAGGAAACCTGGAATGGGCCCGAGCCCTCCGTATGGCAGTCAGCACCGCTGATGACTTTTTTCTGTTGCAGATTTACTTATTAAAAAACTCTGTGACATTACAATCCATTTCCACAGTTCCTGTTTCACACACATTACGTATACAATACGCAGCACTTCAATATTACACCAACGCACCCGTGCGACACTTTCGCACTTTCATAGTTTTAAATAATGACAGTATTTGGAATAAGTGTAGCCATTGCGATAAACGTAGTTGTGGGAATAAAGCGAAAACATCTTTAAAAAGTAACAGATCTACCTTAAATAATCGTGAATTTATGATACATCCTTGCACATTTGTGTGCCCAAAAATATGTTTTGCATTGGAGTGTTTGTCCTGGTTTGCACGACGGGTAGAGGTCAGGGGCTGTCAGCTGGGGCACATAACCTCTGACATAACTCGACAAACATTTTCAGTTACAGTGAGAACTTTAAGTTATAACTTAAGAGGACACAGGAAACTATGCTGATTGTTTCAGAAAGTATATTCGTTCAGAAAAGTGAGCTTATACGACGGACAGAGATAAAGGACTACCGCATTGCTCACGGTTATTACCTATGACAATGCTGTATACAAATTATCGAGCAAGTAAATACTTAAATGGTGTATACATGCAGACTTCAGCAATGACTGAAAACTTGTACCGAGACCTATTTCGAACATGGGACTCCTGCTCACCAGGCAGGAGGGCGGTGCATTCGTCAGCGCATCTGCCTATAAGCAGGAGTCCCGGGTTCGAATCACAGACTTAGTACAAATGTTAGTTCGTCCCTTCATTCTGCATATATGCATCATAGCTATCTGAGACTTGCAAAGGTCTCTAGAATCATATAGTTCCAGTAATAAAACGGTGTTTGTAATAAGATAACATGAAAAGGGAGTCTCTTACTCGTGATTAATAAATTATCTTTGTAAAATACAGTTATGAACCTGGGCATACATGACACCCTTTTCTCTGTGATAGCTAAATGTCTCTTTTGTGTTAAAATTTTCCACAAACAGTAAGTTTCAGCGCAAATTGACCAAAAAAAAACTTTTTTAACAACACGTCATAAATCCCTGTCCGATTACAATCTGTTGACAAAAAGGGATGTTGACTTGAGAAGTGATATATATGATCAGTTCGCTACATCAAGTTAGCTACCCAATTCGGTTTAACCTTTCGTTTCCTGCTTGTTTGACGCCACTAAGTCTTTCGTCGTGTTTGTCTTGGGTTCGGGACCAACAGTCTTCTGTTTGTACACAAGCACTGCTTTCCTTGTTTTGCTTGTCGAGAGCTCCGTTTTGCAATTCTGCTTGTTTTCTTTTGGCTACAAGTGCGGCGTCAGATTGGCCTCTACCCGCTGTGCTGATGCGCGTAGGTAGGTGCGACGCCCTGCACTGCTGACTCGACTGCTTCTAACGTAGTTCTCCAACCGTTTCTTTCACGTACCGATTTCGGAGTCTCTTTCCCCACGATTTGTTTTTAACCAGGTATGTCCTCGTCCGTGCTGCTTTCAACAGGCGTTTGAGGCCTCTTATTGTTTAGCGGGTGCGCATCAGGTATAGGGGCTGGCTATTCCGCTTACGGTTTTCACGTTAACGTAGGAAAACCTGCAGCTGGTAGTTTTGACTCCTGTTATAAAACGACGGTAGAGCTTGACTCTTCAGTATCCATTACTAGGCTCTAAGTCACGAGTTCATCTATCTACGCTTTTCTGCTTATGAACATTTTATAACGAAGACTCCTCTTGAGCAACCCGTCTGTGGTTTCATTGCAGCTAAAATGTGTTCCCATCTGTCCACTGTAAGTAACGTGCAACGTCTGTCCATGAGTAATTAGATGAAAGGGGATATTCCTTGTGACTTGCACTTCAGCCGATCTGATACCACTAAAACCTGCAATTTATGTTGGCTAGAACAATGTTCGTGATAAATTTGTTTCACTTCTCCATACTTGGTTAAAACATCTTTTAAATAACATCTGTCAACTTCAGGAGTAACGTTAAATACGCGTACATTTTTTCACTTTATATCAGCGATAGAAACGACGGCACTTATCGAGGCTTCACGGTGACGGATTCAGCTATCCGTCCATGTCTGAGCAGAATCCTTTCCAGTAGCACAAAAATTAAAAGCTTCACGGATAAGCTGGAGGGTTCCGCGTCATAGCGAGCAGTGTGCATGTGATATGACTGATCCCGAGAACTTCAGTAATCCGATTGTACGCTTCTAATGATCTCTGCTGAAAATTCCTGAATGCCTTGTTAAATTCAAAACTGAGTGCACATTTTCTGAGTAACATCCTTGACAGCGTCATGATTAATAAAAGGCCGAAATCGCTAACACAGAAGAGCACAAAACGTGATATCAGAACGACAACAATAATAAACTGTTGCACGGAATGCGAAGTAAAGAGCTACTATTCCTGGTTTGAAAACGCTACAGCGGGAACATGCATAACACGTCCGAGTTGTATGACGTCCATGGCGGAACTTAGCTGCGGAAGTAGACAATTACGTCATGTACCACTCGCGACAACTGTAGACAGAGTTCACATTGGATGTAGAAGACCTAAATAAAATGACGGAATTCTACACTTATGTAATTCGTTTGTAAGTTACATATTTTCATTTCACGTCGAGCATATTTGTGACAACTTTCAGCAATAGGGAATAGGGTTTTCCGAGTATTAAGTAAGCAAATATTGTACATTTTCTTGAGCCAAAGTGTGACTGTGAGCTTGGAAATTATAATGTATATAACGGGAATTTTAGTGTTAATTTGAAAGATGTTCGCATCATTTAACCAACGATACACGAAGTATGGAATAAGAAAACCAAACAAAACATTTCGACATGAAAATGTCCGAATTTGCGAGAATATGTGCTGATCTTTGATAAGTGAAGTGAGAGCGATGTCCCTAACAAATGACGAGATGAGAAGACACGTATATTTTTGTAGGACAAACATGTAATTGAAAAATCTTCTTAAAGTAGTGCTTCATAGACTATATAAACAGTATTTTGTTATAGAATAACGACACCATCAAACCGTATTATCCTGTAACTAATTTCAGTTTATTTATGTAAAAACTGTCAAGAATTTGTAAAACCGTAGATGTATTATTGCAGAAAGAAATCCACAGCAGCCACCTTCAATGTAAAATACGAAACTCGTCTAGAAAGTAAATACATTGCCGTGAGAAAAATGCGACTGCACTCATAAAATGAGTATGAAGAAAAAAATTAGATAAGTAACTTTAGGCACATAATGACCCATAAAAAAGAGTAGAAATCCCAAAATAGAACGGTGTGCAATGTCAATAGTAATCTGCGCCCATTCAGAAGAAGATTGAGCATCCCTTTCTTTCGTAGAAGTTAAATATGTAATATGTAGCACTGACTCATTCTGAATGCCATACGCTTTTAGATAGTTGAATGAGAATTCAGTTGTGTATATAGCATGTTTCAAAGTCTTTCCATCTAACGTCCAGGGTCATAGAACTCGTCCTGGAAAATAGCTTTTGGTTAGAGATAAAATGTTGACTGATGCTTCCCATCGATGCTAGGCGACTTTTATTATTTATGCCCCTGAAGGAATAGGCACGTTGTCATATGTGTGTGCAGTGTGATACGCCTACAGTCCAGCCATGTGCTCCGTATGAAAGGGTGTAGGTCGAACAAATATCTTTCTCCACGTAGACATTCATACTCAAGGTTTTCTTGGTGAATATCATTATGAGTTAACCGGTAAGGTACAACCCACAATCAACCGGCTAGCAGCACGACTCGAATGTGTGTATATTAGCACCGATGTACAGTGTGGTCCATTGATCGTGATCGGGCCAAATGTCTGACGAAATAAGCGTCAAACGAAAAAATTACAAAGAACGAACCAGATGGCGCTATGGTTGGCCCGCTAGATGGCGCTGCCATAGGTCAAGCGGATATCATCTGCGTTTTTTTTTTTTTTTAAATAGGAACCGCCGGCCGGTATGACCGTGCGGTGTTGGGTGCTTCGGTCTGGAACCGCGTGACCGCTGCGGTCGCAGGTTTGAATCCTGCCTCGGGCATGGATGTGTGTGATGTCCTTAGGTTAGTTAGGTTTAAGTAGTTCTAAGTTCTAGGGGACTGATGACCACAGATTTTAAGACCTATAGTGCTCAGAGACATTTAAATATGAACCCACATTTTTATTACATATTCGTGTAGTATGTAAAGAGATATGAATGTTTTAGCTCGATCACTTTTTTCACTTCATGATAGATGGCGATGTAATAGTCACAAGCATATGGCTCACAATTTTAGACGAACAGGTAGGGTTTTTAAATTAAAATACAGAACGTAGATACGTTTGAACATTTTATTTCGGTTGTTCCAATGTGATACATTACCTTTATGAACTTATCATTTCTGAGAACGCATGCTGTTACAGCGTGATTACTTGTAAATACCACATTAATGCAATAAATGTTCAAAATGATGTCCGTCAATCTCAATGCATTTGGCAATATGTGTAACGACATTCCTCTCAACAGCGAGTAGTTCGCCTTCTGTAATGTTCGCACATGCATTGACAATGCGCTGACGCATGTTGTCAGGCGTTGTCGGTGGATCACGATAGCAAATATCCTTCAACTTTCCCCACAGAAAGAAATACGGGGACGTCAGATCCGGTGAACGTGCGGGCCACGGTATGGTGCTTCGACGACCAATCCACCTGTCATGAAATATGCTATTCAATATCGCTTCAACCGCACGCGAGCTATGTGCCGGACATCCATCATGTTGGAAGTACAACGCCATACTGTTACACCGTGAAACATCTTGTAGTAAGATCGGTAGAACATTACGTAGGAAATCAGCATACATTGCACCATTTACGAGGCCTGTTCAGAAAGTAAGCTCCGATTGATTGCCAAATTGAAACCACAGTGAACATCAGAAATGTTTTACTTGTAACAATTAGCTACACCTTTCAGCTACTTCTCTACGTAGTCGCCGTTCTGACTTAGACTTTTGTCATAGCGTTGTACCAACTTTTCAATAGCCTCATCATAGAAGGCAGCCGCCAGTGCTTTCCGCCAATTCTCCACGCTGGCCTACACCTCGTTGTCTGTGTCAAAATGTTGTCTTCAAAGACAGCGGTTCATGTGACCAGAGATGAAACTCAGGGGGAGACAATTGCGGACTGTATTGTGGGTAATCTCACATTTCCATTTGAAAACGATGCAGGAGCATCTTCATTGCCCCTGCAGAATGCGGCTGAGAATTGTCTTGAAGAAGAAACAGCATGACAGTTATGTAATGTTAGCTGCATAGCTTCAGGCGAAATTTCTCACCAGGCCCTCGTACTTGGCGGCAGACACTATTTTCTAGACATCTTTACGCACTCACTGCGAGCTCAGAAATGAGAAGAGCGACGTGATGCTAACTGGGGTTATACTAGAGACACTACCCAACACATCTGTGCAAAGATTTGTCGGATTTTCATAGTCGTTTCCATTTCGCGACCGATCGGAGCTTACTTTCTGAACGCCCCTCGTAGATTGCCATCAATAAAATGGGGGCTAATTATCCTTCCTCCATACATTAAGCCGCCAAGGTCGCTGATTTTCCACTTGTCGCAGCCATCGTGGATTTTTCGTTGCCCAATAGTGCATATTATGCCGGTTCACGTTACCGCTGTTGGTGAATGACGCTTCGTCACTAAATAGAATGCGTGCAAAGAATCGTCCGGTAATTTCTCTTGCGCCCAATGGCAGAACTGTACACGACGTTCAAAGTCGTCGCCGTGCAATTCCTGGAGCATAGAAATATGGTACGGGTGAAATCGATGTTGATGTAGCATTCTCAACACCGACGTTTTTGATATTCCCGATTCTCGCGCTATTTGTCTGCTACTGATGCGCGGATTATCCGCGAGTGCAGCCAAAACACCTATTTAGGCATCATCATTTGTTGCAGGTCGCGGTTGACGTTTCACGTGTGGCTGAACACTTCCTGTTTCCTTGAATAACGTAATCATCCTGCGAACGGTCCAGATACTTGGATGATGTCGTCCAGGATACCGAGCAGCATACATAGCACAATTCCGTTGGACATTTTGATCACAATAGCCATACATCAACACGATATCGACATTTCCCGCAATTGGTTAACGGTCGTTTTAACACGGGTAATGTATCACGAAGCAAATACCGTCCGCACTGGCGTAATGTTATGTGATACCACGTACTTATACGTTTGTGACTATTACAGCGTCACCTATCACCAAGCGGAAAAAGTGGTCCAACCAAAACATTCATATTTCTTTACGTACTACACTAATATGCAATAAAAATTGGGGTGTTATTTAAAAAACTCAGTTGATATCCGTTGACCCATGGCAGCGCCATCTAGCGGGCCAACCACAGCGCCATGTGGTTTCCCCCTTCAGACTAGACGAGTTTCGCTCCTTGTAGTTTTTTCTTTTGATGCTTATTTCGTGAGATATTTGGCCCGGTCACTATCAATGGACAACCCTGTATAGGCAAGCGATTAGTATAGCACTTGCATCTTTCCAACTTTCATGTGGTAAAAGCGAAAATATGGCCTGTGGTGACCGTATTGTAAAATGTGTCAAGACAGAACCAAGTGCTGTTATTCTTTTCTTGGTTGCCAAAAGACAAACTCCGGTAGACATACATCGGGCAATGAAGGGCATATACGGACAGCATTTCTGTCGAAAACCATCGGTGTGGAATGGTGAGACAAGTTCTGTTCTGCCTCACAATAAATCACTTCCCTATATTGCAAATGTCGTAAAGCAGAAGGCGTGGCAACACAAGTGGGAGACATTCTAGGACCCGCCCTATAATCCTGATCTCTCCCAATGCGATTATCACTCGTTCAGTCCTTCGTAAAATGCTTCAAGTGGGCGATGATTCCTGTTGAACGACGATGTTCAACAGGCAGTTATGGACTTCTTCACGCAGCAGAACACGGTGTTTTACCAGACAGTTGTCTTCGTACTGATGCATCAGTGGACTGATTGACTCAATGCCCATGGCCACTTTGCCTGATTCACATACCGATTCCGGACTGTATAGGCTTCGAATTGGAACTTTTTTAGCGCATCTTATGGTATGCACAGGCAGACCTGGTTAGTAGACCCTTGTAGGTCTTTTAAATTTTGTCGTCCGATGGCCAGCTTATCTACACTCGTATAGCCATGTTGTAGGCTCTTTGAGTTCTGTGGGAGATGGTTTATTTTTAGTTACAGAAGATGAAACATTAGTTTACTTTATTAAATGAATAGATGGCTGCCGCGCGGGGTAGCCACGCGGTCGCGGTCTCAGGCGCTTTGTCACTGTTCGCCCCCCCGCCCCCCCGCCCCCCCGCCCCCCTCGTCGAAGATTCGACTCCTCCCTCATGCGTGGGTGTGTGTGTCGTCCTTAGCGTAAGTTAGTTTAAGTTAGGTTAAATAGTGTGTAGGCTTAGGGACCGATGACCTCACAGCACTTTGGTCCCATACGCTCTTACCACAAATTTAATAAACAAATAAATAAATAAACGGCTTACTTAACTTTCATGCGCTTCTTTTCCACAGGAATATTGGATAACTTACAAGTGTCGTGGAATACCAATGCGTCACTTGATGCACCAGTTGACAAACTTTTCTCTTGGGGTACAACGTTCAACATCTGAAAATTTTACTCGTTTGCCCTAGACGATGGTGTCGACTGCTGTAGCCGAGGTCTCGAAATGGACTGTGCTCTTGCATGCTCAAAACTTATTGAGCTCAGTGTGAGAGCGCTGCAGTGCTGGGGAGGAGGCATGGTCTTCAGAAGAGCCTTCCGTACATCGTTGCCGGTTGCAGCGAGCCGTCGCTAATGCTGCAGTATCGATTCACCACAAGTTTGATGGAAGACCTTTGAAACACCCCATATACACTGTAGCGCTAAAGAAACCGGTGTAAGCATGCATGCGCAAATACAGAGAAGTGTAAACAGACAGAATAAGCCACTTCGGTTGGCAACGTCTACATAAGACAAGAAGTGTCTGGCGCAGTTGTTAGATCGGTTATTGCTACTACACTGGCAGCTTATTAAGATTTAAGTGAGTTTCAAAATGTTCAAATGTGTGTTAAAATCTAAGGGACCAGACTGCTGAGGTCATCGGCCCCTAGACTTACACACTTCTTATACTAACTTACGCTAGGAATAACACACACACCTATGCCCTTGGGAGGACTCGAACCCCTGGTGGGCGGGGCCGTGCAATTCGTGACATGGCGCCGCAAACCGAGCGGCTACTCCGCGCTGCTAAGTGAGTTTGAACGTGATGCTATAGTCGGCGACGAGCGATGGGACACAGCATCTCCGAGGTAGCGATAAAGTGGGGATTTTCCCGTACGACCATTTCACGAGTGAACCGTGAATATCTGGAATCCGGTAAAACATCAAATTTCCGACATTGCTGCGGCCGGAAAAAGATTCTGCGAGAATGGGACCAGCGACGACTGAAGAAAATCGTTCTACGAGACAGAAGTGCAACCCTTCCGCAAATTGTTGCAGATTTCAGTGCTGGGCCATCAACAAGTGTCAGCGTGAGAACCATTCAACGAAACATCGTCGATATGGGCTTTCGGAGCCGATGCGCCACTCCTGTGCCCACGACACAAAGCTTTACCCCTGGCCTGGGCTGCCGGCCAGTGTGGCCGAGCGGTTCTAGGCGCTTCAGTCTGAAACCGCGCGACTGCTTTTGTCGCAGGTTCGAATTCTGCCTCGGGCATGAATGTGTGTGTTGTCCTTAGGTTAGTTAGGTTTAAGTAGTTCTAAGTTCTAGGGGACTGATGACCTCAGACGTTAAGTCCCAGTCCTTAGAGCCATTTGAACCTCGCCTGGGCTCGTCAACACAGATACTGGGATTCTGATGACTGGAAACATGTTCACTAGTCAGACGAGTCTCGTTTCAAATTGTATCGAGCGGATGGGGGTGTACTGGTATGAAGATTACCTCATGAATCTATGGACCCTGCATGTCAGCAGGGGACTGTTCAGGCTGGTGGAGGCGCTGTAATGCTGTGGGACGTGTGCAGTTGGAGTGACGCGGGATCCCTGATACGTCTAGATACGACCCTGAGAGGCGAAACGTACGTAAGCATCCTGTTTGATTACCTGCATCCATTTATGTCCAGTGCATTCCGACGGACTTCGGCAATTCCAGGAGGACAATGCGACACCCCACAATTCCATAATTGCTACAAAGTGGCTCCAGGAAAATTGTTCTGTGTTTAAACACTTCCGCTGGCCACCAAACTCACCCTGAGCATATCTGGAATGCCTTTCAATGTACTGTTTAGAAAGAACGTCACCCCTCGTACTCCTATGGATTTATGAACAGCCCTGCAGGATTCAAGGTGTGAGTTCCCTCCAGCACTACTTTGCCACGTCGTGTTGCGTCACCTCTGCGAGCTCGCGTGAACTTCACACGATATCAGACAGGTGCACCAGTTTCTTAGGCTCTTCAGTGTGAAAGAATCATTGCTTTATGGGCTTGTAGTTGTTTTACGTATACTTTGTCGTATGAACCATTACTACGAGTTGAAACTTGTTGTTTTATTTGCCGCAGAGTAGAGGGGATGTCGGACGACGTGGAAAGCGGATCCGTGGACGGCCGGACAGCAGGTGGAAATTCAGCCGGCAGCCGTGCTGGGGCGCGGTGTGGCCATGACAGGCTCTGCGAGGCACGGCGCGGCCAGCCGGGCAAGTTTGGCAGGCACCACTTTGCTGTCGGGGGCAGATCGCAGCGGCGGGGGCGGCGGCGGCGTAATTGGCGGACTTGTGGGACTGGACGGGGCGCCTAAGCGGCGCGGCGCGGCGAGGGACGCGCGCCCATTACGGCCGGCAGTATTTAATATGCGGCCAGGTCGCCCGAGCCGCGCCACGCCCGGATTAAAACGCAATTAATTCATACGGAATTCTCGCTGCGCGCTGGCGCCTGCGGGGCCCGTGCAGAAACCGCTGTTACGCCCCTCGGCGGCTGGTACTGCTGCGCTAAAAAAGGACGCGAAAAAGGGGCCGGCAGGGGGGATTATGAGAGAGAGAGGGAGAGAGAGAGAGAGAGAGGAGAGGAAGCAGAGAGGATGGAGGGAAGCGCAACACGGCGTGGCCAGTCTTCTGCCGAAAGGGCAGCTGCACTGGCTGTAACGGCCGCCCTTATCTCTCCCGCCCTTATGTTCTAGAGGAAATTTTGTGACGGGTGCTTCGCTGCAATTAAGAACATTTGTTGGCTGCAATTGGGGGTGTAATTGCTGGAAGCCTAACTTGTTTACGAAAATCGTGCATAAAATGGCCTTTTACGGAGGCTATGTGTTTGTTGAGATGGATTGCCTTCACTGAATACGTCAAATAGTTTTCGACTATTAGAGATGGTCTGTCGGTATCTGGGAAAGAAGAGAAGCGAAGCATTTGAGATGCGGTGCTACAGAGGACTGCTAAGGTAATAAACGAGGAGGTGCGCCAAAGATTTGGTGGAGGGAAGTGCGTCAGAGCTTAAGAGAAGGAGTGTGATGATGTTTTAAGGCATCATACAGTAACTTCCGCTTTGCTAGAGGGAGTTGCAGTGCTCAATACTGATCCGGGAAGGCAGAGTGATAAAAAAACTGCTCGAAGACATTGGTTTAAGTCGTGTCCTGACATGAGGTTGCAACGGCAGGGAGAGAATTGCGACCCAATCAGGAGGCAAGTAAAAAATAATGTCATATCACAGGTCAGGGAATGCTTAGAAAGATGCTGTCCTTACAAAAAATAAATAAATAAAACGGGCCTCAACTTTTAACGTTTGCTGTTTCATCCCTTTTAGCCCTGCTAAACATCCTTCTCCTTCCTCCCAACTCTGCAAAGTGTCACGTCGCAGTCGGGATTGGATACTACTTTGTGAACAAACGTTGAAGTGTATTTATGTGGCAACGATAAAGAGTACTAGAAATCTGTAACTGCAATGAGGAACATCAGATTTGTTGTAACTAAGAATCAACCATAAATGTAGTGAGGACGTACCTGGTGAGAAATAATGGTAACTCACTTCCACTCGGAAACTGTCACCACCGGTTAAGAGATGTCTGCAAGTTGATAAATGGAGTGAAGGGCACCAGAAATGATCATGCTGCTTTAAACTCGCAGCTATTTTACGACATGCAACACCATGTATCTATACTCTCGTAAGAATTTCACGATTGAAAGAATGCTCAGATCTCAGCACCCGTGGTCAAATAGTAGCGTCTTCGATTAGTGATTAAAACGTTGTCGGCCTCAGATTCGAAACCGGTCACTACTTAGATTTTGATTAGTAATCAGCATTGGCGGCCGATAACTTCCGGCGTAAGAAGTCGCCCTCGTTCTGCCAACGGCCTTGTCAAAGGGGGCGGAGAAGCGGACAGAGGTTCAGGGCACTCTCTTGTCATAGAGGTGGGAAATAGCCCTTAAAGGCAGAAGAATTAGCAGTGACCAACGGCATGAGGATGCTGAAGGCAATGTAACCACAGGCCTGTAATTGAAAAGTATCGTGATGATCTCTCCATTGGAAAAAGATTCTGGAACAGTTCCCCATTCGATTCTCTGGGAAGAGACAGGCAAGTGGGAGATCACAGTGAGAAAAAGAGTGAATAATCAAAGATTGGATAACTTTCTACGAACTGGGGCATGGAATGCCACAAGTTTTAACGTGATAGGGAAACGAGAAAATCTGAAAAGGAAAATGCAAAGGCTCAATCTAGATACAGTAGGGGTCAGTGGACTGCAATGGAAAGGAGACAAGGATTTCTGGTCAAATGAGTATAGGGTAATATCAGCAGCAGCAGAAAATGATGTAACGGTAGTAGGATTCGCTATGAATAGGAAGGTAGGGCAGAGTGTGTGTTACTGTGTACAGTTCAGTGATAGAGTTGTTCTTATCAAAATCGATAGCAAACCAACACTGACAGCGATAGATCAGTTATATATGACGGCGTCGCAAGCTGAATATGAAAAGATAGAGAAAGAATATGAGGATGTTGAAAGGGTAATACAGTATATAAATGAAGGCAAAAATCTAATAGTACTGTGAGACTGGAATGCAGTCGTAGGGGAAGGAGTGGAAGAAAGGGCAACAGGAGAATATGGGCTTGGGACAAGGAATGAGGGAGGAGAAAGACTAGTTGAGTTCTGTAACAAGTTTCAGCTAGTAATAGCGAATACTCTGTTCAAGGATCACAAGTGGAGGAGATATACTTGGAAAAGGCTGGGTGGTACCGGAAGATTTCAGTTAGATTACATCATGGTCAGAAAGAGATTCCGAAAGCAGATACTGGATAGTAAGGCGTACCCAGGAGCAGGTAGTGATGAAGAGTAAGCCTGAGTTTAAGACATTAGTCAGGAAGAATCAATACGCAAAGAAGTGCGATATATAAGTACTAAGGAATGACGAGATACGTTTGAAGTTCTCTAAGGCTACAGATGCAGCAATAAAGAATAGTTCAGTAGGCAGTACAGTTGAAGAGGAATGGACATCTCTAAAAAGGGCTATCACAAAAGGTGGAAAGAAAAACATAGGTACAAAGAAGGCAAGTGCGAAGAAACCATGGGGAACAGAAGAAATACCTCAATTGATCGATGAGAGGAGGAAGTACAAAAATGTTCCGGGAAACTCAGGAAACAGTAATACAAGTCACTGAGGAATGAAATAAATAGAAAGTGCAGAGAAACTAAGACAAAATGGCTGCATGAAAAATTTGAAGAAATCCAAAAAGAAATGATTGTCGGTAGGACAGACTCACCATACAGAAAAGTCGAAACAACCTTCTGGGACATTAAAAGCAAGTGTGGTAACATTAAGAGTGCAACAATAATTCCACTGACAAATGCAGAGGAGAGAGCGGATAGGTGGAAAGAATACAATGAAAGCCTGTAGGGGGAAGATTTGTATGATGTGACTGAAGAGGAAAACGGAGTGGATTTAGAAGAGGTAGGGTATACAGCGTTAGAATCAGAATTTAAAAGAGATTTGGAGGATTTAAGATCAAATAAGGCAGAAGGGATAGACAACGTTCCCTCAGAATTTCTGAAATCGTTGGAGGAAGAGGCGAAAAAACCACTATTCACGTTGGTGTGTAGAATGTATGAGTCTGGTGACATACCATCTGACTTTAGGAAAAATATCATCGACACAATTGTGAAGACTGCAATAGCTGTCAAGTGGGAGAATTATCGCACAATCAGCTTAACAGCTCATGCATCCCAGTTGCTGACCAGAATAATATACAGAATAATGGGAAAGAAAATTGAGGAAGTGCTATATTTCGATCAGTTTGGCTTTAGAAAAGGTAAAGGCATTATAGAGGCAATTCTGAAGTTGCAGTCTAACGTACCTCAACTTCTTGTACTAGCTACTGATGGCGGACTCTTGCCATGAGCACGTACAAGTGATGATTTGCGAAATGGATATTTTAACGCTACTGAAGTCGCCCTGGCACTTATACGTCCCCAGTAGGAGTACATTGTTATCATTAATTATATTAATTGTTTAGTCATAACATATACGTTTCCTAATCTTACCCTGTGGATACGATAGAACGTCAGCATAAGCCGACAAAATCCAGCACCCCTTTTAAAGAGTAAGCTATAATATGCACACAACAGACAAGAAAATACTATGCAGAGGCAGAAAAATACTGTGTACTGAAGGATAAATGCCATGACTTTAATTCATTTATTCATCATAAAAATAATTTAAAGAAACTAAGTAAGGATTACAAATCTCAGGTTCTCCTTGTGTTAATACTAGCCCTTAAACTGTCTGGTTCTGCTCTGTAATGTGGTTGCGATCTGTGATTGGGTGCGGAGTAACTGTAATTTCACTCTCCCACACGCCGGTGCATAAGCAAAACCATCATAATGGTCAGAAGCTATAACCGCAGGACTTCTCGCCTCAGCGAGATAATAGCAAAATGGTACGTCACCAAAATTGCAGCCGAAGACGTCCGTCGACTGTCGTGGACGTCAAGACGACTCTCCTGCTTCTCGACCCCGCAACGACTCGCTCCTTTTTTCTTCTCTCCTCTTTTCGCTGCTCAAAGTCTTTTCTCCTCCTTAAATTTGGGTGGCGAATCATCTTTCCGGAAGGCACTTGTTTCTGAAAGCCGACCAATCGCAGTTTAGAATCCAGATCGAATTTTCTGGAAGTTCAAAATGGTTCAAATGGCTCTGAGCACTATGGGACTCAACTGCTGTGGTCATAAGTCCCCTAGAACTTAGAACTACTTAAACCTAACTAACCTAAGGACAGCACACAACACCCAGCCATCACGAGGCAGAGAAAATCCCTGACCCCGCCGGGAATCGAACCCGGGAACCAGGGCGTAGGAAGCGAGAACGCTACCGCACGACCACGAGATGCGGGCTTTCTGGAAGTAACAAAGGGCAATGCACTAATGTTCAGTGTGTTTCCTTACAAGAAACATGTGGAAAAAACGTTAGTATGATACATTTCAAATTGATACAGTTTACAAAAAGTGTTTCAGAAAAGCACCGGCGAATTTTGTCTGTTGGTGTTGATAAGAGTCTATCACATGTGGCACTTCTGTTTGTATGATCCTAACACTGTTCACTGATTGACACTTCACTGACACTACTGATGATAATTTATTTACTGGAGAGCACTGTTATCTGTGTTTGGTGGTATGTGGTGTGAACTGACACGCATCTCTGGTGTGAATTACCTCTAGTGGGTTTGGAATAAGAGCCATGGGCGCTCAGCTTTCGCGTCGATTTGCACTAATCGCCGAGGTACAGTGACGTCAGTGTTTGGCATGTCTGTTCACAAGGTGCGCAGCAAGGTAGAGTGTTGCATTGATGGGTAGTAACATCTGATGTTCTCCTCCGAGACAGATAATTTGTAACACCATAGCTCTAATGCTTTACTGATTTATTTTGCCTTTTGTTTTATTTAATGAAACAGCTTTGAGCTTCTGTAAATGTTGTTTAATTAAATCGATAACACAAAATTGTACTCTCATTTCTTTGTAAAAGAACTTTGAAGTCATGGTTTGATTCTATGCTTTGTAGTGTATCTATCATTTAAATTTTTTGTCCCATTTTGAGGGAACAAAACTTACTGTATATAATTGTAATTTCTGTGTGAATAATTGTTTGCAGAAATGTCAATATGTGCAAATGTTATGTTTTATTTAAAGTGTTTGGTTGCTGTTATATAAACTCACTTTGGGTTCTTAGTTATCCCGTATGTAAAAGCTAGTGTGGTTCCCCTCGGGAACGGAACTTAGTAGCGCGCGCAAGTTGTGGTTGGCCTAGGTAGAAAAGGTGGAACAAGAGTCAGTCGGGGACGAGCTACCAATCTGTGCACTGCCCATCTAAAAGGTGTTTATTGTGCTGGTTCCGAGCGAGGCCTTTCCTGCCGCTTTCCAATGCCTCGGATGGATGGATAAATAGCTGGAACTATTCTGGAATTGGTATCGATCATCGCCTCCAGACAGAGTCCAACAATTCCACGTGCAATTCCACCTACCAACATGCAATCGCCACCACATTGCGCAGTCATTGCAATGGAGCAATATAGTAATGTACAGTGAAGGATCAGCTCATTGGATGTTTCAGTGTGCACAAATATAAGGTAACATATAACTGAATTCATGTACCTACCTTGATTTTTTTCCCTATCACAACACCTCTTACGTTCCTCTCCATTTGAACTGTGATTACCGAGTGTCCTAGTTTGTGGAAAAAATAAAAGCCTCAAAGCCAAATAGTTAATTAAATAATGTTGTTTGATCTTTCGTAAGAAGGGAGTATTCAGATTTATTGTGGATTTAGTGAAGTTGTGGGAGGTAGTAAATGAAGTTTTGTGAAAGCCTCCCAGTGATGGAAACAGTCCAATTTAAAGTTTTGTGGAGTTTCAAAGTCACCTATTTAATCATTTACTTGAAAGTAGAGGACTGTGGTAATAAAGACAATTTGCTGTTTCTTTTAAAGATTAAAAGTTCTCAAAACTGAGGCTTATAAAGTTTTGCTTAGTTAATGATCATAGTGCTGCCTCTAGTAAATTTTAAAAGGTGAGTCAGTTTCTTGCAAATCTGTCAACAATGTGTCTCACTGTAGTAAAAGTGGAAAACTGCAATAGTGGAAAGTTATATACTCGTGCTTGCTAAGTACTTGTTTCTTTTGTGTAATGAAAGTGCATATTAATAGTGTAATAGGATCCACAGGTTATCCTCTATGCTCAAGATAAATAACAATTAAAAGAAAGACCGCTATTTATGAAAACAATAACTTCTTTATTCTAAAGACGGTGAGAAGTAACCTGTTAACGAATTCCATTTAACTTTCATTGTAAAGAGAAAAGTATTTAGCTGAGAGAGACTTAATCTGTGGCCAGTTCATAATTTTGTAATGAACTACTAATTTTATGTCAGCTGGAAAAATGTTTGAAAAGTAATACTAAACCTATGTCCAATTTATGATTCTACTGTGAATATTATTAGTAATTTTACAAAGACCATTCAGTTTGAATAAGCCCTGAAAGTAATAGTGTGTTTCGTTATCTGTTATATTTCTGCAAATAGTTTGTGCTGCTCTAGCTGCTAGTTCCAACCTTAACGTTAACATATGCAGGTTTCAGAGTTCATTGCACTCGCGTGTGGCAAAGTATGGGTTGTGTTTGTCCGTTTAAGTTACTCATACCAAATATCTTAAACAAGAATGTTAATCATTCTCTTACCCAATTAGGCTGGAGACGGTTTTCTTTACTCTTTAAACAGTGTAGGTAGATAAAATTATTGTTTGTTACTGTTTAAAAATTTGCGTAATTCTGACCTTCACTTCCGATAAGCCACCTCTGTTAGGTACAACACGGTCAACGTAACAAAATTCCTCTCAGAGGGTAATACTGCCCTGTTGCGTTATACCATAACTGTTTTAACAAGATAGTTCTATTTCACAACCTGCCTCCAACTTTAAGGTTATGGTACAGCAGTAGCAGACAGAAGTGTTATAAATTGTTTGATAGGAAGGTACACAGGTTTTACGTGGTGCAGGCAGTGGGTATTGGGAAACCTATACTCCTACGTTGACTAAAAGTATGTGTAGCTGTCCCTATTTCACTCTTCGTGTACTTCATCCTTAGCCATTAATTTTAATGTTCCTAATCTTCTTGATTCGTGATCTTCTGTCTCTTGTACACTATTGTAGTTAGGTAAAAAACATGGGTCGCTGTAAGTTAATTTGACTTTTAGGATTGGTTTAGGTTTTGCTTCGAAACGCAAGCTTTATAGCTGTCTCGGTTCCCGTTGGATGATGTCACAAGACACGCAACTACTGGGCTCGTGACGTAAAAGTCACTCTTTAGGCTTTGATGGTGCTACAAGGTAGCGGTAATGGTTTCTTTTGCAGCACACAAACCTCATCTGTGAAAGGCCTGCTTGCGGCGCCTGTGATCCTATCAGTTTCTCTGCCATGTCATCTGCTGCCGAAGCCTTGTTGAACATGCCACCACTCTGTAGATTATTAGCAAGTTGCGCGGGCCCAGTTGGTACCTGGGGTTTCGACGGCGTGTGTCCGCTGTCCCGTCGCCTTTTGTCCGTGATGCGCTCACCAGGAGCGGCTTTACCATCTACGTCCACACCAGCAGTTCGGCCACTCCAGAACCTGTCTCTTTTTGTCCAGAGCTCGTCATACTAGTGCCGGTCACCTGAATACCTGCACCCACTAATGCAAACAGTCTAAATCATCCATACCTGTGTATGGATTTTAACATATAAATAAACATCATACATTACATTGATTGTCTATTGAGGATGGACGACAATGACTTCTAAGGCAGATGTTCTTATTTACAGTATTACTTTAGTTTTAAATTTATAAGTACATGTACTTTATGTAGCTCTCCTTTCCACTGGACCTGTTTTATATGGGAGAAATATTTTCATTAGGACATACAGTGTATCCCAACACCAAGGTCTATGACATATGGTAAATATCTGTCTATGCTACTTGTTAGAATTAAACAAACACAAAGAAAACAAAACACGCTGGCCAGCGTGTCTACTCTACTCTTATTCTACTGAAGTCCCTTTTTGTTTCTGTGATCTGAGAAGCTTTCTTCCGTGCGACGGTTCTGTGGTTGTGAAAGTTGTGTTGGTTTCTCTGCGAACATAAGAACGGAATATGCCATGGCGCATAGATTATGGTTAGTCATAGTTTCTCAGTTGATAATCCAGCTCTTTCTTGTTATGATCGCCCTTAACTGTGTGTTTATTTGGTACCCGCAGACACGTAAATCATTTGTGTGATATTGTGATCACGGCTCAGTATCACGGCTACCACAATAAGGTCTTATTATTAGTACATTCTCTCAAGCGACAATTTTCGGTACTTTTTGTGCCTATAGTTGTCGTGTTAGTAATCTATATTTAATCTTACATGATCAAGTAACTATACTTAACATTCTGACGTCAAGTTCCCACAAACTTTTTAGATTTTAGTGCGTTCATACGCCATCGCGCAGATGAGGCCACCATTATTAATCTTTCGTCTCAATAACCTCAACTAAGAGTTTCACTCTACATTTTCACGGTGCTCTCTTGCGTACTTTATGTTGAGCAGGCCACAAAATTGTATTAAATCAACACTTCTAAATGATACGGGAGGTATACACATTTGTCTCCGTAAATAATGCCTATCAGATCACACACTGGTGACATTCTGTACTCACACAAATTAAATATTTCTTAATAGTTTGTCGTTCCGAAAACTGTCATCCCATTTGTACAGGTAATCCTTTTATCACGGACGCATATTACTATGAACATTTTTAAAGAGAGATAGCTTTTCTTAAATAAACTCAATGGGATTGTTCTGTCTTTTACAGGCTCAGATTATATGGAATCACTAAATGGTTTTGTACTTGCTGGTTACCAGTTTAACTATTGTTCTTTCCACCACAGCTTAATTCTAATCACTTTATACCAGATTACTACATCTATTTAATCTCCATACTTATAAATAATTTATACCATGCACATCCCATTCCCCATTTACTGTTGTACCGTCCCTTGTTTTCACACCACGAAGTATTTTATATGGCTTACGTGATGTAAGCCAAGTGACCTCCCCGTTTTAATCGACTCCACTTCCACTGCGTTCGCGTGTGCTAATCGCCTAATCCGTAAAGGTCCGTCATAGGAATATGTGGCATAGCCTCTTTTGTTTATTGGACAAACGGTAGGATTTTATCAATACTCGCTGGCCAATAACAAATTATCGCTCATTTGCTTGGGTATCTGTACGCGTCTTGCGCATCTCTTGCCACGTGAATGTTACGTAGCACCTCTGCTACGAGGGTTCTAGGCTGTCGGGAAATCGACTAGTTCCCTTATTCTATCTGGAGCCGGTCTATTCTTCAGTACGGACTTTTGCGGTATCAAAGTGGTGCTATGAGGGAGTTCATTCATGACATCCCAAAACTCTTTCAGGAAGACATCCCACGTCGCACGCCTTTTGCCACAGTACAGACGGCAAAGGTTCACTATGTACTTCATCGTTCCCGCTGAAGGATTCCAACTGGGGCCAAATCTAGAGATGAAGACAGGTTTTATCTTATGTCTCCTCAATGTTCTCTTCCACATCTCTGATTTATTTTGGGGTTCATTATCTGAGAAAACCACATCGAGTGCTCCGATTTCAGTTAGGAAGTCTTTCCTGAATGCTTTGCTTACAGTGGGACCCGTGTCTCTCCGAAGTGGTGTCAGCGTCATAAGCTTGGATGTGAGTTCTATCACCACTAGAATGTTCTTATATCCCCTCGGCGTTGTCGGCAAAGGTCCCATTAAATCTGTGGCCGCGATATGACGCAATTTCTTGGGTACTATAGCATACATTGGGTCTTGCAATGCTACGGTTACCGTCTTTGCCTTTTGGCACCTTTTGCAGATGGCCAATACTTTTCTTATCCTCCTTTCCATGTTTTTGAAATAGTGTATCCCCTCAGTTCCAAAAGACATTTACGAGAACCAAAGTGTGCATAGCTTACGTGTATCTACCAAATGAGTTTATTAACAACTTCTTCTGGCACACACACTATCCACAATGACTCGTCCACGTTTGTACCGGTAAAAGAAAAAAAAAATCGCTTTGCAAGCAGGTAATGTTGGCGTATATTTCCCTGGGCAGGATCCCTCCATTTTGTCATTATCTGACTTTATCTGAAGTAAGTTGGGATCTTTGTCCTGCTCTATCCTTATATTTTGCATCGTGGTAGAGAGTAAGTTTTCGAACGCCACCTTTCGGAGGTGGAACAACGAGTAATGTTCGTGTTCTAGTTCTTCTGCTTCCTGTGCGACAGTGCATCGCCAATGACTTCAGTGGACCCGGGCACGTGCACGGTTGTGAATTCATACTCTTGTAGTGCGGTAATCCAGTGCGACAGTCTTCCATAAGTTAGTTTGGCGGTCAGCAGGAATTCAAGGGCTTTATGTTCGGTATATACCTTCGTTTTCCTATCGAAAAGGAAATACCTAAATTTTTGAAAGCCCCTAACTATGGCTAATGCCTCGAGTTCTGTTACAGAATAATTTATTTCGCTCTTAGTCAGAACTCTCTTTCCGTCTTGCTCGTACTCCCGGAAAATCATCACCCCTAATCCCGTCTTTGCGCTATCCGTCGGCATGCAGATGTTCTGAGACAAATCCGGGTGCGACAGTATAGGAGCAGCAACAAGTGCAGACTTGAGAGCTTGAAACTCACGGGTTGCGCACTCATCCCATACCGAGGGTGTCTTTATGCTTGTCAATAGACAGAGGCGGGGTGTGGCCAAAGAAGTGACATAAATGAATTTTTTGTAAAAAATTGGTTACTCCTAAGAAGCTCCTTAGTTGTTTTCTAGTTCTGGGAGTTGCAAATTCCGCAATAGCTGCCATGCTTTCTAGATCGGGAGAGATTCCTTCACTTACCAAGAAAGTGCACCTGACTCCTCGCAAAACACGATTTACTAATATCTGCAGTTACATCATGTTGTTTTAGTCTGCCCAGCATTTCTCCCAGTAGTGCATTACGTCTTTGCCACGTGTTCTCAGCTATGAGTACGTCATCAACATAACATGTCATTCTTTCTTTCAGGTTACAACTTAATAGGCTACTAAAACCTCTGATGAATGCTGCAGATGAAATACTTAATCCAAATGGAAACCTTGGGAATTGGAAGTACTGCCCATATGTGATAAATGCAGTATATTTGCAGCACGTAGGATCGACTTCTATCTGCCAATCCAATGAGGTAAAAACCGTAATCCCATGGAATTTCTGGTGCAGTTCCTCTAACCGCTCAGGGCGTTCTGTTTCCGGCGCAGTAATTGTGTTCATTTGACGTGAGTCTAAAACAAGTCGGATTCCACCATCCTTCTTGTTAACCACTTTCTGTAATTCTAAGACACTTTTATCCCTAGACATGATTCATCACATTGCAACGAATTTTAACGCTGTGAATTGGTTATGTGACCACACAGTCCGCTACCTTTTTGCCCCCGACGAGAACTGGGTTATTGGTCGTACCTTAACAATCGACACTGTGTACATGTTCGCAACCCCAGATACAAGCAGGTATTTTCAAATTTTCTATGGAGTGCCTTTCATGACCTGCCTTGCAAGTGGAACGGCCTAGCCATGAGATGCTGATTCTTATTTTGCCAATAAGAATCTGAACGAAATACATATGGAATGTCCATAAAAAATTCGAGAAGATGCATTTTGATTTTCCTCCATCCGAAGGAGCGAGATCTCCGGAATTATTTTCATCGCTTCCCTGTGTTTCATCCCACTTCTACCTTTCTTTCCTACACCCTTTTAGTTATAGGTTAGGCGCCAACGCCTGAAGAGATCCACTTCTTTTTCTTAGGACACAAGCGATGGTGGAAAGAAATTTTTTTTCTTTTTTTGGTAGCTCCAGTCCAGGCGAGATAAATAAAAAGAGAGATTTGATAAAAAAGACTAGCTAAAAAAATAAAATGAAGTAGAAAAAAGGAAAACCAGTAACATATTTGGTTACTAACAATAACGTCTTTGGTCTTGGGTTCCAACCTTGCCACTGCTTTATTTTGAATAAAAGTACCCAGATATGTTGGCCGATGACATACGTCGTAAGAAGTTACTCTCGTTTTTCCGACGGTGTTATCAAAGAGGGCGGAGGAGTTAACAGATTCATGGCAGTCTTTTGCCCTAGAGACAGAAAAATGCCTCTAAAGGTGGAAGAATCAGCAATGATCAACAGCAAGACAATGCAGAATGGAAACCACTGCACTGAAAACACATAATGTGTATTTGTAGGACATGTGGCCCGTAATTGAAAGTCATGATGATCACTCCATTGGCAAAAGGTTCTGGAATAATCCGCCATTCAGATCCTCGGGAGGAGACTGCCAAGGGGAAGGTGATTTTCAGAAAAAGAGTGAATAACCAACGAAAGGGTCAGAAGCTTGAACGTTGTAGGAAAGTTACAAAATTTGAAAAGGAAAATGCTACAGCTCAGTCTAGATATAATGGTGGTCAGTGAAGTGAAATGGAAAGAATACAGGTTTCTTGTCAGTTGAGTATAGTGTGATATCAACAGCAACGGGGAGTGGCTTAATGGAAGTAGGATTCGTTATGAAATGGAAGGTAGAGCAGAGAGTGTGTTCCTGTGAACAGTTCAGTGACAGGCCTATTCGTGTTAGAATCGACACCAAACCATCGTGGACAACAACAGGTCAGGTACATATACCGAAGTAGGGGTAAAGAGATGGAGAAAGTATATGAGGCTATTGAACGTCTAATTCGGTACGTAAATGGAGGTGAAAATCTAATAATAGCCATGGGGACGGAATAGAAGAAACGATTACAGGAAAATATCGGCTTGGTAGTAGAAACGAGAGAGGAGAAAGGCTAGTTCTGCAATAAATCACTTAATAATAGTGAATAGTCTGTTCAAGAATCACAAGAGGAGGAGTTATATTGGGAAAAGGCCGGGAGATGTGGGAAGAATTCAGTCAGATCATGATCAGGCAGAGATTCCGGAATTAGATATTGGATTATAAGGTTTACCTAGCATCAGATATAGGCTCAAATCATAATTTACTAACGATGAGGATTAGACTGAAATTTAGGAAAAATCAGTGGTAAAAGTATGTACCAAGTAATGAAAGAACAGGTTTGAAGTTCTCTGAGGCTACAGATACTACGATAATGAATAGTTCAGTAGGCAGTTATGCTCAAGAGGAATTCACATATCTAAAAAAGAGCAGTCACAGAAATTAGAAAGATAACTGTAGGTACAAGGATGATAACCACGAAGAAATCATGAATAACAACTCATGCATCATAGAAACTGATAATAATGATATACAGACGAAAGGAAAAGAAAATTGAGGATGTGTTACACCAGTGGCCATTAAAATTGCTACACCACGAAGATGACGTGCTACAGACGCGAAATTTAACCGACAGGAAGAAGATGCTGTGGTATGCCAATGACTAGCTTTTCACAGCATTCACACAAGGTTGGCGCCGGTGGCGACACCTACAACTTGCTGACATGAGGAAAGTTTCCAACCGATTTCTCATTCACAAACAGCAGTTGACCGGTGTTGCCTGGTGAAACGTTGTTGTGATGCCTTGTGTAAGGAGGAGAAATGCGTACCATCTGGTTTCCGACTTTTATAAAGGTCGGATTGTAGCCTATCGCGATTGCGGTTTATCGTATCGCGATATTGCTGCTCGCGTTGGTCGAGATCCAATGACTGTTAGCAGAATATGGAATCGGTGGGTTCAGGAGGATAATACGGAACGCCGTGCCGGATCCCAACTGCCTCGTATCACTAGCAGTCGAGATGACAGGCATCTTATCCGCATGGCTGTAACGGATCGTGCAGCCATGTCTCGATCCCTGAGTCAACAGATGCTTGCAAGACAACAACCATCTGCACGAACAGTTCGACGACGTTTGAAGCAGCAAAGGAGACCATAGCTGCGGTTACCCGTAACACTGCATCACAGACAGGAGCGCCTGCTGTGGTGTACTCAACGACGAACCTGGGTGCACGAATGGCAAAACGTCATTTTTTCGGATGAATCGAGGTTCTGTTTACAGCATCATGATGGTCGCATCCGTGTTTGGTGACATCGCGGTGAACGCACATTGGAAGCGTGTATTCGTCATCGCTATACTGGCGTGTCACCCGGCGTGATGGTATGGGGTGCCATTGGTTACACATCTCGGTCACCTCTTGTTGGCATTGACGGCACTTTGAACAGTGGACGCTACATATCAGATGTGTAGCTCTACCCTTCATTCGATACCTGCGAAACGCTACATTTCAGCAGGATAATGCACGACCGCATGTTGCAGGTCCTGTACGGGCCTTTCTGGATACAGGAAATGTTCGCCTGCTGCCCTGACCAGCACATTCTCCAGATCTATCACCAATTGAAAATGTCTGGTTAATGGTGGCCGAGCAAGTAGCTCGTCATAACACGCCAGTCACTGAACTTGATGAACTGTGGTATCGTGTTGAAGCTGCCATCGAAGTTGTTTGACTCAATGCCCAGGCGTATCAAGGCCGTTATTACGGCCAGAGGTGGTTGTTCTGGTTACTGATTTCTCAGGATCTATGCATCCAAATTGCGTGAAAATGTAATCACATGTCAGTTCTAGTATAAAATATTTGTCCAATGAATGCCCGTTTATCATCTGCATTTCTTCTTGGTGTAGCAATTTTAATGGCCAGTAGTGTAGATGACAATCAGTTTGGTATTATGAAAGGTAAAGGAAACAGAGTGGCAATTGTGACACTGCAAAACTGAAAAAAATCGAGACATGTTCACATTAAGTAATGTGAAGTTCCGGAAATAAGAACAGCGAGAAACGTAACAGGAGATTTGGAGATAACGAGGTGAACGAAGTTAAGGAATGCTGCTACCTAGTGCGAAGCAGTGAAGACTTAAATTTCAGACTAGCACTGGCAAAAAAAGGCATGGTATTGAGACGTAAACTGTGGGAGAACCAGATCAGGAGAGAATCGAAGCCTATGAGATATACTGCTACAGAAGAACGTCGAAATTTAGGTAGAGTGACGAGGTAAAGAATGAGGATGGTCTACGGTAAATCTGTGAGGAGAGGAATATATGGGAAACACTGACTACCAGAAGGGACAGGGAGCTGTAGAGGATGCAAACTGTAGAGGCGGAATTTTTGGCGGGCCGCATCAAAGCATTCAGAAGACCGATGACTGAAAAAGTAAATGAATAAACAATAAAATAAAATGGAAATCAGGGTCTGTCCGTGAAGCGTGCACGCATAGAAGAATTTTTTAAGGCGACCTCTCATGTAAGGCAGGAGATCGATGATCGTTCCTCGCTCCAGCACAAATCTTCCTTGTTGTGCAGTTAGAGTTGCGCCATATTCCCAAGTACGGATATAATTTTTGTATTTCTTACAGCTTATATTACAGAGTACATCGAACCAACACAGGCTCTGCAGTACAATAAATACTTTGTAGCCGAATTTAGGTTCGCATCAGCTGTAGAGCACCGACGGTATAAAACAGAAGCATTTATTCGATAGTAGAGAAATCGACTTACATCAAGCAATGGCATGAACACTGAGCAGCTGAAATATTATGACCACTGCCCACCGCGCTGTTGGATGTCGCCAAATTGTGTTGCCGGAACGTGACACGCTAAAGGAAGTATGAAATCGGAGCGTAACGGGTCGGGAATGATTCTAGCGAAGATACGGATGGCAAGTGGGGCAATACACTGAGGTAAGCAACTTTGACAAATGGCAGATTGTTATTTCCAGAGCTTCTGAACGAGTATCCCGAAAACGGCGAAGATGTCCAAATGTACATTTGATATAGTCATGAGCATCTTAGTCATGAGCACCTACGGAGAGAGGTAGAAAGGCACTGAAACTACCACTAAGCGCTAAATGGTTGGACGTCACGTCTCTTCACCGAACGTGTGGTTCGGAGGCTTGTCTAACCGGGAACGTACGATAGATCGCCATCTGTGGCACCTCTGGCGAAACAGCACGATACTGGTGCACGCACGTGGGTTTATGAATACACCATCACCACACATCGTTGAACATTGTGCTCCGCAGCAGACGACCCATACGTGTTACCACGTTGACCCAACGACATCGACAGTTACTATTGCAGTGGACACAGAATCAGCGGGATTGAACTCTGGGTCAATGTAAACGTGTCAACTTGGCGTATGAATCACATTTCTGGCTACACCAGATCGAGGGTCG
The DNA here is from genome assembly GCF_021461385.2 of Schistocerca piceifrons. NCBI lineage: Eukaryota > Metazoa > Arthropoda > Insecta > Orthoptera > Acrididae > Schistocerca > Schistocerca piceifrons. The sequence continues at coordinate 140,278,813 of NC_060138.1, read as the reverse complement.
TCTAAATAAACGGCGTCATCGTGGCGAACGGTCACTCGAGTCGTGCTCTGTGCCTCGGACGCAAACTGGTGCGGTAGTAATCGAAGGCAATGTGTCACATGCGAACCATCGGCATCCCTTCATGCTTGGTGTTCTCCCTGACGACGATGTCATCTCTCAGCAGTATAACTATATGTGTCTCGAAGCCAGAAACGTGGTACAATGTTCTGAAGAGCCTTATCGCGAAATAACGATGATGTTTTGGCCTCCAAATTCGCCTCTTGGGAATCCATCTGCGTCGCTATCGGGCGCCATTACCACATACCCAAATAAGCCTCCAGTTATTTAAGCGAAAAACCTTAAGTTTGCAATAACAGATCGAAATTTCGCCCCTTTGTCCAGTATGTGTGCTACAAACAGCGTGCAGAATGGCCTGTAGGCGGCAGCATAATGCAGACGCACACATACCGTCGCAGTATAAAGATGGCCGCCACACTTGCGACTTGCACGAGGATAGAACAACGTTCTGTTATTCTGTTTTTGCGTAGTGAAGGTGTGGAACCTATTGAAATTCATCGACGAATGAAGATTCAGTACTGTGATGCATGTTTGTCACAGCAGCAAGTCTACGAATGGAGTAGGAAGTTCGCAAATGGTGTGACTTCAGTGGAAGATGCCCCTCGTCCAGGTCAGGCATAACGAGTTGTGACTCAACAGAACATTGCAGCAGTTGAAGGAAAACCGCCGAGTGGCACTGAATGACATTGCAGCATGTTTCAGATTAGTCATGGGTCAGCACACCACATTGTGCATGATGTGCTCCAGTTTCACAAAGTGTCTGCAAAATGGGTGCCACAGCAGCTGACTCCTGAAATGAGAACGACGTGTTGATGCTTGTGAAGAACTTCTTCGGTGCTTTGAACGAGAAGGTGATTGCTTCCTTGCAAGAATCGTTACTGGGGCGAAACTTGGGTACACTTCCACCAAGCGGAAACGAAGAGAGCGAGCAAGGAATGGCGTCATTCCTCATCACCAAAACCAGAACCATCAGCAGGGAAGGTTATGCTGACTCTCTTTTGGGACGAAAAAGGCGTCATTTTGGAGCATGGGACCACTGTTAGTGCATCATACACAGATCTCCTAAAAAATGATCTGTGTCCTGCAATCAGATCAAAGCAACGTGGAGTGCTATCAGCAGGTGTCGTTTTGCAACATGACAATGTAAGGCCCCATAATTCCCATACAACAGTTGTAACACTCACAGACCTGCATTTTAAATGTCTTCCTCATCCACCATACTCACCAGACCTTTCCCCAAGTGATTTCCATATGTTGGACCTTTCAAAGACGCAATGGGAGGAAAGAATTTTTAGACTACATAGTTGTGTGGAGATAACAGCGATTCGTTTACTTATAATCAATTATTGAAAATGACAGTCACAATCGCATTATTTATTTAGCCGCCAACCGGTTTCAACCCACCATGAGGTCATCTTCAGTGCAATTTACACCATTTGGTCGCTCTCCAGAGTCGTCACCCTGCTGTGCAAAGGCGGGGTGACGACTCCAGCGAGCGACCAAATGGTGTAAATTGCCCTGAAGATGACCCCATCGCAGGTTGAAACCGGTTCAAATGGTTCAAATGGCTCTGTCCCCTAGAACTTAGAACTACTTAAACCTAACTAACCTAAGGATATCACACACATCCATGCCCGAGGCAGGATTCGAACCTGCGACCGTAGTGGTCGCGCGGTTCCGGACTGAAGCGCCTAGAACCGCTCGGCCACTCCAGCCGGCTGAAACCGGTTGGCGGCAAAATAAATAATACGATTGTGACTGTCGTTTTGAATAATTGGGAGGAAGGAAGTTCCGTTCTGATGAAGAGGTACTCCACTCGGTGCATGAGTGGTTGTGCGGACTACCAAAAGAATTTTTTTTGTTTTTGTTTTTTCTACAGGAATTTATGCACTTTGTGAGCGCTGGAGGACTTGCATTGAGCGTGGGGGAGATTATGTTGAAAAGTGATACAGTTTTGTACTACTTCTGCGCAATAAATAATATTTTTTAAAAAAATTTAAGGTTTTCATTTGACTCACATGACCTGTGTGTAGACATCTAATGCACCAACCTCCACAAACCTGTCGAATCCGTGATACGCAGAATCAGTGACGTATTTGGTTCCAAAGACGGACAGACAAGCTATGAAGCAGGTTTTTATATAGTTTAGGCTCATCAGGGTACAAGGGAGGGACCACTGAGTAATAAAGTCAAATTCATGTCTGAGTCCAGAGAACGGAACAAACTGAGTATTGAAACGAAGTAAAAAGTAGTGAAGAGGGAGTAACGGCTGTAGGGCGAAACGTTTTCTGGAGCTGGCGGCGGCCCGCGTTGCAGCCGGGATCATTGTGATGGCTGATTGTGATGGATGAGCGGCCGCCCCGTTGTGACGCTCATTGTGGCGGCCGGCTGACTGATGGGCGCTGCGTCGGCGCCCCTCTCGCTGTAAACACCCAATTGATTACGCACTGCGGATTATGAGGTGAGCCGGCGGTGGCCGCTGCCGGAAGCTTTCCTCCCTGCCGCAAGTTTTTCTCCCTGCCTGCTGGCTGCGGACATCCATCTATGCGTTCCCAGATTAAACGCATTGCACCGGAGAGACTATTGCTGGGCCGTGACACTAATCCGAGGATTTCATGGGTACAATGCTGGTCTAGGACGGCAATACTATGTACAGTCCAGTTTAATGTGCGATGCTGGCACAGTAGTCAATCATCATCCTGTCTCTCTGCTGCGATGGTAAACTTGTCGTAGTATTTCTTTCTGCCAATAATCATTGTTTACCGGCTACATTCAACGTCTTCGGAATTCTGCACTAAATGAAAACATTGCGAATCATCAAAATTGCAGCAGCGTGACAGTGTCTTGTTACTATCGTCAGACTTATGAGAAGACATTACAATGATCAGATTTTCAGCCTATCCGAGCGAAGCAGATAAGCTGTGAAACGAGACGGACGTGCAGCTCCCCGCAGGCCTGTTTTTTACACGTTAGAGCGCAGTGTTACGTCGCCACATTTGATACGTGGGGAGGCGCTGGCGCCAGTCGCTTTCTCAGTTCGATTCACCCGGATCGATCGTTTCCCTCTGGCGTTGCTGACCTTTGCCTCGTTGGCCGGTGGTGGTGCTGGTGGGCTGGCGGGCAGACTGGGTTTTGGCTTCGGAACGGCCGGTATGTATCGCTGCTCAGAGGGTGAAACTTGTGTTTGCGTGGAGTTAGCTGGATTTGACCGGTGTGTGTGGCTCGGAGTGCGGTAACGGGCCTGTTATTTCAAGTTCTTGAGGCGTGACTGGGCCATGGTCTTCTACACAGGACTCTGAGCAATGTGTTATTCATTTTGGCTACTGGAGTTGAACTATGTACCACGCAGCTGTCTATTGAAGAAAAAGACATTCAAGCTTTCTAGTTTTGCACTTGGCCCTATCCGTGATATCACTAGCTTCTACCTTTTCTTATGAGTGCCAATATTGTATTGGAATTGCGAGGTACTGGTGTAATAATATTATGCTTCGTCTTATCGTTGCCCTTTTAAAACTAGTCTGTTTGTGCTGGGGCAATTTTACATATTTTCAAGTTTGAGGTTTACAGTTAATTCTTTTAACCATTTGTAATTTGCCTTTGTCTTGATGTGATCTATCTTTGCAGAATTTTATCTTACTATATTCTGGGGCTGTTAACATTGCTTCTTTTGGCTGTCTAAATCGATATCCGGAGTACGACGCCTTGGCCGACCAGTACCAGAGGGAACGGGAGGTTCTTTTGGCCGCTGGGAAAATGGCAACCGATACGGCGGTCACTGAGTTCTTCGGGTTGCAGTGAGTGGGTATCTTGCATTAAGATAAGTTTCCTCTGCATTGGGACGCCAAGGCGTATGTTCCGTTTGCTATACTGCTTATATATTTACCTTCAAAACCATAAAGGAAGGAGACTAGTGTTCTGAATCATACCTTACGTGCAGCGGGAGTTGAACTTATGTACATGTTAAAGAGAAATACTTGATGGGTAGCGGAAATTGGAAATTATGTGAATTGTCCTATTGCGCTTGCCCAGGTGACCAATTTAAAAGACACTTATTTCTCCTTTATTATTCAAGTGCCGTTTTTTCTAAATGAAATTGATTTTACCTTTTATTATTGAAGTGCTTACAGTTAGTATAGAAGTTATAAGAAGTTCTTGTTTGCACCTAATTCAACTAGAAACGTATTATGTAATGTATTTTTATGACTTGTGAATAAGAGACACTTGTAGAAAATTTTTGGTAAATACTGTACCCTTTGGGTTAACCTGATGATCAGTAATAAATTAGTTGTATCTTGCAAGTCCTCTTTACTTGTTATTATTTCACTTATCACCGGTTTGCACGTAAACTCCACGTTGCAACATTCATACACTTTCTGATCTGCAGTTGTGTTTTCTTATCGTTGTGCGACAAAAAGATGACCTTTCAAACGGAACATGCACAACATCGAGCACAGGAACTGGAACAGTTCATACGTGACGAACTTCAACTCGCACACGCAAGATGTCACTTCTCCATCAAGAGCAGCGCCATGTAATCAGACTGCGCACCGAAGAAATTTGCGCTGATTTTGTGAGACGTTTCACCGAAGGACTTAAAGTTAAACGTACTGAAGGCCACCTCGGAGCTATTTCGGTTGATCACACAGATTTCGGCCCCTGCACACTGCGTGTTTTCTACATTACATTTGAGTTACCGCAAGACCTGGTTGTATCTGGCTTACAACCTCACAGAAATGTCGTCGGTCACATCGCAGAAGAGCCGGCCGGTGTGGACGAGCGGTTCTAGGCTCTTCAGTCTGGAACCGCGCGACCGCAACGGCCGCAGGTTCGAATCCTGCCTCGGGCATGGATGTGTGTGATGTCCTTAGGTTAGTTAGGTTTAAGTAGTTTTAAGTTCTAGGGGACTTATGACATCAGATGTTGAGTGCCATAGTGCTCAGAGCCATTTGAACCATTTTGAACATCGCAGAAAAGTGGCAGACCGAACACGTATTAAATGACTTTCCCCAGTTCAAATTTGAGGTGACAAATCACGTGCCATCTTATTTGATGATTGGTGGCATGCAGGCGATCGTCATGTATAACACACACCCTCGAACTTCTGTGGGCTGTGGCCAGGAGGGTCAAGTCCAGTCGTATTGCCTCCACAGACACCTAATTCAGACGCTGGTCGGATGTGTCGTACCTACCGTGACACCTACAGTGCTTCCTACCACATGCGCCGCTATTGGGAAGATGTCGGATGCACTGGCACAGATTCCATCTGCCATCGTTGCCGGACACTGAAGGGATGGCGAGTCTTCAGATTACCTCCCCATCGTCTCCGGTGGAGAAGATACCCCTCGGGCATGGGTGTGTGTTTGTTGTCCTTAGCGTAAGTTAGTTTAAGTAGTGCGTAAGCTTGGGGACCGATGACCTCAGCAGTTTGGTCCCGTAAGATCTCACCACAAATTTCCAATTTTTGTGGAGTTCTGTAGCCACTTTTTCCCACTTTTGCTGAGAAATATCTCTGTCATGTTGTTATTTCTGTCTCACATCCCACAAACACCTGCTGTCGTACATAAAACTGATCAGTTTATCGTATTCCATGGTGAAATAACTAAATGACCCTAAATTCAACGCACCCAAACTAGAGGCATGTCGCACAAATAAATCAAGCTTGTCCGCCACTGGTAGCGGAGTGGTCAGCGCGAAACAATGTCAATGCTAAGGGCACGGAGTCGATTCCCATCTGGGTTTATGATTTTCTCCCCTCAGTGACTTGGTGTTGTGTTGTCCTAATCATCATCATTTCGTCCGCATCGACGCGCAAGTCGCCGAAGTGGTGTCAAATTGAAAGACGTGCACTCCGCGAACGGTCTACCCAACGGTAGGTCCTAGTCACGAGACATTTACATTTTTTTTATCAAATGTGTTAGACGCTCGACTGGTTGTGATGACGTCATGTATGTTCTGACGTCCTCGTCGCAGTGTAAACACGTCGGAGTGTAAACAGTCCCATCAGGGCGTTTGTTTGTTCGGACGAATTCGTCAGAACTCGTGAAAATAGATTTTCGACAGAACTCGCATCCATAGTAACCGTAGCCTTAGGGCGTGGAGAGGCATCAGCACGGAGCAGTCTCGCAAAAGTGCGGCACAGAAAATTAGTATTAAGAACATGCTGGAAAGTGTTAACTAAGAGTAGCAGGAGAAAAGGAAGTAATTCAGTTAATTGGTGGAAAGGCTCTAGGGACTAGTACTGGGACAGGAGAAAAGGAAGTAATTCAGTTAATTGTTGGAAAGGCTCTAGGGACTAGTACTGGGATTTGTGATTGAAACAGTATCGTGCCTGCGAATTAGTAATTTTCGTGCAGGAACATACTGATAGTGGAACGTAATTTGGAAGGATTTCGCGATCAGTGATTATCCGTTTAATTAATGTGTAACGTAACAATGGTTACTTCCTTGTGAATGTGAAATATGCTTAATTGTTAACACAAGACCAGATCAGTTTAGACAGTGTTAGGTAGTGTGTGTTCCGTGCTAAAGAGACAATAAAACTAGGTACTATCACTTGTACTGTTATTATTTCAAAGTGACATTTTCCATGTTTCGGCTGAAAAACTTTTATGCCTGAAAAGTAACAGAGACATGTGTTCGTATTAGACACCAGGTCAAGCTTATTTCATAACAAAGTATGTTCTCTCAGCATGTTCTCTACAGCTGGTTTTTCACTTTTTACACCGTAGCCTAGATTGTGATACGCCAGTATTAGAGCACCGGGGACTCCAATTCTCTTACCATTTCCGGTTCTTCACAGAAAGATGGTCTGACACTTCGTTCTTAGTCATTTGTAATTGTTTGACCTCACTGGTAGCGTCTAATCATTGTGCCTTATCACGGTGCATTGTTCCGCACACTATCACCCACTCAGCAAGGAGTGATTCAGCCTTGTTCCTCCTTCAAATGCAGGAAGCAGATGAATTCGTGATAACAAACTTTCTCAACAGGGAGAGGTGTTTGGTTTCTGCTCCTTTGGCGTCACGCTGCGAATACTGGTGCGTGTATTTCAATGTGTGCCAGGACTGCATGCATGTACCAGCAAACAAACAGATATTTAGTTACGTAACTTCATTTTTTCGAGTGGACAATTGAAACTTTACCTACCACCCGTAAGGGATTTTGGATCCGATTTGACAGTAGTTAGATTATATAGATGCTTACCCGCCAGGGTAGCCGACAGCGCTAACGCGCTGCTTCCTGGACTTGGGTAGGCGTACCGGCCCCGAATCGAATCCCCTGGCGGCTTAACGACGGCCAGCCTTGATGTGGTTTTTAGGCGGTTTTCCACATCCCGCTAGGTGAATACTGGGCTGGTCCCCACGTTCCGCCTCAGTTACACGCGTCGCAGACATTTGAAACACGTCCGCACTATTTCACGATTTACACTAGAGGCAGACAGTTGGGGTACACTGATTCCGTCCTGGGGGGTACAGGGTGGCAGCAGGAAGGGCATCCGGGCATCTGTAACACTAACACTGCCAAATCAGTTGTAACCACGCCGACCCTGCGATCACTGTGGGACTATGGCGCAAGCGAAAGAATGAAAGAAAAGAAAGAAAGATTATATAGATGATTAACTAAAACAATGTGCCACATCCATATTATGACTTTTGAGAATTATCACACTTGTGCACTTTTCTTTTACATGTAGGTACGGTGTCTGTTATTTCGGTTATATCTGAAAGAATTGACACCATTTGGATCCAGCAGCCATTATCAATGAAGCCACAGAAGAATTACAGACATTGGCAGCAAGCGGGTATTGACTGAAATCAATGAGGGAAGTTCAAAATTTGTGCCGAAATGGGATTCGAACATGCGTCTACTGCTTACTACACAGATGCTCTGATTATATTTTTTATTTTTTTTAAGAAGGAATTTTTTTCGCCCTTGGGCAGGAAAGGGAACTACAAAAAAATCTACTCGTCACCGCCAATTGTGTCCCAAGGGAAACAACAATAACTGCACCTCTTCAGGCATTAGCTCCTCTGTATGCCTGTCCCAACACAACTAACCTATTATTAAAATGGGGTTGGGGGAGGGTAGGATAGCATCCGATGGCTTTGACGTTCCAGCTGGAAGGCAGGTCATAAAAGGCTCTCCATAGGAAATTTGAAGAGAGCTTCTTGAATCAGGGAATGCTAAAATCTGAAAAGATATATTCAATAACCCAGTCCAGATTTCTCAACCGGGCCAAAGAAGTGGCGGACCATAGCGTTAGTTCTCGTCCCGCAGTAATGAATCAGTTCTGGGAATGAAAGCATCTGGAAATCGATTTGAGCAGGTGTCTGACGGCTAAGGAAAGCCAAGATACGCTGCGCGAGCCTCTGGACGTCAGAATCGGTGGGCGTCTGTAACGTCCACACAATAGCGAGCACCTAGGAGTGTGTCAGAGAGGCAGATATGGTGCGAACGAAACTGGTTGACCTGTTTGCCATTGACCGTGATACACCAGGCGGACAGGACGCTTGTGTCAAGAAAGCCTGCACGCACCGCTTTCCGTACATGATGCCAAATGATCTAGTAAAACTTGTGTTTGATGGGATTGAGGGGCCGATGCATTTGTAATGCGTTACGCACATTCTTTGTCCAGAATATTCGTGGCAGTGGTAAGGAGTGGAGGATGTAACTTAATTACAGAAAGAAATGGCGAAAGTGATAATACGGGGGTGGAATGTCTGATAACATGATTGGAACTGATATGGAGATCGCATATTCGTGTAAAAGGAGTCTGGTGAGATTCATCGCGCAGCCGTCCCGGACTTTCAGTTGCGAGCTCACAAAAAGTACCACATCTCTGTCAGGCACGCGAAATAAGTCAGCCCTATCACTCTCCCATGGAAGGACAAGACAGGCATACTGACCTTCGAATAGCTTCCTTGTACAGACGAAGGATGCCTTTGCCATTAACATGTGACGGGCGAGAGTGATTAGGGTCGGAAACACTTGTGCCACCTGAGGGATGTGGGAGGTGTGGTATATCATGCAAGCTGTTCAGTGTCGAGGGATCTTAGCTGGTGATCAACAAGGCCAGTTGTGATTGTTTGGGGGAAACGTTTGCTGTTTTTTTGCCGCTGAACGATGGAGATCACTTTTAAAATCGACGCCCAAGCAGGTACGGTGGTGGCCACACTTAGAGGAACGACACATCTCTCAGGTAGGCCGTCAACAGTGAGCAGAACCTGCGATTTGGAAACGTTAAGGGAACTGGGCAGTTCTCAGCATAAGTCGCCATCTATGTCAGAGCCATGTGGACATCATCTTCACTGTGTAAGTAGAGACGAGATCGTTAGAACTGGCCATACAACAGAAGTGACGTCCGCGCAATGACAGACCCACCAGGCGTTGGTGAAGCTCCAGAGCATACAGTATCGTAGAAAATTGGTAACCCTGTCGGATGGAGCGCTAGATCTCTAGAGGCGTTGTGAGGTGTCAAGAATACTCTTTCTTGAAGTCGCAACGTTCAAGAGGTGCATTGCCACTGTTACTTTATGAGCCAGAAGACCCATGTCCTGGAGGACTGACACAGTAAACACAGTAGAATGCCTGGATTAAAGCAATGCCAATGTACCAAACGGACATCACGACTTGGCGAATGCGATCATGTCCCTGTAATGGCAAAGGGTGATATGAATATTGTTGTCACCACCCAGGGATGTCTGATCAACAGACGTGACGTGTTACCCTCTTTAGTAGTGATGGAAACAAGTTGGTGATCGCCCACGCGGCTCAGGGAAAAGAATGAAGACGCCATCAAAGAAGATGGCTGGGATCGTTCTTTGTCTGGGAGATCACGACAGATGGATGTCCAAGTAGGTACCAACAAATAGCTAAAACACTTGTAAAATTCTAGGAAGAGGCGTTCAGATCCTGAGAACTTATTGGCAGCTACCTTCATAGCGCTAAGACTTCATCTGTAATCACATCTTCTGGACGTTGTTGAGCCATATCCTTCATTGCAGTGGATGCCGCTACCTGTTCAGTTAAGGTCGGGTGGTGCAGTATGACAGCATACAGCAGCCTGAAAAGCGGCGCATTGCGTAATACATCGTCGTCCTTCCGCATCAGTGCGGTTGTGTATGACAGATCGATAATGACGCCGGTGTTCTGTGATGCGATGGTACATCGACGGCGTTTCGTGAGGCATACGGTCATGAAGGTGGGACCTGAAAAGGGTCCCTTTCAAGCGTCATAGTAAGTGATCTGCGCCTTGGCACGATCGCCTGATGGGCAAGAGAGAATGCCACCAAAGTGCAGACACTTAGGATCGCGTAACAAAAGTCCATGTTGCTCACATATCACGCCTTGACGTCTTTGCTAATCCCATCAATGCCTTGCACATAGCAGCTTTGGTGCAGGATATCCACCAGGATGGGTTGAATGTGTAGGTACATCGACGACATATAGTCCACGCATCCTCAACGATTCGTTGGCAGAAGTAATTAAATTACTTTCCCAAAAATTCTCATTAATGTGCTTGTAACACAAATTCCTCGATAGTCTGCACAAATTTTGCGATCCCAAGTATGGTATTAATGTAACCTAGCTTCGTCTCGTTGGGTATTGAATCTCCATGTATCATTTTGTTGAAGAGCTGTGTTATCAGTTTCAGAATTTTGTCACCACCATATTTCAGACACTCTTGAGAAACCCGCTCATTACAGCTAAAACGTGTTCCCATCTGTTCTCTGTAAGTAACGTATGACATGTGTCCATGAATAATTAGTACTGATGTCGTGTGAAGGAGTGTGCCGTCGAAAAGCGTTAGACTTCCCTTCTTCCGTTTCCGGGGTGACGGCTGCATTCGGAGGTGCTGTTGCGTGTCAGTGTGTGGCCGTACGTCATACGACGTCGCTCCCCGTTCCGAGAGAGAATATTTGCGGAGGAACAAGAGCTTCGTGAAGTGACGAGTGAAGGCTGCTCACGGCCGAAGCATAGGTGTCTGATGAAGAGGTGACCCTCGCTTTGGGAGCTGCTTTACTGTTCGGGATAAGGTTGCAAACGGCGACAGAGGCAATCGCACCTAACATTACTCTCTTGTCCACATCCTTCTCAAGTCCGCACCTGGCCATCATACACGATAATGGCTCGTAACCACCTTCCAGCAGATAGGATGGTACATGTTAGGAAAGTTCGATCCTGATCTACCGGACAAAATTTAACACGTGATATGTCGTAAGTGTCTGCCGTTTTTCCGCGAAGTGGTTCACAACTTTGCTCTAAGCTCAGGAAGGCTTTAACGACCACGTCTTGTAACATCTTAAACTGGGGATCAAACATCCGAATTATTTAAGCCCGATAACCAAATTCTCAACTTAACCACAAGATATTAATCTAATACCCCTTACCCATTACATTGTGTTTTATTATAGCATCTAATGCAAATAGCACACAAAATATTCGTTCCTTATGTTTATTAGAATATCAGCGTTATAAAATTTTGGATACTACTAAATTTTCCCTCCAATGGTTACTGTGAGAAAAAAAATTAAAGAAAAAAACTTTTTACCCCATTGAGGCGCAGCGGGAATTTGAGGAAAAACGGACCATAACCAGCTTATACATTTTTTTTGCATGAAGATTTGGCACAAATACACTTTGTGATCAAAAGTATCCGGACACCTGGCTGCAAATGAATTACAAGTTCGTGGCGCCTTCCACCGACAATGCTGGAATTCAGTATGGTGTTGGCCCACCCTTGGCCTTGATGACAGCTTCCACTCTCGCAGGCATACGTTCAATCAGGTGCTGCAAGGTTTCACGGGAAATGGCAGCCATTCTTCACGGAGTGCTGCGCTGAGGATAGGTATCGACATCGGTCGGTGAGACCTGGCACGAAGCCGGCGTTCCAAAACATACCAAAGGTATTCTATAGGATTCAGGTCAGGACTCTGTGCAGGCCAATCCATTACAGAGGTGTTGTCGTTTAACCACTCCGTCACAGGCTGTGCATTATGAACAGGTGCTAGGTCGTGTTAAAAGATGCATTCGCCATCTCCGAATTGCTCTTCAACAGTGGGAAGCAAGAAGGTGCTTAAAACGTCAATGTAGGCCTGTTCTGCGATAGTGCCACGCAAAACAACAAGGGGTCCAAGCCCCCTCCATGAAAAACATGACCACACCATAACGCCACCGGCTTCGAATTTTACTGTTGGCAGTACACACGCTGGCAGATGACGTTCACAGCGCAATCGCCATACCCACATCCTGTCATCGGATCGCGACATTGCGTACCGTGATTCGTCACTCAACATAACGTTTTTCCACCGTTCAGTCGTCCAATGTTTACGCTCCTTACATCAAGCAAGGCGTCGTTTGGCATTTATCGGCCCTTCATAACACGGTGCCGAGGTGAACGAATTGTGCCTTCGTTCGCCAAAAGGAGCATCAAATACAGTAGTGGGCGTCCTGAATCGAGCTCCATAGCTGCGCGAGACCAACATTAGTTCACATTCTGGTTGGATTGTAGGCATCTACTGCACGTAACTATAAAATTCGCAGTACCTGCAGGAGACGGCTTGGTCGGTTTTCGAAATAGTGTACATAAAATGGAGATAATTCGGCAGAACACATGGCAGCAGGCCATTAATCATGCCGACGAAACCTAAGAGATCACAACAATTCGAAGATTCCGTTTATTTACTTTTTTTATTTTTTTATTTTTTTTTTAACTCATTGATTTTCTTACTGGTCTGAAGAGCAACCTACCACGAACTCCTCTCTTGTGGCCGACCCTTTTATCTCTGAGTAGCAATTACTGAATGTATTGCAGCCTATTGTATTCCTCTACAGTTTTTACTAAGGAAGTTAATCCGTGATAACAGACGTCCTATCATCCTGTCTCTACTTCTTGTCAATGTTTTCCATATTTTCGTTTCCTCGCCAATTCTATGGACAAGGTCTTCATTTCTTTTTTTATAAGGCCAGCTAATTTTCAGTATTATTCTGCAGTATCACATCTCAACGGCTTCGATTCTCTTCTGATACAGTTTTCCCAAGGTCCAAGCCTCACTACAATATAGCGCTGTGTGCGAAACGTAAATTGTAAAAAATTTCTTCTTCGAATTAAGAAATATGCTTGATATTAGCAAACTTCTCTTGGCCAGGAATGCCATTTTCGTCAGTGCTAATCTGCTTTTTATATCCTCCTTGCTGCGTCCGTTATGGATTATTTAGCTGCCTAAGTAGCTGAGTTCCTTAACGTCGCCTACTTACTGATGCCAAATGTTGATCTTTCGTCGTTGTTCTCATTTCTGCTTCTTCTCATTACTCTCGTCCTACTCTTGACTCTTTCTTTTATTTCCCTCGTTGCATCTTCGATATTTAGAGTGAACAGTAGGGGGCGAAAGACTACACCCTCGGCCTCATCTCGATATTTTTACCGTTCTCCGTCATTCCACAACGTTTTTATCATAATCTCACCCTCAAATGGTTCAAATGGCTTTGAGCACTATGGGACTTAACATCTGAGGTCATCAGTCCCCTAGAATTTAGAACTACTTAAACCTAACTAAACTAAGGACATCACACACATCCATGCCCGAGGCAGGATTCGAACCTACGACCGTAGAGGCCGCGAGCGGTTCCAGTCTGAAGCACCTAGGACCGCTCCGCCACACCGGCCGGCTAACCTCACCTTCCCTGCGTAGGGAGACATAGACATGAATAATAAATTTAATAGGTGACAAATCTGAGTTATTTTATTCATTTACATTTCATGCAACAGTCAACCTATTTTTTTAATAATTGTAACGGACATAATAATTCTAGGACTTGTTACTAGGAAAAATTATTTATTGTCTTTAGGAATCTTTCTCTTAATATGTTTCTGAAAACTGATCATGCTTCTTGAGTCAATGGCAGTTCTATTTCGCATCCCCGAATGCTCCATGTGACAGCTTCCTGCGAGCAGAGAGCCTTGAGTGGACATGATACACGGTCGTACGTCACCATCACGTACGTAATTGGAGAACACAGCGCAGGCGCCTAAGTGCAGTTCCATCTTTCAGGAGGCAGGGCACTCACTGTACAGTGGAGTCCCGGCGGCCGCCACTGCCACTTCGAGCGCTGGTGGCCGTGACGTATGTCGCGCGGAATGCCGGCAACCAGCAGCAGACGAGCAGCGGCGCAGCCCCGGGTGTCAGCGATGACAAACGGAGACTCGTTTCTGCGCGCGGGACGCGGCTCCAGTGCATTACTCGCCCTCCACGCGTGCTGTCCGGAAATTCTGGAGCGCGCCCGGAGCTCGCCGGCACATCTCCGGTCGGAAGAGGGCGCCACGCCTCGCCGCGGCCGGTGACGTATCTCTTCCCCACGCCAGCGCCGCTCTCGCTGCGAGAACGGGTGATACACCGAGCCGCTTCCGACAGGGTCTGCAAGTGTAGGGAGATTCCATTTTCTGAAACACGCGCCATTTGACAACAAGATAACCCAACTCACACGATGTTTACTGTAGCTTATAAGCACGTAACATTCAACATTGAGAGTCTACCACCGTCTTGAAAACTTACGCTATATATTCAGTGAAAATTTTGAAACACATTTTAGATGCAGAGCTAAAGCATCGACTGCACAACGCCGCGAAGCGGCATCAAGAAGGTGGTGACTTGCACGCCAATGGAAAGAGTGGGCAGCGCGATACCTCCAGGAATACAGGAGTTCAGTGCCCCCTGTCAACGCTGACTTAACCAACCGCCCATCGCTGGTTCGCCCAGTTCGGTCGCATCAGTACTGAGTAATAGGAAGATGATACTTAGCCTGCGTTCTGCGAGTAGCAATAGTGGATAAAGTACTAGCAAGCAGGAAGTACAGGAAGCCACTTCATAAATAGGAGTTACGTTTATTACCTTTTCAGAAATAAAGTATTCAATTAATTTTCCTGAGTGATTAAAACTGTGTGCCGGAGCGAGACTCGAACTTGGACCTTTGCCTTCCGTGGGCAAGTGCTCTACAATCTGAGCTACCCAATCACGACTCATGACCCGTCCTCACAGCTTTAATTCCGCCAGTACCTCGTCTCCTCCTTTCCAAACTTCACATAAGCTCTCCTGCAGACCTTGCAGAACTAGTACTCCTGGAAGAAAGGATATTGCGGAGACATGGCTTAACCACAGCCTGGGGGATGTTTTCAGAATTAGAGTTTCACTCTGCAGCGGAGTGTGCGCTGATATGAATCTTCCTGGCAGATTAAAACTGTGTGCCAGTCCGAGACTGTTCAAAAAATGCCCCAATAATAATGTTTTATAAAGTAACTCTTTTAAAGAAAAACATTCATTTCAATTTAAAGAATATTTCCTATGCATTTCCTCCAAGAATCAAAATTAAATATACGCCAGCATTGCACGAAGCTGTGTCGAT